>NC_064614.1:1144595023-1145220023 GCF_023898315.1 Schistocerca nitens | reverse complement strand
AAACATGGACGATAAATAGTTTGGACAAGAAGAGAATAGAAGCTTTCGAAATGTGGTGCTACAGAAGAATGCTGAAGATTAGATGGGTAGATCACATAACTAATGAGGAGGTGTTGAATATGGGGAGAAGAGAAGTTTGTGGCACAACTTGACTAGAAGAAGGGATCGGTTGGTAGGACATGTTTCGTGGCATCAAGGGATCACAAATTTAGCATTGGAGGGCAGCGTGAAGGGTAAAAATCGAAGAGGGAGACCAAGAGATGAATACACTAAGCAGGTTCAGAAGGATGTAGGTTGCAGTATGTAAGCCGGCCGCGGTGGTCTAGCGGTTCTAGGCGCTCAGTCCGGAGCCGCGCGACTGCTACGGCCGCAGGTTCGAATCCTGCCTCGGGCATGGATGTGTGTGATGTCCTTAGGTTAGTTAGGTTTAATTAGTTCTAAGTTCTAGGGGACTGATGACCACAATGTGAAGTCCCATAGTGCTCAGAGCCATTTTTTGCAGTATGTACTGGGAGATGAAGAAGCTTGCACAGGATAGAGTAGCATGGAGAGCTGCATCAAACCAGTCTAAGGACTGAAGACCACAGCAACAACAACAACAACAACAACAACAGGTTGAAAGCTACCAAACATGAAGTGTGAGCATCGCCCGGTCTTCGAACTCTTTTGACCATTGACCAGTGTATGTGTCTCACAGCTAAGGCTACTGTCGCAATACCACTGACATGGGTGGATTCCGCCGCCGACCGACTTCGGCTGAAGACGATCGATCTTTGCAATACTTTCCAATACGAGCGCCCTCGCAATGCAGCCGTCACATCACCCCAAAGTACAGACTTGGACGACAATCAAAATTTCATCCTAGCCCTGCCCCAGTTGAAACATAAATTCAAGATCTTACATTCTTATACTTGAAATCTATCTGTGTTATTTGTCGTTATCACCCCTTGATACATTCTAAGACAAAAAAAGGCAAAGTGTGTGTAGGACTCTCGCACTGAGGTTTCCGTATAAAACTTAATTTTATCCTTCCTTGGAATCGAGCATCTCAACGATTTTTGCGTATTATCTATATCAGTACTGGCAGGATATTGGTCCCAGGAATTCGAATACCGTATCAAAATTTTTACAGTAGTTCCTCAGACTAGCCTGAACATAAATAGGAAGCGACCAGGTGACTTCAGTTTATATACGTAGAGAGAGGTTATTCAATAAAAATATTCATTTACTTACTATAAAATGACTACAATTTACATATGTTTGCACGCAGTAATGTTCGTTTGGTATGCTTTGGATGGTGGTATGTGGCAAAAGATATTTATTATGTGATATTACTACAGTTTAACAAGTTTCAGAGTTTTTACTTTACTTCTACTGTCAAACCTTGCTTCTTTCCGAATTGAATGATTCTATGTCACTGGAAGTACCGTTGTATAGGTTTTGATGGAGTTTGCGAGTATCAATTTAGGTGACATAAAAGGCTGAATCTTTTGATTTCATTGACTTAAAAGCTTAAATTTTTAAACCGCCAAGGGACTAAAGATTTTAGTACCTGTATGTGACATAAATTTGAACTCGATGCGGCAACATGTTGCAGAGGAAAATGGTTCTTAAAAGACGGACAGACGGATAAAAATGACAAAAATATTTATTTTCCTTTGATATAATTACAAATGAATAGTTTTGGGATTTTTTCCTGTACTTGTACTGTGAAGACCTGCTTCTTGCCAAATTTCATGATTCTAGGTAAACGGGAGGCACCCTATATGTTTTGATGACTTCGTTTTCGAGTATCAAAATGTGACATAAATGTCCGTATTATTTGACTGAAGCGACTTAGAAACTTATACATCGCCTAGGGACCATAGACCCTAGTATGTGACATAAATCTGAACTCGATACGCCTACCCGTTCCTGAGAAAAAGGGTTCTTAATAGTGGGACGGACAGGTGGACAACAAACCGATCCTCTAAGAATTCCATTTCTGTAGATAGAGCCGCGAAATCCTAAAAGAATGACGCACCCAGAAGGAATTATCCGAATGGGACTGAATAATATGATGTACGTATACAGACAAAATAATAAGTGCAATTTCAGAGCCGGCCGGAGTGGCCGTGCGGTTCTAGGCGCTACAGTCTGGAGCCGAGCGACCGCTACGGTCGCAGGTTCGAATCCTGCCTCGGGCATGGATGTGTATGATGTCCTTAGGTTAGTTAGATTTAATTAGTTCCAAGTTGTAGGCGACTGATGACCTCAGAAGTTACGTCGCATAGTGCTCAGAGCCATTTGAACCATTTTTTGCAATTTCAGAAATGTTGGATGATTTATTGAAGAGAAACAGCTTCACAAATTGAGCAAGTCAATAACGCGTTGGTCCACCTCTGGCCCTTATGTAAGTAATTAGGTGGCTTGGCACTGATTTTTAGAGTTGTTATATGTCCTCCTGAGGGATATCGTGCCAAATTCAGTCCAACTGGCACGTTAGATCGTCAAAATCTCTAGATGGTTGGAGGACCCAGCCCATAATGCCCCAAACGTTCTCAATTGGAGGGAGATCCGGCAACGTTGCTGATCAAGGTACGGTTTGGAAGACACAAACAGTAGAAACTCTCGTCGTGCGCGAGCGGGCATTCTCTTGCTGAAATGTAAGCCCAGGATGGCTTGCCATGAAGGGCATCAAAACGGGGCGTAGAATATCTTCGACGTACAGCTGCACTGTAAGGATGCCGCGCATGACAACCAAATGGCTAGTGCTATGAAAAGAAATAGCACTCCCACACCACCAGTCCTGGATGTTGTGCAGAATGGCGGACGTCAGTCAGGTTAGTATCCCAGCGCTATCTTGGACTTCTGCAGGAAGGATTTCGCTTTTCATCGCGACTCAGTTAGAAGCGGGACTCATCACTGAATACAATGAAATTCCAGGTCGAAGCGGTGCAAGTGTCATAATCCTAGAACATTTTTCTGCTTTCAAAAGCCGGCCGCGGTGGCCGTGCGGTTCTGGCGCTGCAGTTCGGAACCGCGGGACTGCTACGGTCGCAGGTTCGAATCCTGCCTCGGGCATGGGTGTGTGTGATGTCCTTAGGTTACTTAGGTTTAAGTAGTTCTAAGTTCTAGGGGACTGATGACCTCAGAATTTGAGTCCCATAGTGCTCAGAGCCATTTGAACCATTTTTTTTTTTTTTTTTTTTTGCTTTCAAAAATTTATAAGATTCGTTCGGCAGTGGTAACAACGATCCCATTCTATGACAGAGTTGTCCTTTAATCGGAAATATGTGATTTAATTGATGTTCTTCACTGCTCATGATGTAGCAAGCATCGTACTCTCATATTTTCTAGAAAATGTTTTGATTCCGGTCACGTACTGAAATAATTTCGGTGGAGGCACTTGCAATGCTGCTAATCGAATGTTTCAACTCTTCAACACATTCCTAGTGTTTCTCTACAGAATTTGTCACCGCATAAGTGACACAGTTGATCCGTTTCGCCAATGACAACGTGTTTGTGTTTGTTGTATTCTTTAGTGGGATAGTAACGGAATGCTTCACCTGCCAAAGGGTAATCTCTGTTTCTTTTACTTTGCACTTTTCGTACACTAATGTTTTGTTCATGCGCTTGTGATTATTATCGTTCACGAACTTCACAAATTGCGCTTCTACATAGTTCATTTAGTAATCTTGTTCCTTCATCAGTTTATATGTCTTCTTGCTGACTGACTCACTCGATCCTGTTCTCAGATTTCACCTCTTTATTCCTCTGTCGCCGGCCGCGGTGGTCTCGCGGTTCTAGGCGCGCAGTCCGGAACCGTGCGACTGTTACGGTTGCAGGTTCGAATCCTGCCTCGGGCATGGATGTGTGTGATGTCCTTAGGTTAGTTAGGTTTAAGTAGTTCTAAGTTCTAGGGGACTTATGACCACAGCAGTTGAGTCCCATAGTGCTCAGAGCCATTTGAGCCATTTTATTCCTCTGTTAAGTTTTCTGTCACTTTGTTCATTCTCTTTCGTTGTGAAACTAAACGTTCTTCTCGCCCCTCGTCTGCCTCATTTCTTCGCTGTTCTTTCCGTTTCCTTCCTTTCAATTCAACATTGGCGAGATCTCTTCCTCCTCTTTATGTGTCAGCATCCCATTAAATAAAAAAAAGTAAAAGGAATTCAGCAATCAGTAGTAAATACAATCGGAATTTTTAATTGAAGATCTAGATTGAATAACTATTTCAAATGCTAAAAAAGTACAAAAGAATATACAAGAATCAGTGCTTAAAAGCGCTACAATAAAACGACATTGTACAATAGTAGTCACGAAGTTATGTAACGTACCGTTTAAATTGAGTGTTACAGACTCGTTAAGCATTTGACAAACGTTGCCGGCCGAAGGGGCCGTGCGGCTCTAGGCGCTACAGTCTGGAACCGAGCGACCGCTACGGTCGCAGGTTCGAATCCTGCCTCGGGCATGGATGTGTGTGATGTCCTTAGGTTAGTTAGGTTTAATTAGTTCTAAGTTCTAGGCTACTGATGACCTCAGAAGTTAAGTCGCATAGTGCTCAGAGCCATTTGAACCATTTGACAAACGTTGCGAGACTCGTTCACCGAGCAGTACAAGCAATCGCAGCTTACATCACATGGTAGAGTAACGCCGTCCATATCACTAACATCGAGACAAAATTACCAGTACAATTTTTATTAAAATTGATATTAAAAAGTAAAAGCCAAGTGACCTGTAATAAAATTAACAATTTAGAGTAAAAGCAAATCACATGTTAAAAAAAAATTACCAAATATTGGGTATGTGGAAGATTGACCGCTAAATAAAAGTGGAAAACCACTTTAAAAGCTCTAAAATATTTTTACAAAAATTATACTTTCATAAAAGCCTAGAGTAACCAGCATACTCAATGATTATTATTACATTTTCATCTGTTAAAAAATATGCCCTTCTTACTTAACATAAAAATACGGTTTGAATTCCAGCGCCTGCGAGTTCGCTTTCTCCTCCACTCACTAAATAAATACCGAAGAAGTAAAAGAAATGCACATTTTAAGTGTCCCACATTGTTGTTGGGAGCAGCGCAACTAAAGATGCGGACCGGTAGAGTTTTTTAACATGCAGATTGCATATCGCTATCTGATAACCGATTTGTCCTGTGTGATCAGTTAACATTCTCGGACTACTTCCTCGAATGTGTGTAAGTTTAAGTTGTACAGTAAAAAAAACTGAAAATGAGTAACAAAGTCAACGATGCTTACACAAGATCAGGTCGGTAAAAGACAAAAGCGAACAACCAAGCACCTCCTAGCTGCCCTCGAAGAAAAAACTGAAGGCGCTCCCCATTTATTTGTACAGATAGTATAAGTATTGTCAAATGGACTCTCTGGCACGTAGTCTACATATCAATTCTATGTTCCTTTACACAAGGATACACAACGTTTTATTGCCTGACAGTTGTGTTGGCGGAAGGATTACTCGGCCTTGTCG
Source organism: Schistocerca nitens (assembly GCF_023898315.1). Lineage (NCBI taxonomy): Eukaryota > Metazoa > Arthropoda > Insecta > Orthoptera > Acrididae > Schistocerca > Schistocerca nitens. The sequence continues at coordinate 1,145,214,551 of NC_064614.1, read as the reverse complement.
ATAAACATATTTTGAGTACTTTGTAGTAGTCCTCCTTCATCACGCGCATTAGATGAGTTAATACACTCCTGGAAATTGGAATAAGAACACCGTGAATTCATTGTCCCAGGAAGGGGAAACTTTATTGACACATTCCTGGGGTCAGATACATCACATGATCACACTGACAGAACCACAGGCACATAGACACAGGCAACAGAGCATGCACAATGTCTGCACTAATACAGTGTATATCCACCTTTCGCAGCAATGCAGGCTGCTATTCTCCCATGGAGACGATCGTAGAGATGCTGGATGTAGTCCTGTGGAACGGCTTGCCATGCCATTTCCACCTGGCGCCTCAGTTGGACCAGCGTTCGTGCTGGACGTGCAGACCGCGTGAGACGACGCTTCATCCAGTCCCAAACATGCTCAATGGGGGACAGATCCGGAGATCTTGCTGGCCAGGGTAGTTGACTTACACCTTCTAGAGCACGTTGGGTGGCACGGGATACATGCGGACGTGCATTGTCCTGTTGGAACAGCAAGTTCCCTTGCCGGTCTAGGAATGGTAGAACGATGGGTTCGATGACGGTTTGGATGTACCGTGCACTATTCAGTGTCCCCTCGACGATCACCAGTGGTGTACGGCCAGTGTAGGAGATCGCTCCCCACACCATGATGCCGGGTGTTGGCCCTGTGTGCCTCGGTCGTATGCAGTCCTGATTGTGGCGCTCACCTGCACGGCGCCAAACACGCATACGACCATCATTGGCACCAAGGCAGAAGCGACTCTCATCGCTGAAGACGACACGTCTCCATTCGTCCCTCCATTCACGCCTGTCGCGACACCACTGGAGGCGGGCTGCACGATGTTGGGGCGTGAGCGGAAGACGGCCTAACGGTGTGCGGGACCGTAGCCCAGCTTCATGGAGACGGTTGCGAATGGTCCTCGCCGATACCCCAGGAGCAACAGTGTCCCTAATTTGCTGGGAAGTGGCGGTGCGGTCCCCTACGGCACTGCGTAGGATCCTACGGTCTTGGCGTGCATCCGTGCGTCGCTGCGGTCCGGTCCCAGGTCGACGGGCACGTGCACCTTCCGCCGACCACTGGCGACAACATCGATGTACTGTGGAGACCTCACGCCCCACGTGTTGAGCAATTCGGCGGTACGTCCACCCGGCCTCCCGCATGCCCACTATACGCCCTCGCTCAAAGTCCGTCAACTGCACATACGGTTCACGTCCACGCTGTCGCGGCATGCTACCAGTGTTAAAGACTGCGATGGAGCTCCGTATGCCACGGCAAACTGGCTGACACTGACGGCGGCGGTGCACAAATGCTGCGCAGCTAGCGCCATTCGACGGCCAACACCGCGGTTCCTGGTGTGTCCGCTGTGCCGTGCGTGTGATCATTGCTTGTACAGCCCTCTCGCAGTGTCCGGAGCAAGTATGGTGGGTCTGACACACCGGTGTCAATGTGTTCTTTTTTCCATTTCCAGGAGTGTAGAAAGATGCTTACGTGTCACGTTGCAACTAAAGTCTTTGTTTGACTGCCCTGCATTTATCAACGACAACAATTATTCCACCAGATCCTTGTCTGCACACATTAAAAATCAAAGCTTTCATCGACCCGAAGATTGATTTGAACAGTGAAGTGGTTTATTTGGTATTGTGCTATCCCCTGATCTGAGAACAGTCTCTGCCTGTGAGCTGCAGGCTAATGTGGAATGCGAACAACGGATGCAGCGAGGTGGCACAGTATTAAACGTACTGCATTTGGGTTAGAAAAGAAGAGGGTTCAAATTTACGTATGACCATACAGCTCTAGATTATATCGAAACAAAATTACTCATGAAAGAAACCTCGTGTAAAACAGTTTCGGCATCAGAATAAAACTTCGAGCGTTCCATGATAACTTCCACTGTCTCCGTCAGGGAAAAATTACCGTCATAATGCTGTCAGAGATCATGTCGATGTCTGTCATGTAGCGGCGCTCGTTGGAAAGTTAACCGCTAGGTGAATTTCTCTACAAGGGTCCGAATTCATGCACGACTATAAATAAGACTTCCGCCGCAGCCCAGGTTAACTTTAGCAATATCAACGCGTTTTCAGTAACGTGTACTTCCAAGCTGGGAATACTTCAAGGCCGCCACAAAAAATAAAAAAATAAAAAAATGTAAATTTCGTTAATTGCTGTTGACCTTTACTCACAACATACATTTTAAAGACATATCGATGTCTAAGAAAAGTCCTGAACCCGAAAATATTGAATATTACATTCATTGTGGAAAGTGACATCTATAGCTAAGATTTAAATTTTTGGGTTCAGTTTAACTGAAAAATTTATAATATTTTGTGGAACCTGGCAGAGGAATTAATCATAAACGGTATTTCTTTTTTCAAAATTTTAAGATACGCGTCCCCCTTGGTACCGCGACGGTTAAAGTTATTTCTCACATTCTGATCAAACATTTTGATGACAGCCCTAGTAGGTTGATGCTTTGGACAAGAATGCTTTACTATTCCAGTGCTTTAAAATCACTAAATGTTCATGCGCTTATAATCCAAAAAAGTATTATTATTTTCAATTGAAAACTACTAACAGGTAACTTGTCGCTCAAAAGAATATGAAGAGGGACGTAGGGCCCGTTGATACGTGCTGCGACACGGAAATTGCAAATTCTCTTGGCTAGATTTGGCAGATGCTTACGTAACGGATGTGGTTATAACTAGGCAACAATTTCGCGAATGATATCATATTTTGTCAGAAAAAATATTTTTTTAATATAATAAGCCGAAATGTCGCTGCTTCCTGAATTACTTTTGTATTTTCTCACACTCGAATCACTGCCAGAGAGAAAGCATACCTCTCTTAATGAACCCACAAGTGCCAACCTCATCGTTAAAAATCAATTTGGTCAGTTAGGACAGTTGCATCGAGTAGTAAATCTCGGATCGCATGCCGTCTGCAATCTGAGGCTTCGGTTATTTTTCAGCGGTACGAAGAGACAACAAGGCTTGCCATCATATACAGTCAGGCATGTGAACTTCGAGCTGCTGTTTATCGCCTCACCCCACGCCACCCCCTCCCCAGCGTCCTCCACCTCCCATGCGTAGAGACAAACCGGACGCCCGTTATATTAGACGCACAAGTAGGCGTCGCCGAGTGCACAGCTTGCTTCTCCAGTCAACGGGATCGAGTTACGGGCGTTATGACGTGTAGCTCCTTGCGTAAGCTGTTACTCACAAGCTTGCGCCTGCCTGTCTTCGTGTGTGGGGGAGTGAAGTGAGTGTTGGAGGGGAAAAGGGGGGGGGGCAGCGTACGTTGCCGCTATGAAATTATCAGCGTCTCAGTACTACACGAAGATAATATGTATTGTTTTATTTAATTACCCTCCGATAAGACTCCGGAATTGTAGATGACAGGCAGATGCAAGAACTTGGAGATATTACGTGCTGGTTTATCCCCGTATCATGTGCAGCACTCATAAAAATATGTATCAAGTCAGAGTAATTTATTCAGAGATAAGTAAACCAGAATTGCGTGCATCTCTCTTTATTGTCAGCATTCGCTGTTTCTTAATGATACACACCATTACCTATCGTGTAGAACGACTCAAACTATACTAACGCAGTATCAACACAACGTTTTTTTGAAGGGCTTAAATGTTCTGTACTGAGAGTCGATTTGTTGAATTTAACCAATACCAATAATTGATTTGAACTAAATTATCAAGTTAATTTATGATCGAAAGTGGATGGCAAGGACAGACGTTCGAAGCATGCCTCGACATCTATCAAGTTTTAAGGCATTTCAAAAGAGAGTTATCTTCTTAGTATAAGTCGAGAACAATATGATATTAGCGCTACATTATTACGTTCGTATAAAAAGGGTGACATTACGCCGTTTAGACGATTTTTAATTATGGGAACATGTATTAAGTTACTAGCTCTCGTACGGGCATAGTTCTCTTCACGTAATTATTTTTACAAGGTCCTGTAGTGGCCATTCACGATGAAGTTCTTGTGGTCTTCAGTCGGAAGACTTCGTACTTTCAACTTATCTAGGTTCTATCTCCTTAATTTCTTATCTTTTTGCAGTTTCTTCAGTTTTCATCTGCAGTTCGTAACCAATAAATTATGGTCAGTGTCTACATCTGCCCCTGGAAATGTCTTACAGTTTAAATCTGGTTCTGATATTTGTCTTAGATGTATGTAATTTGAAACCTTCTAGTGTCTCCAGGAGTAGTTGCACGTCTATTTGCCTGTATACATCTCCACAGTCGCTGTTCACTCCTGTCACCTATGGCCCATGGCGCACCACAGTTACCTCCGCGCCAGTTTTGGATAGCGCCATTTTGCCATGCACAATGTACTTTAACCACGGCGGCATGTGAACAGTTTACAAACTTATCCGTTTCGGAAATGCTTCCATCCTAAGCGCGAAAGAGAATAATCATGCCCTTTTGTACGTCACATAAACCGCTCAGTTCCCGCGTTATGACAACAACGGCACTGTTTTCCGCGTCCTCCCCGACATGGTTTGTATACCCTCTAGCGCTGGTGGTGCCACCTGTAGTCCGTGAGTGGTTATTGCACGATGAGGCTGAACATGGGCGATAGCCCCATTAATGTGGCTGGACTGTGTGTGGACTGTGTATGTCCTCAATAATGAAAGAGATCAGAATAAAAAGAAACAGATAAAAAGATGGTCAGCGTGTGGCCGAAACTGGTATTAACTGAATCATATGAGAGGCGTTCAGTAAGTAATGCAACACACTCCTTTTGAAAGTAGGTTGGTTTTATTCAGGATTCCAGTGAACCATGTCAATACAGTATAATGTACTACTCTACTGGTCAACGTCGGAGCCAACGTATTGATGCTTCAATAAACTCCCATCATCTACGTACTGCTTCCCGCAGAGTGCACCCTACATTGGGCGAAGCAGATGGAATTCAGAAGGTGCGAGATTCGTTCTGTAGGGAGGATGAAGGAGAAAAGTCCAATGAAGTTTTATGAGCTTCTCTCGGGTGCGCAGACTTGTGAGAGGCCTTCCGTTGTCACGGAGAAGGAGAAATTAGTTTGCATTTTTGTGGCGACGAACACACTGTCGTCGTTCCTTCAATTTTCTGAGGCTGCGGCCGGACGGAACGCGGGGGGTAAGGCAGGTATGTGCGACCTTGTCGCGATGACGACATACGCCTCAGCCGACGACTCACCGTGCTTTCGTTCACTGCCAGGTCCCCGTAGGGCGTAGACATTCCGTAAGCGCCTATGTGATATCTGCGATGCTCTGGTTTCCCGTCAAAGGAAACTCAGTGACAGTTCTCTGCTTGCCACGCACCTCCATTACAGACACCTTTTTGATGGTTACATACAGGGTGAGTCACCTAACGTTACCGCTGGATATGTTTCGTAAACCACATCAAATACTGACGAACCGATTCCACAGACCGAACGTGAGGAGAGGGGCTAGTGTAATTGTTTAATACAAACCATACAAATATGCACGGAAGTATGTTTTTTAACACAAACCTACGTTTTTTTTAAAAATGGAACCACATTAGTTTTGTTAGCACATCTGAACATATAAACAAATACGTAATCAGTGCCGTTTGTTGCATTGTAAAATGTTAATTACATCCGGAGATATTGTAACCTAAAGTTGACGCTTGAGTACCACTCCTCCGCTGTTCGATCGTGGGTATCGGAGAGCACTGCAACATACATCGCGTTTCTACAGAATGATCTGCCAACGTTGCTCGAAAATGTCCCACTGGAAACGCGTTGACGTATGTGGTATCAGCATGATGTTGCACCTGCACATTCCGCAATTAACACTAGGCTGACCCTTGACAGGATGTTCGACGGGCGTTTCATAGGACGTGGAGGACGCATAAATTGGCCAGCCCGTTCTCCTGATCTTACACCTCTGGACTTCTTTCTGTGGGGTACGTTAAAGGAGAATGTGTACCGTGATGTGCCTACAACCCCAGAGGATATGAAACAACGTATTGTGGCAGACTGCAGCGACATTACACCAGATGTACTGCGGCGTGTAAGACATTCATTACGCCAGAGATTGCAATTGTGTGCAGAAAATGATGGCCACCACATTTAACATCTATTGGCCTGACATGTCGGGACACACTCTATTCCACTCCGTAATTGAAAACGGAAACCACGTGTGTACGTGTATCTCACCCCTCATGGTAATGTACACGTGCGCCAGTGAAAAAGACCAATAAAAAGGTGTTGGCATGTGGACGTAATGTGCTGTTCCAGTCTCTTCTGTACCTAAGGCCCATCACCGTTCCCTTTCGATCCCTACGTAATTCGGTGCTCTCCGATACACACGATCGAACAGCGGAGGAGTGGTACTCAAGTGTCAACTTTAGGTTACAATATCTCCGGATGTAATTAACATTTTACAATGCAACAAACGGCACTGATTACGTATTTGTTTATATGTTCAGATGTACTAACAAAACTAACGAGGTTCCATAATTAAAAAACGTAGGTTTGTGTTAAAAAACATACTTCCGTGCATTTTTGTATGGTTTGTATTAAACAATTACACTAGCCCCTCTCCTCACGTTCGGTCTGTGGAATCGGTTCGTCAGTATTTGATGTGGTTTACGAAATATATCCAGCGGTAACGTTAGGTGACTCACCCTGTATAGTGTCGTCATCTATGGGAACTTCATGAAACTATAGAGCCTGAGGCGAGAATATTCCACGGTGTTCCACAACAAATTCCACATTTTTTCGATCGAAATTGGCCGAGAAAAGAGTATATTGCGTTACTTATTGAAATAACTTCGTTTCCTGTGCATGAGTCTAAAATAAAAAGAAGTCTATAACGTCAATCATTTTTCTTCACAAACAGAAAGCCACTTTTCCCATATAGAAAAGTGAAGAGGGCTGCAGCCAAAAGAATGACTTCTTAATGCCTGAAAAACAAGTATATATGCCGCAGGGCGGTCAGAAAGTGCGTGAAGAGCTTGTAAGGATGCTGCAGGGTAGGTTGTGCTGAGAAATAACTGTTAAGAAAAAAATTCAATACAATGTGCCGTGTCAGAGTTGTTTGTCATTGAAGTTAGCCAATCAGGCCGTTGCGCTCGTAAATTCAGGCACTTGCATGCGCTAAAATGCGGTAATGAAGTACTTTTTTCGGAACAGATAATTGAAAAGTGTGTAAGTAGGCTGTTTATGTTTTCTTATTGGCAACGTTACGTAGCGCTCTGTATGAAAATCACTGGCTGTGCTGTGTGCAGTCTGTGGCTAGTTTGCATTGTTGTCTGCCATTGTAGTGTTGGGCAGCGGCAGCTGGATGTTAACAGTGCGTAACGTTGCGCAGTTGGAGGTGAGCCGCCAGCAGTGGTGGATGTGGGGAGAGAAATGGCGGAGTTTTGATATTTGTAAGAATGGATGTTATGAACTCCTATATATATTATGACTTTTGATCACTATTAAGGTAAATACATTGTTTGTTCTCTATCAAAATCTTTCATTTGCTAACTATGCCTATCAGTAGTTAGTGCCTTCCGTAGTTTGAATCTTTTATTTAGCTGGCAGTAGTGGCGCTCGCTGTATTGCAGTAGTTCGAGTAACGAAGATTTTTGTGAGGTAAGTGATTTGTGAAAGGTATAGGTTAATGTTATAGTCAGGGCCATTCTTTTGTAGGGATTTTTGAAAGTCAGATTGCGTTGCGCTAAAAAATGTGTGTCAGTTTAAGCATAGTCTTATATAATTTTTCTAAGGGGACGTTTCAAGTGGCCATTTTGCACGTACGTGGAGTCCGCAAACGCATATTTTTCTGGGAATCTAGGACAAAAACTTTTCCGAGTGTCGCTAATGTACCCATTAGGTATGCGCTGTTAAACGAAAGCACTGCTGGCGTAGCGACCAATCGCCGGCAAGGTAGCTCAGCGTGTTCGGTCAGAGAGCTGGTTGGCCTCTGCAATAAAAAAAACTGAGTCGAAGGATCAACAAACGAGCTTGAACGGATGTCATGTGACGTCCACAAAGATCAATAACGAACAAACTGCAAAAAAAAAAAAAAAAAAAAAAAAAAAGACACATCTTGCACGGAAGCAGAAAACTCGTGTTCGATTCCCAGGTACATTCTGCATTTGTTTTTTTGTTTTTTTTTTGTTTTCTTTTTTTTTTGCATTTGTATTTTCTTCTACATCGAAACTGTCAGGAATAGGAGGGTTAATAATGCAAACAAATCGACAAGGAAGGCAAATAAACGTGTCGAACGACTTGCGTTATTAAAGAATTAAAATTTTAAGCCTCGTTGTATGAAAATAATTCCGAGTAACATTGCTACAAAAACGAACATTTGGTGCACGTTATTGCAAAAGGGAGAAAACTGCTCTTGTCGCTGTTAGTAGTTTACATAACGTAATGCATTCGTAGACGATGCAATGTTCCATCACAGCGCTTAGAAAAGTGTTGTCTTACGTTTTCGCGTGCTTATAAGAAACTAATGGTTAATTTTGTGCTCGGGGTACAGAAGAGGTCAGTCGTTCAAGTGACACTTAAAAAATAGTTTAATTCACTGTCTACAAATCAAGGAAATATAAGGATCCAATTTACAAAACATATCTTGAGAATATAAACCCTACGTTGCTGATTACAAGTTTTGTCTAATATTGGATTCCTGGGGTGGGCAGACTAACACCGTCATGTACTCGTATGATAGCATTTTTGTGACGAGGGTCAACCGATGTGCACGGTAGAAGTAATACCGCCAAACTGCCCAACTGAGTGCTACCCGTCTGATTTTTAGTTTCATCGCCAATTTAAAAAGTTTAGTTCGAGGCTTGAAAATTACACTCTGGTTCTGGAAGCCAATTCTTTACAGACGAAAAACTAGTAGAAGCCGACCTTGGGGAAGATCAGTTTGGATTCCGAAAAAATATTGGAACACGTGAGGCAATACTGACCCTACGACTTGTGTTAGAAGCTAGATTAAGGAAAGGCAAACCTACGTTTCTAGCATTTGTAGACTTAGAGAAAGCTTTTGACAATGTTGACTGGGATACTCTCTTTCAAATTCTGAAGATGGCAGGGGTAAAATACAGGGAGCGAAAGGCTATTTACAATTTGTACAGAAACCAGATGGCAGTTATAAGAGTCGAGGGGCATGAAAGGGAAGCAGTGGTTGGGAAGGGAGTGAGACAGGGTTGTAGCCTCTCTCCGATGTTATTCAATCTGTATATTGAGCAAGCAGTGAAGGAAACAAAAGGAAAAATTCGGAGTAGGTATTAAAATCCATGGAGAAGAAATAAAAACTTTGAGGTTCGCCGAAGACATTGTAATTCTGTCAGAGACAGCAAAGGACTTGGAAGAGCAGTTGAACGGAATGGATAGTGTCTTGAAGAGAGGATATAAGATGAACATCAACAAAAGCAAAACGAGGATAATGGAATGTAGTCGAATTAAGTCGGGTGATGCTGAGGGAATTAGATTAGGAAATGAAACACTTAAAGTAGTAAAGGACTTTTGCTATTTGTGGAGCAAAATAACTGATGATGGTCGAAGTAGAGAGGATATAAAATGTACACTGGCAATGGAAAGGAAAGCCTTACTGAAGAAGAGAAATTTGTTAACATCGAGTATAGAATTAAGCGTCAGGAAGTCGTTTGTGAAAGTATTTGTATGGAGTGTAGCCATGTATGGAAGTGAAACATGGACGATAAATAGTTTGGACAAGAAGAGAATAGAAACTTTCGAAATGTGGTGCTACAGAAGAATGCTGAAGATTAGATGGGTAGATCACGTAACTAATGAGGAGGTATTGAATAGGATTGGGGAGAAGAGAAGTTTGTGGCACAACTTGACTAGAAGAAGGTATCGGTTGGTAGGACATGTTCTGAGGCATCAAGGGATCACCAATTTAGTATTGGAGGGCAGAGTGGAGGGTAAAAATCGTAGAGGGAGACCAAGAGATGAACACACCAAGCAGATTCAGAAGGATGTAGGTTGCAGTAGGTTCTGGGAGATGAAGAAGCTTGCACAGGATAGAGTAGCATGGAGAGCTGCATCAAACCAGTCTCAGGACTGAAGACCACAACAACTACAACTGGAAGCCCACCGGGAAGGGCACAACCGAGCGTTTCAAGTAACGATTCACAGTATGGTCAACTTTCAGCAACGATTTTTCGGACAATGTTTTTCGTATGCGTGATATGCGTCAAAATTCTCTCCCGAAAAAGAAATATCTTTGAATGTAAATCAAGTTTGTTTTGCTCGCGCCTTCGGAAGGAACGATGAAGCTGCGCGAACTCTGCATTCGTTAGGTGCTTTTGGTTTCGCGAGTTTATTTGCTTGGCATGTTTATATAAGGGGCTATAAAAAAGTTTCCGTTTCAGGGCGTTGCTCCACTGTACATACAACGTAGCGCGACTCCGAAGCGGGAATATACGCACCGACATGGGTTAGTTTAGCATTCGTGTCTTTCCAACGTGCGTGTGGTAAATGCGGAAACGTGAAATATGGGGAAAGTATTAAAAAATGCGTGCAAACAGTACCAGCGTGCTGTTATTGTTTTCATGGCTGCCGAAGAACAAACGCCGATGGGCATCCGTGAATGAAGAATGTGTATGCCATTAAGGCGAAACGTCCGGGAAAACTGCGACGAGGGATGCTGCTGCTTCATGATAACGGACGTCGCCATACCGCAAATGTAACGCAAAAGTTGCGCACACTCAAGCGGGAAACATTTGAGCATCCACGCTATGGTCTTGATTGCTCCCTGTCTGATTATCACGTCTTCAGCCCCTTAAAAAAAGGCCTTGTAGGATCGTCGATTCCTGTTCGACAAGGATGTGCAACAGGCAGTTACAGACTTCTTCATCCACAAGAAGTGGTTTTTTTTTTTTTTTTTTTTTTTTCCGAACGGGTAACTCCAACCTGATGCGTTGGTGGGGTGATTCTCTCGTTGATTTCGGCGATTTTGCCTGATTGGCTTAAGAAGTACCAACCATCTACGTAGTTTTTCGAAGGAAAATGAGGACACGTAACAAAGTGCGTGAAAGATTCATTGTAAGGCGACCAAGATTAAATTTTTACTTCTTTAGTAATCCAATCTGAGAAATTTATTTGCCTACCTTGACATTATTTCCTATTGCTTTACTAATTTTATTAACCCTTCTATGCTTAGCAATTTCGAAACTGAACAAATACAAATAAAAAAACCTGCAGATTGCAACTAGGATCGCATACAGGTTGCCCGCTCCGCTGTCAGAAACCTTCGTCGCTGCAATAGCAGCGCTTTTCGTTGAACAAGTCTGACTGTATGGGTACATAAGCGGCAGTCATAAAAGTTTCTTTCCTCGCTTTAAAGAAAAATAAGCTTTTGCGAACGCCAAACATGTTGCTGAAAAACTCTGTTTTCAATTATCTATCGATCGCCTCAATTATGATTCGATTGCGCTTCATGAACTGTGGGTAGTTTCTTCAAAATCAGTAGTTATTAGGCCAAAATAACTGAAGAATCTTTCATTTTAGGTTGTACACAAACGACCTGCAAAGTATGAGCCGAAAAGTTTGACCGTGTCTGAGGCATTTCCGTTGTCAGTGACTTCGAACAAAGACTGGCCATTGGATGTCACCTGAGCAACATATGAATCAGGGACGTTTCTGTCCTTCTAAAGCTGGCCAGATTGACTGCTGGTGATGTGATTCTCATGTGGAACGCGAAGGAACAACCACAACCAAATCAAGAGCAGGCAGATCTCATGCTCTGACGGACAGGGACCGTCTAGCACTGCAGAGGATGGTTATAAAAATCGCTTGAATCCAGCCAGAGCAATCACTCTTGAGTTCCGAAGTGCTACCAGTAGTCCAGGTATCAGGATAACTGTTCATGAATAGTTGAACAGGGTACAAAGATCGAGTGCTCCTCACACACATTCCACATTTCTGTAGTCATTGCTAAGCACTCTAGAGGTGCTGTAAAAAGCGACACCACTAGACAGTGAATGACTGGAAACGAGTGACTTGGACTGATGTATCACGCTATACCCTCTGGCTATCCAATGGAAGTGTGTGGGTTTGGCCAATCAAAAATGGTTCAAATGGCTCTGAGCACTATGGGACTTAACATCTGTGGTCATCAGTCCCCTAGAACTTAGAACTACTTAAACCTAACTAACCTAAGGACATCACACACGTCCATGCCCGAGGCAGGATTCGAACCTGCGACCGTAGCAGTCTCGCGGTTCCGGACTGCGCGCCTAGAACCGCTAGACCATCGCGGCCGGCTTTGGCCAATCACTGGAATATGTTACCTGCTATCATGTGTAGTACCAAGAGTGTAGTACGACGGGGTGGTGTTACGGTATGGGGGTGCTTTTCGTGATTAGGGTGTGGTCCCCGTATTGCGCTTAAGAAAGCGCTAAATGCTAAAGGATATGAACCCATTTTACATCATTGTGTACTGCATACAGTAGAGCACCAGTTTGGAGACGATGATTGTTTGTATCAGCATAGTATGTCATAAAGCAGCATCTGTGAGGCAATGTTTTATGGACAATAACAATCCTGAAATTGACTGGCCTACCCAGAGCCCGTCCTGAACCCAGTGAAACACCTTTGGGACGAGATAAAACTCCGATTTCGCTCCAGACTCTAGCGTCTGGCTTCGGCTCTCGAGGAAGAATGGTCTGCTATTCCTCCACAGAGGCCCGCCCGATTAGCCAAGCGGTCTAATGCACAGATTTCCGGAGCGGGAAGGAGCGCCTGATCCCCGGTACGAATCCGCCCGGCGGACTTATGTCGAGGTCCGGTGGGCCGGCCAGTCTGTGGATGGTTTTTAGGCGGTTTTCCATCTCCCTCGTCGAATGCGGGCTGGTTCCCCTTATTCCGCTCAGCTACAGTATGTCAGCGATTGCTGCGCAAACAAGTTCTCCACGTACGCGTACACCACCATTATTCTACCATGCAAACATAGGGGTTACACTCGTCTGGTGTGAGACGTTCCCTGGGGGGGGGGGGGGGGGGGTGTCCACTGGGAGCCGAACCGCACAATAGCCCTGGGCTTGGTGTGGGGCGGCGGAGGGGTGAAGTGGACTGCGGTATTCGCCGTGGGGTTGTGGACCACTGCGACTACGGCGGGGACGGAGCCTCTCCGCCGTTTCTAGGTCCCTGGTTAACATACATTCCTCTACAGATATTGAGATCCCAGCAGAGATCAAGCCATCATAAAGGAGAAGGGATGCTTTTGATTGAATAGTGTGTAATGTCCTTATTAACTGTAATTAGCCAGAGCGAGACTTTTACTCGTGGCAGAAATGGAGTGGGTTTACTATTGCCGAACGTATAAGAGCGATGTGGCCTGAAGAGACTGGTATGTAAGAAGACGAAAAGGCAAGAGGCGGCGTCTGTAACGTGTTCTTGCGGCTTTCGCACACGCACTTGGTCACAACTACATTAAATGCGAGGAATGAGACTTAAACCGTAGCATCTTTTGCTACCGAAAGTCAGGCTCGCCACTAAATTGGGACTGCAGGTAATGTGTCCTGCTGTGCATTTCTGTTGCTCGTCTCAGAAAACTCACTGTCCTTGAGTTGCCTTTTTCCAACACTTGTAATCGGCTGCCTACGAGAGTAAACAGTTATCGTTGTCTGTAATGTAATTTCTCGTCGACGATCGTGTCCTAATCTTTTTGGCTAGTCTCCAGTTGTTGAAATGCGCAGCCGTAGTCGCAATGAAAGCACACACCCGAGGTCCCAAATTTTGCTCATCTTTCGCGCAATTGCAGTATTTGCTTATACATAATAAAGGCTGCTCTAACACGGTGAGCTTCTCACGAGCTTCCGAGAAATCAGTTTTACCAGCCCGTTGAATGTTACAGGAAAGCGCCAGCAGTGACGTCAATGCAACCGGCTGCGGCGGCAGATAAGTCAGGCCTTTCTACGTTCCAGTCACGTTTATTTCTTTTTTTTGTCATTTTTAGCTAACATTCTTTGAAATACTAGCTCCGCTACAAAGGAACAATAATGACAGTCAATGCGGTACATTCGTAACGATATATAACCAAGATACACACTATCTGAACAAAAGTTTCCAGACACCTATTGGTATAAATATGGAGTGAGTCCACTCTTAGCCTGTATGATGGCTTCAACTCTGCTGGAGATGTTTTCGATGAGGTGTCGGAATGTCTGTGGAGATTGGCAGCTCATTATTTCTCAAGAACCGAAACAAAGAAGGTAGGGATTTTTGGCACACAGGTCTGGAGCGAAGTCGACGTTCAACTCATCCCAAACGTGTTCCATTAGCTTCTGCTCGTGATTCTGGGGAGGCCACTCCATTTCAGGAATGTTATTCTGAATAAGCAATTGCCTCACATATGCTGCTTTGACAGGGCGCATTGTCATGCTGATATAAATAATCATTGTCTCCGAACCGTTCCTCCATTGTACGCAGTACACAACAGTGTAATATGTATTCATATGTTTCCACGTTTAGCGTTATCTTAAAGGAAATAAGCAGACCACACTGTAATGACAAAAAACACCATCATGCCATATAACACCACATCCTCTGCACACCACTCTTGCCACCACGCATGACGGCAGGAAGCGCTCTCCAGGCATTCGCTAAACCCAAACCGTTCCAGCAAATAGGCACACATCAATAGGCATACATCACTCATTTCAAGTCATCAACTGTCCAGTAACACAGCTCTTTGCACTACCTAAAGCGTCTCTTGGTAATGGCTACAACAATTTGTGGTTCATGAGTAGCAGCTTGACCAGTGTAATCCATTCTTTTTAACTTTCTACGCACAGTCACTTTGCTAGCTGGACTCCTGGCAGCACTTCGGAGCTCGCGGGTGATTTCTTCCGCTGCTTTTACGCAATTTTTTACAACCACTCTCCGCAGTGCTCAATTGGTTTTGCTTTGGTGATTTCTTCGCGTTTCCACTTCACAATCAAACCATCAACGTTCGACTTGAGAAACTTTCGAAAGATTGAAAAGGCTCTGATGTATTTGTTACTCAAGCGACGTGCCAGCCGCGGTGGTCTCGCGGTTCTAGGCGCGCAGTCAGGAACCGTGCGACTGCTACGGTCGCAGGTTCGAATCCTGCCTCGGGCATGGATGTGTGTGATGCCCTTAGGTTAGTTAGGTTTAAGTAGTTCTAAGTTCTAGGGGACTGATGACCACAGCAGTTGAGTCCCATAGTGCTCAGAGCCATTTGAACCATTTTGAACTCAAGCGACGTCCAATGACTACTAGCTCACGTTCGAAGTTACAGAGTTCTCCTGACCGACCCATTCAGCTGTTATGCTTCTCTACTGACAACACAATACTCCCCCCCCCCCCCCCCCACGTTTTGTACTTGCGGGTCCACTGCTCGTGACATCTGGTGGTAAATTTCGCATTACATAGTGGAATCTGGACTTTTTTTATCAGGCAAGTGTAATAAAGAATCGTGATGAAATCATCACTTATTTGTGGTCTGAAACTATTTTGAATGACTTAGTCTTTATTTGCAATACGCGCCTGAGTGTATATACCCTACTGGCCATTAAAATTGCTACACCAAGAAGAAATGCAGATGATAAACGGGTATTCATTGGACAATATTATACTAGAACTGACATGTGATTACATTTTCACGCAATTTGGGTGCAGAGATCCTGAGAAATGAGTACCCAGAACAACCACCTCGGGCCGTAATAACGGCCTTGATACGCCTGGGCATTAAGTCAAACTGAGCTTGGATGGCGTGTACAGGTACAGCTGCCCATGCAGCTTCAGCACGATACCACAGTTCATCAACAGTAGGTTTCGCCACCGGCGCCAACCTTGTGTGAATGCTCTGAAAAGCTAATCATTTGCATATCACAGCATCTTCTTCCTGTCGGTTAAATTTCGCGTCTGTAGCACGTCATCTTCGTGGTGTAGCAATTTTAATGGCCGGTAGTGTATAAATAAACGATATTTCATCACGATCCCGTTTGAAACCCCGTTTACACTTGTTCACGTATGTACCACAATGATTACCTTTATTATTGTTACTGTTCTTTTCTGAAGGAACATGATTTCTTGTAGCGATGCAAGTGTTTGGTGCGAATTTAGAAAAAAGAAATTAATATGTGTCGAAAGTAGTATTTACAGACGTCTAGTCTGCCGCCTCCGTTTGTACTAACACTGTTACTCGACAGCTGCCTGTGATATGGCATTCAACAGACACGTAAAACTTTTGACATCGAATTCTCGAAGACGCTTGAAAAGAACGTCCAACTAGAACAGCAATTATTATATCTAAATGTGAACTACGATTATGCGAAAGATAGGAAAATCTGTGAACAGTTGTATATATGCCTCTCTTGTCAGCACCAGTTCAATTGCATTTTTCTCTCACATTGCCACTGACCAACTTGTGTCTCACAGTTTTCTCGCCATGCCACATATCTCCGACAGTCACAATTTGCAACATTAGGCCACATTAGTCGTTACCTATAACAGCTAGCATCTCACTCCAGAAGGACAAAGAGGATCCCTGGCAGTGGGTGGCGCTGTTGCCAACTTTAAACTGGAAAGTACAAAAGACAACGGACAAAGATAGCTACGCACAAGAATTAAAAATAGTCAGACAGATTGCCAGTGACATTTTTTTCAACGTAACATAGATGATGCTCCTCTAGACACCGTGAAATTTAGCATCAGGGTTGCGAGCACACCTTCAGTTGGCAACTTTTTAAGGAGCTTTTGAGGATGCGCAACTCGGGTGATGTAATTGCCTTATGGGCTAAATACCTACGAATTTGATAAACAATGTGCACGGTTCATGATGTACACAGCTAGCTTCTTGCTACTCAGCTAGAAATTTACGTCAGTGCCACCGGGTGGTAGCACACTGCGGCAGATTTTTACCCCTTTCTCTCGGCATAAATCCTGCTAGTTAATAACACACTCCTCAGATTTGTTTATTCACTCACTATGTACTGTACTAAAATTCGATCGGATGTCAGTATATTGTAAAGCTGTACTGACAGTAAATCTATTTTGTGGGTTTCTGAATGTGTTATAGTATTATTATGAGTATTATTACATAATAATCCATTTGAGGCGCTGGCAAGGAAAACTTCCCATCACACCCCCCTGAAATTTAGTGGTAAGATGACCAGTGGTTAATCCGTCAAAATCTGAACACAGATCAAGCATGAAAACAGGGGGTACTGAATTGTGAAAGAAAAGCAAAATAGAAATTGTGAACTATCCAAGCTTAAGAAGTACAACATAGCGGAGTCGAATAGCCACAATGTTGTGGTTCAGTGGTCACGATATTGTACTGCAAAGCGGATGAGCGGTGTTCAAAATTCCCTCGTACCAATTTTTTTATTTATTTTTTTACAAAATTATCAACTGTTCGTCCGGTCATTTAAATGTTTGTTCTCTTGCTGTAATCTTGGCTATTGTAATACTATACACTGATTATAGAATATGAGTCATGTGGTAAGAATACATTACTTCACAAGTAAATGTGATGAGTAGTGAAAGCAGGCGAGATACCACGTTGACATCTCACAGAAATGAAAACAACAAATAAACGGGACTGAACAATGTTACAACAAAGGAATTCAAGAGTCCAAACTTCCAAAATGGAGCGCAACTTCAAAAACGTTAAAAACGTATGTTTTGACAGAGCACAGAGAAAACCGTATGATTGTGAAATTGTTGCGTTCATTTGTTGCAGCTTATGTGACAGACTATTATATTTTCATCACTTCTGTTCGATTGATCACATTCACATTCATACGAACACCTACATCGGGAAAGGAGGCGTATCTCATTCGCTCATCATTCGTTCAAGTTAGGTGCGTCCATAAGACATTCCAATCATATGACATACATACCGTCACTAATGCCATGTATGACACACATCAGATCTGTTTTTCGGTGGAGAATTCAGTTGACTTGTCGCCCTGTCATGCGAACGGCTCTGCCGCATTGGTAACACCGGTTGCCGTCATATCACCGAAGTTAAGAGCTGTCGGGCTTGGTTAAGTGACCATCTGGTCTGCCGAGCGCTGTTAGTAAGTGGAGTGCACTCAGCCCTTCTGAGGCAAACTTTTCACCTTTCAGTTCACCTCCTTCTTCCTGTTTTCATGCTTGATCTGTGTTCAGTTCTTGACCGACTGTCCACTGGACCCTCTTACCACTAAATCTGAGGGGGAGGATCATAAGGGCCTAAAGCACATCACCGTCGCTTGTGAGATTGTACATTTATTCATGTTTCAGAAATCTGTCAATCTTACGGTGCGTCAGTTTTATGTGTGCTGTAGGCCCACACTGTATGTCTGAAAATTCACGAACAGCTATCACTGGTTTCTCTGATATTCACTTACATGTGGGATCGCTCGTGGTCGTGCGGTAGCGTTCTCGCTTCCCACGCCCGGGTTCCCGGGTTCGATTCCCGGCGGGGTCAGGGATTTTCTCTGCCTCGTGACGACTGGGTGTTGTGTGACGTCCTTAGGGTAGTTAGGTTTAAGTAGTTAAGTTCTAGGGGACTGATGGCCATAGATGTTAAGCCCCATAGTGCTCAGAGCCATTTGAACATGTGGGATCAACGGCGGCGCGCTTTGGCCCATATGAATCTCAGCGTCTCATTTGTATTCTAGGAAAGTGACCATGTTGGTAGACATTACTACTTGAGTTTAATCATTTCCACAAACGGCACTTTGTGTTTGCAGTTTACTATGCGGGGACCGGCTTTCGTGTACAGCTTAAACATGAACTACATTGAATCAGTTTTAAAAGCTACCAGAAAAGTAAAGCTGTGAGGACGGGTCGTGAGTCCTCAGTCGGTAGAACACATGCCCGCGAAAGGCAAAGGTCCTGAGATCGAATCACGGTCCGGCACACAGCTTTAATCTGCCAGGAAGTTTCATATCAGCGCACACTACGCTGCAGAGGGAAAATCTCAATCCGGGAAGAGAAAAGTAAATTAGCAGGAAAAGTTAGCCGCAAAGGAACTAGGACTGCCGAGAACAGATCCTTTGGTTGAGAGAGTGACGAAATCAAATAAACTTGATTACGAGCGAACATTTAACAAGGAAATGTACAGTTATCACAAGTTATTGTGTGGGTGCAGCGTAAGAATAATTGATTTTCGGCCCACAAGTAAATTCGTAAACTAGTACGCATGTTCGGGATCTTGTACATTTGTGCGAAAAAATGGAAAAGCACAGAAACTCCCACTTACACAGAAGTGCGAAATGGAGAGTTGCGAAAGTTTGCACTTATTTCGTTATTGCCCTAAACTGTTATGTAAAAAACAACAAAATTCCACAAAAGCATTTCTTTCTTTCGTCAGATAAATTATTATTATTATTATTATTATTACCACTACTGTTATTATTATTATTATTATTATTGCCGGCCGCGGTGGTCTAGCGGTTCTGGCGCTGCAGTCCGGAACCGCGGGACTGCTACGGTCGCAGGTTCGAATCCTGCCTCGGGCATCGGTGTATGTGATGTCTTTAGGTTAGTTAGGTTTAAGTAGTTCTAAGTTCTAGGGGACTTATGACCTAAGATGTTGAGTCCCATAGTGCTCAGAGCCATTTGAACCATTATTATTATTATTGGCAGTGGCTGTAGTTGTATAAACTTGTTGATAAGCATAACTGTTGTATAGCAGATGCTATTAATTTCACACTCTCAAAATTTTCTGAATCTAAAAAAATGTTCTGATGTGTGTAAATTCCTAAGGGACCAAACTGCTGTGGTCATCGGTCCCTAGACTGAAACACTACTTAAACTAACTTATGCTAAGAACAACATTTACACCCATGCCCCAAGGAGGACTCGAACCTCCGGCGGGATTGGCCGCGCGGCCACTCCGCGCGGCAAATGTATACCCGCGAGCCGCCACCGCACAACAGTATTACAGCACAACACCCGGTGACGACCATACAGCACAGAACACACAAAGCAAACAATATGAAAAACCACAAACAGGAAAACATGGCACACACTGATATTTGACAATAAAATATCACACAAAATAAGTAACATTATGAGAAAACAAGGAATACATGTGGGAATAGAACAAACAGTACACTGCAGGAAAGAGTAAAAATATCCAATTCCACCATAGATAAATTCAACAAAGCAGGTATATCCCAGCTAACCTGCATAGACTGTGATTCAGTATTTATCAGACAAACATGTAGAAATTTCAGGATTCGATATTCAGAATGCCGGCTGAAGTGGCCATGCGGTTCTAGGCGCTGCAGTCTGGAGCCTCGAGACCGCTACGGTCGCAGGTTCGAATCCTGCCTCGGGCATGGATGTGCGTGATGTCCTTAGGTTAGTTAGGTTTAACTAGTTCTAAGTTCTAGGGGACTAATGACCTCAGAAGTTGAGTCCCATAGTGCTCAGAGCCATTTTTTTTTTTTTTATATTCAGAATCTTTAATATCACTGAAAAGTGCCAGCACACGCTTCACATTTGCAGACTACCTCATTAAAAACAACCATCACCCCCAGTGGCACAGAAACAGACCACCAGATCCTAAAACACGGTAATTATTTGTACCGTTGTTAACAATAGAAAAAATTTCCACATGTTAAAGCTATCACGCAGGGCAAAAAACTCATCAATGACGAAATCGTACTCTGCGACGAAACATTATTCTACATTCTAGACGAACTATCAAATAACTCTCACTTTCTCTCTCTCAAATACACACACACACACACACATCACAATTAAACAAACGGAACAAATTCAAATTTTGCAGGCGGCAACCGCAGACAAAACAGGAAACAAGACTTTCAGAAGCGTATCAAAAACCTAAACTATGCAGTGAAACGTGTGTCCGGCTCACAGCAACAGAGCGACTCCAGATTGTGGTTTTTTTCGCTGTTTGGGGGAAAGTTTTTTGGAGGGAACATATGGGAAAACGGAAACTTTGGGGAATTTTTTTGGGGAAAAATTTCAGTACCGGGGAATATGGGAAAGTATTTTACCTGGCTAGCCGTACTGCTAATGCCATCTCTGATATTTTAGTTCAAAGAACACGTACTTAGTTTTCTGAATATTCTCTCTGCAAATCAGGAAATACAGTTTTCTCTTTGCGGCAGATAGGCTCACGGCAGTGATACCTCTCCATGACGTCACTATGACGTATATTTGCCTAGTTTCGACCGTTTGGAACGTCTATACACGTTCCTCGCCGTAGTGACTCCTGAATAAACGCCTCATCGGATTTTGTCGTTGTAGTTGAAACTTCTATTTGATGATTTTAGCCGTTCTAGGCGCTACAGTCCGGAACCGTGCTGCTGCTATGGTCGCAGGTTCGAATCCTGCCTCGGGCGTGGATGTGTGTGATGTCTTTAGGTTAATTAGGTGTAATTAGTTCTAAGTTCTAGGCGACTGCTGACCTCAGAAGTTAAGTCCCATAGTGCTCAGAGCCATTTGAACCATTTTTTGATGGTTTTATACAGGGTGTACATAAAGTCTGGGAACACTTTCAATTATTTATTGCACAAGAACTAAACATTTTACAGATGTCATACATATTGCATTTTGAAGAGAAACCTTGAAAGTTTTTTTTTACGAATTATGAGTGACCTGGGAGACGTCCATACGGCAATCGAAGAAAATTGGTTCAAATGGCTCTGAGTGCTATGGGACTTAACTTCTGAAGTCATCAGTCCCCTACAACTTAGAACTACTTAAACCTAAGAACATCACACACATCCATGCCCGAGGCAGGATTCGAACCTGCGACCGTAGCGGTCGCGCGGTTCCAGACTGTAGCGCCTAGAACCGCTCGACCACACCGGCCGGCCGGCAATCGCATTCTTGCCTTAACCGTCCCAGCATGTCATCGTCGATTGTGCCAGTCTCTTCCCGCATTCTCTTAGGTACCAACGAACTTCACAATGAAAATGGGGTGGAGCCCCATCCTGGTGAAAGGTGAACGGAGAGTCCGACTCCATTTGAGGCAGCCGGCCGCTGGTGGCCGAGCGGTTCTGGCGCTACAGTCTGGAACCGCGCGACCGCTACGGTCGCAGGTTCGAATCCTGCCTCGGGCATGGATGTGTGTGTTGTTCTTAGGTTAGTTAGGTTTAAGTAATTCTAAGTTCTAGGGGACTTATGACCTCAGCAGTTGAGTCCCATAGTGCTCAGGGCCATTTGAACCATTTTTGAACCATTTGAGGCATCAGCAATTGCTGCAACATTGCCAAGTATGAATATCCAGTGACAGTGCTCTCGGCGGAAGAATGGCCCGTACAGTTTTCGACATGACAAGACACAAAAAACATTTACCTTTGGGGAATCACGCTCAAATTCAAAACATTCGTGTGTATGCTTTGTACCCCAGATTCGACAATTATGGTTCAAATGGCTCTGAGCACTATGGGACTCAACTGCTGTGGTTATCAGTCCCCTAGAACTTAGAACTACTTAAACCTAACTAACCTAAGGACATCACACACATCCATGCCCGAGGCAGGATTCGAACCTGCGACCGTAGCAGTCCCACGGTTCCGGACTGCGCGCCTAGCACCGCGAGACCACCGCGGCCGGCGTCAATTATGCCTGTTCACTTTCCCATTAGTGTGAAAAGTGGCTTCGTCGCTAAAAATTAAGCGACCAACAATGCTATCGCCATCCTCATTCAAGTGTTGCAACTGCGAACAAAATTCAAAATGCCTGTCTTTGTCACCGTCATTGAGCTTCTGCACTAGCTCCAATTTGAATGGTTTCATAGACAGCTTCTGTCGCAGGACTTTCCATACTTTCATTGAAGCCATTTCGAGATCACGGGATGCACGACGCACAGATTTCTTTGGACTCCTTTTGAATGTCTCTTGTACGCGCTCCACATTCACTTCACTCACACTGGGATGTCCGCTTCTCTTTGTCGGACGCAAGCAACACGTCGTAACGAATTTGTTGTGCCAGTGGTAAATGGTCTTCCTTGTTGGTGGCTTCTTACCGTACTTGGTTCTAAACATCCGTTGAACAGCTGTAGCACACTTGTTTTTGTGTAACTCCAACACACACAAATCTCGCTCCGCACCTGAACTCGCCATGTTTGTTACTAGTGCTCCCTATCGGCAATTTACCAAACTACGCTGTGGCGGTATACATGAAAAAGAACTTTCAGGGTTTGCTTCTTGTGCAATAAATAATTAAGTGTTCCTGGACTTTATGTACACCCTGTATTATAACAATGTAGTAAAATACACTCCTGGAAATTGAAATAAGAACACCGTGAATTCATTGTCCCAGGAAGGGGAAACTTTATTGACACATTCCTGGGGTCAGATACATCACATGATCACACTGACAGAACCACAGGCACATAGACACAGGCAACAGAGCATGCACAATGTCGGCACTAGTACAGTGTATATCCACCTTTCGCAGCAATGCAGGCTGCTATTCTCCCATGGAGACGATCGTAGAGATGTTGCGAATGGTCCTCGCCGATACCCCAGGAGCAACAGTGTCCCTAATTTGCTGGGAAGTGGCGGTGCGGTCCCCTACGGCACTGCGTAGGATCCTACGGTCTTGGCGTGCATCCGTGCATCGCTGCGGTCTGGTCCCAGGTCGACGGGCACGTGCACCTTCCGCCGACCACTGGCGACAACATCGATGTACTGTGGAGACCTCACGCCCCACGTGTTGAGCAATTCGGCGGTACGTCCACCCGGCCTCCCGCATGCCCACTATACGCCCTTGCTCAAAGTCCGTCAACTGCACATACGGTTCACGTCCACGCTGTCGCGGCATGCTACCAGTGTTAAAGACTGCGATGGAGCTCCGTATGCCACGGCAAACTGGCTGACACTGACGGCGGCGGTGCACAAATGCTGCGCAGCTAGCGCCATTCGACGGCCAACACCGCGGTTCCTGGTGTGTCCGCTGTGCCGTGCGTGTGATCATTGCTTGTACAGCCCTCTCGCAGTGTCCGGAGCAAGTATGGTGGGTCTGACACACCGGTGTCAATGTGTTCTTTTTTCCATTTCCAGGAGTGTATATGCTGTTTCAAATATTGAGGATGTCTCGAAAACGCGTCGGTATTCGTATGACCTGTTATAATTAAATGTAAGGTAATGACAGATTAGGGGTTAACAGTCTTCAGGAGGTGGAAGTAAAAATGATAGGCAAGGATTTTGTGTGTTCACAGTAGTGTAGTGGATAGAGGTGTTGAGTTGTGAAGTGAGATGTAGGCAGAGTGCTAATGGTAAGTCAGTAGAACGATGAAAAATGCATAAATAAAACAAATGTGGCCGACCTATAGCAGGTATTTTATTTTAATGACCACGTTATTGTTTGTATTTACAAATTAAAAATATAGTTTTTGATATGTACAATAATTCTATGGCCTGTACACATAATTCCACTACTTCAAGCTGCCAATAGTGACAAATAATAATCCAGAATTCACCAATGAACAGGAGAAAACGTGAGTGAACGCTGCTAAGATTACGGAACATAATCTATAAATAACAAACCACAGCCGGCCGCGGTGGTCTCGCGGTTCTAGGCGCGCAGTCCGGAACCGTGCGACTGCTACGGTCGCAGGTTCGAATCCTGCCTCGGGCATGGATGTGTGTGATGTCCTTAGGTTGGTTAGGTTTAAGTAGTTCTAAGTTCTAGGGGACTGATGACCACAGCAGTTGAGTCCCATAGTGCTCAGAGCCATTTGAACCATTTTTTGAACAAACCACACCAAATAGTTCTTTATTCCAAAGCCTCACAAATTTTTACCGATGTTCACTTATTGTTCTAAATGCACAAACAACAAGGAAAAACGCATCTGCCAGATGAATAAACACCCACAGCTCATAAAAGGCAAATATAGCAGTGGTAAGTCTACAGAAAAGCGGCATGTGACACTATTTTACCGGAATATACATTTTTAAAGGTTGTATTTTAAACGAAAATTCTATTTATAGCACGACCCATCCCTTGTTTGTAGATGACATGGTGTATTAATTTAGACTTCAGGTTGATGTTTTTTGGCGGTACACACAATGTATACGAAACTTAAACTACAGTACGTATGTAATTTGAACAACAGTAAAGTCAGATGTAACTTATTTCCTAACCTAAATAAAATCTATACATATGTATTTCAGGAAAAATGAAAGAAAACAGTACCAAATAAGGATGCCGCAAGTGTTTGTGTATTGAAGCAAACAACAATTGTGTACTTGCAAAAAGGCGGACCTTCTCTAATTCGTTATTACCCTTCAGAGAAATTGAAAACTCTTAGATTATGAATTGCATAAAATTGCTGAGTGGCCCTTAGCCGTTGGTGGATAACGGCCTGTTGTGCTATGACATACCCCTGGACTGTCGCTTGCTGCAAGACGGTTGCCACTGCATTCAGTATATCTTGGCTTTCTTTTTTATAGTAATCAAAGTTTTCCTTGTTTTTTCAACGGGAATGAAGTCAACGTTGCCAAGTGGCAAAGGTAACAGGTCTACACGACGTTTATTTGCCATTTAATATCTGCTGAAAATACACGTTGCTTACATTATAAAAAAAACACCTACCCCATGTCAACTTACTACACCAAATCCGTTTTATAGTGCGGCAAAGGCATATGTATGACTCGAAGGACGAGTGTGTATTTTAAAGTTACTCGACTTGAACTATGGCAAGAATATTTTTGAATTCATTCGTTAGAAGAAAATAATAAGCCTTGTATGTGTTTTCCGTAGGGACCACAGAGACAGGATTAGACTAATTACGGCGCCCACACAAGCATCCAAGCAATCGTTCTTCCCGTGTTACATAGGCGAGTACAACAGGAATGATCTCCAAAACGTGGTAAACTACAAAAAAAAGCAGGTACCCTCTGCCACACACTGCATAATGTTTTCCAGGGTATAAACGTAGATATAGATGGTATAGTATTCTTAATTCAACGCTATGAGAGAAGGAATAGTCGATGTAATGCTGCTGCTGGTGGGTCTTCAGTCTGAAGAATGGTTTGCTTCAACTCTGCATGCTAGTCTGTCGTCCACATACCTCTTCATCTGTGCGTAACTACTGCAGCCTACAACCATTTGAACCTGGTTAATTTATTCAAGTCATGGTCTCCCTCTACAATTTTTCTCTCACAGTTCCCTCCATTGACAATTCCTTGATGCCTTAGGAAGTGTCTTGTAAACCGATTCCTTCCTGTACTCAGTTTGTACCATACTTTTCTGTTTTTCTCATTTGTTATTCGATCTAGCCAACGAAATTTCAGGATTTTTAGGTAGCACCACATTTCCAAAGCTCTTATTCTCTTCTTGCCGGAACTGCTTAGCGTCCACATTTCAGTTCCGTCGATGACAAACCGAGGGCGTGCTGAAAGTAGTGTATCCGAATTTTTTATTTGTAAAGTCTTACAATTTTTAAAATAAAACAAATGTTATTAACATTTCACCTCGTTATTCTTCATGGCTACATATCTGGGTCCTTCTATCGCTTGGGCCCGCATCTCGTGGTCGTGCGGTAGCGTTCTCGCTTCCCACGCCCGGGTTCCCGGGTTTGATTCCCGGCGGGGTCAGGGATTTTCTCTGCTTCGTGATGGCTGGGTGTTGTGTGCTGTCCTTAGGTTAGTTAGGTTTAAGTAGTTCTAAGTTCTAGGGGACTGATGACCATAGATGTTAAGTCCCATAGTGTTCAGAGCCATTTGAACCATTTTTCTATCGCTTGGGAGCTCCGAAATGTAGTGTGTAACATGGCTGTGTGTGTAACGTAACTATGTCAATGCGTGAGAAAGAGCCTGCTGTAATCGTGTTTAGAACTCGAAGAGCTCGTCTCTCCTTCAGCACAACAGTGCCACAGCACACACGAGCCGTGCGACATCTGCAACAATCCGACGCCTTGGATTCACTATCATCGATCATCCTCCATCAGTCTCGACTTGGCCCCATCCGATTTTATCTGTTTCCAAGACTTAAAGCTCACATTCGAGGGCTTCACTTTGATAACGACGAAGCCGTGTAAGCAGAGGTGAGATTGTGGCTCTGTCAACAAAGTCAAACATTCTACAGTGGCGGTATCAACAAAATGGTCTGTCGTTGGGCGAAATGTGTTCGTCGCCAGGATCACTGCATTGAGAAATAAATATATGGACCCTAACAACCGGTATCTCTTTAGTTTTTACATCAATTTCTGCCTTCTTGTTACTGCAGTTTCGTGCACCGACCAGCCCATATATATTGTTTTTCAAGTTAGCGTCACTAACTTAGATGCAGGAACACGACCTCATACGAAGGACAGTAATAAAACTGTCCTGATCCTTAAAGTTGATTTTAACGCCACAGCGATTTATTAGGCATGGCGCCGTTGGAGGAACTAAGCACTTGTCTTCCCCCGACCACACAATTGATCTACCCAACCAGTTACAGAGAGACCTACATTTTAATGTGAACTCCGAACCACAGTGCGACTTGGCATTTTTCATGTAGGGGCACTAGTGACAGAACGGGATAACAGGATACAATGGGATTGTGCTGTTTTCTAGACAGGAGAGTGCTGCGACCTATTGTACTGACACATAACTATGTCTGTGGATAGAAGGGAAGGTGTGGCAGCCATTTTGGTTTGGAGTGCGATTTATGAGTGAACGGTTGTCCTACACATTTCCAGTTGTGTTTTATAAAGTTTAGACAGAAGATAAACTTTTAATTCTTAATCATACATCCTTAAATGACAGTTAATCTAGTGCATGCCATTTCGTATACGTTAGTTGTATAATACGTTTAAATGCATCAATTGTTCTACTCCATAAATATTGTTAACGAAGAACATGCTCTTGGGTCAAAATGGGCTAGTGTCCTCCTGAAGCATCTAAGAAGATTAACTTATCCAAATGAATGTTGGAAAATACATTCACAAAGCCAAAAATAATCCAATATAAAGAGTTGATAAAAGAGATGGAAAATTTAAACATGTTTTTACTGCATAATAAAAACGAACCGATAGCATACCTGAAGTCACTGGAGAGTGGATGTTTTAGTGCAATAATGAAACATCTGATCGTCAATCATTAGACTGTCAGCTAGCGAAAGAAATGGCTTACCACACAGATTTGATGAAGAAACTTGTCTAGCTGGGCAGGACTGGTTATCGGATCCCATATTGTCAGTTTGCATTCTAGAAAATACAACTGGTGCACAATCAATGGGTTTCAATAAAGTATCTATAGCAGTAACTTGGTATTAAGCATAAAAAAAGACAGTACACTCTTCAAAATGCCGGCCGCTGTAGCCAAGCGGTTCTAGGTGCTTCAGTCTGGAACCGCACTGCTGTTCCGGTCGCAGGTTCGAATCCTGCCTTGGGCATGGATGTGTGTGATGTTCTTAGGTTAGTTAGTTTTAAGTAGTTCTAAGTGTAGCGGTGATGACCTCAGATGTTAGGTCCCATAGTGTTTAGAGCAATTTGAACCAATTTTTTTTCGAAATTACTTCAAATGTTTTCTTATTTCAAGGATTTTTTTTGGTGATTCCATATTTGTTAGTCTAAGCCATTCACTAAACAACTTTATGTCTTAGTTTTAAGATGATATTACTAATAATTACGACGTTCATCCAACGATTTTGCAAAAAATTGCCTTATCCTATTGTGCTCCATGGATGCGGCAAAAGCGCAAATATGCAGGCGTTTCTTTGAAAAAATGTAAAAAATAAGTAATATGATATGCAGTTTTAAGTGATTTTCACGTAAGGTATAGTGCACACAAAATGCCATGGCCGCTAGATGTGCAGTCGGCAAGAGAAGTGTGGGGAGAGTTGCATTGGTGGGGAGATCGCTCAGAGCGCTGTAGGGGAAATGCCGAGTACTGGAGGAGAAGTACTGTTCTAAACTGAAGCCTATGCTCATATTTTTTGTAAATTTTAAATAGGGCCCCTCCATGCCCAGATTCACATTGTGACAATTCAAAAAGATGTAGTGTGCCTGTGCTTTCTGCCAAAAATGCAGCAATTTATTTTCGCCTGGCTTGTTAACCATTTGTAAATTTCAAAAATGCGTCAAGAGCGGCGAATTTTAAGAAACTCCTACACATTTCTCTGGTTGCCATGTCAAAATTTGCACTGTCACACCTCATTAACATGATCAGCAGACCCAATTGTGAGAGAATTCTGAATTGTGATTTATTGAGGAAATGAGGAAAAGTAAAGTCAGTAGCTTATGAAAAAGCACATCCTCGGTACAAAAAAAGTGTACTGTCTTCACACGTGTTGTTCCAAAACCCATAGCTTTTCTCTTTTCACCAGCTATCGATGGCCCTTAAAAATTACATTCTTTCACCGAAAAAATCTGAAGTTATTGGAATAATACGAGGTATAATGAAGTCTTACTTAATAACGATAAGGTAAAATACTCTCCTCTTCGCGTGCTATCATTTACAAAAACCTCATTTTGATACCTGAAACCATGTATGAAATATGAGGAATGTTGTGGATATTTTATTCTGGCTTCATCACTGGCACAGCGCGATCGCAAACGAGTGTGCTACATCAGATCAATTTTCTCGGCACACAGATACCTCTACGCAAGTCTAAGAAAAATTCAATATGCTATAACATATTATGTAATATGCAGCAAATGCAAAATAATAGCAACCTGTATTTTTCATTGCACATTTTTCCGAATTTCCAAAAAATGACTCTGAGCACTATGGGTCTTAACTTCTACGGTCATCAGTCCCCTAGGACTTAGAACTACTTAAACCTAACTAACCTAAGGACATCACACACATCCATGCCCGAGGCAGGATTCGAACCTTCGACCGTAGTGTTTCCGAATTTCACACATTGTCTTACTTTCACGTTAATATCACAACAACTATGACCATTAACGAAATGATGGGCATATCATCATGAACCTGACCTATAAGTAAACCAAAAATGATAATTTTTTAGACAAATAGTTTCTGTAAAAGAGATTGAGAAAGATGGCAGTGTGCATGCCTCGATTCTGTCATCGCTGACCGGCCGAAAGATGCAAAACATTTATGGGCCTCCCCTTCTGAACAAACGAATGAACTCACCCAGCTCTATGGACGAAAACTGGTCATTGTGGATAGCCCACTATATCCTGCACGAGCAATACTTTAGGTTAAACTGCAAGGCAATGTTTCATACCTTTCATTATCATCAATGTTCAGCCAAAAGGTAGGTTTTCACATGGTAGTTCACCTGGCTTTCTGGTCTTCTGCCATCCTCTTCAGGTCTGAATAATTTCCTCTTGCCTTTATGTTGTCTATCATCTTGTATCTCCTTCTTCCTCTCTGTCTTCTCCCACAAACCAATCCTTCCAAAGCATCTGCTGGCAAACACTCTGTTCTCAATGAATGTCCCAACCAGTTCTTTTTCCTTTCTCTTGCAACCTTCAGCAGACATCTTCTCTTACCAACCCTTTCCAATACTCTATCATTACTCACTCTTTCCATCCAGCTTATTCTCTCCATTCTCCTCCACATCTCAAATGCTTCTAACCTTTTTTCATCCTCTCGTCTCAGCGATCATGTTTCTGCCCCATATAGTGAGTGCCACACTCCAGACAAAACATTTGCCAAGCCTTTTCCTTAGACCTTGATCTAATTTGCCTCTTTCTGTTGAATGCCTCCTTCGCTATGGCAATTAGAGTTTTCACCTCCTGGTGACATCTCAAGTCTTCAGGTATTGTGCTTCCAAGATACACTACTGGCCATTTAAATTGCTACACCAAGAAGAAATGATGATGATAAACGGGTATTGATTGGACAAATATATTGTACTAGAACTGACGTGTGATTACATTTTCACGCAATTTGGGTGCATAGATCCTGAGAAATCGTATCCAGAACAACCACCTCTGGCCGTAATAACGGCCTTGATACGCCTGGGCATTGAGTCAAACAGAGCTTGGATGGCGTGTACAGGTACAGCAGCTTCAACACGATACCACAGTTCATCAAGAGTAGTTAGTGGCGTATTGTGACAAGCCAGTTGCTCGGCCACCAATGACCAGACGTTTTCATTTGGTGAGAGATCTGGAGAGTGTGCTGGCCATGGCATCAGTCGAACATTTTCTGTATCCAGAAAGGCCCTTACAGGGCCAGCAACATGCAGTCGTGCATTATCCTGCTGAAATGTGCGGTTTTGCAGGGATCAAATGAAGGGTAGAGCCACAGGTCGTAACACATCTGAAATGTAACGTCCACTGTTCAAAGTGCTGTCAATGCGAACAAGAGGTGACCGAGACGTGTAACCAGTGGCACCCCATACCATCACGAGAAGGTAATACGCCAGTTTGGCGATGACGAGTACACGTTTCCAATGTGCGTTCACCGCGATGTCGCCAAACACGGATGTGACCATCATGATGCTGTACACAGAAACTGGATTCATCCGAAAAAATGACGTTTTGCCATTCGTGCACCCAGGTTCGTCGTTGAGTACACCATCACAGGCGTTCCTGTCTGTGATGCAGCGTCAAGGGTAACCGCAGCCATGGTCTCCGAGCTGTAGTCCATGCTGCTGCAAACGTCGTCGAACTGTTCGTGCAGATGGTGGTTGTCTTGCAAACTTTCCCATCTGTTGACTCAGGGATCGAGACGTGGCTGCACGATCCGTTACAGCCATGCGGATAAGATGCCTGTCATCTCGACTGCTAGTGATACGAGGCCGTTGGGATCCAGCACGGCGTTCCGATTACCCTCCTGAACCCACCGATTCCATATTCTGCTAACAGCCATTGGACTCGACCAACGCGAGCAGCAAATTCGCGATACGATAAACCGCAATTGTGATAGGCTACAATCCGAAATTTATCAAAGTTGTGATGGTTCGTATTTCTCCTCCTTACACGAGGCATCACAACAACATTTCACCAGGCAATGGCGGTCAACTGCTGTTTGTGTATGAGAAATCGGTTGGAAACTTTCCTCATGTCAGCACGTTGTAGGTGTCGCCACCGGCGCCAACCTTGTGTGAATGCTCTGAAAAGCTAATCATTTGCATATCACGGCATCTTCTTCCTGTCGGTTAAATTTCGAGTCTTTAGCACGTCATCTTCGTGGTTTAGCAATTTTAATGGCCAGTAGTGTATTTAAATCGACTTACTTGGCTAATGGTAGATTGCCCTATTTTAATATTGGACAGTCTGCGTCTTGTACTGATGACCATTCTCTTATACCTTTAAGAAGTTTTTTCATCTGCTCCTGTATTTTATAATAGTTGTTGAACGTTAAGTATCAAGTTCCACTCCAAGCTCCCCTATGCAAATAATTACCAGAGGTGAATGAAGTAAGTGACAGAAAAAAATCCAAGGATCAACAGCAAATTAAACCATGGACCTGGCTTTTACTCACGTGCCCGTATCCCAAGACTTTGTACCACATTAAAACATTAATTTCCAACCATTGGTCTTATACTCTACTGTCTGTAGATATAAATTCGAGTTTCATAAGATTTGGTACACTGTGCTCTTGCATGCCTTATGAAAGAGTGAAAGATGGTCACTGATAACTGAAGAAAATGCACATGTTTTCAGAATGAGACGAGAAGACCTGTTGAAAATGACGCCTGTGAAGACGAAATACACGAAGGAAGAAATCAGTATGTGGACGCCTCTGCAGTTTGCGGAGGTGACAGGTGCCTGGGATTTCGTCGAAAGGATGCTGCGAGCCGGAAAATCATTGCGGGAGCTGAAGGTGCTGCCGGGAGCGCTGAAGAGCACGAGCGAGGCCGTGAAGCTGGTGAACGTCTTCTGCGAAAACGAGCACTTGTCGCTGCTGAGGTACGCGCTCTCGGAGCAGCCGGAGGTGGCCGGGGCGCGCAGCGAGTCGGGGCTGACGCCGCTGCACGTGGCGGCGGGCCGCGGGCGGACGGCGGCGCTGCGGCTGCTGCTGCGGAGCGGCGCTGCCCGCGTGGAGGCGGGCGACCGCTGGGGCCGCACGGCGCTGCTGCACGCCGCGGCCGGCGGCTGCGCCGACGCGTTGCGCCTGCTGCTGGCCGCGGGCGCGCGCCACGACGCGCGGGACTACACGGGCCACACGGCGCTGCAGTACGCGGCGCGCGCCGGACACGGGCCCGCCGTCCGGCTGCTCTGCGAGGCGGGCGCCGCCCAGGACGCCGGCAGGTCAGCTGCTGCAACCAGCTCAAAGTATACACACAGTCTAACATTAACAGTCGCGGCACTTCGCCTCGATTTTGTTGCCTACCGCGCCAGCAGCGCCCCAAGCGGCCAGTTACTTAAACTGTGAGTCCGGCGCGATCGTGAAAGCTAATAGTGGTGGTTTTTTTTTTTTTTTTCGATT
Organism: Schistocerca nitens; assembly: GCF_023898315.1. Lineage (NCBI taxonomy): Eukaryota > Metazoa > Arthropoda > Insecta > Orthoptera > Acrididae > Schistocerca > Schistocerca nitens. Next base: position 1,145,181,270 of record NC_064614.1, on the reverse strand, counting down.
TCTACAATGGTTTTCACAAGCGGGAGCGTTTGTAGTGCAATAAATTGCAGCAACAACAGGAAGAAGATACCTGAGCTGTCTTTTTTAGGTTTCCTAACGATCCTGAGAGGTGTATACCATCACGTTACTAAACTGTATCGTCAGGTTCAAAATGGTTCAGAAGCTCTGAGCACTATGCGACTTAACTTCTGAGGTCATCAGTCGCCTAGAACTTAGAACTAATAAAATCTAACTAACCTAAGGACATCACACACATCCATGCCCGAGGCAGGATTCGACCCTGCGACCGGAGCGGTCGCTCGACTCCAGATTGTAGCGCCTAGAACCGCACGGCCACTCTGGCCGGCCTGTATCGTCAGGATTCACTTGCAAACTTGTGTATTAATGATCAATGTTTCGTTTTAGGAGCAGAAAATGGCTAGTTAATAGCAGACGAGAAGACCTTGTAAGCTACCGCTTCTGTTTTGCTCTTTTCTGCTGATGGGTAAGCCTGCGAGCCGAAAAAATTTGCACAACGGATTTGATAACGCTAATTTCTCGCCCTGACACTTATACATTCTCCAGAATGGTAAGCTTATCCATTGCTCTATATGTGACAACTAGTCGTATGCAAATATGGTTGGTTTCTAACCATATCCTCAGTATGCTAGAATGTTCAGCTGTGCTGACCTACAAACACTGCCTCCACCAGGTGGTTGCAAACATGAAATTCACAAATAAGGAGATAATAAAATGACAAAGGAAAGTACTAGCTATGAAATGATACACTCAGTAGTGTTAAATTCTTTACTCATCTGCAATTTACTCTATACAAGAGTACGCAGTACGAGCAACATTTTAGTTCTGCCTGTTCACATTTGGTAATCACTCTGTCTTGCTCTGTCCTGTGATATATTCGCGGTCGTTAATTCAAGCGCGGAATACTGACATCAGCTATGGCAACTGCAATTATATTTAGAACTACACTCGCGACTAGCAACGTGAAACCTCAGCATAGAACGAACAAGACACATGATCAGCAATTTACTTTACTTCCCTAACCGCCGTCACGAATGCACGACCACTACAGTGATTTAACGCTTATCGCTGCAAAGGTTCTCGCCTCAGCGAGATAACATAAATTCTACCTCACCAAAAGCTTCCGTAGGCACCTCCACGGCTGCCGTGGAACACCAAACGATCCTCAGGCTCTCGCTACAAGTACTCTGTCCCAGTAACGAGGTCGCACACCTCGCCAGGACCAACCTCTCTCCTTGACGCCCCAGGAACAAGTGTTTCCAGTCGCTACACTTTTCCGTAGCTCCTGTTCTTTTTTTCTTCCCCTCTTTAACCTGTTCTTTTTTCTTCCCCGCTTTAATGTGCGTGGCCAATCATGTTGCTGGAAGGCGTTCGTTTCCAAGCGCCGACCAATCTCAGTTTTGCAACTGATCGAAGCTTCTAGAAGCTTCCAGACTGTTTCAGAAGCTTCTGCTCTGGCCATTGGGAAAACCACCCATACGCCACCACGCGTTTTGTGAGCGAGCCTCTGTGTCTTCTCCTTGTCCTCGGCCACGTGGCTCCCGTTAAGCCGCGGTCCACCTGCCTGGGGTTTCCAGGAGCTTACGGGCGCTGTTGTCTTCAGCTCTCAGGCCTGCCTGCCTCACTTGTGTCGTTCCCGTTCTCCTGCCAGCCTCCTGTCTCTGTCCGCTTCACTCTCGCCCAACGTGCAGATATTCTGCTACGAATTAAGATCCCTAGCCGATGTTAGCATCGTTTATGGTTTCCTGTCTCGATGTTTATACTATTAAAGGGTCTTCTTTCCGGAGTGGTAGTTGTAATGTGGATCAAAATGATGCCACCTTACAATCTTATGAAAAAAGACCCAGTTTACCTTTATAATAATATTAGGTTTTGTTCGCTACATTTCGAACAAAACCAGTCCATGAACGCGGACAATAATAAACTCGTGTGGAATGCAGTACCCACACTGTTTGACATCCCAAGTAAGCCACCTCAGCTGACGATGAAGAGGAAACTGCCACAAAGATACGACAGTCCGTCTAAAGCGGTAAAACAGTACTATGACACAGAAGCAGCCAGTTCAACTCTCCATGTATCAGTGCCAGATTTGTGTGAATCGTCAACACAGACCTGCTTTGACGATGGTCAGATTAAGCACAGTTATTCGTGTCTTACAAAAAGCGTAATGTTTGGAATGTAATTCATTCACTTCTGTTGTTAGTCACTTAATTTTCCATGCTTCCTTAGTGTGATGACATTATTTTGTTAGCACCTTGTTCACTGACAGATTGTTTGCAAATTATTCAAATATTTGGTTTTGCGTGAAATGAAATGTAATCAGCTCATTATGATGTTTCAATATACACTCCTGGAAATTGAAATAAGAACACCGTGAATTCATTGTCCCAGGAGGGGGAAACTTTATTGACACATTCCTGGGGTCAGATACATCACATGATCACACTGACAGAACCACAGGCACATAGACACAGGCAACAGAGCATGCACAATGTCGGCACTAGTACAGTGTATATCCACCTTTCGCAGCAATGCAGGCTGCTATTCTCCCATGGAGACGATCGTAGAGATGCTGGATGTAGTCCTGTGGAACGGCTTGCCATGACATTTCCACCTGGCGCCTCAGTTGGACCAGCGTTCGTGCTGGACGTGCAGACCGCGTGAGACGACGCTTCATCCAGTCCCAAACATGCTCAATGGGGGACAGATCCGGAGATCGTGCTGGCCAGGGTAGTTGACTTACACCTTCTAGAGCACGTTGGGTGGCACGGGATACATGCGGACGTGCATTGTTCCGTTGGAACAGCAAGTTCCCTTGCCGGTCTAGGAATGGTAGAACGATGGGTTCGATGACGGTTTGGATGTACCGTGCACTATTCAGTGTCCCCTCGACGATCACCAGTGGTGTACGGCCAGTGTAGGAGATCGCTCCCCACACCATGATGCCGTGTGTTGGCTCTGTGTGCCTCGGTCGTATGCAGTCCTGGTTGTGGCGCTCACCTGCACGGCGCCAAACACGCATACGACCATCATTGGCACCAAGGCAGAAGCGACTCTCATCGCTGAAGACGACACGTCTCCATTCGTCCCTCCATTCACGCCTGTCGCGACACCACTGGAGGCGGGCTGCACGATGTTGGGGCGTGAGCGGAAGACGGCCTAACGGTGTTCGGGACCGTAGCCCAGCTTCATGGAGACGGTTGCGAATGGTCCTCGCCGATACCCCAGGAGCAACAGTGTCCCTAATTTGCTGGGAAGTGGCGGTGCGGTCCCCTACGGCACTGCGTAGGATCCTACGGTCTTGGCGTGCATCCGTGCGTCGCTGCGGTCCGGTCCCAGGTCGACGGGCACGTGCACCTTCCGCCGACCACTGGCGACAACATCGATGTACTGTGGAGACCTCACGCCCCACGTGTTGAGCAATTCGGCGGTACGTCCACCCGGCCTCCCGCATGCCCACTATACGCCCTTGCTCAAAGTCCGTCAACTGCACATACGGTTCACGTCCACGCTGTCGCGGCATGCTACCAGTGTTAAAGACTGCGATGGAGCTCCGTATGCCACGGCAAACTGGCTGACACTGACGGCGGCGGTGCACAAATGCTGCGCAGCTAGCGCCATTCGACGGCCAACACCGCGGTTCCTGGTGTGTCCGCTTTGCCGTGCGTGTGATCATTGCTTGTACAGCCCTCTCGCAGTGTCCGGAGCAAGTATGGTGGGTCTGACACACCGGTGTCAATGTGTTCTTTTTTCCATTTCCAGGAGTGTATTTCTCCTATTTGGCAGTTGCTTGTCCCACTTAGAATAATATAAAGATGTAGGTCATACTTGTGTTAACAGGTGACAGTGACAAACACAGTAGGCCTACAGAACGATAAATGAGCTGTCGATCGCTTTTTCTTGTAGAGGTACATGTCTGTGCTTCCTACATGTGAATCCGAGTGTTTATACTCTTTTGATATCAACGTGGTAAGCTGCAATTCTATGCAATGTAACGAGTGTTTCTTCACGAATGTGTTGTAGCTTGCCTCTCGATTCATGGTTTTTGTCCATACTTGCGCTTATTTTAGAATCATTGTTAGAAACATATGTGCCTTCTGATACTATACAAATACTTGGCGGCAAGAAAATAACTCAAATATTTCGTAAATTGCGTAGGAAATGGATGCAAAACAAACTTTATGGTTACAACGCGTCTGACGTTCACCTTACTCACCGCTTGAGCCCTAGTGTCACTGCATCTGTCAAACGGTAACAACTTTTATAGCAGTGAGTGACGCGACTGTTACGTTAGACTGTAGTATAGACATAACTGTCTTTCGATATGTCGACCTTTCGATATGTAGACACTACGACTTAATGAGTTTTCAATATATCGGTGTTTCATTACTTCAACTTTCGATACTGTTGTGTTTCCATGTGTTGACGTTATGGAAATGCTTATTTACAGAATAACTCAAAAGGATGGGAAATTTTCGAACATTTTGTGGCAACACTGCGAGGTAGGAGGCGCCAAATGGCATACAGTGAAGCGCCAAATAAACTGGTACAGGCGTGCGTATTCAAATATAGAGATATGTTAACAGACAGAATACTGCGCTGCGGTCGGCAACGCCTATACAAGACAAGTGTCTAGCACAGTTGTTAGATCGGTTACTACTGCTACAATGGCAAGTTATTAGGATTCAAGTGAGTTTGAACGTGTGTTATACTTGGCGCACGAGGCATGGGACACAGCATCTTCGAGGTGGTGATGAAATGTGGATTTCCCCCTACGACCAGATTCCTGAATATCAAATCTCTGACATCGCTGCGGCTGGAAAAAGATCCTGCAAGAAGAGGACCAACGATAATTGAAGAGAATCGTTTAACGTAACAGAAGTGCAACCCTTTCCCAAATTTCTGCTGATTTCAGTGCTGGACCATCAACAAGTGTCATGGGCGAACCATTCAACGAAACATCACCGACATCGGGATTCGGAACTGAAGGCCCACTTGTGTACCCTTGATGACTGCACGACACAAAGCTCGCCTGGGCTTGTCAGCACCGACATTGGACTGTTGATGACTGGAAACATGTTACCTGGTTGGACGAGTCTCATTTCAAATTCTATCGAGCTGACGGACGTGTACGATATGGAGACAACCTCAAGAATCCGTAGACCCTGACGCTGGTGGAGACTCTGTAATGGTGTGGGGTGTGTGCAGTTGGAGTGATATGGGACCCTGATACGTCTAGATATGACTCTGATATGTGACACGTACGTAAGAATCCTGTCTGATCACCTGCATCTATTCATGTCCATTATGCATTTTGACAGACATGGGCAATTCTAGCAGGACAATGCGACACACCACATATCCTGGAACACTCTTCTGAGTTTAAATCGGCCACAAATTCCCAGACATGAACAATACTGAGTATATCTGGGATGCCTTGCAACTTGCTGTTCGTAAGAGATCTCCACCCCCTCGTACTATTACTGATTTACGGACAGCCCTGCAGGATTCATGGCATCAGTTCCCTTCATCACTACTTCAGACATTAGTGAAGCCCACGCCACGTCGTGTTGCGGCACTTCTGCGTGCTCGCAGGGCCGTTCACGATATTCGGCAGGTGTACCAGTGTCTTTGGCTCTTCAGTGTAGAAGCCTAGTTTACACCCCGACAATGGGTTGCGCCACTCGTTGCTTAGAACGAGTTGAACGCAAATGGTTTCACACATGATTGTACAGACGGCGACACCAGTATACACTTCAGTTTCGCCGTCTTGTGGTGTCTGAGTCGTGTCTGAATTAAAAGTTTTGAAAGCTTCACAAGTTGCAGTGGAGTTCATGCTTATTTGCTTGGAATCGCTGAGTAAGAAAAAAGGTAAGAAACGTGTTTCGATTGGTTGGATAAAGGAAAGATGTCATGTCGGCTGCTCAGCGACCTTTCTGAAGAATTTTTAATGGAAGACCCAAGAAGTTCTTTCAGTCGTATTAGAATGTCACCAGAACAGTTCACATTTCTTCTAAATGGAGTTAATACTGCAGTACGGAAAAAGATATTGTAATGTAGGGAGCACTGTCGCCAGAACTGAAATTAGGTATCACACTCCGTGCATTTCACTCGAGATCACTCGGCCTGTTAGAAGATGGAGTTTTAGTTGGCGATAACGCTTTTTCGTTAACATCAGTAACACAGGGGAAAAAATTCTGTGGCATAAGTTTACGGAGTGTATTCAGATACATACGATGGTGAAGCACCTAACCTTCATATTATTTTGTTTGAAAAGACTGTTTCTCCTGATAAACCGTGCTACAAAAAAATGCACGTTTTTTTTTTCTTGATAACTATGACAGGAATCCCACAGATGGCACCTCATGTGCATTTAGCAAACTACGTTAACTATCTGTTCTTCTCACGCAGAGGCTGTGACTATCAGCCATTTCACTGGTGAGAATTTGTTGTTTGCTATTCAGTCGTTATTATTTTGTGCAGGTAAGCTTCTTGCGTTGCTCATTCGTTACAGTTTTTCAACAAACGTGATATTGTGTCATTTACTTCATGCAGCTGTCCTCTTTGGGCGCTTTTGGTAAAGAAAGTATCAGTTCTTCACAGAAATCTTGTGTTAATAATCCCGACCATTTGTGCTACGTATGTGGTAAACATTATCAAGAAAAGCAACCACGGACTATAAATGATTTTGTAAAACAAAGCAACTGGGCATATTTTGGAAAACAGTTTGGACAATAAAATAAATTTTGGGTCCCACACAATGTTTGTAAGACTTGCGTGGAGTCACTTCGATACTGGATTCATTGAGGACAAAAATGGCTACCGTTTGCAATACGGATGACATGGACAGAGTCAAGAAATCACCTTGATGATTGCTACTTTTGTGTTGTGAATGTAAACGGCAAAAAGCTCTCTCGCATTTACCCAAACGTATAATCCGCTAAGCCACCAGTCGTGCATATTGAAGATTTGCCAATACCGGTTTTTATTTCCTTATCAGACGATTACTTCGATGATGTCGAAATGTTAGACAGTCAGAGTGAAAGCAATAGTGAAAATGAATGAAAGTGAATTCGAAGAATGCCTACAACTGTGGAAAGCCTACAACTAGAGTTACCATGTGAGTATTAAAAAGAAAAAAAATATTTCATGGTAGTAGTAGTGTAACATGTTGTATTTTTGTATCTCTGGTTTATTTCTTATTTCATATTTTTATTTGTTATAGCTCACATGGTGAAAATGCAGCTTGAGGTGGAGGCAACGCTAGATGCTGAAACAATGTAGCAGTCACATGCTATGGAACAGCCGCCAGCAGTGAATACGCAGCACCAACAATCGCGTAAGTAGGAAGCCCGCCTGGTTAGCCATGTGGCACTGTTTTCTGAGTGGGGAGGCATGCCAGTCCCTGGCAGAATCCGTCCGGCGGATTAACGTCGAGGTCTGGTGTTCCGGCCAGTCTGTGGATGGTTTTTAAGGCAGATTTTCCATCTGCCCCTGTGAATGCGGACTGATTCCCCTTATTCCATCTCAGTTACCTTATGTCGGCGATTTCTGCGCAAATACTGTCTCCACGTACATGTACAACATAATTACTCTATGACACAAACACTGCGGTTACACTCGTCTGGTGTGAGACATTCCCGGTGTGTGTGTGTGTGTGTGTGTGTGTGTGTGTGTGTGTGCGTGTGTGTGTGCGGGAGGGTGGGGGGGGGGGGGGGAGGAGTCGACTGCGGGCTGAACCGCACAACCACCCTGGGTTCTGTGTGGGGCGGCAGTGGGGCGAGTGGACTGCTGTAGCGTGTTGTGGCTACATCAGAGATGAAGCCTCTCCGTCGTTTCTAGGTCCCCAGTTCAAAATAATACAATACGAGTATAGGAAAAAAGAAATATCTGTGCAGTAGCAGCTATGTGATTCAAATAAAAAAATTATTTTGTTACAGCAACAATTCTAGAGGCCATGGACCCAGAGCGTGACAGGTAATTAATCACTCTACTTACAAATAATCAGTGTTTCTTCCTTTCTTGCATCAGCAGCAGCAAACAATTTCTAGAACGTAGTACTTAATGTTGTTTTCGTTATTCTACAGCGGATGCGTCAGGGGAACAATTCACAAAATTTGGCGTCGCTTGGGTACCGTGGGGCCACGAAGCCTAAAGCATCGAGTCAGGGTACAGTGCGACATGCTTCGCTAGCAAGGACACCACTAGTCAATGCGCGGGAAGCCGCCGCCGCCACCGCCGGACCTGCCACGCCGTCCTGGCCATGGCCGCCACAGCCACTACAGCACCATGTGTCTGGGTCGGAGCAAGGAGCTACCATCCCTCATTCTACTGTCAGGACTGCTGCAGCAGCAGCAGCAGCAGCAGCGAGAACCGTCTCTGCAGGCAGGCAGTTCCCACTGGCCCGACACAGTAGTGCTGCCTCATCCTCGCTACCAGCCTTGTCAGAATCATCTCCTGCGATGGAAGGTATTTGTGCCCTGGCATATACCCCTGTGCATCTCTCCAACTCCATCATCGACAGGATGGACATCATTACCCTGTTGTAGTACTAGTATTAGTAGTAATAGAGATGATCCTGTGGCTAGCAGCAATTCCCTTTCCTGTCATTTTAGTCAATGACACCACGTCAGTGACACCACACCCCAGTTAGAATACTCGTTGATTCCAGATACCTTTGAGGAGATACTCTCGTTCACAAGGATCAAGAATACAGGAGGAGGGTACTGTAACCCTGTCGGGTTTCTAAGAGCATGCCTTCCTGTTCTGGAAACAGAGCTCAAAGTAGTCAGTGATCCATGGTATCCCGCTATTGAATGCAGTGCAGTGTTCTGCTTTGAAGTATCGCACTGCCCCAACGTTGCCTTTGGCATTGGAGAGACAAGTCTTCATTATCTTTTGGGGGAAAATGGCATGATAACATGGAGCACATCAACGCCAATTGGTTACGTAAATCCACCTTGAGTGCTATACTGGCCCAGTTTTCTGAGATGGAAGTGAGGGGTTCAGCTAAAAAGCACTCAGCTGAATACTATACCTGGACATACGTACAAATGTCTATGATCCTGTGAATGGAAGGTCCCAAAGGATATAGCTAATAAGCAAGCATGCATTAATGTCGAAAATTGAAAGGATTAGGTTTGTTTTACATGGTCAGTTCTGGCTTGCGAGGGAAATTACAATCGTAGGAATCATCCTGAGTGTCCAGAAACATACCATGTAGATATAATATTCGCGGGTGCTATAACTTTGATGGTATCAAGTTCCCCACCGAGATCCAGGACATACCTAAATTTGAGATGCAAAATACTGGAATATCGGTTCGTGTTCTTGGCCTGGAGGAAAAAGCAAGCTGGGCAGAGTGGCCGAGCGGTTCTAGGCGCTGCAGTCTGGAACCGCGCGACCGCTTCGGTCGCAGGTTCGAATCCTGCCTCGGGCATGAATGTGTGTGATGTCCTTAGGTTAGTTAGATTTAAGTAGTTCTAAGTTCTGGGGGACTGATGACTACAGCAGTTAAGTCCCATAGTGCTCGGAGCCATTTTGAAGAAAAGCAAGCCAGATGAGCTGGACATGCTTATAGTCGTCAGACCCCTCAATTTCTCAAAATTTGCCATTGAGTTTGAGAAGCTTGTAAACATGCTACTCTTCTCTGAAGGCGATAATTATCACTATGTTTGGATCAAAGATATGTCCGCCTTTTCGCCTCCCACATGAATAAACGTGGACATAAACAGCATATTTGATTAAGGTGCTCAATTATTTTTCCTCAGACAAGTTACTAGCAGCGCCTCTAGTACATAGCGCTTCCAAGAACCTAGTAAGTGCTATTATGCCAGCTGAGGAAGACAAATCTATAAAGTTTAAAAATGCTCACCATCAGGAGCAATGCCCTTTTGTAGTGTATGCTGACTTTCAGTGCCTCCTCGCTCATGTGACTCGCTCTGAAGGTGCCCCCATTACCTCACATACCACCTTTACAGGAAAACACGTACCATATGTGACAGCATACCAGATTGTATGATCCTATTATTCAAGTCCTGACCGCTACAAATCTTATGTCGGTGATAATGCTGCTGTTTGGGTGCTCTCTGAGCTCGAGAAACTTTCGTGGGAGGTTGATAAACCTTACAGCAACAACGTTCCCATGACCAAATCGAAGGAGAGTGAAGATTAGTACAGTAATGCGGTTGACTGTCATATTTGTGGGCTGCCATTAGATAAAAAAGCGGAAACTCTTCTTAGAGACCACTGTCATCTTACGGTAAAGTTCTGTGGCGCAACTCACAATACATGCAATTTGAAGTACTGGTTACCAAGGCACATATCCATTTTCTTCCATAATTTAAGAGGGTATGACGTTCACTTTCTAGTTGAGCACTTGGTTGATTTTGGCATGGAGAAAGATCATGTCAGTGTCCTTCCTGAGACCGTCGAGAAATACATTTTATTCTCCAAACGAATGACGCCCAGAATTACGCTCTGCTTCCTTGATACGCAACGTTTTATGCAGGCGCCACTCAAGGAACTCGTTGAAACTCTACCTTGGGGGGATAAGCATATCACTCGAGATGCATTTCCTGATGAGGAAAATTTTCAACTTGTAACTAGGAAGGGGGTTTTCCCATACGAGTATGTGGATAGTATGGCGAAACTCAACAAAACCAGGCTACCTGACATAACTGCATTCTCCAGCAACCTTACAGGCGATGCCATAACGGATGCAGAGTATGAGCATGCCGTGAATGTCTGGCAGGAATTCAATGTCTCCACTTTAGGAGAGAACACACAGCTTTGCATGGACACGGACCTGCACTTGCTTGCAGACGTTTTCGCGAAATTCAGGAGTCTATGCATGACCACATATTGTCTGGATCCTGCCTTCTATTACACAGCACTGGGGTGCAGTGCTTATGAGAACGAAGTGCAGCATCGAATTATTGACTGATGCTGACATGCTTCTTTTCTTTGAGCAGGGGATCAGTGGGGGACTCTGCCAATACGTCCATCAGCATGTGAAGTCAAATAACTCACGGATGGGTGACAGATTCAATGCATCACTTGATTTGATTTACATAAAGTCCTGGTAGGTAAATAACTTATATGGGCAGGCCATGCAGCAATGACTGCTGATTGGCGAGCTTTGATGTGTGCTCAAAGACAAATGCAAGGGACTTAATGGAAAAATCTTGGGGGGGGGGGGTGTATGGTGGCTGATTCTGATGTAGGGTATGTGGTGGAGGCAGAACTCATATATCCTATTAGTTTGCATGATGTGCACGCCGATATGCTGCTATGTCCAGAGCAACTAGTTCTGCGAGGAGGCTCCACCCCAAAACTGATGACAATGCTGAGGAATAAGCAGAGATACATTACTCCTTATTGTAATCTCCAGCAGTATCTCAACTTGTGGATGGCGTTGGTTCGAATCACCCAGGCTATCTCCTTCAAGCAATCCCCTTGGTTGAAGAAGTGTATTGATGTGAATGTGAGACAGAGAGCTTCTGTGACGTGTGACTTTGAGAAAGATTTATATAAATTAATGCATAATTCAATTTTCTGCAAAACAATGGAGAATTTTAGGGAATGACATGAATTATGATTAGAACCGAAAGGAGTGGGCAGTGTGGCGTAAGAAAATGCACTGCCAGACTAAATTTTAAGCGAGTCACCATATTCAATAAGAACTTTGTTGCTATGGAGATGAGGAAGACTGCTGTAGAGTTTACGAAACCTATTTATGTGGGGTTGTGTGTACTACACCTCTCCAAACTCCACATGTACCACTTTCATTATGAGCCTGCAAAAGCTCATTTTGGATATCCTAAATTACCTTATACGGATAGAGATAGCGTCATCTATTGGGTGAAGAACTGTGATCCATATGAAGTAATGAGGTACTACGGTCATGAATTCAGCGTGTCTTCATACATGGACGATAATCCTTATGGTATTGTTTCACAGAACAAGAAGGTTATCAGCCTTATGACATACAAGGCGAATGGATTGCCAATAGTGGAGCTTGTGGGGCTGCAATCGAAAATGTATGCATATCGCACATTGGAAGGTGCCACCCAGAGATGGGCTAAGGGTGTGTGTCATATGGCATCAAGAGCCCTCTCTATCAAAGACTGTTTGTAGTGCCTGTACAATGGTGTTCACGATGCTGTACCACAGCCACTGCATATAGTATGGCAAACTAGTATTCCGTCGAGAGGACATGAGGTGTACATTGTGCTGCGCACCATGTGTGTGAAAAAAGTAAAAAAAGAAAGCTAAAAGGCTAAAAATTATATTTATTAAAAAAATTTGTATATTCATTTATTCATATACAATGTATGTGAAGTCTGTATATATACGAGGTATGATTGGAAAGTTTTAAGAATGGGCTTGTAATTGTACAGTGGTGGTACTCACATGCAACTGTGTTTTCTGAAGTGCGTTAAGAACGCTCTCCGTATTTACCTGGGTGTCTTCAATCAAGTCAAATCGCTTCCCTTACAGTGAAAATTTCAGTTTAGGAAACAGATATAAGTCCGCAGGGGCCAAATATGGCGGTCCAACTAAAACATGCATATTTCTTTACGTACTACACGAATATGTAATTAAAAATGGGGTTCCTATTTTTAAAAAACGCAGTTGATATCCAATTGACCTATGGCAGCGCCATCTAGCGGGCCAACCATAGCGCCATCGGGTTTCCTCCTTCAAGCTAGACGAGTTTCGTTCTTTGTAGTTTTTCGTTTGATGCTTATTTCGTGAGATATTTGGCCTGGTTACTATCAATGGACCACCCTGTATACTCCTTGCCTGTACCTCAAGTGCGTCCAAAACAGGCGAACCTCATTCACACAGTTAACCACTGTTCAACAAGTTGTGCACTAGTGGTCAATACGAAACAGGTAACATGGGCGTCCAAACGCTGGGAGAGCCGTTAACTCAAGTTATATACATATATACAGCAGGACTTTAAGAACTTGAATAATTCCCACCACTTGATTCTGTAGCGTATCCGGTTGCAGGCTGTAACCTCCCCGCAAAATATGTTAAATAAAAAATGTGAAATGGAGCCAAGCGTAACCTCCCCACAAAAATCTAAGACTGATAATAGACCATAAACCACACAATAATATTAATTAAATAATGAACCAAGAACGAAATGTAACCTCCTAACAGAAATAATAATACCTGGTAAATTTTACAAGGACATCAGCGCTGACCTTCGGCCCTGTATTCTGAATAAAACAAGCAAAAATGCTTACCTCAATAAAACTGCAATTATATCTGCTCTTTACATTCTTCGACACAGCTTCATGCAATGCTGGCGTATATATATATTTTTTTTCATTCTTGGAAGGAATGCATAGGAAATATTCTTTAAATTGAAATGAATGTTTTTCTTTAAAAGAGTTACTTTATAAAAAATTATTATTGGGGCATTTTTTTGAACAAATTAATTACAATTAACATCATTATTAGTTATACGCAAGGCTGCTTCTTTACCTTCTACAACAATACTCATCCTCCAGAGTCCTGACCAGAGTCACGACCAGAGCACACGGTCAACGCATGCCGACTCCCGCAGACTACTACAGTCCACTCGCTACTAAAGCCGACCGACTACTACTGTATCCGACTGACTACTACTGTCGACTCGCGCAGACTAGCAACAAACAACAACTAACAATAAACTACTCTCTGGTCAGAGATTCTGTCATGCCTCGCCCATCGCCGGCGAAGCATACGCCTTACATAACCCTCCACTGGGGGGACAAAAATTTGGCAGCGATGGTGAGTCAATTGGACTTGCCATGAGCAACAAATTTTTCTTAATTAACTAACTTTACAATCACAGACCATGAAATAAAATATAGTGCACATGCACTGAGTACTGAACATATCAGCAAATCACAAAATGTATACGGAATGAGTGGAAATCACATTAATAAATGGCATAAAGTTCATATGCACTGTAAAACTCTAATATTTTTACAACAAATAAACATAATGAGTACAAATCATATTGACAAATGACAAAAGTGCACACGCACTGAAGTTCAGAACATATCAGCAAATCACAAAAATGTATATGCAATGAATACAAATCTTAACAAAATGACAAAAGTGCACACGCACTGTAATACAGAACATATCTGGGGATCACAAAAAAAATGTATACGTAATGAGTACAAATGGCACAAAGTGCACACGCACTGTAAAACTCTCTAATATTTTTACAACAAATAAACATGATGAGTACAAATCATATTGACAAATGACAAAAGTGCACACGCACTGAAGTTCAGAACATATCAAGTAAAGACAAAATGTATACACAATGAGTACAAAACATATTAACAAATGGCAAAAAGTGCACACGCACTGTAGTTCAGAACATATCAACAAATCACAAAATGTATATGCAATGAATACAAATCTTGTTAACAAAATGACGAAAGTGCACACGCACTGTAATACAGAACATATCTGGGAATCAAAAAATGTATACGTAATGAGTACAAATCATATTAACAAATGGCATAGAGTGCACACGCACTGTATATGTCTTTATCATTTTACAAGAATTAGGAAAGGAATGGGAAGGATTGCGTCATGGTTGTAGCACTTTAGTTTGCACGCAGCTGCACTGAAAGTCCATATCTTTCTACAGAAGCACAACACCAAGTGAGACAATCTGAAGCTCTTTTCCTTGAAGTATTAATCAGTGTAGCCAAGACACTGAAATCTCATAATAATATTCCATGCTATCATTTTGGTAGTACACTAGGTACACCAAACAGTGGGACCATAATAACATCTCCATCGCTCAAGGTGGTGGACAGCATGTCGTGTCAACACCATGTTCTTGTAAAGTAGACCAACGTAGAATTAGTGCAAAAACCAAATATAGTGCTCCATTATCATGAGGATAGACAGGACAAATGGATATTGCAGTAATTTCTGGTAATTAGGTCAGAAGGTGAAGGACATTAAGTCACATAATAGTCTTCATTGAGAATTACACTAGTCTAACAACTGATTTGAGTAATTGGTGGCACTCATCGCCCAGTTACTGAACATTTCTGTACCATGTATGTAGTATTACAGAATAATGTTCATAAATTATCTGAATATAGTAATTATTGGCACTCATTACCAAGTTACAAACCATCAGAAGTCATCATTCAAAACAGAAGCTAATGAATGGCATAGTATTAACATAATTCACTTAATTATAGTAATCATTGGCATCATAGGTCATCTTATTACAATAATCAATGGCATTCATTGGCCAGTTACAAAGCATTTTTTTTGTATGTATTATTCAGAAGTCATTATTCAAAATGAGTTAATTATTGACATAGCATTTATACATAATTAATCTAATTGTAGTAATCATTGGCATCATAAGTCATCTTATTACAATAAACAGTGGCCGGCCGCGGTGGTCTCGCGGTTCTAGGCGCGCAGTCCGGAACCGCGCGACTGCTATGGTCGCAGGTTCGAATCCTGCCTCGGGCATGAATGTGTGTGATGTCCTTAGGTTAGTTAAGTTTAAGTAGTTCTAAGTTCTATGGAACTGTTAACAGCTGTTAAGTCCCATAGTGCTCAGAGCCATTTGAACCATTTTTTTGAATAAACAGTGGCATTCATTGGCCAGTTACAAAGCATTTTTTTTTTTGTATTATTCAGAAGTCATTATTCAAAATGACTTAATTATTGACATAGCATTTATACATAATTAATCTAATTATAGTAATCATTGGCATCATAGGTCATCTTATTACAATAATCAGTGGCATTCATTGGCCAGTTACAAAGCATTTTTCTATGCATTATTCAGAAGTCATTATTGAAGTGACATACTATTCAGAGCTGATCAGTATTATTCAGAACTCTCTCAAACTAGTAGCATTATTTGGGACTGGTAATTCCTTCGTTTGTTTTTGAGTTATTGCTGCAAATGAAGATGTGTAACGTCATTCGTCATGAGTCAGCTGTAGCAAGGTTATGAAACAAGTAGAGTATATGTGATCACATTCATAAACGACATAGGTTTAATAAACAACAATTTATACCACATTAATTTCATGAATAATTTCTCCTGCAAAATATACAAAATGGATTATGAAACTGACAGAAGAAACGCATATTATGCTGAAAAGTAGTGAACTTCGAATTAACAGGTAGTGAAATGTGTATAAAAATATATATGTTCTCTAGCTGTCCTTTCCAAAACCTTCAGTCATCATACCATGCGATATAAGACATACTGTCAAAACGAACTGCAACAAATACTTAAATAACTACATAGCATCTCTTAACTAACAGCAAATATATAAACTTCATCATTATTTTCATCTGCAAAGAAAAAACTTCATTATTCATATCACCATAACTCTATTATTATCATCACCTGTAAATAAAAACTTCATTATCCATGTAACTCTTCAGGCTTTCCCGGCGATCTAATGACATCTTGGGTTGTCGGGTGTTCTGCCGGATATCAGCGTCGTACTTGCACGATATTTCGGTCACGTAGCTCGTAACCTTCATCAGGTGCGACCTGAGACTGTCTCAGGTCGCACCTGATGAAGGTTACGAGCTACGTGACCGAAATATCGTGCAAGTACGACGCTGATATCCGGCAGAACACCCGACAACCCAAGATTTCATTATCCATAGTAGCACATTCTTCATCACTATTCATCACCATTCATTACCATCTGCAAAAAAGCCACTTCATTGTTCATTATACAACTATTCCTTATTTCTAGCATATTTCATCACTAAAACTAAGATGTGTAGTTCTGTCTGACAGCCTGCATCACTCGCCTCGTATTCTGAAAGAAAAAATTAGTTAAGACTGCTATTCTACGATGTGTATAGTATATTCTTGTTAATGCTTGTTAATTCTGATCCATTTACTCTTCATCACGAGGTATTGCATCCTCTTTCGTTCATTCCGAAGGTGAAATTCCCATTTCTGTTTAATTTATTTCGTTTACACGTTATTTCTTTCTGAAAATGATGAACAAAGATTAATGTCTTGCATTTAATTCATATACCCATTAGATAAAAACTGGTTTATAGTAACATAATTGAGCATACAGCATAGCATGACAAAAAACGTAATATGTCAAAAACATCGACAGTGTTCAGAAGCAAAAATGTACACAGTGTATCACAATGTAGCAGAAAAAAAATGTAAAATAGTCACGATGTTTAGCTATCAAAAGGCAAAATGTTAAAGTCAACATAAAAAATATGCACGGTCTGATGTGTAACAACAAAAGCGACCAGCTAACCTTACCTTGCCGGGCACTTGCCAAGAAAAAATACGACAATCATCAGTAAGTAGTCACATAAATATAACTGCATAAGTGGTCATAAAATGTGTAAGTTCATCTGGAAAAATATGCACGGTCTGATGTGTAACGACAAGAAGAGTGACCTGCTAACCTTACCTTGCCGGGCACTTGCCAAGAAAAAATTACGATAATCATCAGTAGGTGTTCATGTGAATATAATTGCATAAGCGGTCATAAAAAATTAGGAAATGGCATTACAGTGTGATAAATCATAAAGTATCTTCATTCAATAAAAGGTTTGACGTTCGACACGTGGTGATTCCCTTTGGTTTTTCTGGTTCTCAAAGTTTCGACGTGTACTACATTGGGGTGAGGAATGCTGCGAATTCGATATGGACCTGCGTATAGAAGTTCAAATTTACTGCACCTACCTTTTCCTCTATTGGATAAATAGTGTGTACGTACTAATATCTTCTGTCCAATGTGAAAGTTACGGCGTATACTAACCTGTTTTTGCTGTCTTCTCCGGCGCTCTGCGGCACGTTTGATGTTGTTCAGCGCAATGTCAATTATTTCATGGTGTCGTAGTCGACGAGATGTAGGAAAGGTTACTAATTCTTTAATTTTGTTAGGTGGTTCAACATTTTTCAGTATAACCGACGGAGATAGTATATTCATTTGGTATGGAATTAATTATATCTTGGAATGAGAGTATGTGTGTGTCCCGATCAATATGTTTCTTATGGCAGTATATTCTACACAGTTTACCAATTTCTTTCATTAATCGTTCACAATGGTTCGAAGAAGCATGGTACCTGGATATATAGATCGGAGAAATGTTTCTAGCTCGTAACATACGTGTCCATATAGCAGATCGAAACTGTGATCCATTGTCGGAAATTACTTTCAACACATGCCCTACATGAAATAGAAAATGTTTTACAAATGCTTTCGAAACAGGTTTAGCAGTAGCTTTGCGTAACGGAGTGAAGATAGCAAATTTTGAAGTGAGTTCAACAGCGACAAAGATGTAGCAAAAACCTCTATTAGTTCTGGGAATCGGACCAAAAATGTCTACAGCGGCCATATGTCCCAATTTAACAGGTACAATGGGATGTAATGGAGGAATATGTGAAGTGTCTGATTTAGCTTTCTGGCAGATTTTACATGACGCTAAAACTCGTCGTATAAGTTTCTCCATGTTGGTAAAATAACAGTTCTGTCTCAGTATGAGAAAACATTTTCTGGCTCCGTAATGTGCGTAACTTAAATGAGTATACCAGATTAATTTGTTAACAAGTTCGTCAGGAATGCATAATAACCAATTGTTGCTGTCAGGATGAGAGCGGCGAAACAGAATATTATTGCGTACAGTGTAGTGGTTTCTAATGGTAACATTATTCCTATCTTGCCAAAGGTGTTTGATTTCTTTCCATACGTTGTCTTTACTCTGCTCTTGTGCTATGTCTTGTAATGACGACGAAATGAAATTTTCAAATGCAACTTGTTGAATGTACATGACGCTGAAATTTGCTTTGCAGAAGTTGGTTGCGATGTCTTGCTGATTGTTGCTGAGAGAACGGGATAGTGCATCTGCTACAATATTTTGTGTACCAGGAATGTGAACAATTGTAAAATTAAATTCCTGCAAATAAAGTTTCCATCTACTTAATCTGTCGTGTGTAAATTTAGCCGAAAGTAAAATTTTATCGCTCTGTGGTCTGTGTAAACGGTCGTATGTCTTCCATAAAGAAAATGCCTAAATCTGGTAAAAGCCCATACAACACATAATGTTTCAAGTTCTGTAACAGAATAATTTCGTTCAGCAGGTGACAGAATGCGACTCGCAAAGGCGATGTTTTTAATTACTGTAGAACCATCTTCTTCAATTTCCTGAAAAATGTGTACGCCTAAAGCGGTGTTAGAACTGTCGGTGGCAATGGAAAAATTTCTGGTAAGATCTGGGTGCGATAAAAGTGGTGCATTCAACAAAGCATGTTTCAAATAACATTCTCGTGAACAAGATTCTGCATGTCAAAAGTATTGCTTGCGTTACTGGAATATGCAACCTGTACTGTATTTAATCAAATTCTATCTGGCGTGTTATTATTTTCAGGAGGATGCTGTGGCATTTCAACTATTTGTACTGTTCTGTTATTTCTTCCTGACGTATTACGTTCTGGATGATACCTACTGTCTGGTTCATTCATGATTATTTGTTGTGGCGGATGTTCTTGCTGCTGATAAGATAGACTGTTATTAAATGTACACTGAAAATTGTGCTCATTATTTTTACGTCTGTCGTGATAGTCATTTCTATACGGTGAATTGCGATAGGAACTGAAATAGTGTGTCTTCTGTATGTACTGGTTTCCTAGTTGGTGTGCGTTACTATTTGTTGGGGCCGACGCTATACGCGTACGCGGCGAAACATTAAAGCTTGGTTGACTTTGTGCATTACATTGTTGGTTAGGTATGCTAACCGGCTGGTTTTGTTGCTGTTGCCGAGAAAAACGTCTATTATTACTAAAATGTGGTTCCTGTTGCTGATAATTTTGAGGATTGCTGAAAATGCTATACATACTGATGATTACAATTTTTATCTGTTATTAAAGTTCTGGTGGTTGTCGTTCCTGGAGCGTCTAATGAAAAATTGTCGCTTTCGGTAAAAACTTGTCTTATCGGGTTTTCTTTAGTCATTCTTAATACTAGGTAGAGCAATAGTTAAAGAGCTGTTTTGATAGATATAAAGGATAGTAGAAGAGAAGGCAGCAGTGCAGAAAACTAAAGATGAAACAGCACTACTACGGCTCGGGGCCCTGTGCACGCTACGGCACATACTCATTAAAGCGTAATGAATCCTCTGAGGTCAATTACGCGCTGCAAATAAATTTTAGCTTTTGCGTTACAGGCAATGCCGGTGAAAATTCAAAAGCAAGTTGTTGTATCCAGTCCAAAGCTAATTTCTGCATCACACGCAATGGCGGTGAAAGTACAAAAATAAATCGACGTATCCAGTTCAAAGCGTGTATCTGTGCTCTGTCATTTTCGAATACCTTAGATTTTCTTACAGAAAAAAATTGCTCGTAATCAACGTTATCGTCACTGAATGTGTGAACATGTTCAGAATTGCATAAGAATCTGTTTGTCTGTGTCTTTTCGAATTTTAAGTCGCGTAGTTTCTGGAAAATTCTTAAGTTATACTGGCTGTAAGAGTGTGAGAAATGTTCGGAATGTGGCGTATGCTCTGCCGTGTTATTGACTGAAACATTTTTCATTTCTGTCACTTTAATACGTTCGTCAATGTGGTTGTTCTGCTGTTCACATTTCTTATCGACTTCCGTATCCACAGTGTGTGAAAAGTTCTGGTGACTTTAAATTAAACTCGTCGTGTAACTGTGTCGCATTTTCAGAACATTGTTCAGCGACTGCATTAATTTCATCTCTAACTGATTCTGTTGTGGCTGCATGTGTATTATTTAATTCTTGTGCAACAGATGTAATTTCTTCATTACTGTTCCAAGCAAGAGCCTTACTCTCTTCACATGATTGTTCTTTCGTGTCGTGACGTTGCACGGTAACAGCTGTAATCTGTTCACTAACTTGTTTGTTCTGTTCGTTAAGGTTGTCGTGTTTTTCGTTCGTCAGTTTGAAACTTTCATTAATTAGTTCATTATGTTGTTTGAAATGGTTGTCGAAACTTTCATTAAGTTGTTTGTAATAGTTATCTAGCATTTCATTCTGTTGTATCGAATTTTTGTCTAGTTTTTCATTAAATTGTTTATTCATTTGTAGCAACAATGCCATAATTTGATCCAAGCCAATATTACCTACTGTATTCTCTGTGCTGTTTGATGGTGTATCTGCAATTGTCACGTTTTGTGTAACCATTTGGTCATTCTCTGATTCTTGAAAATGTTTGCTAATGGGATGTACACTGTTGGTCACTACACCGGAATTAAATAAATCTGTCGTACGTTGAGTACGCTGTTCATTGTCGTTAGAAAAAATTATCTGTTCATTACGTAAATTTTGCAAATCGGGTGTGTCAAGCCGGGCAGCGTTCATTGTAACAGAACGTCCCGCGTCATCAATTGTCGTCAAATTAACAGAGGACACAATTAAATTTGTTTCCTCATCATTAGCAATAAAATCATTACCGGTGATCAGTACGCACTGATTGTCTGTAAATGGGGAACTGTCATTATTACACTGCGTGTCGCAAGTACTATCGGTGAAGTTATTTGAGTCGGCTATTTCACTCATTGTACATCACAATGTACTATTAACAGTTTTTCGCGGCATTTTTACACAAATCAAAATTATTCACAAATAAAACACAGACAATGCAAAATGCAACAAACACAAATACAACAGAGAGCAACAAATTGCCGATGATCTGTGGAAGAAAGAGTGACAAATTAGTAAATGCGTTGCGCCAGATGCAAACTACATTTAAGTAAATAAGAGCAGATATATGACTACTTATCGGAAGATTCACAAAGAAATACGATCCTGGCCGGATGTCGCCAAGTGTAACCTCCCCGCAGAAATTATGATAAATAAAAAATGGAAATGGAGCCAAGCGTAAACTCCCCACACAAGAATTAATGAATGATAATTGACCATGAACCACACAATAATATTGATTAAATAATGAACCATGAAATGAACCATGAACGAAATGTAACCTCCTAACAGAAATAATATCTGGTAAATTTTATAAGGACAGCTGCGCTGACTTTCGGCCCTGTATTCTGAACAAAAAAGCAAAAATTCTTACCTCAATAAAAACTGCAATTATATCTGCTCTTAATTATACATTCTTCGACACAGCTTCGTGCAATGCTGGCGTATATATTTTTTTTTTAATCTTGGAAGGAATGCATAGGAAATATTCTTTAAATTGAAATGAATGTTTTTCTTTAAAAGAGTTACTTTATAAAAAATTATTATTGGGGCATTTTTTTGAACATATTAATTACAATTAACACACATTATTAGTTATGTGCAAGGCTGCTTCTTTACCTTCTACAACAATACTCATCCTCCAGAGTCCTGATCAGAGTCGCGACCAGAGCGCACAGCCGACGCATGCCGACTCCCGCAGACTACTACTGTCCACTCGCTACTAAAGCCGACCGACTACTACTGTATCCGACTGACTACTACTGTCGACTCGCGCAGACTAGCGACAAGCAACAACTAACAATAAACTACTCTCTGGTCAGAGATTCTGTCATGCCTCGCCCATCGCCGGCGAAGCATACGCCTTACAAAGCTGATACATTCCAAAACCACTTTCACATGTTCGTATTGTTTAGGAGCACAGACAGTAACATCACCCTCTCACTAGGCGCAGTACACACTCACCAACTGCACGCACATCTCCATTTGCAGCCCCACTGCCCATGTGACTTTCCCTCAAAAATGTGAACTTCCCACCATGACGTCACTGCGACATTGCAACATTGTGGCCGCCATATTGAATAAATTTTGAAACAATGCAGATTGGGGCCATAGTGGCTGTATCCTACTTATGATGATTGTACCCAAGTGTGCACCTCTTCATCTGAAGAAAATCGACAGCTACGAATGTCTTTCTTCAAGGCTCCAAAAATATGGAAATCTCATGAGGAAAGATCAGGACTGTTTCTAGGATATGTAAGGGCTTCCCAGCAAAACTTTGGTCTGCTCCAGGAAGCCATGATGGCCTTTTTGTTTGACTGCCAGGGCCTGATCCTCATTATCTTTATGGAACACATCTACACAGTTAATGCACAGTGGTATGTGGACACTTAGTAAAAATTGAAGCCCGCTGTCGAGTCCAAACGCACGGGAGTGTTCATGGATGGCAATCATTCTGTTGCAGGATAATGGTCGCCAACATACTGTCTAGGTTGTTTCGACTACGCTGCAAAAGTTATGCTGAGAAGCTTTTAAACATCCTCCACAAAGTTCCAATCGTTCCCCATGCGATTTCAATATTTTTGAAGCCCTGAAGAAAGGCATTCATGGCCATCAATTTGCTTCGGATGAAGAGGTACTCACTTGGGTGCCACCATCTCTCTGCAGGCAACCACAAACGTGTTTGCATGCAGGCAAAGACCGTCTTGTCTTACAGTGGGATTTATCTGGACATACATAACATTCCTGTACCATAACAGCCTATTTTCAGAAAATGTAAACCTATAGAATCAGCAGTCCCCAGTCTGACAGAATACATTATACAGTCCTTAGATGAAAAAACGTTGTATCTCTTCAAAGTACTTGGCACCAATGGCCATGAAACACAGATGCGAAAACTGGAAAGCTATGTCATTCGAGAACAAGCAGGAGATTGGATACAGTCATACTTATGCAACAGGAAACAGTATGTATCAATCGAAAAAGTGTACTAGTCAGAAACAATGCCATCAAATTTGGAGTGCCGCAGGGATTGGTAATGGGGCAATTGCTGTTTAATCTCTTCATTAATGATGTAGGTGCTGAAGAGAAGGAGAAGAAAATATTGCATGCAGATGGGGTGACAATACTGAACAGATTATGTATGCAGTGTTCATAAACAACGAGCAAGCTGTGCACATGGATTTAGAGGTGAATAAACAAGCCTGGAAGAAGTAGTGTGTGCTACATTCTTAGGTGTCATCGCGGCTCATGAGCTAAAATGGAAACAGCATGTTAATTCCAGTAAGAGACTCAGCTCCATTATTTTCCTTATGAAGCAGCTACCACGCTATGCGGACCAACAGCTTCTGTGCACATGACGAGCATACTGTGTTCTGTTTGAACCCTAGCTCCAGCAGTTAAGATCATTTTATGAAGAAAGGATTCTGAAACACACAGAAGCTGCTTAAAAGCTATGGCACTTTAACTTTTACAACAGTGTACATGTATCTTCTACACGAATAAGAAACATGTAAAACTGATATGTCTCTCTGTTTGTCTTTCAACACGCTGATCTGCTAAACTACTAGATGAATTTTCATAGTATGTTTGCAGGTAACTTGAATGTAGCTTTGAGCACCTTATAGGCTTTATTTCATCAAAATCGGATCACGAAAAAAAAAGATAGCCATACATATTATAAAGAATTTCCATATGTGTGTACGTTCCATATCTCCAAAACCACAGAACTGATTTCAACCGAATTTGATACACATACCACTTACTGCCTGGAAAGAATCGCTGTGAGTGTAAGAACCATTTACCTTGTCAAAGAGGCGGGGGCGGGTGTGAAAATGAAATGTAGGCCATGATGTGCGAATACCCAGATTGTATTCATTTAGTATTTGAGAACAGGAAGACTTAGTGGCTTGCAACAAATTTTAGACTTAATTTGAAACCTAAACGAAAATTTTTCTCGTTGACACTCCCCACAAAATGCTGAAAGGAAAAAAGTTTATCGCTTACTACATTTTCGCTGTTCATTTTCGCGGCAGGCATGACTTTTTAATTTATTACTTCTTTACTACTAACTGTATTCGCAACACATGTTGCAGACAATGTTCACATGCATCGCTGAATGTACCTGCAAAATTGTATTATTGTACGACACATAGTTTAGAATAAATGAAGTCATAAACACAGAAAAATTGCCGCATCATGCTGATGTTTAGATTTATTATTACTAACCCGCTGAATCGATTTCGATGAAATTTGGTAAAGAGACAGTTTGAATCCTGAAGAACAACATATGTTACTTTAGAAAGTTTGTAGTACCAGATACTTATTGACATGAAGAACATTATGCGAAATAGGGAAAAATACTTACTCTTTGACTTATGAACTTTATCATACTTGTGAAAATACGTTTATTGATTGATATTGTAAAGGGACATCTACCTCTAGCATTACTTTTTCGCAACAGTATTAGTCGATACCAGTAATATTTTTCAAATTTTGGACAGGTCGGTATTATCTCAGCTGTTTTTCTGAAAAATTTCACATGCTTTTATATACAATATGTTATATTTCAAGCTAAAATTTATTAAAAGGATTTACTTTATTTTCGTTGTTACAATCGATATGTACCGGCTCTGAGTATACAGTTAAAATTGTTTTTTTTAGAAACATTTGAAATTAAGAAATATTTTCTATTATTAATTACGCAATTTAGTTCTGTTTATTTCTGGATTCATTTATAAAATAATAATCTAAACTAACAAATTCATTTGTCAAAAAAAAAATTGTGAACTCTTTGGAATACTGTTATTACTGCAGAGTGAAGTAGTACTAAGCACTCCTCTGATGTGATCGGATATATTTTTGTATTTTGGACGAACAATGTAATTTTGGCTTTGTTGATGTGAAAATTCAAAAGACGTGAGACAATAAATTATCGTAAAAACAACAATTCTGCAATGACATTCTTCAAAATTGTTTAGATCAATTGAACCATAGGAATCTAGAATGTGAGAATTTCTGCTTCAAGAATCAGACCCATAGACATGAAGAACTAGAGCCAACTGTGCAAGAAAAGTGTACTGTAAATCTCACTCCTCTCGAATTGTTATAAAAGACTTAACCATAGTGGTCAGAAGCAACAACAAGGAAGGAGGGGTAGATTACAATATGTACTGTGTAATACGATTCAAAGTAATGAATCCTTACACAATCTTTAATCCATACTTCCACACTATTTCAGTAGCACATTGTGTAGATAGATGCGAGCTGCTGCCTATGCCCATCCACAGGCACTGCGCAGCTGCGACACTGTTAATGCCGACGCATAGGGCATTGCGACAGTGTGGGAGAGGGGAGAGCGGAGAGTACATCAAGAGTTATGCTTGCTCAAACAGGAAAACACGTGAGGGCAGCTGATGTTATTGCACATATGTCATCTTACTTAAGGGGAGGTTTGCTATCTTCAGTCCGAAAAAAGCATGTTCCTTGAGAATTTTTTTCTCGGGGTGTGTTATAGATATCAACATCAAATTTGGTCAAAATGTTTAGTCAAATTTGGTCAAAATGTTTATTGATATTTCCTCTACAAACTGGAATTTTTTCGACCGGAAATGTCGAAGAGCAAAGACAGAAGTGCCGTCGGAACGAAACAAAATTTCGATGTAGACCTACACGCGCGGTATGTCGCAGGTCAGCCGGCTCGTCTGAAATCAAAATTGAGTTGACGTTAGCGAAGTATACAAGATTCTTTAGTAGTTGTACCTCGCTTAAGTTATTTGGACCATAGGAAACAAAATGGCGGCCATTTGAAAAAAATAGGGTTTTTTTCATCGATATTTCGACTTCGTCGGCCAAGTAAAAATATTTATAGTTGATGGATCGGAAAAAAAGTGGTGCGACTCCTAGACAATTTAGTTAGCTTCGTCGGAAATAAAGAACCATGTCAATCGGTTCAGTAGATTTGAAGTTACCGAACTGCGCGATAAAAAAAAAGGCATTTCGAGAAAAACGCGTTTGAAGTTTTGACTACATATAAATGCAATATTATGCAACTTACGTTCAATCTGCTATTCCGGGTCCATAAACTAATCCCTCCTCTACCCCATAGAGGGCGTTCTGCTCAATCTGGGCCATTCTGCTCGATCTGAGCCATCCTGCGCTGCTCCAGAGCCGCTCGTACGGCCGGTGACAAACGGTTTTCGGCCGCTTGAATGCGGTGGTCGTCCGAATGCTTGGCGAACTGCGTCGAATAGAGTACCAGGGTGACGTCCATCATTGTCATGGTCTTCAGAATTGCTGAATACCCTTCGTTGAAGCTGCTCATTGTCAGGAAAGTCGCAATCTCCACAGTCTTCGCACCAGAATGCAGATGATTGGGGGCTAACTTCCAAACACATGCGTTCAAACTTTCATTTGAATTTTGTGTGTTTCCTCCCAAGCACCGGTACGATAACTCGTCCTCCGAAAGAAAAAAACTGGTGCGTGAAAAGGGCCGATTTGAGGTAGGTGCATTTTTTTGTTCAACTGTGAATAACAAAATTTCCATTCCGTATTCGGAATAACCGTTTCAGGCGTATATGCTAAACACTTTTATGGATCCAAAAATGCAATTTAAAAAAAATCGATTTTTTGAACCCAAAGATAGTAAACCCCTTAATCACCATCACTCATCATAACACTAATACGTGAGTGCAACAGTAATATATTTCACAAAAGATAGTGCAGCGTGGATTACAAATGCTAGGAAAAGCCGGCCGCGGTGGTCTAGCGGTTCCGGCGCTGCAGTCCGGAACCGCGGGACTGCTACGGTCGCAGGTTCGAATCCTGCCTCGGGCATGGGTGTGTGTGATGTCCTTAGGTTAGTTAGGTTTAAGTAGTTCTAAGTTCTAGGGGACTTATGACCTAAGATGTTGAGTCCCATAGTGCTCAGAGCCATTTGAACCATTTTTGCTAGGAAAAATTATACACGAAACGTACCTGACTGACTGACAATGCTTGAAAGAGGACTTCAGTACTCTCATATGAAATTACTAAGAAGCCTGCTGCAAAATCTGCATGACAGTGTGTGCAACACGAACTTTCCAAAGAAACTCAAAGACTGTCTGGTGGAAATTTTACAATGTTGAAGAGTGTTTATAACATTAAATTTTGTATATATTGTAATTTATAATGAATGATGTTAGAATGTAAGCAGTATTGTTAGGAAATAATTGGTAATGAATGTTTTGTGTTTTTGATGTGTCCTGTATTATACTTACTTTTATTCTACTCAGTGTAAGTGTACAGTATCAAACGAAATTCATTTCAATGTCAACGTATACATATGTTGATACTGTGCTACATCGACATTATGACACATTGAGGATGCAGGATGTTGGGATTATTATATGAAGAGTAGAAATGCAAAATGCTCTAATGCTTTTCTTACCCAACACGCGTTTTCAGTCGTGTTATGTTCTTGGTACTATGTTGAATGTTCCTAGACTTGTTCATCATGGAGAAAATGTTTGTAGCATTCATTACTAGCTGGAGCTTGGTATTTGTGCCAAACAGTGCTTCTTTCATGAGTTCCAAGTACCATGTTTTAAGATCTCCATTTTGCCTAGTATGGTTTGAAGAGGTAACAAACAATGTTCTGTGAGTGAGTAATTTTACATAAACGAAGAAAGGTAAGCAAGATATTTGTTCTAAACGATTTATACGAGACTGTTGAGCCATCTAAAGCTATGAATCTATTCCATATCATTTCAGTGCATATAACTGCATTCTTTATTTTAAAAATGCTGCTGAAACGTTGCAAGTATGCAAGATCTCCAAATGCAGTGCCATAAAAATGTTTTGTACTCATTCATTTCAAACACATACTAAAAATTCTTACTCTGAAATAGAAGAATAGATAAAGCAATGTATTCAAATGAGGAAATACCATGGCTGATGTATGCTATGCGATGCTTCATTTGAAAGACTGACCATATTTATCAGTTGAAACCCATAAAGACTTGCTGACGATGTTGCCATTCTTCCACAACAGCACTGGCAGATTTTACTATAAACATTGCAACATACAATCCCACCAGAACAGAGTTATATAATAAACTGAAGTTAGCAGATTTTTTTCTTTATTCACTTTTCTTATTCCCTTGTAAAATATTTAAAAGTAAGAGAAATATTTTTTTTTTTGGTAAATGTCTAAAAGTGAAACTGTTATTGCTATATTTCTGTACTTCTATTATCAGAAATGAAATGTAGTGCCTCAGTGTTAATGACACTACTAACATAAACTTTCTTCTTGGCACATCAACACAATCAGTTTGCTTGTGTCGCACTTAGAGTATTCTTAACAAATTCTTTATTTTCTAGTTACATTCATTATTTTTTACAGTGAGGAGGTGGGTGGCATAATTCTGGGGTATCAGAATACCTTCTCATGTTTTTTTGGACACAAATAAGTTATATACAGCAAAAAGTTCATTCCTTTGTGATTCTCCAGAGAAATCTGCGACTTTACATTTAGAATGCTTTCCATTTCCAGTCTACATATATCTTCTTTACAATGTACTCCAATTTATCTTCTTTACAATAGACTCGAATTATGTTTCCAATACATTATGGTTTTGATATGTTGGGCTTTTGATGAATCGACAGATGATGATGCTACAATTACACAAGATTTGTTATGTAGGAAATTTGCAGCTGAGAGGCATGGTAATTAGTTTAGAGAGATCTGTTTCAGTTGTACTAAAGTTTATTTATACTGTGACTGGTTTTGTGATTTTAAAAACCCATTTTCAGGTGTGTGAAATAATTGATTATTATAATACACAAGATGCGGTCGGTCCAGTCCTTACAAAAGCTTCAGTCATTGCATACTGACAGAAACTGTCTGTTGCAAGGCGGCTGCACCACTGTCAGTAGTGGTTGATGTTGGCTTTTCAGCCAGTATGCAGTGGTTGGAGCTCTTCCACTGAGTGGCTCAACCGCACGTTATGTGCTATCAGATATGGGACTTTCATACACTTTAAGATCGGATTTTGAAATCCTGAAACCGGTCGTGGTTTCAATACGTATTAGTACAATTGAAGTGGATCTCGCTACATAAGTTTTCGTAGTACGATTAATCGGATATAAAACACTGATATTTTCGATGTGTCAGAATTGTAGATTATTATTTCAGAGACATTATTAGGTTCGAGTAAACTGACTATTGATATTTGTTCTAAGAGAAATCTGTGGTTCTTGATTTAGCCACAAGAGCCCTGAAGAAATTTGTTTAATTTTTATTAACACCTAGTTAACACTAACGTTGATAATAATACAATTTATAGGACTGGTTACTTACACTAAATACACACACACACACACACACACACACACACACACACACACGCACGCACCTACGCTGACAGTATGGCAGAGAGAGACAGAGTTTTTCTTAGAACTTGAAAAACCTTTTAGGACAGATCCTCATACAAGTAGTAGTTAATTTGTTATGAAGAAAAGTCAGGGGACAAATATGTGGAGAAAGAGATTTTCACTCTGCACCGGAGTGTGCACTGATATGAAACTTCCTGGCAGATTAAAACTGTGTGCTGGGCCGGGACTCGAACTCAGTACCGTTGCATTCCGCGAGAAAGTGCTCTACTATCTGCGCTACCAAAGCACCACTCGCGCCCCGTCCTCACAGCTTTACTTCTACCAGTACCTCGTCTCCTACCTTCCAAACTTTACAGAAGTTCTCCTGCGACCTTGCAGAACAAGCACTTCTGAAAGAAGGTAGGAGACGAGGCACTGGCAGAAGTAAAGCTGTGAGCACGGGGCGTGAGTCGTGCTTGGGTAGCTCGGATGGTAGAGCACTTGCCCGCGAAGGCAAAGGTCCCGAATTCGAGTCGCGGTCCGGCACACAGTTTTAATCTGCCAGGAAGTTCCACATTTGTGGAGGAAGACCACGGCCTGATTACATTACAATCAGGTTCAAACGAATGTTACACACAATAATGTAGAAATAAAGAGACTTGCTCAGAGCACCTTAGCACAAAGAGCTACAGTACGTCAAACCAGTGTCGAGCGTCTAGAGCACTACGACAGCATGTAAGAGGAAGTATGAAAAAATTATTACTTGCATTCAATGTACGTATAAAATACAGTTACGGAAAACGCTTCGATTTTGGCCTTCTATCGAAGGGACACTAATAATTTCTGAATATCGATGTAACGTGAACAAAATACCGCATTTCGGACTACCGTCGCAATTTGTACGGACAGGCACGCGGGCGCCGGAGCGCTGTGCCTGGCAGCCGAGGCCGGCTGCCGCGAGGCGGTGCGCGCGTTGTCTGCGCCCGCGGCCGCCGGGCCCGACGCGTGGGGCAGCACGGCGCTGCAGTGGGCGGCGGCTCGCGGCCGGGACGTGGCGGTGGCGCTGCTGCTGGAGGAGGGCCGCGCAGACGTGCGCGCCGCGGACCGGGACGGCGTGACGGCGCTGCACGCGGCCGCCGCCCGCTGCGGCGCGCCCACCGTGGAGGCGCTGCTGCGCGCCGGGGCCGACCCGGCCGCCGCAGACGGCGAGCTGGCGCTGCCGCTGCACTGGGCGGCCGCCGCGGCCAACGCGGCCGCGCTCGCCGCGCTGCTGGAGGCGTGCCGCGGCCGCACGTGCGACCCGCCAGACGCCACCGGCCAGACGCCGCTGCACTACGCGGCGCGCGCCGGCTGCGTGGAAGCGGTGCGCGCGCTGCTGGCCGCGGGCGCCTACCGTAGAGCCCTGTGTGCCGGCGGCAGAACGCCGCTGCACGTCGCGGCCTTCCACGCGCGACCCGCCACCGTGCGGCTGCTGCTGGCCGACGGCGCGCAGGACGTCAACAGGCCCGACGACCACGGGCAGACGCCGCTCTACTGCGCGGCCGTGGGCGGCAGCATCGCGACGGCCGCCCTCCTGCTAGCTGCCGGCGCCGACAAGGCGTTCTGCAACAAAGCCGGCTTCTCCCCGCAACGGGTGGCGCTCGACCAGGGCCGCCACGACCTGGCCGCGCTTCTGGACGAGAACGACGACAGCCCGGTCGTCGACGAACGAACGGTTCGTATGACTCTCCGTAGACTGACTTTAATTAATTTGTATCTATCGTTTGAGACTCGAAGTTGCAACAGGTAGACTGCTCTGAAAATAACTTGACTCATGCATGCTCATTTGGCAGAGGGTAAACGGGTAGTAGCGGGTCCGCCATTGTAAATAATCACCACGGCATAGGGCAGTTTGACAGATGCATATCTCACGTCACTTAGCCACAGCCAGTGATCCTGCAAATGACAGTATTAACTGATTAACTCAGTGTTACCAATACATTGACAAATAGATGGGGTGGCCTGGGAATTAACTCCTTATTAAAATTGTTTATAACTTTTTAAATACTTAAACAACTTCCACGAAACAACTGAGATGCCCGCTAAACCCGCTGGGCAGAACAGGTAATAGGATTGTGGAATGGGTTCAAATGGCTCTGAGCACTATGGGACTTAACTTCTGAGGTCATCAGCCCCTGGACTTAGAACTACTTAAACCTAACTAACCTAAGGACATCACACACACCCATGCCCGAGGCAAGATTAGAACTTGCGACTGTAGCAGTCGCGCGGTTCCAGACTGTAGCGCCTAGAACCACTCGGCCACACCAGCCGGCGTGTGGAAAGGGCCAATGTTTGTGGTCAGTTTTTGCTTCTAATTGTCGTTTATTGAAATTTAGTAACTTTTTCATAGCTGAAGGCCTCCAACAAGAAATTTTAACAAGATAAAAATCCTATTACGATAGCAATAAAATAATTCAAAAAACAACATACGCAAAGTGCAATACAAATGGCTGAGGGCCACAATTAATTTCCAAAACTTTAGACTATATTACCATAGACCTTTAAAGGCAGAAGGCCAGCATGTTTAACAACAATAAATCTTAGAAATCAACAAGATAAAATCCAATTAAGATAGCAATAAAATAATTTCAAGAAACAACATATGCAAAGTGCAATACCAATGGCTGAGGACCACAATCAAACTTCAAAATTTCAAAATATATTACCGTAATTTTTAAAAGCAGAAGGCCGCAGTGTTTAAGCTTGAAAGGTAAATTTTAAAATTAATTTAACAATTTTAAGGAACAAACAATAACCATAAAATTTAAAATAGCTGACAACAGATAATTAAACACCAGTGGTACTCAGAAGGCCCCCAGGGAGATCGGTATGCCCTCGTTCACTTAGGTGAGACAGGTGGTGAGCCCAACTACACTTGATCCGTCGGAACCCAACCAAGGGGCAGCCACAGACCAACCGACACAACAACTTGCTTCCCGTCAATCAGTACATGAGAACCCCAACCGGAAATGTTACAAACGTGATAATCCACAGTGGAGTACGTATTAGCTGTCAAAATTACACACCATGTTGGACTGCGACAACAGATGAGGAAAGGACGCTGCCTGAAATTATGTTAGTGGCCAGGGCAGGTAACCGGAACACTAACGGCCACTAGGCAGAAAATTCCGCTGGTACACTTGAATTTGAAACACGGTAATAGTTAACTCGCTCAAAAGAACACTGGCTGAATTTACGTCAGTGCCCAGGGCTGGTAACTAGAACACTAACGGCCACAAGACAGAAAATTCCACTGGTGCACTCAAAACGTAGTCGACCAAAATAGTTAATAGCACCGCATGGCGACTAAATCTCAGCAGTAGAACCACTCGGTGTTGCTCACCAGAAAACACCACCACGCTTCCACCACAACATGAAAGACGTGGCTTGGGTAGTTGAAACCACTACTCAACTTTGATGTCCTGAGTGGGCGTACCACGCAGCTCGTAGCGATCGGACAGCTCCGACAATGCACAGGGACTGCCAGCAGTCCCAGCCGACTGCACCACGCGGAGAACTTCCCTCGTCCGCAACAACCGACCGACTCTCCAGAATGCTGACAACATCTAAAATCGTCGTCAGTAGACATAACGCCAACTACTCACACAACCTGACAAACACTTGCATGAAGAACTGAACGATACACAAAAGTAACTAAGCATGCACGAAGACAAATCGGGAGTAGATGCGCGCGCACACACACACACACACACACACACACACACACACAACCAATTCACGAACGATCAGCGAACCCAAACGCGTCGTCCGGCAGGACGAACGACCTACGATGCACCAATACAGTGGCCCGGCTCAGGTGATGCGTGCCGGCAATGGTTGGGCAAGCCATGTCGACGCAGGCCTCACTGGTCCGACACGACTGCACTAGTGCCGCATTGCAACTGCCCGACTGGCAGGTCCGGACTGCGCTCCCAATGCGTCCCCAACCGACTGGCAGCCCTGGCCTCGCGACCCGAATTGCCTATCCGAACTGCCACCCGACAGACAACGACCGGGAAGTAATAGCAGCTGAGCAAAGATACTACGAGAGAGGATATATTGATGCGCGCTGCTAGCGCCGGTCACGGTCAGCAAAGCAGCAACTCAGTAATTAATGTAGTGAGGTGGGAGTACGTTAAAAACAGTGCGTAAAACAGATGATGGCGGGAACACGAGCCACGCACGGCTCAAAAATGATGTGTTGTTCCTTACAATAGTAGAATTGTTATACACCATTAAAATTCAGCGTAAGTGCCACTGTTGCCTACCAGAGTCTGTAAATGAATCTGGATGTTTGCGGTACTGTAGGTAATCCAACAGTATATTTCCAAGAACTTGGTGAATTCGGTCCTCCAGTTCATCAAGAGTTTTTGGTTTTGTGTGATGAACTGCCTCTTTTTCCCCACCCCCAGAGGAACAAATTGCATAATGTCGAGCCACCCAAGGAATGATAAAGATTGTCATCCTAATTATTCCATTTGGATACAATATTGTGAACACAATTTCCAAGCATAGCAAGGTACAGTTTTGCATTCATTGTGTCCCGAATGAGATATGGGCCCACAACTTTTGTAGATGTCATGCTGCACCATTCTGTGACCTCTGGTCGATGTTGGCTTTGTTCAGCAACCATCCTTGGATCCTCTGTTGCTGAATAATAACATCTGTGACAGTTAACACGGCTTCATCTCATCACAGGATATAAATATCACACCAGCCCTCATAACAAGCAAACATCATCTCTCCGTATTTCGTCACAGCCTTCCAGCAATAATTCCTGGCAGTAATGTGCTTTCCATGGACGAAAATTCAACTCTTTCTTCAGAACAGTACGCATTGTGTGTCAGTTAAAACCACCGTCACGAGATGCCTGTCTTGATGATTTCTGAGAATTTTGGGTGGAAAATTTTCTGAACGACGTGCACATTTTCCTCTGTCCTTGATGCTGACGGTTCCCACTTCTCCTATCATCTGGTGTCTAATGCAGTACCTGTCTCCGTTACCTTTGAGTGGCAGTTCCTTATAGTCTCAGAATCTACCGAGGCACAAGGTCCTTTCACACTTCACCTCCATCTCTGTACTTGTATCATAGATCACCGTACATATTGTCAGAATGCCAGCTGAGCCCTCTAATGCAACGCCAGATGTTGCGCCATGATCCTCCACTGATATCGGCATTGACATAAAAGAAATGAGATATAATGCAATACACTCTACGACTATAAGTAACAAAATGTTTTTTGTTTCTTGAAAATTAGTGAAGTATTAGAAAAGTTATAAACAATTTTCAAAAAAGAGTTAATACTCGCCGACCCTGTAGCGTGCAAAGCCAATGTTCTCTCACTAGACTACTGAAAAATAAATAGTCACACAAAAATGGATCAACCAAACCTAAAAAAGCCCAACTGACGATCGGCAGCAAAAAATCTCCTTAAAAAAAAAGAAAGATAAAAAAGTAGTTTAGCATGGAACATTGGTTACTATGATACTGCCATTGTAAAATAAAGCATATGTGTCACAAGAAAAGCATATCCCTGATGACCAGTACTTCAGTATTACCTAAATATAATATTTTCTTCTAGATCTTTCCTGAAATAGTGAAGCCTTGAAAAGTACTTGTGCCTATTTTCCCCACCCTTCTTTTCTCTCTTTATTGTGCAACTATAATAGATATTCCTGTAACCCCTGAGCAGTCTTTTTAATGAGTTTGTTGCTTCTTCATTTGCCTGTTTTGACAAAAATTTTGGGGCAGTGCGTTTAATCGCACTTGCCGAACCTAAAGCGCGCAAAAATCTGTGGTGCCTTGCTAGGTAGTAAACAGATCACAATAAAAACACTTTTATGGGACGCAAGTAGCCTACTGACAGTCAACTGGGTCGGATGCCCCTTCAGAACAGCGGGATGGACTCGTCCAGCACAAGGGACGATAAAGTATTTCTGCGCGGGTGCCACGTCCTATGTAACTATCTATGGGAACATACAGAACTCTATGGCCTTAGTCCTAATCACTATGGGTTCAAAGCAGACAAACCAGTAGACGATACAGTAAATGCAGTCTTTCACACCATAGGGAAAACTGATGTAAGTATGCTATCGCTATCTTAATGGCCATTGCAGGCATCTGCAACAGTCTTTGGTCCCTTGCATTGTTTGCTCGACTCCATGACTCCTTCGGGTACCCGCATCTGGTACAATAGCTCCCTCACTTATTGCATAACCTGAGTCGCAGACTGATAAGCAGGAAATTCGAAAATAGTCAAAACGATTACATAGGATGCCCCCAAGGATTCATTTATGGACCTATATTTTGGGATATCGCAATCGAAGCACTCTCACATCTAACAGACGAGTACTGGCACACTGACAAGGTCGTGGAGTAAGTAATGACCTGTTAGCGGTGTTTCCTGCAGACAGCAGATCGGCACTACAGAGCAAAGCCTGTGGTATCTTGCACATTATACAACAATAGTGTGGTCGAGCAGTTCTAGGTGCTTCAGTCTGGAACCGCGCGACCGCTACGGTCGCAGGTTCGAATCCTGCCTCGGACATGGATGTGTGTGATGTCCTTAGGTTAGTTAGGTTTAAGTAGTTCTAAGTTCTAGGGGACTGATGACTTCAGATGTTAAGTTCCATAGTGCTCAGAGCCATTTGAACCATTTGAACAATCGCAGCACACAAGACATCATATGAACTAACTGCAAGGAACATTGCAACAACACCCATCGACTGAAATTCACATCATAAATATCAATCAGTGGTGAGCTTCGCAGCAAGAGTAAGGGCACATAGGCTTGCTCTAGTGACTAGCAGGTCAGCAGTGAGGCTGTCGTGAGCATTCTGCACTCTCTCAACAGAGGCACTCTGTGTCGTGTTGGCTCTCTTCCTGATCGACAAAACGATCAGATATCGGACTGCGTTCTGCTGGCTTGAGAGAGGAAGACACGATAAGATCACGAAAATAACAGAGGAAGACGTCGAACACGAATGCCAACGAAACTCTTGGTGGTTGGGTGTCTGGCACCCGAAGTGGGAGCAAAATGATAAAGGCTGTAGGGTTTACACCTTGTTCCCGAACATCAGGAAATGGTTCTGGATGAATCATGTCAATCCTGGCTGTAGCATCATTCGTTTCCTGACTGATCATGGCCCATATCCAGCACACTTACAGCACTTTCTGCCTATGGCAACTGTCAATGTAGTGAATATAGAGGTTCCGAACAGATCAAGCTATACTGTCAGTGGTACTCACTCATGTGAAATGTAAGAGGAATAATAACAGAAACAAACACAGACTCAGGGACTCACAGAAGTGGAGGCGACTAACTGAAGTAACAGACGTCATCTTCAAGACAAAACACCATCTGTAAACAAATCAGATCTCACAGGCATCGTAATAGAAGACAAAGAGACGACTAGGTTAATCGGATGAGGACTTCAGTACAACAGACTCTCGAGCACCGACACAGAGGATATTAAAACATGAAGAAGAACATGTGGACACCCAAACATAAGAACAGTTAACACAGATCGAGCCAGAGAGTCATATGTTATATAATCACCACCAGTTATTGCATCAGGCGCCACACTAAACCTGTTATTATAATGACATAGATCTTTTTAGCATATAGAGGAAAATAGAATAAAAGTACAAACCTGACAAAAAAACAAGAAGAGACACGATACATGTAATACATAATACATTTGAACTGTAATCCTCCATTACATTGTGTGCAAACTCCACGTAGAAAGTGTGACCTAGGATGGTGTTCCAGACACCATGCTAAACCTGTAAAACACTAACCTAGAATGAAGCAGACTCGAATATTTAAACACCTTTTTTAAGTAACCTAGGG
The DNA here is from genome assembly GCF_023898315.1 of Schistocerca nitens. Classification (NCBI taxonomy): domain Eukaryota; kingdom Metazoa; phylum Arthropoda; class Insecta; order Orthoptera; family Acrididae; genus Schistocerca; species Schistocerca nitens. The sequence goes on along the minus strand of NC_064614.1, from coordinate 1,145,143,289 downwards.
AGGCACTGTGCAGGGACATGTGGCTCGATGACACATTCTGAGACCTCCTCCACGAACAGTGCAGGCGAAGGGACATCTACTACTAAATCTGTCGCATCGTCTTTTAACATTATTCGTACATCAAAATTGCTTTCTTTTATAATTTTCTGTATCCAGTTTCGTGTATAATAGTTTAATAATTACGAGGGCTGGAACTTAAATAGTGGCAACTATTTATTCGGAACCGATACAAAAGAGTTACATGTTTGCACCTGTTACTGTCCAAAGTAGTCACGAGCGTTTAGTAGAACCCGTTGCAAGCGATGTGGAAGGCTTAGTATACCGTTAGCAGAGCCTGTTCTGTTGGTAGTGCGAATGGAGCGGTCTACTGCCTGTCGAATCTCTGGAACTTCTGAAGCGAATGCCACGAAGTGGTTCCTTCATCTTCGGAATCAAATGATAGTCACGAGGACTTAAGTCCGGGGAGTATGGTGGATAGTACAGTACTTCCCAGTCCCATCGACCGAACAGAGCATCCACAGCTTGTGCTTTATGCGCCCGCGCATTGTCGTGCAAAATCATGGGTAGGTTGCGCAGAAAGTGTCGCCGCTTCTTTCGTAAAGCTGGTCGCGGATGATGCTCCAAAAACGAACAGTAATACTGTGAATTGACGGTCTGCCGTGGATGAACGTAATCCGTTATGATAATACCATCACAGTCGTACACGAGAATCACCATAATGTTCACCATACTGGGGATCTGACGCACTTTCGACTTTCGCGGCGACCCACAATGACGCCATTCGTTGGATTGGCGTTCCAGGTTTGGCTAATACGATGTGGCCCATGTCTCATCTAGTGTTAGGAAACTGCGTAAGAAAGCCTCTCCTTCGCGCTCATAGCGCTCCAAGTTCGTCTGAACAGCGTCGTAACGCATCCATTTCTGTATTTCCGTCAAGTCATGCGGAACCCATCGTGATGCAATTTTTCGCATGCCCAGGCGTTCCTTCAGGGTGTGAAGCACAGTCGTATGCCCTAATTCAGTTTCGTGGGCGAGCTCACGAGTCGTACGGCGTCGATAACTGTCCACTAACGCGGCAACAGCATGCAGTTCTTCTTCAGAGACGCTAGGACGATCTGCCCGATGCATGTCTGCCACAGTTTGCCGACCTTCGTTGAAGGCTTTTACGCAAAGTGCCATTGTTCTGTACGGCAATGCCGATTCCCCGCGCGCCTCTTGAAGACCTTGATGACACTGTCGTGCTGTACGAACTCTGGCACATTCAATCATGATCCAGTTCCGTTATTCCTATTTCGAAAACATAGTGACACCGATACATTAGAGCGCTCGCTCACAAGTGACTGTGTTTCCCTCGATTGTGCGCACGCCTGTGACGTGGGACGGGCGAGTCCATTTGCTCGGAGGTAAGGTAGGTATGTCAACAACGTGTGATGTCAGCAACAATAGTAGATTCCATTGTATAGTGTCTCCACAGCAGTGTTGCCACTATTTAAGTTCCAGCCCTTGTATAATACAGCTGCCATTTACATAAAGAAGGAAGACAAAAGATATCCACAAGGCACCACCTCCACAAAGTGTTCAAATGGCTCTGACCACTATGGGACTTAACTGCTGTGGTCATCAGTCCCCTAGAACTTAGAACTACTTAAACCTAACTAACCTAAAGACAACACACACATCCATGCCCGAGGCAGGATTCGAACCTGCGACCGTAGCGGTCGCGCGGTTCCAGACTGAAGCGCCTAGAACCGCTCGATCACACCGGCCGGCACAATGTGTTTCATGAGCAACAGAGGCCTCAGCTGCAAAGCCAAGAGTTGTTTGGTGGGAGTCATTGGTTCTGGCTAAATGGACTGAATGGAGCATTACAGCTTGCACCAAACTTACTAGACGAAGGGGCTGAGTAGTCCAAACGTAGCACGAAAAAAATCTGGCAGTGATGCAGCTCCAACAACCGTGCAAGTGGAGCACTATTGTATAACAAGCCACTGAATGAAATAACCACTTGGAACAAGAACAGAAACAGAAAGTGCAATATTTTTCATCTTAACTTCTCATGATGCTTTACTGTAGTATTCGTAAAATTACGTTGCTCAGTGAAGTCGCTATTTTCCACAGTAATGTCTGTTGATTTGTCAAGCGCTCTTCTAGTCGCAGATTGTTATGCCGACTCTCTGTTCGAATATATGATACTGATTTTATTACATTTTGAGTCTCCTCGCCCGTTAACATATCTGTCCTCCAGTAGTCGTCACACACCTTTCTGGCGTGATAAACGCCCTTTCAAGTCTTCAAATGTCACAACAGTGAAAGATAATATCACTACAGCAAAAACCAAATTGACTAGATGCTTTTCTTTACTAGCGTTTTTGGCTAGTAATACCAAGGTCTCCTGTTTCAGCCTTTTTGGTGGGATGGTCTGGTAAGGATATCCACTTAGCCTTGAAAGGCCAACCATAATGTTATTTGAATATAAAAACAACGAAATTGACATGCAAGTCACTGAAGTGGCGATACATAGGCGTCCGCAACTCGTGGTCGTGCGGTAGCGTTCTCGCTTCCCGCGCCCGGGTTCGATTCCCGGCGGGGTCAGGGATTTTCTCTGCCTCGTGATGACTGGGTGTTGTGTGATGTCCTTAGGTTAGTTAGGTTTAAGTAGTTCTAAGTTCTAGGGGACTGATGACCATAGACGTTAAGTCACATAGTGCTCAGAGCCATTTGAACCATTTGATACATAGGCGCAGAAAAAGCATTTTACCTGCACAGCGGACGCCAGCGCGAGGTGTCCTGATCCTACACGAAGAATATCCTTGTGTTATCTAATGGGGTAGCATGCAGGGTGGAGGCATTGACGGCAGTGTAGATGCGCCGAGCTAGAATGTACGATTCATTGTTTGACCAGCATCGGCGCCCCTGTGGAAGATTCACTGACTGGGTAGAACAGAGGTGCACGTGCTCACATCAGCTGCTCTGCTGTCTTCCTCAAACGATTTTACAGAAATTATTCGCTAAAACATTGATTCTTTCGTTACTTACAGCTTCACGATGACCTGCCTATCTTTTCGTTAACGATTATACTTACTGCGATAATCACGGATACTTTGAATGGAAAATCAGGATCGCTATGAATTTGTGTTTGGTGCATGTTAGGTCATGTGTTGCTGCATATGAAATGTAGGTAACATATTAAATTTGCCTTTAGACTTGGGAGGAGATTTACATTTGTATCCAATCTTAAGGAAATGGATTTTATATACCACACTTACATTCAGCTGTGTCCGCGACAGTATGGCTATAGCAATCCATCCAGCATATTTCATGAACGATTCAAGACATCGAAACAGGATTTTGTCAAATGGTAGCACACGAAATCGCGCAAGGAGAAACTGTGTGGTTGTACTACAACATAAGTGAAGAGATTAAACATTTATTTTTAAACTGACAACGAGCTATTTCATAAGCTATCCTTAGTTGTTCATTATAATGGAGTACGATTTAGGATTCTGCCACAATTACATCGTTAGCATGTTGGTGAAATTATGTAAACTCCGCTCTGTTTCGGTAAAAGAAGAAGAACTTATCGTGGTCAACAAGAGAAATTTCTTACTCAGAACTCGCCACTAATGACACCTCTCTGAAGGGAAAAGAAAGATTAACATGTCAGGCAAAAAATAAGCTTAGTAAAGGATTTTCTTTCTAGACCTCAGAGATCTGTGCAATATGAAAAAAATAAGCAAATGGCGTACCAACTTTTTGTCCCTTCTTATGTCAGAGAGAAGGACTAAACTATTTCAAGTATCTTGTAGTTTGTGAGAGATTATTAATAAACTATTATCATCTGGACAAGTTGTCAGCTGGCTTCTGCAAGACACCATGTTCGACTTTATGAAATAGACTTTCTAAATGAGAATTACTATTCAGGAGCTATAAAGCAACATAGTCCTACTTGAAAAAAAAGACAAAGTTTGATACATCCATCTCTTTGAATATAAAGATTATGAAAACATGCTGCATATTTTTTATGGTAGATTTATGATAAATTCATCTCAAGGAGACAGACACACACACGCACGCACGCACAAAACCATTCAGTACTTCGCTCTGCATGGTGATGGGACAAAGAGATGATTTGCTTCATTTGTTTCATCTTTCTCAAATTATTGAAGTGTAGGGTGAAAATCCTATGTTAGGTTTCCGTTCGTGATGTTCTCTATTACAAACATCTAGGTTACAGGATACCACAGATGTTGCAACAGCAATGATGGTGTATTTAGTCTAACATAAATTTTTCTTCTTTCAGGGCAGTATCATCAGCAGCGAATTCTGAGTTATATTTCTCCTGTTTCTACGTAAAATGTGGCTTATTTTACGAAAAATAACAGTGATTACACACTTTAACTTCAGTAACATGCTAATATAGTTGTAACTGCGATAGTGTAACGTATTATTAAACAAACTGCTGATGAAAAGGCAGGTCAATAGCTTATGCAATAACTCATTGTCAATATAAAAATGAATGTATAATCTTTTCACTTACGTTGTTACACATACACTTTCTCCTTTTACCAGCTCCCAATAGTCCTTAAAAAACATCATTCCATTGAAAATACCTGTAGTTACTTCTGTCGCGATACACATGAAACTTTCATCCAGTAACCAAATGCTAAAATACACTTCTTTTCGCGTGCTACCATTTGCGAAATACTCTAGAACTGTTTATAAAATGTGATGGATGGATATCGTTGGTCGCCGGGCAGAACTAAATGCAATATTTAAAATCCATTTTCTCAAGATTGAAGACAGAAATAAACCTCCTCCCAAATTTAAATAAAAATTCAATAGGTGATTTAAATTTGATATACAGCAATGTATGACCTAACATGAACCAAACACAAACTCCAGCGACACATGTTTTTCGTTGCAAACTATTCCAATCTTGGGCAAAGAGATATGTAAGTCCTAAATTTCAAAATAAGTACGACTAACAAAAAGGTAAGTAGTTTACCATGAAGCCAACGTATTAAGCTGTAAGCAACGGAAGAATCAAACATTTTTTAACGAATAGTTTCTGTCACATCGTTTAAAAAAAAAGTAAAGCAGGCAGTGTGCGTGCATAACCCTGCTGGTGCTTCAGTACCGCTGCACCGAATGGCGGGTGAACCAGCGTCACCTACGTGCACCTATAGTGCATATACTTGTGCTGGACAGCACGGCAAGTTTGCACTCGGGTTATGGCTTTCTTCGTGTTTTCACAGCTTCGTCGAAAGACCTGTACCGGACAAGGTGACAATATTTATTTGTTAGTAGCAAAAACATCAGCTATTACTTTTTCGGGTTAATGAGCAAGACGCTTGATGTATTACTGCAGATCTTGTTCTTTGCAAGGTTCCAAGCCAGTTTTATAGGATTTAGAGATGAGCCGGCCACATTGAGCAGGGAACCATTTTCTTCCAAAATTTTGTTAGTGAAATAAAAAGAAGATTGGTGTTGCTTAATAAGTGACAAAAGTTCGGCGTTCCATGTCTCTGTGCATTTTCTTTCTTCTTCCACGATAATCTTAAGTTTTCCTGTTACGATCGTATAGGAGAACTGACCATAAAACGAAACTCTTGACTTCACAACAGTGAAATGTTGCCTGGCAGTACTCATCGGACTCTGTCAATTTGCAACATTCGTAGTGCAGTGTGCCCGAAAAACGAAGACCACTGGCCACTAAAGTTCTGATGCTTCGTTTTTTTGCAAATAAAATCTAATCTAGTATACCCTTTTTGCAAGTATGTTCTCTCGTCCGCATGTAATGCCTCGTTCATTCAGGCACCTGTTAAATTTAAATCTTATAGACAGAACGGTTTTCTCAGAGTTCTGTTTCTAGCGCGTGCCAAAAAAGCTGTGAAGATTTTGAAAAGACAGTTTTCTTTGTACTGTTCATAATATCGCAAAATTTGCTGTCTAATAATACACATATCTATGCCATTAATGAAATGTTTATCGTGTTCGTTTTACCTGTTCTGCTTTGGGGCAGATATGTGAATCGTATTCCTCTCGGCATCGTGTTCATCCTTCTGTAATTTGCACACCATTGACTTACTTAACTTTTGAGTGTCAGCGTTTGTTTGCACCTTACGTCGTCTTCTCTATCAGCACTGTCACACTTTCTCATTCTTATTGTCAGTAAAGTTAATGATATTAGCAGCAAGTTCTTGCGGCTTCCCACGAATGTATTTTCAGTGATCGCTTTTTGTGATCACTTTACGCGCTTGATCTTTGATGTAACTGTGTTTGCTGCTTTGAACTGGATCGTGACTGCACCTAATCACGTGACCAAGTGGGCCTGCAATTGCCGGATAAGTCATTTTGTCTGAGAGTGTTGTGGACTCCATAGGAAACGATAACATTATCTCCTAAGGGGTGAGTTTATATTAGGGTTAGGTATTTAGTTTGTAGTTCCTTTATTGTGTTCTTCAGTATTCGTGAATTATGTACCAGGTCTCTCTACAATTGTAAATGAAACACATGACCTCCTTTAGGCTCTAGATGGCGTGCCAAATGCATATCAGAATTTTTCAAAGTCACATTTTGCAATACACGCTCGCCAGTCTGGCCATGCAGCGACTGATGGCTCTGATTCCTTCTCTCGCCAGTTGCTTGTATATCTCTATGATAAATCTTTTAGCTCATGTAAAGTAACATCAGTCGAAATTCACCATCAGCTCTGTTTAGAATGTGATGCAGACCTTCTGAACTACCAACCAATGCGACGATGGTACATCCAGTTTCCAGAGTTCATCGGTATGTCAGTGAAAAAAAAAAACCATGAGCGACTTATTCTTTAAGAGGTGGCAGATGGTACTTGCAGAATAAATAGAAGTTAAATGACTGGCTGGCTTGACGCCTTTTTTGTCTCTGCTAAACTTTAGGGAAGTTGACGATCGCTGAAATGTTATATGCAACAGGCTCGGAAATAAATTTTTGACATGTTAAGCGGCATTAAAAACAGTGCTGATATTAGGTACAAGTGGCAGTACCAGAAAGCAGTCTAAGGCGTTCTGCCGAGGCAGTGGTTGTGCCTCTGCTGTTGTGGATTGCAGTGGTGCAGTGCTCCGAAGGCGTCAGTGAGACATAATTAAAAAGCAAACATTTATTGCTCGGAGATATACGCACCACATCAGAAATGCAATGACACCCCTGCACAGCGTGCAATCTCACCCACCACGGCAGCGGTAACACACCCAGCAACGCCACAGGGCCACTAGCCATGCTGTGCGAGCAATGTCCACTCTGGCCACAGCTGCAAGTACCTCCATAAAGTGGGTGACCAAGGCACGCCTGATTGTACCGTAGAAAGGCACCACTAGCTCTGCGTGAAGTCGTGCTGTCACACTGTAGCCAGCCAACAGGGCAGCAGTCGACAGCATGAAAGTCTGAGCGCAGGAATAGAAGGCAGACAGCAGCAGCTGCACTCCCCCATGTCCATGGATAGTAGTCTGCTCCCTGGACCCACTGGTTAGGCAACCAGAGGGCCCACTGGATGATGACGCCCACATCTCACCATCAGTCTTTACTCGGACGGCAGCGTTGCAGCTCATAATGGCGAAGTTCCAATGTGGGACTTGCTGCTTCATCAAAGTTTGTAGACGGCTAGACGAGGCAGGGAACAGACCAACGTAAGTCCAACCTCCAAGATGGACAGCTGCAAATTGACTAGAGACCCCCCACTGAAACAAGAGTAATATTTACATAGGATTAGTCCACGTGCTTTGCTACTGCGAGGCAGTAATGACATCACTTGGCCCGCTTTTCTTGTCCAGTCAGCTCCTCTGGTCGCCCTTGTTGCAGTTGAAAGGTGTCTCAGCTCTGCCTCTCAGGGGCAGTGGTATGCATATTTTGTGGTGTCAGTGTACCAAATAGTTATCCTTGCATCCCACTTACGCCTTCCTACTCCACTCTGTGTAGTCATCACAATAATGGTATCCCGCTGTACCTATGATGTCATTCTGCTGTGCTGACACCTTATACACCCAATTCTTACAATGTGTAGCAATTAACTCTGTCTTGTGGCTGTTTTACGTGCAACATCAGTGGTCCTTCCTTATTGACATTCCACCCAGCTTGTACAACCAAGAGAAGACTTCAAAGTCTTACTGCACCATGCAAAACCTATTATTGTGAAACACTTCAATTCTGTTTCTGACGATTCAGCTACTCCCATGACCCGTTTCACTGAGCATATTCTTGTAACTACAGCAGGTGGTGCAAAACGCCGTGAGAACTGCCGCTTTATGAGTATAGAAAGCAGCAGCCATTTTTGCACACATCCATGTCCTGAAAATGGTAACACACCATGTGGAACAAGAAGCGCCAAATTCACAGTACAGGTGTTACTTTATGCTGATTGACGAGTTACTTGCTCCCATGTAGACCCAAGTGCAGCACATTTTCTGCAGGTGCTATATTGCCATGTGTTTCACCATGAACCCCACAGTAGCAATCCTGATCCCAATGGTTCCCATCTTTCTTTATACCAGTATTTTTATAATGACGAAAAGCTGTAGACGGCTGTCACTATTGGGTTCCAATCCCAGATAGGAAATGTGTATGTTTGAGGATAAAAATTTGATTTCACAACATATTATCTAGAGAGTAGTTGGGTTGAAAGTGGGTCAAAGAGTGCTTCGCCAGCCGAACAAATATTCCCAGGTAACAGTGTTTGCTTCCTGTTTACCATAATTGAGGAACTCTGGACAACCCTAGCATATCGATTAAAACGAAGAACCAGACCTCGTCTGGTAAAACTTTATTGTAGTGATCCTTCATACACGATTAATACTGCCATCTGGATTCGTTCACGAAATCAAGCCTTTCCACTTTACATATAATTCTCTTTCCTATTGTGGTATCCAACTATTTACTCAGTCCAGTTTTGGGACTGAACTGGAAAAAATAGAGAAGTACTGGTAAATTGATCCTTGGGTAAGGCTGTGGGGTGTGCCTGGATAGCTCAGAAAACTCAAGGAAAGGGTCAGTGGCGGTTGGTTACGAAGGTTTAAAATGTCTCCAAATTTCAGAAGGAATAGAGTATTTTTGGCGACCCATAGACAAATGTTAAGGCGATTTAATGTGCTAACATATGAACTGGTGTAGCTTCAATGTCGTTTATTAATGTAACTGCCATATTTTAGATCCCATTATGAAATCAGTTAGATTTTTGAGCCAGTTAACGATAAAGGCCCCACAAAAAACTCACTTTGTGCTAACACTGATATATCTCAAGCAACTATATGTTTCGAAAGAGGAATAAACACAGAAAGCACTTCAGTCTAAAAAAGATTGCCAGCTTGGCGATAATTTGCACACTTGTCTGTATCCACTTGAGTGCCAATCTCTACGTTATGTAAACAGAAACATACACACGAATGATCAATTTGATTAGTGATAACTACTGTGTTGGTGATAAAGAAGTCCTGTTGCCACTGTGTATGCAATAATTCGACGTGTCACGTCACTAAGATGTTATACATTACACTGGCCATCAGTGTGACAGTCAACTGTAGGGAAATGTGCACAATATCAATGCAATGCATGACGGTCAGATCGTGGGTGCCATCACAGAGGAAGTACTGTTGGCCAATGAGCTCCATAGTCCTGAATCGGTAGACGTCTGAAGGCTTTTGCTGACAGTTTTGGTTGTAGCCAAAGTAACCCATTTGACAGTACTGTATGAGGTAGGACTGTTGTCTGCTGTATTACTGTGTTGTATTTCGCTCTCTTTCGTAGTTTTTCCATATGATTAGTGATACATAATTGTTGCAGTTAGGTACTGTGTTAAGTATGTTCATATATGTCTGTTACAGTTTCAATTACAATCACCATTTAACCAATTTTTACTTCCTTTCATGACTTTTTCTTTCACAATAGCATGAAGCACAGGTTAAGGTGCCTGGACTGCTCAAGGCTGGCGTACCTTGTTCCCTTCTCCCTCCCCCACAGCTCCACACCCCCTGGTGATCTGTGTGGGGGCCAGGCTCGCTTCTTCCGCTCCACACAGCTCCCTCTGGCAAGTGTCAGCTTGAAGTTTACACATTGCAAAGTCACTGGTCAGCCGTCATGTCAAACGCACACTGTCGATACCTCCATTCGGAGAAAATCACTCACACAATTAATTGTAGTGGAGTGGGTACACTGCTCATGACTGGAGTCGCAGAAGGACAACAAAAAAAGCACTTACCACAACAAAGCTGAACAACAATGACTGTTAAACAATGATACCATTCAGGCCCATCACCTCACTACAGGGAACACAAAACATCGCGTTGCCCCACACATTTACGCCCTGCTTGCAATCAATTCGTTGGTGTATCAATGAGCACTGACCAAAGTGTCGACAAGAAATGCTGTCCCACTCACAGACATGTACGTAACACGGCATAAGAACAGTGTTAGTAGAAAGATCCTTACCAACAGGCACTGGATATGAGTGTCACACCTTGTCAGTGACATTTGGTGTTAAACCCAACAAGGATTGTTGCTGTCAGTGAATACAATGAGGTGATCCTCCTAATATCGTGTCAGACCTGCGTAGTGCAGCAACTAGACATGACATCGACTCAACGACTGTTGGAAGTACCCTGTAGAAATATCGAGCCAGTGTGCCTCTACAGCCCTCCATAATTTCGAAATTGTTGCCAGAGTAGGATTTTGTGCACAAACTGACCTCTCAAGTATGACCTATAAATGGTGGATGGGATTCATGTCAGGCGATCTGGGTGCCCAAATCATTCACTCGAATTGTCCAAAATGTTTTTCAAACCAACTGCGAACAATTGTGGCCCAGTGACACGGCGGATTGCCATCCATAAAAAATGCCATTGTTTTTTTGGGAACATGAAGTCCACGAATGGCTGCAAATAATTTCAAAGTAGCCGAATATAACAATTTCCAGTCAGTGCTCGGTTCAGTTGGACTAGAGGACCCAGTCCATTCCATTTAAACACAGCCCACACTATTATGGAGTCATCACCAGCTTGCACAGTGCCTTGTTGACAGTTTGGGACCTTGGCTTTGTGGGGTCTGCATCACAACTGAACCTTGCCATCAGCTCTTACCAACTGAAATCGGGACTCATTCGACCACGCCACGGTTTCCCAGTCATCTATGGTCCAACTGATTGGTCATTGGTCCAACTGATTGGTCATGAGCCCAGGAGAGGCGTTGCAGGTGATGTCGTGCTGCAGCAAAGGCACTAGAGTTGGTAGTCTGCTGTTATAGCCCACTAACGCCTAATTTCACCACTCTGTCCTAATGGATACGTTTTTCGTATATCCCACACTGATTTCTGTGGTTATTTCACAGTGTTGCTTGTCAGCACTGACAACACTACACAAACGCCGCTGCTCCCAAGATTGAATTCCCTAACGATTTCCGAAATGGAATGTCCCATGTGTCTAGTTTCAACTACCACTCTGCATTTAAAGTCCGTTAATACCTCTAATGCGGTCCTGACCCCTGATCACGTTGGAAACTTTCTCACATGGATCACTTGACTACGAATGACAGTTCCCCCAATGCACAGCCCTTTTAAACCCTGTGTACACGATACTACCGCCATCTGCATATGTGCATATCTTTATCCCATGTCTTTTTTCACCTCCGTGTATATGTCGTGCTATTCACGCATCACTGATGACCCTCCCTCATAGATTTACTGCTGCCAGTGCCTCTCTGCTACTTTCCAAACTTAACAGAAATACTCCTGCCCTGAAATAAAGAAAATAGCTTAGCCACAGCCTAGGGGATTGTTTCCAGATTGAAACTTTCATTCTGCAGTGGTGTTTGCGCTGTTAGGAAATCCTGGAAGATCAATACCCGGAACCCTGTCGTTCATGGCATGGGCAATGCCCTTACCGACTGAGCTATCGAGAAACAACTCACAACCCCCCCCCTCCCTCACAGCTTTACTTCTACCTCCAAAGTGTTAGATTCCTTGTTCAAGTCCCTCTTTGGTGCATAGTTTTAATCGCACAGGAAGTTTCATAACAGTGCATAATCCACTGCACTTTTGAATATTCATCTAAACTAAACTTTTCCTATCCTCCAATTTTATAACAACACACAGCAACTGCAATGTTACAGACTATAGATCGAATAAAATCACTTTGTAATTGACAGTTTGTAGTGACGGGAGGTGGGGCAGGGGCGCGCAGTAGTGTTGCATCGTCCAGAAAGTCAAGCAAGTCAAGGCTCTACATGTGCCTACCGATATGCGAGAAACCTCATTATCCCTAGGTCAAAATTGTACTTTATGTATATTGAAGTGCTTACGTATAAAAACTGAGTAGCCTATGATGTATATATGCTCCACCAAACGTTACACAGAGATTTACGCTTATCCATGTCCTCCTCGTCTTGTGGAGCATGTCATTATTAATGGAGAAAAATCTCCATACATAAAAATAGTTTAGGGTTCAGCCCAAGGGAGTGTCACAGGACGGTTTCTTTTCACAGTATGCATAATGACCTAGTGGATAGCATCGGAAGTTCCTTGATACTTTTCGCGTAATTTTCTGGCTAGAAAACTGTAGCGAAATGCAGGAAGACCTGCAAATAATCGACGCTTGGTGCAGGGACTGGCAGTTAAACCTCGACATAAACGAATGTAACTATTGCGCATAAATAGGTAGAGAGGCCCGTCATTGTATGATTACACGGTTGAAGAACAGTCACTTGAAGTAGTCGCATCCATTAAGTAACTGAGAATATGTGTAATGAGTGATTCAAAGCAGGACAATAACATAAAACTAGTTGCAGGTAAAGCAGACACCATACTGAGTTTCATTGGAAGAATCCCCAGGAAATGTAATCTGCCCACGAAGGAGATAGCTGCTAAAGCCGTAGTTCAACTAGTACTTGAATATTGCTCATGAGTCTCGGATCCAAACCAGGTGGGATTGATAGAGTAAATAGAGAAGATCCAAATATAGAACAACGCACTTCATTGCAGGTTCATTTAGTAAGCGCAGAAGCATTGTAGAGATGGTCAGCCAACTACAGTAACATATGCTGCAAGGGAGGCATTGTGCATCATGGTGTGGTATGGTTTTCTGTTAAAATTTTGAGAGCATACATTCCTACAAGGACACATAGGCTATCGCCCGCCACATTGTTTTCCTGTACTCTTGAAAAGAGTGAAAAGTGTGCATATTTTACAACGAGGTAAGAAGCTAGCAGTGTGCCAAACTAGGAGGCAAATGGATTTCTCCACACGACGTGATATGCTAATGTAAAATGACTATATGCAGTTTGCTGAGGGAAAGAATGCTTACTACGAATGCCTTTCACTGTCTGCGTTCTCTCTTGCCAAGAAGAGGGTGGGAAAGATCACACTAAAGTTAAAGGAGGTTTTAGCAGAGAACGAGGTGGAGATGACAAATAGATGGGACATAGGATACCTGTTCCTAATTGGCGAAATGGAGATTGCCCATTGAAGCCATTGTACCCTAAACAAGGTCTACATGTGCTCCTCCCTTCTTGCTGTGAGAATATGGAGACTGTGGGCTTTACAAAAACGTTTAACAATGATAGTAGACAATAATGTAATTGGCCAGGATAAGAATGTGAGCCAGCTAATGGAACGTATGACCACGCCAGGGGCATAACTCTGGAGGACGCAGACAGATAGTTCCTAGTAGGCATCTGAGCCGGATGTCCAGTGCCGCAGGAGCCAAAAGAGAAAAGGATTGCAGCCAAATTTGTCCCTCGACTACTCACAGGCGAGCAAAGGGAGAGTCGACTTCAGGCGTGTTTTAAACTTCAAAATCAGCTGAAAGAAGACGCTGAATTTTTTTCCCAGGTGATTACTGTTGATGAATCGTGGTGCTATGGATACGACCCCGAAACAAAACAGTAATAAAGCCAGCGGGACACAAGTGGCTCTCCTCGTCCCAAAAAAGCTCGTCAAGTGAAATCAATCATCAAGAAAATGCTCACTTGTTTCTTCTATTTCAGAGGTGTTGTGCACGTGGAGTTCGTGCCCCCGGATCAAATTGTCAACCAGGAGTTCTACTTGGAGGTTCTGAAAAGAATGAGGGGGAGTATCTGCAAGAAAAGGGCAGATCTTTAGAGCACAGGCGACTGGTTCTTCCATCTTGACCACCCGCCGGCCCACACCACCCTCTCCGTAAAGCAGTTTTTGACCAAAAACGGCATGACACCGATTGTCCAACCCCCCTATTCACCAGGTCTAGCCCTCTGTGATTTCTTTTTTTCCACAGAAGCAGCAAAGGGACATGAAAGGGATGCGTTTTGCCTATGCAGAGGAGTTAATACAAAAATCGCTGGAAGGCATAAATAACATCACGTAAGTGAATTTAAAAACTATTTTAAACAATGGATCATTTTAAGAAGTGCCTTGTGGTCAATCGAGAATACTTTGAAGGTGATCAAAATTAAGTGTAAAAATATTAAAAAATAAAGATGTTGTGACGAATTTCCCGTTCTTTTTTTTCCCTCGTGAATCATAAATTCTCTCTCGCAAAACCTTGCTCACTTCAGCAACTCACTTCAATACGTCATGCATTTTCATTAAATATGTCATGCCAAACGTCTTGCTGCATCAATAATTTCCTTCCGCACGGATAGTCTTTCGTTGCTCTTTGTGGCCTTGTTAGGGGGGAGAAACCCAGTGGGCACACATTTTGAGTACCCCAACTGATGGACAAGTGGTTCAGCACTACCAACAGTGACGTCCGATTGAGCAGCAGGGTGTTTGATTGTGATCCGTCAGTCACCTCTAATGCTCTGGTTTTTCACCAAAAGAAACTCAGTGACACCTCTATGCTTGGAATGCGACTCTGTTACAGACGCTATTTTGAGGGCTACATACGAGTATAGCGCTGGCACCTGTCAGCATCTCGTGACACTATAGGGACTGAAACGGGCATATTGCACAGTGTCCCACAACAAATTCCGTTTTCAACCGAAATTGGACGAGAAAAAAAAGTGTTGCATTACTTACTGAATGCCACACACTATCATCTTGTCTTTAATTTCTAAATTATATCGCATGTATTCTAACGCTTCCATCACAACTCTACCACATTTGGAAACTGGCTGTAAATGTTGCTATCTCACTAAATTATCATGGTCTTTACTTACCAAACATTGACACTACCAGTCATTATACATAACTCAAAGTAATTACCACAAACATAGCTTCTCACATGTAGTTGCTGCTGCCCTGTCTGATTAATGTCTGTTCTTAAAGTTACACTACTGCCATTAAAATTGCTACACCACGAAGATGACGTGCAACAGACGCGAAATTTAACCGACAGGAAGAAGATGCTGTGATACGCAAATTATTAGCTTTTCAGAGCATTCACACAATGTTGGCGCCGGTGGCGACGCCTTCAACGTGCTGACATGAGGAAAGTTTCCAACCGATTTCTCATACACAAATAGCAGTTGACCGGCGTTGCCTGGTGAAACGATGTTGTGATGCCTCGTGTAAGGAGGAGAATTGCGTACCATCACCTTTCCGACTTTGATAAAGGTCGAACTGTAGCCTATCGCGAGTGCGGTTTATCGTATCGCGACATTGCTGCTCGTGTTGGTCGAGATCCAATGACTGTTAGCAGAATATGGAATCGGTGGGTTCAGGAGGGTAATACGGAACGCCGTTCTGGATCCCAACGGCCTCGTATCACTAGCAGTCGAGATGACAGGCATCTTATCCGCATGGCTGTAACGGATCGTGCAGCCACGTCTCGATCCCTGAGTCAACAGATGGGAAAGTTTGCAAGACAACCACCATCTGCACGAACAGTTCGACGACGTTTGCAGCAGCATGGACTATCAGCTCGGAGAGCATGGCTGTGGTTTCCCTTGACACTGCATCACAGACAGGAGCGCAACGACGAACCTGGGTGCACGAATGGCAAAAGTCATTTTTTCGGATGAATCCAGGTTCTGTTTACTGCCTCATGACGGTCGCATCCGTGTTTGGCGACATCGCGGTGAATGCACATTGGAAGCGTGTATTCGTCATCGCCACACTGGCGCATCACCCGGCGTGATGGTATGGATTGCCATTGGTTACACGTCTCGGTCACCTCTCGTTCGCATTTACGGCACTTTGAACAGTGGACGTTACATTTCATATGTGTTACGACCCATGGCTCTACCCTTCATTCGATCCATGCAAAACCCCACATTTCAGTAGTATAATGCACGACCGCATGTTGCAGGTTCTGTACGGGCCTTTCTGGATACAGAAAATGTTCGACTGCTGCCCTGGCCAGCACATTCTCCAGATCTCTCACCAATTGAAAACGTCTGGTCAATGGTGGCCGAGCAACTGGCTCGTCACAATACGCCAGTCATTACTCTTGATGAACTGTGGTATCGTGTTGAAGCTGCATGGGCAGCTGTACCTGTACACGCCATCCAAGCTCTGTTTGACTCAATGCCCAGGCGTATCAAGGCCGTTATTACGGCCAGAGGTGGTTGTTTTGGGTACTGATTTCTCAGGATCTATGCACCCAAATTGTGTGAAAATGTAATCACATGTCAGCTCTAGTATAATATACACTCCTGGAAATAGAAATAAGAACACCGTGAATTCATTGTCCCAGGAAGGGGAAACTTTATTGACACATTCCTGGGGTCAGATACATCACATGATCACACTGACAGAACCACAGGCACATAGACACAGGCAACAGAGCATGCACAATGTCGGCACTAGTACAGTGTATATCCACCTTTCGCAGCAATGCAGGCTGCTATTCTCCCATGGAGACGATCGTAGAGATGCTGGATGTAGTCCTGTGGAACGGCTTGCCATGCCATTTCCACCTGGCGCCTCAGTTGGACCAGCGTTCGTGCTGGACGTGCAGACCACGTGAGACGACGCTTCATCCAGTCCCAAACATGCTCAATGGGGGACAGATCCGGAGATCTTGCTGGCCAGGGTAGTTGACTTACACCTTCTAGAGCACGTTGGGTGGCACGGGATACATGCGGACGTGCATTGTCCTGTTGGAACAGCAAGTTCCCTTGCCGGTCTAGGAATGGTAGAACGATGGGTTCGATGACGGTTTGGATGTACCGTGCACTATTCAGTGTCCCCTCGACGATCACCAGTGGTGTACGGCCAGTGTAGGAGATCGCTCCCCACACCATGATGCCGGGTGTTGGCCCTGTGTGCCTCGGTCGTATGCAGTCCTGATTGTGGCGCTCACCTGCACGGCGCCAAACACGCATACGACCATCATTGGCACCAAGGCAGAAGCGACTCTCATCGCTGAAGACGACACGTCTCCATTCGTCCCTCCATTCACGCCTGTCGCGACACCACTGGAGGCGGGCTGCACGATGTTGGGGCGTGAGCGGAAGACGGCCTAACGGTGTGCGGGACCGTAGCCCAGCTTCATGGAGACGGTTGCGAATGGTCCTCGCCGATACCCCAGGAGCAACAGTGTCCCTAATTTGCTGGGAAGTGGCGGTGCGGTCCCCTACGGCACTGCGTAGGATCCTACGGTCTTGGCATGCATCCGTGCGTCGCTGCGGTCCGGTCCCAGGTCGACGGGCACGTGCACCTTCCGCCGACCACTGGCGACAACATCGATGTACTGTGGAGACCTCACGCCCCACGTGTTGAGCAATTCGGCGGTACGTCCACCCGGCCTCCCGCATGCCCACTATACGCCCTCGCTCAAAGTCCGTCAACTGCACATACGGTTCACGTCCACGCTGTCGCGGCATGCTACCAGTGTTAAAGACTGCGATGGAGCTCCGTATGCCACGGCAAACTGGCTGACACTGACGGCGGCGGTGCACAAATGCTGCGCAGCTAGCGCCATTCGACGGCCAACACCGCGGTTCCTGGTGTGTCCGCTGTGCCGTGCGTGTGATCATTGCTTGTACAGCCCTCTCGCAGTGTCCGGAGCAAGTATGGTGGGTCTGACACACCGGTGTCAATGTGTTCTTTTTTCCATTTCCAGGAGTGTATTTGTCCAATGAATACCCGTTTATTATCTGCATTTCTTCTTGGTGTAACAACTTTAATGGCCAGTAGTGTATTTCTGTCTTCTTTTTTGGTTGAGCCTCAATTTGAAATCCAGTCTCCAATTTTACGTCTTTCACATTTTCCCTGGCATTTCTCCACACTTCTCAAAACTTTCAGCTGACACAAAACTAATGCAGACTCTCTGAGATCATACCTATACCCGATTCCGTTCAATCGGTGACAAATTTCATTAGCCAGAAAAACATATTTCTCATGTGTGAACTGCACTGTATTACACATCCATCAGAAAATAAAACTCTTCAGTAAGATACAGCATTTGAAAATTGCATCAACAAAGCATGGCAGGATGCATCTCGCTCTCCATGTCGTCATCAGGTAATTTATTCGTAAACATTGGTCTGAACACTTCAATTAGTGGTGTCAAACATACGACGGTAAGTCAATTATTATCCGCAATTTAGTTATATTCTTGCTTATTTTGGTAGTACTGTCGTTTTAGTTGTGACGAATGCTTTATTTATTTGTTGTTATATGTTTGCAATTTCGCCGGCCGCGGTGGTCTCGCGGTTCTAGGCGCGCAGTCCGGAACCGTGGGACTGCTACGGTCGCAGGTTCGAATCCTGCCTCGGGCATGGATGTGTGTGATGTCCTTAGGTTAGTTAGGTTTAAGTAGTTCTAAGTTCTAGGGGACTAATGACCACAGCAGTTGAGTCCCATAGTGCTCAGAACCATTTTTTGCAATTTTCAAGTTGCTAAGTTAGTTTCGTTACCACTGCCGTGCTGTTAATCATGGCTGCTCCGCTGTCTGTTTGCACCAAAGAAGAGCAACGTTCAGTGAGACGTTTTTTGTGGTCGGAAGGCCTATCAGGGGTCGAAATTCGTCGATGACTTTCGGTACAGTACGGGAACAGTGTTTTGCCACAACGGAGTGTCTATGAATGGATGGAAAAATTTCGAAATGGTCGCACAAGTGTTACTCACGATGAAGTAGCCAGACGACCGTTTACCGCCACAAATGAAGAAACCATTGAGTGTTTACGTCAAATGATTCTCTTAGACGATTAACTATTGACGCAGTGGCACATCGTCTGCAAATTAGTCACGGTTGTGCCTACGAAATCATCCACAACAGATTTGGGTTTCATAAAGTTTGTGCAAGATGGGCCCCAAAACAACTCACACAGTTGCATAAACAAACGCGCTTGGGCATCTGCAAAAAACATTTGAATCGCTATGGTAACGAAGGGGACAACGTCTTAGACAGGATCATTAGTGGTGACGAAACATGGATGCATCATTGCGAGCCGCAGAGTAAACGGCAAAGTATGGAATGGAAACATCCAAATTCGCCGTGCAAGAAAAGGTTCAAGACCCAACCGTCCGCAGGAAAACTGATGCTTACGGTTTTTGGGATGCACAAGGTCCAGTACTGAAACATTATGGGAAAACGGACATAACAATAAACAGTCTACGTTACAGTGAGATGCTTACTGCCAGGATAAAGCCAGCAATTCGAAGCGAAGCAAACGCCGAGGACTGCTATCAAAAGATGTGTGGTTGCACGACAATGCCCGTCCGCATACTGCTGCCCACACTACTGAAACGCTCCAGAAACTCAAATTTGAAGTAGTGGATCATCCTCCATATAATTCCGATCTTGTCCCTTCTGGCTATCACTTGTTTGGTCCACTCAAACAGGCATTAAGGGGCCATCGATTTGCTTCGGACGAAGCAGTGAAAGAAGCGGTTCATTCCTGGCTCGCAGCTCAACCGAGAACCTTCTTTTATGAGGGCATAAGGAAACTTGTACAACTATGGACCAAGTGCTTTGAAACACAAGGAGGCTATGTCGAAAAATGATGTTCTTGTAAGTTTCCTATTTGATTAAATAAAATTTCATAACTACTTTGCGGATAATAATTGACTTACCCTCGTAGTTGATTGAACTAGTTGAAGTATAGCTGCTCTTTTGCGAATTGATTTCATTTTACACCGCCGCAGTAGATTGAATGATGGCAGCATTAAGTTTCTTCTCGCGTTTTCTTAAGGAGTTCAATAGTACAGGGATTATTCTGACATGGCGCTTGAGAAATACCTACAACTGCTGGTGCCTGGAGCTTGCAACTAGCCTTGAAACGTCACTCGCACATCTTAATCCAATTATATTGCTGGGCTGTTATGAATAAATATTGTGGTAGAATGACAATTCATAACTCCACTCATAAATAAGAAAGTGTTTCTCATGTGGAAACTATAGAAGCACGAACATGGGTGCCTGCAGAACTTAACCAGGGAAGGGGAGGGTAGCAAACTCTAAAACTACCATTTTTTTGTATAAATAACGTGATCAGTTTCAGTAAATGTCATCCAACAAGAATTACACTGATTTGGCAAAAGTCATGGGATGCCTTCTAATATGTCGAACCTCCTTTCGCCCAGTGTAGTGCAGCAACTCGACATGGCATGGACTCAACAAGTCGTTGAAGTCCCATGTAGAAATATTGAGCCACGCTGTCTCTATAGCCGTCCATAACTGCGAAAGTTTTGCCGGTGCAGGATTTTGTGCACAAAACAAACCTCTTGATTATGTCAGATAAAAGTACGATGGGCTTCATGCCGGGCGATCTGGGTGGCCAAATCATTCGCTCGAAATGTCCATAATGTTTTTGAAACCAATCGTGAATAATTATGGCCCACTGACATGGCGCATTAACATCCATAAAAACACCATCGTTATTCGGAACATGAAGTTCGTAAATGGCTGAAAATGGTCTCCAAGTAACCGACCATAACCATTTCTAGTGATGGTCGGTTCAGCTGAACCAGGGGACCCAGTTCATTCCTTGTAAACAGCTCACACTATTATGGTGCCACCAGCAGCTTGCACAGTGCCTTGTTGACAACTTGGGACCATGGCTTTGTGGGGTATGCATCATACTCGAACCTTCCATCAGTTCTTACCAACTGAAATCGGGACTCATCTGACCAGGCCGAGGTTTTCCAGTCGTCTACGGTCTAGTTGATATGGTCATGAGCCCAGGAGAGGTGCTGCAGGCGATGCCGTGCTGTAGCAAACGCACTAGCGTTAGTTGTCTGCTGTTATAGCCCACTAACACCTAATTTCACTGCGCTATGCTAATGGGTACGTTCGTCGTATATCCCACACTGATTTCTGCGTTTATTTTACAGTGTTGCTTGTTAGCACTGACAACACTACGCAAAAGCTGCTGCTTCCGGTCTTTAAGTGAAGGCCATCAGCAATTGCATTGTCCACAGTGAGAGGTATTGCTTGAAATTTGCTATTCCCGGCACACTCTCGACGCTGTGCAACTCGGAATATTGAATTCCCTAACGATTTCCGAAATGGAATGTCCCATGTGACTAGCTCCAACTACCATTCCACATTCAAAGTCCGTTAATTCCTGTCGTGCAGTCATAATCACGTCATAAACTTTTTCACACAAATCACCCAGCTACAAATGACTGCTCTGCTGATGCACTTTTACACATTGCGTATGTGATACTACCGCTATCTGTATATGTGCGTATTGCAATCCAATGACTTTTGTCACCTCGGCGAAAATTTTATAGGTGACACAATAAACGTATTATATACCGGAGAACTGATAGATATCCACTCAATATTTGTTAGAGGTAGATTAATTTGATACTTAAAGGCAAGCATGATTTCACCTCTTTGTGTTAATACACTACTGGCCATTGAAATTGCTACATCAAGAAAAAATGCAGATGATAAACGGGTATTCATTGGACAAATATATTATACTAGAACTGACATGTGATTATATTTTCACGCAATTTGGGTGCATAGATCCTGAGAAATCAGTAACCAGAACAACCACCTCTGGCCGTAATAACGGCCTTGAAACGCCTGGGCATTGAGTCAAACAGAGCTTGGATGGCGTGTACAGGTACAGCTGCCCATGCAGCTTCAACACGATAACACAGTTCATCAAGAGTAGTGACTGGTGTATTGTGACGAGCCAGTTGCTCGGTCACCGTTGACCAGATGTTTTCAATTGGAGAGAGATCTGGAGAATGTGCTGGCCAGGGCAGCAGTCGAACATTTTCTGTATCCAGAAAGGCCCGTACAGGACCTGCAACATGCGGTCGTGCATTATGCTGCTGAAATGTAGGGTTTCGCAGGGATCAAATGAAGGGCAGAGCCACGGGTCGTTACACATCTGAAATGTAACGTCAACTGTTCAAAGTGCCGTCAATGCGAACGAGAGGTGACCGAGACGTGTAACCAATGGCTCCCCATACCATCATGCCGGGTGATATGCCAGTATGGCAATAACGAATACACGCTTCCAATGTGCGTTCACCGCGATGTCGCCAAACACAGATGCGACCATCATGATGCTGTAAACAGACCCTGGATTCATCCGAAAAAATGACGTTTTGCCATTCGTGCACCCAGGTTCGTCAGTGAGTACACCATCGTAGGCGCTCCTGTCTGTGATGCAGCGTCAAAGGTAACTGCAGCCACGGTCTCCGAGCTGACAGCCCATGCTGCTGCAAACGTCGTCGAACTGTTTGTGGAGATGGTTGTTGTCTTGCAAACATCCCCCTCTGTTGACGCAGGGATCCGGACGTGGCTGCACAATCCGTTGCAGCCATTCGAATAAGATGCCTGTCATCTCGACTGCTAGTGATACGAGGCCGTTGGGATCCAGCACGGCATTCCGTATTACCATCCTGAACCCACCGATTTCATATTCTGCTAACAGTCATTGGATCTCGACCAACGCGAGCAGTAATGTCGCGATACGATAAACCGCAATCGCGATAGGCGACCTTTATCAAAGTTGGAAGGGTGATGGTACGCAATTCTCCTCCTTACACGAGGCATCACAACAACGTTTCACCAGGCAACGCCGGTCAACTGCTGTTTGTGTATGAGAAATCTGTTGGAAACTTTCCTCATGTCAGCTCGTTGAAGGTGTCGCCACTGGCGCCAACCTTGTGTGAATGCTCTGAAAAGCTAATCATTTGCATATACAGCAGCTTCTTCCTATTTAATTTCGCGTCTGCAGCACGTCATCTTCGTGGTGCAGCAGTAATGGCCAGTAGTGTATACCAGAGAACTGATAGTTATCCACTCAATATTTGTTAGAGGTAGATTAATTTGATACTTAAAGACAAGCATGATTTCACCTATTTGTGTTATTAGGTTATGGGAGTGACACAGTTTTGGTACAGATGATATGAAGTTTTGTCCATATGGGATTAAATGTGAAATTTAACCAAGAAGATGATCAGCAAGTTAGAAAATAAAGTAGTAAAATCTGCGATTCCAGGGAGGAGCAACTGCCTCCTCCACCCTATGAACAGGAATCTACACGAAACTGGTTTGCGGCACAGGCACTTCATTGGGCAGCAGAGGAAGGCAACGACGACGAGGTGGTGCGCCTTCTGCAGGCTGGGGTGGCGCCGGTGGACGCTGCCGACGCGGACGGCCTGACAGCTTTGCACCTGGCGGCAGCGCACTGCGGCGAGCGCGCCGTGAGGGCGCTGCTGGAGGCGCGAGCATACCCGCATGCCAGGGCGGGCGACGGCCGCTCGCCGCTGCACTGTGCAGCCGCCGCGGGCCGCACCGCCAACGTGCGCGCACTGCTCGAGGCAGGCGCCGGGCCCAACGTGCCCGACGCCAAGGAGGAGCGGCCGCTGCACCTGGCGGCGGCCGCGGGAGCCGTGGAGACGCTGCACGCGCTGCTTGACAGCGGTGCCACTGGCGACGCACGCAGCGCAGACGGCCGCTCGCCGCTGCTGTTCGCCGCCTGGTACGGACACGCAGCCGCTGTCGACGCACTGCTGACGGCAGGCGGCGCAGACGTGACAGTGACCAACCGGAACGGCAGGTCGGCGCTGCAGTGCGCCGCGCGCAGTGGCTCCGTGCTGACGGCGCGCCTGCTACTGGCCGCCGGGGCAGATGTCAACGTCAGAGACCACAACGGGAAGACCGCCGTGGATGTCGCCAAGAAGCGCGACCACAAAGTTCTCCTAAGAGTTCTACGCGAATCTTAAACACTCTGGTAGCTGACAGCCAGTGACCCCCATATCTCATCTGCCTTCATACAATTATAATGAAAGGAACGAAAAGTACATCCCAGAATGAAGTGTACGTCATCCACACTTTCTCCCTAATTTTCACATCCAGTTGAGCCGAGAAAGTGAGCCCCTCCCAGCATCAGACTAACATGCTGGCAGGATTGGCACAGAGATAGCAAGCTATGTCTCCTCCAACTAGTAATTAAAAATGATTTTTCAGCTATTGTTGCGATCCTCTGTTCTCTACATTATCTATCTTGTGCAAACCTATTCACTGCCGCATAACTACAGCAACCTACATCCACTTCAGCCTGCTTAATATAGTCAAGTCTTTGCCTCCCTCTTCCGTTTTTACTCCCTCACCCCACCTCCACCACCACCATTATCAAACTGACCATTCCTCGATGCCTGATCACCTCGACTGTTCCCTTATTTTAGCTGTGTCATAAATTTATTTTCTCCCAGTTTAATTGAGTACTTCCTCAAAAGCTGTCCAATCTACCTGCCTAATCTTTGACATTCTTCTGCAGCACCATATTACATAAGCATATAGTCTCTTACTGTCTCATTTGTTAATCACCCCATTTCACTTCTGTACTGGGTTACAGTCCAGGCAAAGGCACCCATACCCAGGGCCGAGGGGGGATCCCGACCCCCCACCCCTCGCTCTCAGGGAAAGGAAAAAATGTAGTGTAGTCAGGTGTTCTTTCAAGAAAACGATTTAAAAATAAGTATTATGCAGGTTTTCAACAGGGTCAGAACTGGAACTCTCCCCTCCCCCCAAACTACTTTATGGGTGCCCTTCACTCCAAGCAAATACTTGCGGAAAAGACTTCCTAACTTTTAAATACGTACGCCATGTTAACAAATTTATCTTTTTCAGAACTCTTTTTCTTGCCTTGCCAGTCTGCATTTTTCTGTCCTCTCTACTTCAACTACTGCCAGTTATTTTGCTACCCAAATAACAAAACTCATCTTCTACTTTTCATGTTTTATTTACAATTCTCATCCCTGATTTAATCAACTATGTTTCATAACCCTTGTTTTACTTCTCTTTATATTCAACTTGCAACCCATTTTCAGCACATCACCCATTTGGTTCAACTGCTCTTCCAAGTCCTTTGCCGCCTCTGACACAATTATGATATCATCAACAAACCTGAAAGTTTTCATTTCTTCTTTCTGAACTTTTAACTCAATTTCCAGATCTCTCCTTCATTTCCTTCAGAGCTCACCCACTGTACAGATTGAATAGTATCAGGGATGGCCTACAATCCTGCCTCACTCTCTTCTTAACTACTGCTTCCCTTGCACATACCTCACCTTCTTATAACAGCAGTTTGGTTTCTGTACAAGTTGTAGATAACATTTAGCTCCCTGTATTTTATCCTTCCTACCTCCAGAGTTTCAAAGAATGTATTTCAATCATTGTTGTCAAAAGTTGCCTCTGAATCTAGAAATGCTATAAAACTAAATTTCTTTTCCTCAGCCTGTCTTCTAAGATAAGTCATAAGGTCAGTATTGTCTCACATATTTCTACATTTCTCCAAAACCTAAACTAATCTTCCCCAAGGTTTCCAATTATTTTTATTTTTTGAGGAACCATGCATACCACTTGCACTAAGTTGGCACTGCTTCATAACTTGTTTCCCACAGGAAAAAAAAAAAAAAAAAAAAAAAAAACAACCCAGACTTCATAATGTGGCATTCAGCAATGGCTACTATAGTGTTTTATGTAGACAGTATTTCTTGATTACTGAACTGACGTTGACCAGAGAGCAAATTCCAAGAAAAAAGTGTATGGACACTGCAAATGGTGGGATAGACCATTATTACCTTCTGTAAGAGACATAAGCTGCAGAAAACTTCTGCCAAAATATGTTGCACTGGTAGGCCAGTTTCTGGGGGTGTTAATTTTTCAAAACAAAAATTAAAACATAACAATTATTCTATGCATCAGATTTCAAATTCACAAATAACATGAAAGGAGCACTCTCAATAACACATTAATTATACTGGCCTGAGGCTTGGGGCAGACGGGAGGAAGTACCTGTTACGAAACGGTGCAGCACCAGACTATCAAGCGCATCGGACTGCCAAACGTCAGATTATTATGAGTCTACTGTACTGTTGTTCATGAGTCAAGCTGTTAATCTTGAAAACATGTAACTCATACTGAAGTTACACTGTGACATTCAGATGCAGAATTATTATTTACACTATTAAAATGTATAATCAGCATGCCATGCAGGTTTGCTGCATTATAATTTTCGTGTATGATCATTTGTCTGTATTTTATACAACATGTCAGTTGTTCAATTGAATTAATTTAATATGTTTAAAAATCTACAGAAAAGAAAAGAGAATTAAGAGTGAGAAGAAATATACCTTTTAGGATTTGGAACTGGTTATTCTTCTGCAACATAATATAGCCTATTAACAGTTTAACTTGACTGTTCTATCAGAAAATGTGATTCTTTTTGTATTTTTGTATTAGGTGTAACATGGATAATATCAATAAATTGCAAAATTTTTAAAAAGGTATTTTTTCCCATTTACTTGGCATTTGTGACCTAGAGTATGACAAACACAAGTTATTATCCTAACTCCCCCTCCACCCTGCATGCCTCATCAATACAGACACCCAGGTTCAACTATAACAGAGGGGTTTCTGTGGAGAGACCAGACAAACATATGGTTCCCAAACAGGGGCAGCAGCTGTTTTAATAGTTGCAGAGGCAACAACAGGCTGACTCATCAGACCTCTAGGCAGACACTACTCAGGAGGATATCATCAAGAAAAATAAACTGACATTCCACAGGTCAGTGTGTGTTACGTTAGACCCTGTAATAGGGTAGGTAGGCTAGACAACTTAAAAAGGGAAATGACTTTTTAAGTTAAATATACACTATGTGATCAAAAGTATTCAGACACCTGGCTGAAAATGACTTACAAGATTGTGGCGCCCTCCATTAGTAATGCTGGAATTCAGTATGATGTTGGCCCACCCTTAGCCTTGATGAGAGCTTCCAGTCTTGCAGGCATACATTCAATCAGGTGTTGGAAGGTTTCTTGTGGAATGACAGTCCATTCTTCACGGAGTGCTGCACAGAGGAGAGGTATCAATGTCGGTTGGTGAGGCCTTGCATGAAGTTAGCATTCTAAAACATCCCAAAGGTATTCTATATGATTCAGGTCAGGACTCTATGCAGGCCAGTCCATTACAGGGATGTTATTGTCATGTAACCACTCCACCACACGCCATGCATTCTGAACAGGTGCTCGATCATGTTGAAAGATGCAATTGCCATCCCCGAACTGCTCTTCAACAGTGGGAAGCAAGAATGTGCATAAAACATCAATGTTGGCCTGTGCTGTGATAATGCCATGCAAAACAACAAGGGGTGCAAGCCCCCTCCATGAAAAACATGACCACACCACAACACCACCACCTCCGAATTTTACTGTTGGCACTACGCATGCTGGCAGATGACAGTCACCAGTCATTCGCCATACCCACACTCTGCCATCAGATCACCACGTTGTGTACCGTGAATCGTCACTCCACACAACGTTTTTCCACTATTCAATCGTCCAATGTTTACGCTCCTTACTCCAAGCGAGATGTCATTTGGCATTTACTGACATGATGTGTGGCTTATGAGCAGCCACTCGACCTTGAAATCCAAGTTTTCTCACCTCTGCCTAACTGTCATAGTACTTGCAGTGGATCCTGATGCAGTTTGGAATTCCTGTGTGATGGTCTGGATAGATGTCTGCCTATTACACATTACAACCCTCTTCAACTGTCGGTGCTCTGTGTCAGTCAACAGACAAGGTTGACCTGTACGCTTTTGTGCTGTACGTGTCCCTTCAGATTTCCAATTCACTATCACATCAGAAACAGTGGACCTAGGGAAGTTTAGGAGTGTGGAAATCTCATGTACAGACATATGACACAAGTGACACACTATCACCTGACCACGTTGGAAGTCTGTGAGTTCTGCGGAGCACCTTATTCTGCTCTCTCACGATGTCTAATGACTACCAAGGTTGCTGATATGGAGTACCTGGCAGTAGGCATCACCACAATGCACCTAATATGAAAAACGTATTTTTTGAGGGAGTCCAGATACTTTTGATCACATACTGTAGTGAGAATTAGTGAAGTTTGGTGGCGGGAAAGATGGTACTTCTGGTCAGACGAATACAGGGTTGCAAACACGAAATTAAATGGAGGTAATTCAGAAGTAGATCTAATAATGAATAAGAAAATGGGAACGGAGGTAAGGTTCTAAAGTTGAATATAGGACAATTAAAGATCCTTTGGAGCAAAGAGAAGCAGCTATATTAATGTCAAGCGATCATGTGGCAAGCCATTACTAAGCAAAGAAGGGAAAGTTGAAACGTGGAACGAATATATTAAAAGAAGGGAAATGAATCTGAAGGCAACATTATAGAAAGGGGAGAGGAAGTACATGAAGATGAGTAAGAGAAGAATTTGACAAAGCACTGAAAGAGCTACTCCAAGAACAATGTAATATTCCCATTTTCCAAAGAAGCCACATGTCAATATTACCAAACTATCAGTTTAATAAGTCAAACTTGCAAAATACTGACACTAATTGTTTACAGAAGAAACTGGCACAGGCCAAAGTTGGGAAAGATCAGTTTGGATTCCTGAGAAATTTAGGCACACATGAACCAATACTGATCAGATGACTGCAAGACTAGAAGGTAGTTTGAAGAAATGCAAATTTAGTTTTATAAAATTTGTAGATTTACAGAAAGATTTTGACAATACTGATTGAAATAAACACTTTTAAATTATGAAGGTAACTGGTATAACGTGGAGGAAGCTAAATATTATCTACAACTTGCACAGAAACCATACTGCAGTATTATAGAGCTGTACATGAAAGGGAAGCTGTGGTTGAGAAGTGAGTGAAACAAGGTTGTAGCCTATTCCCCTGTCAGAGACAGCAAAGCACTGGCGAGATCAGATGGATGGAGATAATAGTTATCTAAAAAGAGGTTGCAACCCAACAAAAATAAAATAGATATAATAGAGTGTAGTAAAATTAAATGAGGCAATACTAAAGGTATTAAGACTAAGAAATGTGCAGCTGAAAATAGTAGATGACATTTGCTATTTGGAAAGCAAAGTGAACGAAGATGGCAAAGTAAAGAGGATACAAAATGTAGATTGCCAATATCAAGGAATGTCTTTCTGAAAAATAGAAATTTGTTAACATTTAACATATGAGGGTTATTCAGAAAGTAAGGTCCGAATCACTGTAGCTAATCGCATGTCACGCAAACACTGAAATACAACCCACTTCCGGCATGCCTTGCTTATCAAACGATGCCATTTGCATTGGTATTGTCACAGTGTACTGTACCCAGTGTCAGTTCAAAATGTTTAAAACAATTGATCAGGCCACCAACTATAAAATATGGTTAGTGATTCAGTTTTAAACAGAAAGGAATGTTGCAGCAGTGGAAATTCATCAACAGGTAAATGATGTGTATGGCCCCAATGTGATGAGTCACAGCAAAGTTTGTAAGTGTGTGAGAGCTTTCAAGGACAGATGGGAATGAGTAGATTGAGTAACTAATGAGAAGGTACAGAATTGTGGAGAAAAGAAATTTATGGCATAATTTGACTACAGGAAGGGATAATTTAGTACTGAGGGAAATATGGTGGAGGGGAGGGGAGGAGGGGGGATAATTGTAGAAGGAGACCAAGAGATGAATACAGTAAGTACACGGAAGTGCCAGAGAAACTAGTATAGGCATGTGTATTCAAATACAAAGATATGTAAACAGGCAGAATACCATACTGCAGTCGGCATTGCCTAGGTAAAACAACAAATGTTTGGCACAGTTGTTAAATTGGTTACTGCTGCTACAATGGCGGGTTATCAAGATTGAAGTGAGTTTGAACGTGGTGTTATGGTTGCCACATTTTCCCATATGACCATTTCACGAGTATACCGTGAATATCAGAAATCCGGTAAAACATCAAATCTCTGACACCGCTGCGACCAGAAAAAGATACTGCAAGAACGGGACCAATGATGACTGATGAGAATCAGTCAACATGACAGAAATGCAACACTTTCGCAAACTGCTGCAGATTTCAGTGCTGGGCCATCAACAAGTGTCAGCATGAGAATCATTCAATGAAACATCATTGATATGGGCTTTCGAAGCTGAAGGCTCAGTCATGTGCCTTTGATGACTGCACAACACAAAGCTTTATGCCTCACCTGGGCCCGTCAACACTGACATTGGACTGTTGATGACTAGAAACATGTCACCTGGTCGGACGAGTCTCATTTCAAATCATATTGATCAGATGGATGTGTACAGGTATGGAGACAACCTCATGGATCCATAGGCCTTGCATGTCAGCAGGGAACTCTTCGAGCTGGTGAAAACTCTAACGGTGTGGGGCATGTGCAGTTGGAGTGATATGGGATTCCTGATACGTCTAGTTGCAGCTCTGACAGGTGACATGTACGTAAGCATCCAGTCTGATCACATGCGTTCATTTATGTCCATTGTGCACCCTGACAGACTTGGGCAATTCCAGCAGGACAATGCGACACCCTACACGTCTAAAATTGCTACAGAGTGACTCCAGGAACACTCTTCCGAGTTTAAACACTTCCACTGGCCAGCAAATTCACCAGACATGCCTTGCAACGTGCTTTTCAGAGGAGATCTTCACCCCCTCATACTCTTACAGATTTGTGGACAGCTGTGCAAGATTTATGATGTCAGTTCCCTCCAGTGCTATTTCAGACATTAGTCGAGTCCATACCATGTCGTGTTTTCGGCACTACTGCAAGTTCACAGGGGCCTTACACTATATTAGGCTGGTGTATCAGTTTCTTTGGCTCTTCAGTGTATGTAGGTTTCAGTAGTTATTTGAGTTGAAGAGGCTTGCACAGGATAAAGTAGCATGGGAAGCTACATCAACCCATTCTTTGGACTGGAGACAGCAACAATAAAAAAACTCTATTTTGATTATACAGGATGTCCCAAAAAGATGCCCAACAATGCTTAATATGTTTTGTGGCAAGGAAAACTGATCACTAATCAGTTTTCAAGAAGAAACCCATATCCAGAAATATATGGCTTGGGTGCTGAAGAGCATTAAAGTCTGAAAGTGATGGTGTGTTTCGATTCATTTTGATATTTAAATGTGGATGATATGCCTCCCTTCAGCCATCTGTGCACTGCAGTGGATGACCTAAGCCTGATAACATTCCTGCACAAGCACTACACTCCCCCACACAGACCTTGTGCACATCCCACGGCAGAACTTGTATGGCCTGAAAGTGCAGTAATGTTGTTGACGTCAGTGCAACATGTACCAGTACACAGCTGTGGAAATGACTGACATGTTGCTTGCATATGGCAAAGTGGGTTGCAATGGGAGAGCTGCTGCAAGATTGTATGCAGAATGTTTTCCAAGCAGACATGCCCCACATCATTCCATGTTCGCGGCCATCGAAAGACACCTCAGAGAGGCCATAAATTTGCATGTAGGTATGTTCTGCCTGAGGTTGTCCATTGCACAGTAAAGTAAAAGCACTTTGTGCTTGGTACTTGTAAATACTATCCCCAGTTTACTGTTCATACTCTGCTATGTGCCGAAACATGATGCGAGTCGTCCAAGCTCAGCTCAAACACTATAGTTGGATGAGGACATGCTGCAACGTTCAAAGACGACCCAGCCACCAGTTCTTGACAGATGGCACTGGTGCTACAGAGGGTAAAATTTCCATGTGGTGTATTTTCTTTGAACACTGGCTCCATCAATACCATCTGCAGGAAGTCCAGGCATTACAGGAGGACTACTCACAACAGGTGCAGTCTGCACAGTGTTATTTACAACAATGCATACCCCAGCCATAATTCTCGAATTTGGTGCTATTCATGGACAAATGCATATTTACTAGAGACAGCATATTAAACTCACACAACATGCATGTTTAGGTGGATGTAAATCTGAATGTACAGGTGATTCAAAATCGGCAGTACAGAGTCAGTATTAACATCTGGGACAGGATAATTGGTGACCATATCATAGGGCCATATTTACTGCCAAACAGACTAATAGGACCAGTCTACCTCACATTTATTAGACAGTGGAAACTCCCAGTTGGAATATCAACAACATAAGAAAAGATAGACTGCTACTTACTATAAAGATGACACATGAAGTTGCAGTCAGGCATAATTAAAACACACTTACACAAAGCCTTCAGCCACAGTCTTTGTCAGAAAATCAGAAAAAGAAAGAAACACACACACACACACACACACACGTCTGCCAGAGTGGTCCCATCCCAGAAGCCCAACACAACCTCCAATCCCTTCTTAAAGCCTTAGGCTCTTCTCAGAATCTCTCCCCCGAATCCATTTCCCTCTCACTCCTATGACACCTCACACATCCACCTTCTACATACTTCACAAACCCAACAATCCTGGGTACCCCATTGTTGCTGTTATTATGCCCCCATTGAAAGAATGTCGGCCCACATTGACCAACACCTCCAACCAGTTGCCTGTAATCTAGCCTCACACATCAAAGATACCAGCCACTTCTTTACTGACTCTTCACCATCCCCACTCCTTTATCTTGTCACTGCTGGTGCCACCTCCCTATACATCAGCATCCAACATGTCTCATGCCAATGGTCTTATCACTATAGAACACTATCTTTCCCAATGTCTTTCAGACTCCAAATCCACTACCTCACTCCTCATATACCTCAGTAACTTTATCCTAACTCACTACTACTACTCCTCTGAAGGGAAGGTATATAAACAAATCTACAGCACAGCCATGGGCAGCCACATGCCACCCTCCTTTACCAACCTGTTTATGGACCATCTAGAGACCTTCCCAGTCTCCCAAAATGCCAGACCCCTAGTGATATCTTCATGATTTGGAATCTGGGCCAAGACACACTATCTTTATTCTTTTACAATGTCAACACTTTCTCCACCATCCACTTCATCTGGTCTTCGTCAACCCAGCATGCCACCTTCCTGGACGTTGACCTCCACCTACCTGATGGTGTCATTCACACTTATGTCCACATTAAACCCACTAGCCACCAACAGTACCTGCACCCGACAGCTGCTGTCCCTTCCAAACCAAAAAATCTCTCCCATACAGCAGGTCACCCAGGGACGGTGTGTCTGCAGTGACAAGAACTCTGTTGCCCAGTATGTTGAGGTTCTTACCAAGGCCTTCACAAACAAACACTATCCCCTAGACCTACATCACAAACAGATCTCCCATGCTATGACCCCTCACACGCTCAGTCCTTCCACTGCCCCCAAGAACCAGCCACAAAGGAGTGTCACCTTTGTCACCCAAAATCATCCCGGACCGGTGCAACTGAACCACATCCTTTTTCAGGGCTTTGATTACCTATTGTCTTGCACAGAAATGAGGGACATTCAACACAAAATTCACAGCCCTCCCAAACTGGTATTCCATCGCCCACCCAACCTCAATTACATCCTAGTCCTTCCCTATGCCATTCCCAATCCTAACTTTGTGCCACAAAGATAATGTCCCTATAGAAGACCTAGGTGTAAGAGCTGCCCTATCCAACCACCCAGAACATCCTATTCCAGTCCTGTCACAGGCTTTTCCTACCCCATCAGAGGCCGGGCTACCTGTGAAAGCAGCCATATCATATACCGGCTATGATGCAAACATTGCACAGCTTTTTATATTGGTATGACTACCAACCAGCTGTCCATCAAGATGAACGGCCACAGCCAAACTGTGACCAAGTGCAAAGTAGACCACTGTGTGGCACAATATGCAGCCAAACATAACATGCTTTATTTCAATGGCTTCTTCACTACCTAAGCCATCTGGATCCTTCCCTCTGTCACCAGCTTTTCTGAACTGCGCAGATGAGAGTTATCCTTACAACACAATCTTCGGTGCCATAGTTATTGTGACCTGAACCCGCAGTAATATACTGTCCACCATGCTCCACCCAACAGTTTCCACCCCCTCTGTCCTTATCACCTCCTGCCTACTCTCACCGACTACCTTCTTTGCGTGGCGCCCTCTGCCAATGCACCCGCCTGTCTCTACCTGCTCCCCTCCTTGTTTTCTCTGTCCCCTCTCCACACCACCTCCCTATCCCAGTCTTTTGTCATTGTGCCTATTGGGAGTCTAGTTCCTACACACTCTGCCAGACAGTGCTGCTCCTCTCTTCCCCCATCTCTACACTGCTATCCCCTTCCCTTCCCCGTCTCCTCCACATTCCTGTTTCCATTCCATCTGACAGTTGCATTCCAGTCCAAGCTGTCAGAGACAGCAGACATGTGCATGTGGTGTGCTGACTTGTGTGAATGAATGTGATTGTGTTTTTCTGACAAAGACTGTGGCTGAAGGCTTTGTGTACGTGTCTTTAAATTGTGCCTGTCTGCAACTTCAAGTGTCATATTTACAGTAAGTAACAATCTATCTTTTCCTTAGATTGTTGTTCACATTTATTAGAGACGTTTTGACTACTGTAAAGGGGTACCCTCCTCTAGCATTACTTTTCCTCAACAGAAGTAATTGATACCAAAAATAATTACAACCTTTTAAACAGGTTAATATTATCTCAACTGTTTTTCTAAAAGAATTGCGTATGATTTTGTACAAGATGTGGTACACTTCAGGCAATAATCCATAAAAAGAAATTACTTTATTTTCGTTGTTACAGTTGATATGTACAGTTAAAATTACTTCTCCTTTAGAAACATTTTAAATTACGAAATATTCAGCACACTTAAAATTCCTGTTATTAATTGTCCAATATTATTCTATTTATTATGTTTACTTCTGGATTCATTTATAAAATAATGATATAAATTAGTGGAGATTCATTTGTCATGAAAATTTGTAAACTCTTTGGAATATTGTTACTACTGCAGAATGGATTAATAGTGGGCATGCTTCTGTTGTGATCGGACGTGTTTTTGTTATTGGCAATAACAATGTAATTTTTGGTTTTGAAGTGGAAATTATAACGACACCATGATATAGAAAAATTTGAGAGAATAAAATGAACTGCTGATGCAATACTTCAGCATTATTTACATTGACTGGAACCATGAGTATGTATAATGTCAAAAATTTCAGCTTCAAGAATCAGCCCCTAGACATGAAGAACTGGAGCCAACTATGAGAAAAGAAGATAAGTAAAAGGTTTATAGCAAATCTTACTCCTCTCGAAGCTTATTAAAAGATTTAATTATAAAGTCAGTGACAATCAACAAATGATGTGAGGGAGGGGTAGATTACACTACTCTGTCGGATGTAATTCCACTGAGTGTTCGGATGGAAATGTGGCTACAACACAGTGGAACTCCAGCACACTTTGATGTTGATGTGTGGAATCACCTCAACGTTACCTATCCCAGTCGATGGATTGGTAGGGGTCGACCAATTCCATGGCCAGCACGGTCACCAGATCTGACACCTCTTGACTATTTTCTGTGGGGTAGAATGAAGAGTATGGTGTATGGCACACCTGTCACAGCAGTGGAGGACCTTATTGCTGGAGTCCACAGAGCGACTGAAGTACTTCAAAGACAACTGCAAGTATTAGCTCATGTGTAGGAGGCTCAGTATCACCAGTGTAGGCTCTGCGTTGATGTAGGAGGCACGCAGTTTGAAGCCTGTTAGTGCTACCATGCTGTGTTTTAATTGACATAATGTGGAATGCACACCCATCTCAGACTTCAATGCTCTCCAGTGCACAAGCAGTGCATTTGCAGATATGGGTTCCTTCTTGAAAACCAATCAGTGTGCTTTCCCACATAACACACATAAGAGAGAAGACAATAAAGAACATTCTTTCCATCGTCTTGTGAAGTTTTTACAGATTAAATAATTTGTGACACAGACACAAGTGTTCAAAATGTTTTCAAATGAATATACTTCCATAGTCGTCGGCAGATCCTATAGTGGACAGATAAGAAGATAGATTTGGACCAAACAGATCAACTGCAAAGTATATTTTTTATACAAAAATGCTATTTGAAATTACTGGGAGAAAAACAAGCCAGCTTTAGTTTTCTTAGAAGATGTGTAATTATCTTCCACACTAGGATACTTTTGGTGGAAATTTAGGCATATTTACTTTGTCTGTGGTCACATTTAGCTGCTTAACATTTATTAATATCAATTTTTAGTGCACTGATCATGAATTATAGACTGGATACACATTCATTTCATTTAGAAATCTCATCTTTCCAATCTGCACACACTTCTTTTGTTAGAAATATGCACATATTTTTGAAGAGATGTATGATACAATTTTAGACTGGCTGCCATCGTAAATTTAAACAGAGAAACAGCACTGAATGTAACAGGAAGCAACAACTTTTTTTCCCCAAAGTAGTGGATTTCTTACAAATTTAATAATTTCATGTATAGATGGATGGATATGTATCTGTTTAAGTAGAGCTAATTCTGAATATAGTCTACAAAATTATTTCCTGACAAATATTACTCTTTGTTAATGCTTACCATGATTTGTTCCGGACGTCAAGACCCCTCCCTCAAGATGAGATTCTTGGAATATGAGTGTATGAATAAAATAATCACCTGTTGTTTTATATGAACATAATGAAATGATTTCTTCCTGTTAAGAAGTGTTCTTGAATGTTATCAGATTTTATGGAAATTACAGGAATATTCTAGAAATTTCAAGATTTTTCTTAAATTGTTTCAAATGCTCTATAAGTGAAGGAAAATTCTCAAATGTTCTGCAAATTTCTGGAATGTTCTTGAATGCTCTCCAATGTACAGCAGCTAAAAATGCTCAGTGCTGGGTTCTGCAATTTTCAATCTCTGAGAGTTCAGAATGTGAAGTTTTGACTCGATAACACTAATAATAAGAGAAATCTCAAAGTTAATATTAAAGTGAGATATATGAAAGCGATATTTAATACATTACTGGTCTTCAATGGTCAATTCTTAAGTGTTAATGTGTGTATACAACCTTAAGCGAAAGCTCAGGGAAAAGGAATGGTACGTGACTGGTTTCAAAATGAGGAATATTATCAAAAAATGAGACAAAGTCAGAGTGCTAGAAAGCACAAAAAACACCAGATACTTTACACCTTTTTCTCTTTGGTAGATGACGTGCCAGAGAAAACAAAAATATTATTTCTTTCTGTATGAAGAAAAAAAAACACCTTGAGGTATTTGGTGAATGGCTCCCATTGCCCACTTCTGATACAACTCAAGAAGCAAACAAATATTTTAAAAGAACTAACAGAATGAAAAGTCCGTCAGTGCCAGTAACTACATAATAAGGTGTATGAGTGCAGCAGTGGTGATATGCCACTGAACCAGTTATATAAATGTATGCTTTCACAACTGGTACTTTCATCCTTGGTGATTTTTGTTATAGGGGCAAGTTTCTGTGCCTACTGTTTCGTCTCTTGATGCTAAAGGTATTATCAGAGATTATTAGGATGGGGTTAGTATTTTCAGCCATAAACATCTGTATACATGTCATCTCGTAGGATTGGGTGTGCTGCCGGTGGTCCGCATCATCCCAACACGATATTTTGACATCGTAACTCGGCGTCTTCATCAGGTGTTGCCCGAGACTGGTTGACAAGCTGACCTTGTTCCATATTTATGTCTGGGCGGTGTGTGGCACTCCCTGTGCCATCCCCACCCACTGTGGCCACTTCTGGCGGTGATATCAGTATCTATGCGCTCCATCTTTGGTCCGCACCTGTTGCAGCTCTCTTCTGTCTCAGGGAACACCTGATGACGACACTGAGTTACAAAGTCGAAATATCGTGTTGGGAAGACACGGACCACCGGCAGTACACTCGATTCTACGAGGTGACAACAATTCACCGGGGAAATTATATCTGCATACATAATGCACAAGCCATCATATGGTGCATGGCGGAGGGTACCTTGTACCACAACAAGTCATTTCCTCTTCTGCTCCACTCGTAAATGGAGCAAGGGAAAAACAGCTGTCTATGCCACCATATGAGCCCCAATTTCTGCTATATTGTCTCTGCAGCCCTTACATGAAATGTATGTTGGCGGAGGCAGAAGCATTCTGCGTTCTCTCAATGGTGTTTCATGAAAAGAAAGTAGTCTTCTTTCCAGCGATTCCCATTTATGTGCACAAGGCATTTCCATAATACTCACCTGTTGATCAAACCTACTGGTAACAACTCTAGCAGCACAACAACCGTTTGCCTCCCCTACTACCATCCTTACATGTCTTCCCATTTAATATCGCTTTGCAGTGTTACACCTAGAAATATACTTGACATCACTGAGTCAAGCAGCACGCCCATAATAATGTATTCAAACCTTACAGATCCCATTCTTCTGCATTCACTCAAATTTTTCTACAAGCTGCCATTCACCACACCAGATGTCATCCTGTATCCTTCTAAATTCACTCAACATTATTTTCCTGCATATGATTGTGTTATATGCAAAGATTTGTAACTTGCTACTCACCCTTTCTGTCAGGTCATTTATGAACAAGAGAGATCCCAAATACGCTGGGAGAAACTGAAGAATCACAAGAGAGATCCTGTCAAATTTCCCTGGGTCACTCCTAATGATACCCTTGTCACTGATGAACAAGAGCTCTTTGAGCTGTTCACATATCTGGGAATCTGTTCCATATGCTTAAATATTTGTTAATAGTCTGCAGTGGGGCAGTGTGTTAAGCACTTTATGCAAATCTAGGAATATAGAACCTGCTTCTTGCCCTTCATCCATGGATCATAGAATACCATGTGAGGAAATAGCAAGCTGTGAAAATTTGTGAACAGAAGCTTTCCTATCTCAAGGAAATATATTATATTCAAACTTAGAATATGTTTCAGAATACTGCAGCAAACCAATGTTAAGGGTTTTGGTCCTTAATATTGCAGGTCAGTTTTTTTACTGTTCATAGCAAGACGAACTATTTATTTGGAAACTCAAAACCATCAGGTTAAGATGTCATCAGACCACTGCTTGAGATCACTGTGCCCAACCAGTGTGTTATGAAGCTGAAGATTAGCTCATTCTTTGATCCCAGAGTTTTATCAAGATACAATTATTGCTATGCTAGGGTGGACAGAGGGGCCGTAGAAATTAAAAATCACAAAATCAACTTTGACAGAAGAGGAGAAGGATTGAAATTATACAATCTGTGCTACTCAGTGCTAAATGAAGCAAATATTGCCAATTATTCTGTAGTACAATTGACTTCATATGGCTCCAAGATCTTGCACATCAAGCTCATAACATCACAACCTGACTATTACATAGTTATATTTAAACAGTTTCACTGAGTTTGTTTAAGTTTGAAACTACTAATTGCATCCAAATAGCTTTTGCATTCAACAAATATCATTAAGGATAGAATGAAATTTTCACTCTACAGCCGAGTGTGCACTGATATGAAACTTCCTGGCAAATTAAAACTGTGTGCCGGACCGAGACTAGAACTCGGGACCTTTGCCATTCGCGGGCAAGTGCTCTACCAACTGAGCTACCCAAGCACGACTCATGCCCCGTCCTCACAGCCTTACTTCTTCTTCGAGTACCTCGTCTCCTACCTTCCAAACTTAACAGAAGCTCTTCTGCGAACCTTGCAGAACTAGCACTCCTGAAAGAAAGGATATTGCGGAGACATGGCTTAGCCACAGCCTGGGGGTTGTTTCTAGAATGAAATTTTCACTCTACAGCAGAGTGTGCGCTGATATGAAACTTCCTGGCAGATTAAAACTGTGTGCCGGACCGAGATTCGAACTCGAGACCTTTGCCTCTTGCGGGCAAGTGCTCTACCAACTATTCTGCAAGGTTCGCAGAAGAGCTTCTGTTAAGTTTGGAAGGTAGGAGACGAGGTACTGGCAGAAGTGAGGCTGTGAGGACGGGGCGTGAGTCGTGCTTGGGTAGCTCAGTTGGTCGAGCACTTGCCCGCAAAAGTCAAAGGTCCCGAGCTCGAGTTTCGGTCCGGCACACAGTTTTAATCTGCTAGGAAGTTTCATCATTAAGGATAAAACTAAATATATAATATTTTTTGGACTATTGTGGAAATACAACCCTACAGGAGCCACTTTACAATATGCTAATGAAATCAATTCCTGAACACTACATATTTGAGCTCTTCATCTAGTCAAATCTGAAGAGAGATCAAAAGCATTTAGATATGTACTGCTAAATCCATAATTGGATCTTTCAATCAACTGTTGAGTGTTACAGATAAACACAGTAACATTACACGAAATTTATGATAGAGAAAATTTATTTTCCTTTAATGCAATAGAGTGAAATTAAAAACTAATATTCGATTCTACTGACTTCCCTGTATAGCTCCCTTAAGGATTGTACGAACAAGATAAAAAGAATAATTTCGTGTGACTGAGTGATCGAGTCCAAGTCTGCCAACTGAACGCCACCTTGGCGACTTGAATGTCTCTAACATATTCCAGTTAAACAACTGGGGAAAGGGGATCTACAGTTTAGCATGGATTTGAACCATGTGTCATTCCTGGCCACTCCTCACATCACTGAGAGGTGAAACCCAAATTAAAGGAAGACTGAAAGTTTCGGTGGTCCAACTGGGATTCGATCCTGTTAGCTCTGAATTTCCAGCCATGCCCTTTGGCACAAGAACACCAGGCCAATAATGATTGATTAACTTTCAATGACTAAATAAATGAATTTTCATGACCCTCTTTACTGAATACCTCAAACATTAGTGCTACAGAACACTGTAAGTTTGTTCCAGCTGGGAAGAACTCGATTATCAACCAGCCTCTTGATGCACACAAACGCCATCAGTTTACTCACGAAAGTCACACCTGTCTTAGGGAAATAGATATTTGCGTGTGCAAGCCAAATGTTGATGGCAGGGAATAGCTTTAGTCCAAATCATTGTCCAGAAAACAGCCAAATATAGCATAGACACTATAAATAAGTCCACCAAAGAGCATGTATTGGGAGCTGATACAAGTGAAGTCAAGGCATTCCCCAGCAGTCCATAAATCTGCCACTGTTGTTTACTCACATGACCTGGTGCTGGCAGATTAATCACTCTGGACCTAGTGATCTTACTGGACATATAGGGGGTGATTATAGTTGAAGTTAAACTTTCAACCCGCTGTAGAAATAACACCACTGGTATGAATGACGTCAAATTGCAACGGAATATTATCGGAGAAGTGGGGAAACGTATGGAAGAAGAAAAATAAATACTTACAACATGTAGCAATGAATCATATAACAATGCCTAAGGTGTACGTTTGACATTAAACAAACTGTACCACTCAGTGTGCATTGGTGTACAGGTGTGATACTGTTAGTTACGTAAGCCCATCCACCACGGCAAGGTCATATCACATCGGATGCAAAAAATCAGTTTTTAATTGTCCTGAGGCCAAAACCACATAAAAAGCATGAATCAGATCGGTTTTTAATTTTCCTGAGGCCAAAATCCACATAAAAAGCATCAATCAGAATCAACTTGGAATATTAATATTTGTGTGATTGATGCAAAACATGTTCAACATGCTGTCCACCTTTTTCTGCAACAAGTTGAACTCGAGAAACAACTGATTGATGTGTTTCCGGGGTCATATTCAGAATGTGCTGTCCAATGCATGCATTCATTGCAGCTAAGTTTGCAATTGGAACACTGAACTCAACATCTATCAGATAGCCTCACAGCCAGCCACACAGATTAAGGCCAGGTGATCGGGGCAGCCAGGCAATAGGGTAATGGCACCTGCTAATTCTAGCATTTCCGAAATGGTGCTTCAGAAGTGCTTAACTGGATTTGCAATGTGCAGAGGTGCGCCATATTGCATGAAAATGATCCCATCCATGCTGTTGGAGAGCTGGAATGATGCAGTTGCGCAAAAGACATTCATAGTGCTTCCCAGTGGCAGTGCAGGTAACAGGACTGGAATCACCCGTCTCTTTGAAAATATGGCCCTAAGATAAATGATGCTGTAAATCCTAAGAAACATCCTTCTTTGCTATTCATTCAAAATTACCCATGTGCAAGAGTTGCTTCCTGTTGACATGCCAGCAAGAGAGAAGGATGAAATGGTACTGGTTGATTTGCGTGTGGATTTTCCATTGCCCATGTTCGGCAATTCTGTGTATTGACATATCCTGTCAGATGGAAGTGGGCATTGTCTGTCCACAAAATCTTCCACTGACAATCATTGACCACTTCCACACCAGCAAGAAATTCTAAAGCAAAGGTCTCTCTTGCTGGCACATCAACAGGAAGCCACTCGTGCACCTAGGTAATTTTGAATGGATAGCAAAGAAGGATGTTTTGTAGGATTTTATGCACCTGGATCACGGGCATGTCCAATGTTTGGGCAATTCTCTGTGCACTACACATTTGCACACCACCACTCGTCTCCTCCTGAATTGCTGTGGCCACTGTTTCCACTGACATCGAATCAATTCGTTTCCTGCCTCTACCAGGTTGCATACCAAAAGAATCTGTCTTTTCGAATTTCCGAATCATTTTCTCCAGACCCACGGCAGTCATCAGACCAATGCCTTTTTTCAAATCCTTCAGTGTCCAGAACTTCTGCAGAGCGACATGTGCACAGTTATCATTCTTGTAATACAGCTTCACAAGCAGAGCGTAATCCTGCATTGAGACAGTCATGGCAAACGTGGCAGATACGAAAGGAGGAAAAGCCGTCAACCTCGTGTGTTTATACAAACTTCGATGGGTCGTGCGTATGGCAGGTGTTTTCATTTACATATTCTGACACATACAGCACCATCTATTGATCAATTTTCACACTACTACTTTTTCTTCTGCCATACGTTTTCACCCTATTCCAATAATATTCCATTACAATTTGACATCATTCTGACTGGTCGTGATATTTCTACAGCGTTTTGAAAGTTTAACTTTAATTATAATCACCCTGTATTTCATTACATCAACTGATCCATTGAGAAGTTTGACAGGATTACAAGAGGCTCCCACCATCCCCATAACCCTCCACATTCTCCTTTCCATTATTATTATTTTTTGTACATTACATTTTAGTATAATATATTTTAAAATGTAGTTCACACAGGAGAACTTGTAACACAAAATAAATACATAATTTTTATGTTCTATATTGTACTAAATTACTGCCAGTAATAACATAACAAATTACATCTTCTACAACAACAAATCTGAAATAAGCTAACAATTGCACCGATAAGAATTCATTAAAATACTTTTTCTCCAAAATTTTAATTTTTATGTGATCTGATGTATTCCTAAGTTTATTTCTAATTGTAGAATTCTTGTGTTCATAAGTTGTCCACAATATTTTGGCAAACAAATTCATTGCTGTCTTCAAGTGGCTCTTTATGATTGCTGTTCTGCTCAGGTCGGTTCCCACACACATTGACTTTTACTCCTCCATTATTCCGCTCCTCTTGCTACCCATACAATCACTGCAATGAGTCATGGCAGTGGCGGAGGTTGCAATGCCTGGTTGCCAATGCAGTCTCCAGTCTCCACACTACTACTGCTGGGTGTGAATCACGCTGTACAGGAATGCATTGGTTCTCTTGGCTTAGTGCGGGAATCCATGCTGGACTCAGTTGGGGGCCACTATCTATGTTAAGTAGACTGTCTTGAACCCTTA
This sequence comes from Schistocerca nitens, assembly GCF_023898315.1. NCBI lineage: Eukaryota > Metazoa > Arthropoda > Insecta > Orthoptera > Acrididae > Schistocerca > Schistocerca nitens. The sequence continues at coordinate 1,145,099,481 of NC_064614.1, read as the reverse complement.
TTTCAATAGCTGGTTTTTAAATCATGTAATTCCAGAAGAAGAAAGGTTGCCTCAGAATCTTGGCAATACTCCCCCTTCTGGAATGAAAAATTAAAATTTGTTGAATTCTTGGGTGTCTAGTCAGGTCACGTCATAAGTTTTGCATGATATTTCAGAAAACTGACTTTTGCCATCTTCAGGTGATTCCTGGTCAATGTTTCTCTGCTTGGGTCAGGCACCCTGTATGTGTTGGCCATTACCCCCCACCATCACTCTACTCCTGTCATTATTTGTGCAGCCACTCTCCAGTATTTGCCTCATCCTCTTTACAGGAATGCTTTGCTTTTTTGTGGCTCAACGCAAATTAAGAAACAAAGATAGCAGCCAACAACTGAATAATGAAATGAGCCATACACTGAGCCCATATAAAACAAAGCATTCCCATACAGATTGGTCCATGCCCAACAGTAATACTGTGGGGACTCCAATTTGTAGCTGTCACCACCACCACCACCAACGCCTATCTCCCACTGGGGTGGCAGCATGAATAATGATAGGAGCACAGTGACAGATGAGGTAACGGCCAGTGTATAGAGGACTTCAACCCAAGAAGAATAACAGGCATTAGGAACCACCCCAAGATGGAAAAAATCTGTTTGCCAAAATATCATGGAGTACCTACAATGTGACCCGAGCAGACATGGATGAATTCAACAAATTTTAATTTTTGATTTGACTTTGTATTCTTCTATTAAAGCTTCAGGTTTCTTCAGTTTTTCAAGTTACTTTATTTCTAATGATAATTTTCTTATTTCAACTCTTTTCTTTTTGAGCTTTCCTTGACTCTTTGGAGTTCTATGAGCAGCTCTTAACATTGGCCAACAGTTACTGGGTAATTTTGTACGTTCTGAACACTTTGATGGAACCTTATTGCATTTTCTACTATTCTTTGAGCAACTAAACTTTTTTGTGCTGGTTTTTGGCTCATAAATTTTTACTTATTGAAAAGCCACACTCTACTGTTGCACTCCTGGGTGAAAAACTTAATGCAGTTTAATAACTTGCCAAACTGGCTGGCATTTTTGATTACCCACCATAAAACATGAATAAAAGTCATCTAGTCTTGAAGATCAACTAGCATTTTCTAAATAAGCTTTAAAGTTTAGTCCTAAAGTGGTAAGTGCTTCACTGCAAAGACTTAATACTGGACTTTGGAATTTTAGCAATGTTGCCAATGTTTTGATTACCACTGTAAAATGATTCTTAGTAGCTTTTTAGTTTGAAATCATCTACTTTTTTTAAGTAACACAAGTAAGACTTATTTGTAAGATTCAAGGAGCAGAGGGAAGATGATGTGTTTGATATTCTGTCATTCCTAATATACCTCTCCAACAAATCACATACAATATGATCTGCAAATGTGAAAATAAATAGGGAACAAGTTGATCTTGGCACATCTACTAGTTATTTGTCATCCTATAACACATTTCAGTCTTTTCCTTTCTTATGAGATCTTTTTTCAGATGTTCCATTGTAAATGTCTTTCTCTTAATTTCAAAATGGATGCTGCTAATCGGTCTAACTCGACCTATTTTTTTTTTTTATTAATATCAACATTGCTTGCACAATTAATAAACAGAATTTTAAAGGGGGAGGGGGGTGGACATTAAATGCACAACATTATGTACAAATTAAAAATCGAGTATATTTTTAAAAAGATTCTTTATTTTGACTTTTTATTAATTATCCTTCTCTCCACTCTGAAAAACATTAAATATGGGTACAATGTACTCAGTTTTCCTACAGCAGAGTATATAAAATACCTTATACAATTCAGGTACATGTCATACAAAAAAAAACTACTAACAACAAGTAATGCAAATGATCAACTTACAGGTGCAGAAAATTAGCAGGTATTAAACTTATATTTATTATACAAAATGTGTATGTACAACAACAGTAATGAAACATTATTGAGTTAGGAAGCATGGTAGAAGCAGTAGAGCAGTCCTCTACTTAAACCACACTCAAATGCTGGAGAGAAGACCAGAGTATTATCTAATATGTAGTATACAGTCTCACTTGCACACTACTGTTTACTACATACTATATTCTGACCATTTCCTATTGCTCCATGCCATTATGGTAAATATTACCAAGTATATTATTCCATGCTAATTTGTTTTATTGTTTCTCCACTTACATTTCTTTGCATTTTAACAATAACATCAGGCCACAAAAGATTAATTAATGGCACACAACATATGGCTTCATCATGTTGATACTGAAGACTAGCTTAAATCACAATCATCATCATCATCACTTGGCCATCAATAAATATTGTACTAAAAATTAATTTTGAAATATAAAGTCGAATTAGGAATAATTAACAAGTTTTGTGCCATTCAAAATTTAATACTGTAAAAATGACTGCCATATAAAAATCTACAGACAAAATGTTAAATGTTTGTGTCACTCAAAAACACAGCAGCTCTGACAAACTGGCCCTCTACATTTATTTCTTTTTACTATTTCAGAAGTACAGTACAGCCTCCATTTCTGAAAGTTTCATAACTACAACAAACATTAACACCCTTATATTGAACACTCGGTTGACATTGCATAGTCTTCAGGACCTCATCATGGTGTTTATTTTTTAGCAATTAAAACATCCAAGTTATTTTTGTAGTAAATGATCAACATAATGGAAACATAAATGAGCTTTTTCTCATTCATTGCATATATTTACCTATCCCCCCCTCCTCATTAGTTTAGTGTCAGAATATGTATGAGGGACAAAAACTTATGTCAAGAATCTGCATTCAAATAAAAAACCACAAAACATACTGAAAAGTAATAGTGAGACAAACAAAAAAGAATGTAAAATAAAAGGAAGAATTATTCTAAATGAAGTGTACCTGCCTATGTTCTTGAGCCACTATGCTTCTAAATGTGAAAGAAAATGTTTCACTATCCCTTTACAACTTGCAGTATGGTCCAAAACTGAATTTGTATTTCAACTGGATGTTTGGATTGTTGCTTAGCTCAGATTTGTATATACTGCATTTGTAACCTTCACAGATATTCAACAAATGCTGCAATACCTACCTGCTTCTTCTTTATTCTACTGCATCATTAAACCTGTGTTATTTGGAAGGTTGTGTACTGTCTTGTCAATATAAATGGAACAAGCCTGATATTCTGAAATATATCATTTTTCAAAGCAGTTCATACTTGTTTCTGTGGATGACTTTCCAAAATTATTTGATTTACAACAACTGCATTGTGTTATGATGGTAGCTGTTGTGAAAGTCTGTTTGTATTTTACACAAAAAATTGTTAGTTGTGTGGTGAAAAAACAAGTGTAAGCGAATTGTAAAAATGAAATTACAAAGCAGAACTAATGCACTTATAGTTTGCAATTCATAATTGGTACAATCAATATTTTTAAATAACAAGTGGAGGCAAAAGTGAGTTAATGTTGAAAAAAAAGTACAATTCCAGAACAATAATAAACAACTGAGGTAATCATCACAAATTTTGAGAATAACAACTGCTTTACGTATGTTTTATATGGACTACAAATGCATTGAACAGTTGGAATCTGTGTTTAAAGAACAAGGATAATACAAACAAGATATGTCAAGAAATAATCTCAGGAAAAAGAGGTGTCTGTGAACAATATTAACTTACTGAATTATGCTGAGGAATTATTGCCTTTCATGAACAAGAGAATAAGTTTAAAAATGTAAAACAAGTGGTCAGCACAAATGTAAACCTAAAAACCTGTAGCAATAAGTCCGCATAACACTGACATATGTTAGTACACAAGGGCAAGTTACACCCATCAAATTACAATGTAGAAATATTCATAATAAAGTTAATAACAGAGTAAAGCAAGACACAATTTTGAATGTAGCAAGTGCAGCAAGTTATTAACATATTTCAGTGTTATGCAGTAATGATTTTTTTTCATAACAAGAGAAATAACATAGAAAAGATTTGGAGAAATATTTCACAGCTTCTCTTCAATGGAGACAATGAATTCAGAATATGAATGTGATAATTATGGCCTATGCAATTGGCTCTGTGTAAACTATGAAGTGGAAATGGCTAATAGAGATAACGATGCATAAAATGTATATAAGCAGTTTTAAAATGTAACTTTCTTAAGCATAAATCAATTAATTATTTCATTTATTAGTTAGTTATTTCCATGTTTCATTGATCACTCTATAATTACCTGTAATGGTGTGAAGTGAGTCATGAACATAAGAAACTAGCTTCCATAAGCAATTGGATAGTGAAAAACATTCTGAAGTCTCGGTAGTGGTATTAATAACAGCAGAAATATTATCTGTTTACAATGTAATTTTTTCTGTCTTTCTTTATTCCAGCTTCCAGAAAAATTTGTAACGTAAAGAGAAAGAGTTATGAATGATATATCCTAAAATATTATAAATCACTAAATTCTGTTCTTTGATATGCAACTGCTTAGGTGAGGATGATCGAAAGATGCTGTTATTACATGATGGAGTCCTGCTCTATGAACAACACAATGAAACAGAGTGGGTAAGAAGTTAATAATAACTGCCAGCAGAGCGAATAAATCTTGGAAGAGGAATTTTGGAACTGTGCAGACAAGGAGTTGCCAGCAGAGAGCAGTAGCAGAACCAGAGGAAACAAATCTTGGAAACAGAATTTTTGATTTTATACAGAACAAGGAGTGATGCTAGCAGACTCTAGAACAGAAGTGGACTTTTAGAAATATAACTGGACTGTAGAAAAGACTGAAAATTCATTGATGATGTGATGAAAACGTGAAAATTTTTAACATTTTATATTTCTAGTTAGTAATAACTGATAGGCATTCATTTTTTAAAAAAATACAGGCCCAGTTTTAATAATTAGTGTACATAGTCAAATGAATTTCCATATATTTTTGTTATTTCACATGGAAACTTTGAAATAATTTTCATACCAGTGCACTTTGGGCTCAAAGAAGTGTCTTAAGTATGATGTAAGAACAATCCCATGAAATGCAATATCTAATTATATAATGAGTTGCTACTCACCATATAGCGGAGATGCTGAGTTGCAGAAAGGCACAACAAAAAAGACTGTCAAACAATTAGCTAAGAGCAAGGCATTGTGGGAGAAGCAACCAGGTGGGGGTGAGGAGGAGGCTGGGGCAGGGAGGGGGAGAGAGAGAGCAGGGTAGGGGTTGGGGGATGGTAAAGTGCTGCTAGGAGCATGCAGGGATAAGGTGGAATACCACAGTGATATTCCACCACCCATCGAACCTACACAATATTCTCATCATCCCTACACAACCCCTGCTCCCAACCCCTTGTTCCATGGCTCATATCCCTGTAATAGACCTAGATGCATGGCCCGTCCCATACATCCTTGCCCCACCACCTACTCCAGTCCTGTTACATCCCATCAAAGGCAGGGAATGTGAAACCAGGTCTGTGATCTACAAGCTAAACTGCAAACACTGTGCTGCATTCTATGTGGGCATGACAACCAACAAGCTGTCTGTCCGCATAAATGGCCACCAACAAACTGTGACCAATAAACAACTGGACCGCCCTGTTGCTGAATACGCCGCCCAACTTGACCTTCATCTCAACGACTGCTTCACAGCCTGTGCAATCACCAACTTTTCTGAACTGCACAGATGCGAACTCTCCCTGCAATATATCCTACGTCCCTGTAACCCTCCTGATCTCAACCTTCATTAGTCATTGTCCTGAAGCATCTAGTCCCTTCTGTGTTCCCATTCCAGCACTACACAGCCCTCTATTCCACCAATGCACCCAGTCTTTTTACTTCTCTCCTTTTCCGCTAAACCCCCCCTCCCCCCGCCCCTCCCATGCATCTGTCTAACCTCCCGACTGCACCTAGCTGCTCCACTCTCCACCTCATCCCTGCATGCTTCTAGCAGCACTTTACCACCCCCACCCCTACCCTGCTCTCCCCCTCCCCCACCTTCCTCCTCACTCCCACCCAGTTCCCTCTCCCATAATGCCCTTCTGCTCACGGTCTGGCTCTAGCTGCCAGAGACTATGGTTGTGTGTGTGAATGGCATTTGCGCAAGTGTGTGTGTGTGTGTGTGTGTGTGTGTGTGTGTGTGTGTGTGTGTGTGTGTGTGCTGTCCAATTTTGACATAGGCCTTGTTGGCCGAAAGCTAACTGTGCGACAGTCTTTTTGTTGTGCCTTTCTGCGACTCAGCATCTTCGCTACATAGTGAGTAGCAACTATCCTTTTCATTGTACTGTTACATTCCAGCCTTGATTTTTCACTGTTTGAAATACAATAACTCCTTGACATAGCACAGGTGGGCTATGAATGAAGTACGATCATACTGCACACTCACGATTGAAAATTTGAACAGATTCTAATGCAGCCTTGATTTCATATACTGCTTGCAAAAAACACGGACAGTTTGATTCAGTGTTTCCGTGTAACTGTGAGAGTTCAGAGAAACTTGGTAATGGTGTCACCAACAGTGTTTTTCCCTAGCTGTGGAGGATGGGTGCACTACTTATCAACTTGGACTGTTACAACTTTATCACAGTTTTAGCACAGATATAATATTAATTCTCCAATACACAAGGAAAATTAGTGCCATTCTCCTTAATAAGGTGTGGATTTTGTGCACTATCAGACATAACTCCGAAGTAGGATAAAAAAAAAAGTAATTACTAAAAGCACAAAAAGATTAAAAAGCCATGACATTAAGGGGATCACAGTCTCTTGTGAATGCAAGTGCTCTCTGAAACCCAACAGAAGTCCACAACTTTTAAGTAACTTCAAAAAGTGTAAGATAGTTTTGAAGAAAGAGCTAACATGAAGGAAAATGACTAATATATTATGGAGCCACCCAGCAAAACATAAGTCATGCAGAAAATTGTACAGTGACATATGAGAAACAAGACAGCTTCCAAAAATACTCAATCATTATTGGATGGATGGGAATCTGTGCAACAATGTGTCAGAAGACCTATAAGGTATTAAAATTCTCAATTTACTCAATGCAAAGGACAATCACATGAACATCTTAGGGATATTCTTAGACCCAACAGAAGCACTCAGTGTTGATTGATGATGATGATCTCCAGAAAAAGATTAAACATTATGGTGAAGATACCACCAAACGAATGGATTGAATCTACACTCCTGGAAATTGAAATAAGAACACCGTGAATTCATTGTCCCAGGAAGGGGAAACTTTATTGACACATTCCTGGGGTCAGATACATCACATGATCACACTGACAGAACCACAGGCACATAGACACAGGCAACAGAGCATGCACAATGTCGGCACTAGTACAGTGTATATCCACCTTTCGCAGCAATGCAGGCTGCTATTCTCCCATGGAGACGATCGTAGAGATGCTGGATGTAGTCCTGTGGAACGGCTTGCCATGCCATTTCCACCTGGCACCTCAGTTGGACCAGCGTTCGTGCCGGACGTGCAGACCGCGTGAGACGACGCTTCATCCAGTCCCAAACATGCTCAATGCGGGACAGATCCGGAGATCTTGCTGGCCAGGGTAGTTGACTTACACCTTCTAGAGCACGTTGGGTGGCACGGGATACATGCGGACGTGCATTGTCCTGTTGGAACAGCAAGTTCCCTTGCCGGTCTAGGAATGGTAGAACGATGGGTTCGATGACGGTTTGGATGTACCGTGCACTATTCAGTGTCCCCTCGACGATCACCAGTGGTGTACGGCCAGTGTAGGAGATCGCTCCCCACACCATGATGCCGGGTGTTGGCCCTGTGTGCCTCGGTCGTATGCAGTCCTGATTGTGGCGCTCACCTGCACGGCGCCAAACACGCATACGACCATCATTGGCACCAAGGCAGAAGCGACTCTCATCGCTGAAGACGACACGTCTCCATTCGTCCCTCCATTCACGCCTGTCGCGACACCACTGGAGGCGGGCTGCACGATGTTGGGGCGTGAGCGGAAGACGGCCTAACGGTGTGCGGGACCGTAGCCCAGCTTCATGGAGACGGTTGCGAATGGTTCTCGCCGATACCCAAGGAGCAACAGTGTCCCTAATTTGCTGGGAAGTGGCGGTGCGGTCCCCTACGGCACTGCGTAGGATCCTACGGTCTTGGCGTGCATCCGTGCGTCGCTGCGGTCCGGTCCCAGGTCGACGGGCACGTGCACCTTCCGCCGACCACTGGCGACAACATCGATGTACTGTGGAGACCTCACGCCCCACGTGTTGAGCAATTCGGCGGTACGTCCACCCGGCCTCCCGCATGCCCACTATACGCCCTCGCTCAAAGTCCGTCAACTGCACATACGGTTCACGTCCACGCTGTCGCGGCATGCTATCAGTGTTAAAGACTGCGATGGAGCTCCGTATGCCACGGCAAACTGGCTGACACTGACGGCGGCGGTGCACAAATGCTGCGCAGCTAGCGCCATTCGACGGCCAACACCGCGGTTCCTGGTGTGTCCGCTGTGCCGTGCGTGTGATCATTGCTTGTACAGCCCTCTCGCAGTGTCCGGAGCAAGTATGGTGGGTCTGACATACCGGTGTCAATGTGTTCTTTTTTCCATTTCCAGGAGTGTATTTGGAAATAACATTTAGATAACAGAAATATGGCACACAAGAAAAAAATGAACTCACATCTTATATATTCCGAGACCATACATACAAATTCACGGTATTCCAAAGGGCTTAAGTTTATGTTATTTTATATGTACTTAAATGATTTCGTTTCTCACGTTACAAATTCAGATCCCGTGTTTCCAAATGATTTCAGTCTACTAAGTGAAAGAAGACATGAAGATGTTACAGTGCTAGCAAATGCTCTTTCTGAAGTAGCTCTGAGAGGCTTGCCAGGAAAGATTAATAAAAGGGAAAAAACTTCCATACACTTCCACACATATCAGAATAAAGTGACAATAAAACCGACATTATGCTGCTAATACAATAAATTACAGTGTAATTGAAACTAAATTTCTTGACATTCATATTAACGAAAATTTTAAATGAACCTCCCATAGCATATTTCTAAATTCTGAGCTGTCAATAACGACTTACATATTATGAATCCACAGCAAGACAAAGAGTGCTGAAGTGGTTATAGCTGTATAATCTGCTAACGTACATTAGTTACTGAGACTCAACATGTAGTAGCAGTGAAATGCTCTTGATGGTTTAACAATTTTCAGAAAACATCCAACAATTATATAACAAAAACAAGCACCAGAAAACCATGCAAACCATTTTTAGAGCAAATAAAAATCTTACCTTTTTCTTGCAGTTCTGCATTTATAGCATGCTTGTAAACCTAAGTACACTACGAAAAAATCCCCCCCCCCCTCCCCCAGACTAAGTGTCTGCATGACACTCAGTGACGTACACATTCACTATTACAAAATCACCTTGTGCAAGAAAGGTGCATACCATGCAGGAACAAAACTGTACAATACGTTATGAACTATACAAAATCTGTTTCTGAACTACATTTCAAGAATCACCTACTTGCTGCAAAACTGATTCTACATATTTTGCATTACCCTTGTCCATGCAACTGTATAAAGTGGCCATTGTCACTGTGGAAGTTTTTGTCGGTTCTGTGTACCTGTGAGGTAAAGGCATGTAAGACCACACTCTGCAATTTTACGAAGACCATATTTGTAATATCCGCACACTGAATTCATTTGTGGAAGAATGGCAACAGTACAGCTCTAGCCCATATCCAATTAAGGTAGAGTTAAAATGGATGAAATCTATTTAACACTGCCTAAATCTCCCATGGGCTGGAGCTACACTGTTGCCCTTTTTCCAAAAAATGAAGCAGTGTGCGGACATTAAAATATGGTTATGTTGCAATTGCAGAGAGTGAAGTTATTTGCATTTGCCTCACAGTTATGGATATGCTAAACTACCTGTTATTACAGACAATTTAGTGATGTACTCAGCCATTAAATCAACATGTAGATAATTTTTTGCAAATTGCCTGTTGGATTCTGTCTCAGATTCTTTGGTGGAAGTTTGATGATTACTCTGACATTTTGCCAGCAAGGGCAGCTGGCATTGTCAAAGCCACATCCTTCATTGCGGGTGGCAGACTGGATTGTGAAACTTCGATAATACCAGCCAACAGTGCTGGTGAAACATTAGAAACATCATCAAACAAATAGCAGCTGAAGAATTTGAGACAGAAGCCAACAGGCAGTTTGCCAACGAGTGGCCATGAAAGCCTTAACAATTTTGTAGATAATTTTATATCCCACATCCTGCGTAAAGCCACTGGTTGTAGAAAATTTATACTGACAAATTCATGAGTCCAATATATTTTTATTTTGATGATATTTCATTCTGTGTACAGAAATTGGATGCAAAGGAAGGCGCATATATCATTCTGCAGTATCTGGAAGAAGATTTGTTACTGCAAAAGTTCTGATGATGAATCTGCTAAAAATCCACTGTCTCTTTCTCATATGAAAACAGATGTAGAATCAGATTATTAAGATGATAACTTTGTGGAGGAGGTCCCTGTACAAATTACGCAGCAAATGTCTACATTTCATAACAAATCATTCCTGCAAATGGATGGAAGTGCTTTAGATCAAAAGTTCAAAAACTTTGCACCCTTACAGCAATTTAATCACAATTACCTGTACAGTTCTTTTGAAGAACTCCCAAAATTTACCAATATGTAATGCATTCAAAAGTGTGGAAAGATGTACAAGATCTACATTAGAATGAGCTGCAGTTCATATTTTACATACATATTTACTGGTGAGCAGTAGAGTCAACAGATATGGTAATAATCTTTTTTAAATACTCTATGTTTGTAGTTCGCATATGTAATCTATTATAAAACAGAAATGAGCTGTGGGAAGAACAATGTGTCATTGATACTGTATGAGCTGTCTACCATAAGCAGCAGTACATTTCAAATGATTACTCAATTAACAAAGTAATTCTGAGCTTGAAAAATCAAGTCAATACTGAAAGAATTCTAGGGCATGGCTAGATAAGAAGGCATGTACTATCAGACCAGAGCATGCTGAGACAAAAGACCAGTGATTGGCATAATTAAGAATGTACCGAAACATTTTCATGAGGGCCATCTAATGTGTGTCAAAGGTCATGTACATTGACAAGTGTTTAAGTAAAGTAAATCGGTTCTCATTTGAAGTTTTGTATGAACAACCCAAAGATTTACTATGTATCATCCTATTGGAGATGGTATGCCCTTGCCTTCCTCCAATCTATAAAGTGTCTTACTCAGCCAGTTATAGAGGGAGCTACAGTAACACAGTCTCAGAACTACAGTGCAACTCTGCATTTTTCGCACTAACAAATCATTTCCAATGATGAAAGGAGCATTAAGTGACAGAAGGGGGGGGGGGAGGTGGGGTGGAGGGGGGGGGGGGGAGAAACACCCTAGGACCGACTGGCGATTAATCCCAGTCATTTAGATTTGTAGTCTCGCTTTTTTAAAGAATTTTTTATTCGCACTAATTTTACTTGTACAAGGGACCCCATTTTTAGAATTATGTTGCAATGATGGCCTATTTAAACAATGTCAAATCAACATTAACAAATATGGACTAAACGCACTATAATAACAACAAAAATTGTTGCAAACATTGAGAAGATATATATAATTAGACTACTGATTACAACTGAAAAATGCAGCATTCATAGAATAAGGACTTAATTCCGTGCTCCTTAACTGCACATGGAAAATAAATTAATCAAAATTTCAGAGTAACCATTGAGCCACAAAGCCATTTTCTAAGATAATCTTTACACTGATACAACATAACAAGCAGAAGTAAATGTATGGACAGTAACAGGTTAAGCCCTAGAGCTCATAATGTTTAAGTACAGCATTAGTAGTGTGCTGCTTGACATGGTCATGTTTAATAAATATCTAGGCATAATGTTGCAAAGCAATATGAAACAGAATGAGCATGTAAGGACTGTAATAGGGAAGGTGACAGATGATTTCAGGTTACTGAGAGAATTTTGGGGAAGTGTGGTTCATCTGTAAAGGAGGTCGCATATAAGACACTAGTGCAACACACTGTTGAGCAGTGTGAGTGTTTGGGATCCACACCGGTTCATATTAAAGGAAGACATCGAAAAATTCCAGAATTTGTCACCAACATGTTCAAACAACACACAAGTGTTATGGAGATGTTTTAGGAACTCAAAAGGAAATTACTGGAGGGAAGGCAATGTTCTTTTCAAGGAGCATTATTGAGAAAATTGCATCTGAGGCTGACAGCAGAATGATTCTACTGCTGGCAATGCAAAATTTCGTGTAAGGACCATCAGAGAGATTAGGGCTTGTACAGAGGCACACAGACTTCGCTGGCTCTATCTGTGAGTGGAACAGGAAAGGAAATGACTAGTAGTGGTAAATGGTACCCTTCTCCACGCACCATATGATGACTTGCAGGGAATGTATGTAAATGTAGGGCACTTCTGGGTGTGGAAGAGTTTGTAAGGTGTGAGGGAGGTGGGATAAAGGTTTACGACAGTGGCTTCATCATGTCACCAAAAACTAATAAAAGCAAGATGTTTTAACACCAACTCATCAGCTACCTACATAAATTAAAGAATCTCTATTTCTTCACACAAGACTAGGACACTGCTAAGACAGTATGGACAGAAAGGGAAAATAGTCTAATACTCAAGGACAGTGGGCCAAAAAGAGGTCAGAGTTTGGTGAGTGCTTAGAGGAAAGGTTTGTACTGGTTGCAGCACAGATACAGGACTTAACCATTGTGCAACTAGTTCTACTTGCCAAAGGCATATTTAATTAGAATTCGTATTCTAAAAGAACAGATTCCACTGTTAATGTATCAAATCCTGAGAATGTTAAACATAATGATACACTCTGTACACTCTGGGTTTAGTCAGAGAAGAAGGTGTGGCTCTGTAGTCTTGCACCTGAGCATGAATGGAGACACAGGGCCTGTTGTCAGCAAGCATCAGAAAGAATGCACCCAAATGTTTATTCAACCAGAGAAGGCATTGCAGGGAATGCCAGATGTGGTGAATTTTAACAGCTGGTGTTGATAATGAAATAAGAGGGAACATCATTAAATTGGCCAAAATGTCCATTTTCAATTTATTTTTTATTTATTAGTGATGGACAGTAAGTTTCCAAAGTTTCACTGATGAAATCACAACAAAGTGCCTGAAAAATAATTAAATATGTGACACGATCTTCCTGCCATGCCCACTTTTTGAAGCAACACTTCAATACTAGCTCAGTGAACAACCATTTTGAAGATTACTTTCAAACAAACTTGCACAGGATAGCACACTTGCAGGTTTCTGGCTGATCCTGAACTTCTAAAAAACAGTGTTCATGGAAAAAACCAGAATCCAAATGAGTCTCTAAATTCACTCATGTGGCAACAATGCCCTAAAACCACATTTTCATCTGCTACAGTTGTCAGAGTTGCAACTTATGATGCAGTTCTCATATTTAATGATGGCAACATAGGGACCCTGAAAGTATTAGAGAAAATGGGCTTGAAGATAGGAAATTTCACTCAAGACATCTTGAGAAAAATAGCTTTACTGCACCTCTCTGCACATCAAATGTCAGCTGAAGACTTGGTATAGGAAAGAAGATGGAAAATAAGAAACCAGAAGGGAAGTCTTGAAGGGAAAGAGGTTGCTGTGTACAAATCTGGGACCTTCCGAAGAGATGGCATAAGAAAAAATGTTAGGTTCAACTTAAACTGCATTTTCTAAAAATGATGTTTTTTAAAGTTTACATACCTTTTTCTTAGAATCTATGAAGGTTAGAATTGTGAAATTTTGTACATTTATTTTTATAAACCCAATAAATGTAAATACAAAGGACTTAACAGTAAATGTGTTAATTTCATGTAAAGTATGGTATCTGTTACATCTCCAAAATTGTAGATTTGGTGCATCTTTTAAATAGTGTGCTTTTTTCATGACATGGGCTGATAGAAAGTAATATACAGAAATAACCATATGGTCCTAGAGTAGAGGAGATGCTGGACTAGCATTGTAAATGTGACGAAGGAGCTAAAGATAAGACAGCAAAGGAATGAGAGGTTAGAAGGGAACTCCATGCAATTGCTGATGGCCAATGAAGGCAAGAGGTATTTGCATTACCTCATCAGCAACCACTAGTTAGAGCCCCCCCTCCCTCTCTAGACAACCTAAGGAAACTGCTTAGGTAGAGAAGGTCAGAAGGGAAAGAAGGCCAAAAAGCAAGGACCAATGACTTAAGAGGCTAGCTATAGTCAGCAGAGAAAAAAATGAATCAAGCACTTGGAGTAGGCTGGAGGCCAGAGAGCTAGGAACACTAGAATGTCTGCAACATGGTCATTGGTGACTTAGCTGTTTGCTGCTGACTCTGCTTGCCACAGGCACCTAGACATGATTTTACTTAAACTGAGTACCACAGTGAATAACTTCTTCCTGTCTCTGGCTTCGGGCACTTCTGGCCAGAGAAGAGTGATGTAGGGTCTATTTTCTGTTCACTGTTGAATAAACATAGAACAGGTACGAGTATTCAAGTATCTGGGAAGTTGGATTACAGAAAACGTGGATTGCCAACAAGATATCAAAGTGAGAATGGCTCTGGCAAAAGAGGCATTTCCAAAGCAGAAAAGACACCTAACTAGTTGTTTACACAAGGAATTAAGGAAGCAACTGGTTAAGTGCTTAATATGGAGTGTGGCCTTGTATGGAGCATAAACATGCACTTTGAGAAAGCAGGATGAGAAGAGAATTGAAGCTTGTGGAATGTGGATATGGCATAGAATGGAGAAGATGAGCTGGACTGATAAAAGTCTGGAATGAAGAAGTACTGAGGAGAGTTGGAGAAGAACGGAGGATGCTGCTGATGGTGAAGAACAGGAAACTAAACTGGATAGGCCACAATCTGAGAAGAGATTGACCTCTAGTAGAGGCAATTGAAGGTTTCATTCCGGGAAAGGGAGGGAAGGGCAGATGAAGGTTCCAGATTCTGGATGATGTCAGCAGGCCACATGGACGGTACCAAAGAATGAAGAGGAACACAGAAGACAGAGAAGCATGGAGGGCTATGCAGTCAAAACCTGCTGCAAGGCAGACAGGCCAACATAACCTTAGGGATTCCTCATAGCAGAAACAAAGTCTCCTTCTCACATCAATCAACAGGATGTATTCTTATTGAAGGTAAAAACTTCTGGGTGTTAGGGCACATATTTTTCTACATGGCGTATATTTTGACCCCTATGCTTGGATCTCCCTCAGAATCTTGTACTGTTCATGGTTAGCTGAACTCTGTCAAAGAGCAGCTTTTCAGTCTCTTATAAAAAGGAGTTTTCCTGTGCTTATTCCTGAAGAAGTGGCATTATTGGGTAAAATCCTTGTGGCTGTCATTGGTGGGTCATCATCACTAAACAATAATGGAGTGTTCCTGCACTTATGCTGAAGAAGTGAAGTCACTGGGTAAAATTCCTGTGGCTACAACTCCTATGTTTAACTCTGTTGCTCAGACCTATAAGAAACTGGTAGCCAGGGTTGCAAAATTCATTCATATTCTCTCTCTCTCTCTCTCTCTCTCTCTCTCTCTCTCTCTGTGTGTGTGTGTGTGTGTGTGTGTGTGTTTTATATAATATGGGACAGGTTGACCTACAGCTATTACAGGCAAACCATAATTGTGTCTTGATCTGATGCTACAAGTAATATTACTTTTTTTTTTATTTAGTTGTGGTAGTATGCTGCTGGTTAAAATGCTGTAAATATCCAATATGAAAAGTCAAAAAATGAGAAGAAGCATAAGGCATATAACATGAAGTAATGAGAAGAAGCGTAAGGCATGTAACATGATAATCAACAATTTAGGTAAAAAGAAATGCTAGAAATGGAAAAAAGTACTAACAAATATTTATGCTCAACACAATGGAGATGAATATCTTCCTCATTAAGTACTAATTTTCTGTTGTGATTACTGCAGTATTTTCTCATCACCAAGTTAATAGAACACTATAATTATCATAGTGCCTCAATCAAGTCTGGTTTTTGTATGTACCAAAATTGTCATATGGTGATAATGAAAAACTTATAGTAGAATTTGCAAACAAAGGGGAATGAGTTCATACTCCTCATTTCGTGTGTCTGATGTGATGCACACACTGGCAGTCAATGAGTGCCCAGATATTTTATGACTTTGTTTCTAAGTTAACTGGCAGTGTCAACTTAAAAAAAATCCAAGTTACTTGGGAAATTGTCCTCCATAAAAGAAGTAAGAGAAATCATCTATAGAACACACTTACTTCAAGCATGATGCAGTAGAGTGTGGTCCAATAACAGATATTGCCAGATTTCTGGAGCACACAACTGAAATTGCCAAACTTGCCCTTCTTTGCTTGGGTTGCCTTCATTTATGAATATTATTATTTATGTTAAATGATGTATGCTAAATATAATTGTTTTAGTCTTCTTTCAATAACAATGGAAAGTATCTTTTCGCACAATTCAGCCATAAAATGAAATACAACATCAGACTGTCTGTTGAGTCTTCATCTGAGAAGTACACACTAAACGTGACACAGCAAAAACAGATCTTGTAATAATTTTACAAAAAGATACAGCATCTAATGGCACAGAAATAGTATTCTTCTATAAATTACTTACTTACAAAAACTGAGTTTATTACATTCGTAAAATTTAATTCACACGAAACAGCCCATTTACCTGAACAATTACAGAAGATTGTTTCCCCATGTGAATATAAAAGCTACAAAATTTTCTGTACTACTCTAACTTTTGAGTTTGAAATTTTTACTTTTGGTCAAGCACCAGCAATGAGATGCAGGAACTACAGCCTTACAAATTCCAAAAATATATTTATTTTTTTGACCTTTAGTCATTTTCAATACTAAATTGTCTACATGTTTTAATGAAAAATTCCGGTTGCAATATCTGCAATATTAGCAAATAAAATTACTTATCTCTCTAACTATTGAGTACAAAAAATTAAAGAAAATTTGTTCATTGATTTTTCAATGTGAGTTCTCTTTAGACATAAGGACTCCATGTGATAAAACATCGAAATATAATTCGGTTATTATGTAGTGATATATTTACTGTAGAATATTTTTCTAGTAAGTAAATTTACAGTTAATATTTAAGGAAGACATTTCAAGATTTTCTTGAGTAACAAAACTTAGCAAAAATGTATTCATACGAATAAAAAGCATCCACATTAATACAATCCAACTGAAACATATCACCTACACCAACAACATTTCTAGCTTTTAAAGCCAGAAATATATTTATCTATGATTACAAGAATAAAATGATAATGTGTGAACAGTGGCACAAGTGACAGGACACTTTTACGTAGTACACAAGATCCTACACAAGAGGGATGGGAAAGATCCATGTTGGAAGTCAAAAGTAAGAACAGAGATAAAAAAAGTTTAGCTGTCAAAGATTCAAAGAAAGGGAGTACCTAGACAAAGAGTAGCATTTATACGATATTTCATTTCCTACACATCCTAATTTTGTCTTCTCTTTTTCTCTTAACACTTCCCATTTTATCTCTCCTCTTTCATTTGTTTCAAATATCTATCCACTTACAAATATTTACCATGCAATATACAGAGTGAACCAGAACTCCACTGACAAATTATCACAAGAATGGACCAAAACAAGAAAAAAGTCTAGTAAATCTCTAAAATGTGTATCTTAAGAGCTATGAGCACTCTTTCATCTTTGATACTATGAAATATCTATCTTCTACTGCAAGCTCTTTGCTTTCCATAATTTGGGAGGACGTATGTGGACCAAAACAAGGAAAAAATGCCCAGTAAGTATAGGCTCTAAAATACATATTTTACGCACAATGAGGACTAGTTCCGTAGAAGAGATGTGTTTCAGAGCAGCATAAATGAACAAGTGTTCATACATATAATGGTATGCACAGCCCATGCCCCCCCCCCCTCCTCTCTCTCTCTCTCTCTCTCTCTCACACACCCCTCCCCGTCTACTACTACCGTCTCTAAAAATATGAAAAGCAAAGAGCTTTCAGTACAAGAGATGTCTCTCACAGTAGTGAAGGTGAAGTAGAGCTGATAGCTATTAGCTATTAAGGTATACATTTAAGAGTCTCTGTTTACTGGACTTGTTTCTTGTTTGGTCCCTATTACAACCTCTGAAACTTTATCAATGGACTTTTGGTTCACTCTGTGTATGTTTATTTTGACACTTTGTTCTTAAATTATATACAGTTTTCTTTTATTCCAGTTACTTCATTTCTATATACACTTTTTCTTTATTTTCTTGGTTATTTTTATATCACTGTTTTGTTTCTGATGTTCGTTTCCACCTGAACACACTGTGGGTTGTCCCCTTTCAGCATAGCTATGCACAAAGCCTACAGTACCACCAAACAAATAAGATGGCATAGTGGTTAGGAAACTGAATTTTCATTGAGGGAGAACACCAATAGAGTTAATCTCATCTTAACATGACGGTCATCAATGGCAGAGTACTAGCTCATTTGGACATAGACAAAGAATGGGATTTCCTATGGCATTATAGAACAAATCATTTGAAAAGTTACGGAAAGTATGGGAAACCTCACTCAGGATCTCTAGATGAGGCCAATGTTATAAATAATCATATGTACAAGTCAATTTTCATATCCTTTATTACTGTCAAACAACTTCAAGCAAATGAAGAAACAATTAAAATTAAAAACACAAGTTTTCACCTAGAAATACATTTTTCTGAATAGAAACGTGAGGATCTAACCTCCCTTTTGCAATCTGTGCTTCCTGTGTCTTAATCTTCTTTTCCTACTCCCTACCTGAAATGATCGAAAATGTTGCACCAATGCATAGTACTCTCATGTGGTCACTAGGCCCCTCTTCCCCTCGCAATTCCCTCATGTGTTTACAGTGTTTTTAATAAGAAATATGGTAAAGTTTGTGACTGTTTGGATAAAGAAGATTATAATTCTTGTAGTATGAAACTAACTCTGAAATGCAATGTGCTTTTACTCTCAGGTAGTCATGGAAGAAATCTCACGGAAATCCTAAATGACACGAGCAATCATCTTCAAGTGAATAGTGTTGTGAAACCCGGCGTGAAAACAAAAAAACCTTATACAAGACGCCGACCTAAAAGGAAAAATGCTGCGTAGCAATAACTTTATATTTTGTGTAAGTGGTGCAAATGACGTGGGAAGAAATGAAGCTGATATCTGCATTGAATCCCTGAAGAACTTCCTTGAAGAAAATAAGCGGAAAAATACAATTGTCGCTACTCTTCCACATCGGCACGATCTGATCTACAACTCGTGCGTAAACAAGGAAATACGAAAAATGAATATTAGAATTAAGGCACTATGTTCAAACTACGGAAATTGTTCTATTATAGATATAGGAAAGTTGGATAGAGGTCAACACACATCCCACGGATTGCACTTAAATTAAGCAGGTAAACGCTATTTGTGTGAAAAATTAAATTTAATCATAAAAGAAAGAATCGAACTGAAAAACTTTATATATAAAAACAGTTTGTTCACAACTGAAAGAAGTCTGACAGAAACTTTTTTAGACTAACTCAGCCTTCACCATACATACGTGAAAGCGAAGTACTTGACAACATCGCAAATCACAGTAAAATCAAAATAATATCGCAAAATGTCCAGTATATTACCAATAAAATTGAATTGACGAATTTCTAAGTGTTAGTAGCCCTCATATTTACCTTGTGAATGAACTAGGGTGCAAAAGTGAAGAATTATGCAGCATTAATTTAATTAATTATAAAATTGTGAGTGTCTATTGTAGGGAACAACATAAAGGTGGTGGTGCTGGTATTTATGTCAAAAATAATGTCCAGTGCGAAAAAATTGACTGGATAGATAAACTTCCATGTGAGATGGTCTTTGAAATGGCTGCCATAAGAATAAAGCTCAGATATAGCAGTTTAATAATAGCTAGCCTGTACAGATCCCCTAACAGTAACATGGGAGAATTCTTTTGCCATTTAGAGGAACTTATTGATAAACTGTCACCTCATAAAAAACAGACTATAATAGTAGGGGATGTGAACATTGACTCCTTAACTAATAGTGTAAGTTACCTTAGATATATTGATATATTACAGTCCTATAATTACAACCACGTGAATTCAACACCAACAAGAATTACTGGTGACTCTCAGACATGTATTGACCATGTTATTACAAACTTAAGTAAGGAGGACCTTGTAGTTGGAACTGTTGAGAACCACATTTCGGATCATAGTGCATTAGTCCTAGAGCTTCACACTGACAAAGAAATAGTATCTCATAAGGAACAATTTACTTAAAAAAGAAAGCTTGACTATCATGCATTAAAGGAAAAACTGACACACATAAACTGGTATCAGGTAGGCCTATATGCAACAGAAGACATTAATGAAAAGTGGGAAATATTTTATACAACATTAACCCATTGTCTAAATCAAGTATGCCCAAGGGTCAAACACTAAAGAAAACTGACAGTTCCAGGAATCTTAAACTCCCCCATAAGATGATGAAATTAAAGAATGACATGAATGATCTATATATTCTTTTTAAAGACACCAAACTGCAGTACCGCAGTACTCTCAGTCTAAATACAAAGCCTGTAGAAAAACCTATAGGGAAGCACTTAAGACATTAAAGGCACAGAAGTATGCAGAACAGATGAGTCAATCCTGTAATGTTAGCAAAACAGCGTGGAATATAGTAAAGAAGGAAAGTGGGGGGAATGACAAGGCATTGTGTAACAACATAATAATAAGGCGCAATGAAAAATTGGTTAGTGACCCAAAAGAAGTATGCGAGAGATTCATAAATCAATTTAGTAAGATGAGTAAGGAGGATATGATCAACCCACCGCAGGTGCTAAATCCCAGTAATGTCAGTAATTCGTTCTTCCCGAGGTGTGTAACAGAACAGGAAATCCTGAGAACCATTTCCAACTTAAAAGCAAGTACATCCAGTGGCTGGGATGACATCTCAACCAAATTTCTGAAAGAATGCAGTAATGAGTTAATAAAGCCACTGCAACATTTAATAAACAGCTCTTTCAGACAGGGGTCATTTCCTGACTTATTAAAAGTCACTGAAATAAGACCAGTGCATAAAAAGGGAAAAACTACTGATGTACAAAATTATAGGCCTATTTCATTGACATCAGAACTTAGTAAGTTGTTGGAAAGGCTATTTCTTGATCAAATGGAATCATTTTTCTCTAAGTACAATATATTAAAAAGTTCTCAACACGGTTTCAGGAAAGGCAAGTCTACAATAACAGCCATAGCCACATTTATTCAAGCAGTATTGAATAAACTTGATGATGGAAACAAAGTTATTGGCACCTTTCTAGACCTATCTAAGGCTTTTGATACTGTAAATCACTCCATTCTTCTACATAAGTTAGAAACTTATGGGGTCAGAGGAGTGGTATTAGATTTGTTAAGATCGTACCTTGCTGACAGGAGACAATGTATTAAGTTATATCATACAACTGGGGGACTTATACAAACAGTAAAATCATCTTATAAAATTCTTAACTGTGGAGTCCCTCAGGGAAGTATTATTGCGCCTTTTCTGTTCATTGTGTACATCAATGCTATAATAATTCCAAAAAATGCAGACCTTGTGAATTATGCCGATGACATCTCCTTCATAAGCTGGGGCCCTACAAAACAGCCAGCAGTGCAAAATAATATGAAGAATATATGATAGAATATATGACTAAAAATAAATTGGCATTAAATAAGGAAAAGACAATCCCAATGGAGTTTATGCTAAATTACAAATCGAGACAAGTGGATACTGAGCCAGAGTTATCAATTGAAACAATTGATAAATATAAATTCCTGGGTATTATAGTTGATGAACATCTTACATGGAAGGAGCACATCAGCTACATGTGTAAAAAAATCTCGTGTAATACCTACCTGCTAAAACGCCTTTCTAGCATAATAGCGTCACCAGTCTTAAGACAAATCTATTTTGGTATTATTCACTCCCACCTACAATATGGTATTGAGATTTGGGGCGGGGCACCAACGGTATACATGGATATGGCTTTTAGAGCCCAGAAGAGAGCAATTAGGATAATAGCAAATATTAGTAAACGTCAATCCTGTAGAGAATACTTCATTAAGTATAATATGCTAACAGTGTATTCATTATATGTTCTAAGGACTATACTGTTTGTAAAAGAAAATATGGAGCACAGTATAATAAATAGTTATATCCATAGTTATAAGACAAGGAAGAAAGAGGATTACCACATAAAATTCAGAAATAAAAAAGCAACCGATCATAATCCATTTTCTGCTGGAAGATTTTTTTTTACAACAGACTGCCAAATACCATAAAAATGTTAAAAGGAAATATATTTAAAATAAAATTAAAGCAGCTGTTAATTGCTAAATGTTTATACTCCATCAAGGATTTTTAATGCTGTATGTACTTTATTTCTACTACTAAACTATTATTATTGTTCATGTATGTACTGACTGACTATGTCCACGACTGTAAAAGTTATTATGGACAACTAAACCATTATTATTATATTATTATTATGAATGAACCAGCTGGAACTGTGCATCCCAGGAGAGCATTTTTGTCCTAGCAACCCTTATTGTTAGAGGGTCTGCACAACTGGCACGCAAGGTGGGTTGCCGACCCCCTTTCAGGAGCGCGGAGAGAAACATCACCAGTGGACAGAAACAATAACAGACTTTCCAAATAAACATGGAACTACATCACCAGACAACATGTGACAGTGTTCCACCAATCGAAACTTATATGAATCATGTAGCGTTCTGCCGACCTGGCTTTATAAGCACGGTTAGACCATCAGACTAGCAGTGTTTACCAACCGCTTGGAACAGCTACGGCCAAGACTTATGCTGGCCCTAGCATTGTATTCACTCGCCGTAGCACTGTAGTAGCACATTGTATTTTTTAGTGTAGATTTTGGTCAGTATTTTCTTCCATTGTCTTGTTTCCTTATCTGGTTTGCCACCACAAGAGTTGTGAGGTTTTTTTCTGTTTGTTCTTGCATTTAACACTTAGTGTATGACAAGAAGGTGTTTTTCTTTAATTATAATAAAGTGTGTTCACACTGACTGTTAGTTCTTTCCTGCCGACCGCAAGACTGCCACGACCACTTATGAATCAGGCTAAGGTATGGGAATAACATTACTACAACATTACCATAGTTTTACATGATTTTACTTGGGAAAGAAGCTACATAATTTACACTTTCATACAATTACCAGATTATACTCCACCTAAAATGTTGGCTAATGTAGTTCTTAATGAATCAGATAATACTACAAATCTATTACCAACTGTAGAGCCTACATGCATGAGAAGAAATACCTCTCATTAGGATGCATCAAATTTGATAAGGAATAATTGCTGCCTGAAATCATCTTAGTAAGTTTGTGACTAACAGAAGTAATTGGCAGTAGCAGTCCTTTTACCACTTCTATTTCCCCCTGAATCAATGATAAAGGCAGACCCCAACAAGTCTGCAAAATCCATTGTAGATTAAATAACATGAAACTCTCAAGCATCTGAACCACATAGACTGAGACAAAACTTTATAAACTGTGTTTGTTCTTCACTGTTATATCCAACATATGCCAAGTAAAAGAAGTAAATAAAAAGACAGTGTAGTTGCTGGTTTACAATAACTTCGTCACCCCTCTGTTTCCAGTTTCAGATTTGGCTAGGAATATATTTTTTGCAACTCTCTCTCTTGATTGCATGTAAGTAGTAATCCATCATACATCCCAAGAAATGAAACTAGCCACAATCTCCTGCATAAAATAAGACTCTCTCTGAAACATTTACTTTTCTAGTATCATTTTTACACAAGGAAAACTCATACAATTGCCAAAAGTGTTTGTAGTTTTAGAGAAAATGTCATTTTCAGTGCTGATATAAAAAACAAACCCGACAAATTTCGCATAAAACTGTTTATCCTATGTGATTCAACAACAGGATATGTTTTGCGCACTGAATTTTACACACATAAATGGCAAGGGTTTCATGGGTAACAAAAATTTAGTTTTCAATATTTAAGGGGACTTGTATGTAAATCATTGTCAAAACAATCAATTTTTACACTTTTGTCTTAAAAATTCTCTGTTGTTTTCTGAACTAGAAAAAGTTTACTTTCAGGAAAATGGAGCGCAGAAAGTACCAAAATTAAAGGAATTTAAAAGTGGCAGCACGCATCACGACATTCCCATGGCACACAGTCAGCTCTTTTAAAAATAAAGTTTTGCTCCCATTGTTTCTTTTTTATGGCTTTTTAGTCCCTTAAGTTGGCTAACCTGTGAAAGGTTTACAGTTAGTTTTTGTTTCTACAGAGAGTTTAGTCAGTTTTCTGTTTTTTTGGTGCAAATATTTTGTTTACAGTGAAGTAATTGTGTGCATGGGTTTCTTATTCCACTTGAAAGCAATGGAAAGAATTAAGAAGTTCGGTGTTAAACTATGAAAATTTTATGGAAATCGGTTCACCAAACAGATTAGCTCTGCTAATACTGAAATACAATGTGATACAACACTTAAATCATTTTCAACTACTCCCAGCTTCAACTACTCCAAGTGCTTCAAAGTTAAAACTGAAATATTTGGACAACGTGCTTGGCAATATTAATGCTGATAATATAGAGACGCCAACTATTGATTCACGTTGTGTTGTTGTTGAACTCTCTGCTTTATCTGAACTAATAAATAAAGCTTTGTAGTGTAAGGAATGTGGCAATAGTGACGTGAAGGTAGTTGAGGAGATACGTGCTAGAAGAGGTTGCGCATCAAAATTAAGAATTGTTTGTAATTTTTGTGATTTAAGCAAATGCGGCTATACTTGTGGCATAACTAAACAGAGAGTGTATAACACAAATATTAAACTTGATTATGCTATGAGGTGTAGAGGCAAAGAATACAGAAGTGCAGAAATTTTCTGTGCCCTTATGGACTTACCTCCCCCTACAAAGTTCGACAGGTACAATAAAATTATTCTACAGACTTTGGAAGAAGTAGCAAATGATACATGTATGTCTGCACCTCTGGATGCATCCTGGGAGCGAAGAGGCCATAGTTCCCTAAAAGGTGTAGTGACAGGTACCTCCTTGGACAATGGTAAAGTGATGTGGAATATATTACCAAGTACTGTCGTGGCTGTACTAATGGAACTGGAAATCATAAATGTTTGATTAATTTTAGTGGTTATAGTGGATGGATGGAATCTGAAGATGTTGTGAAGATATTTCTCACGTCAGTGGAGAAATATTGTGTGATGTATACATCTTGACTAGGAGATGGAGACTCTTAAAGGATACCAAGGAGTTTGTGAATCCAAACCTTATGCTGACATAAAAATTGAAAAAATGGAATGTGTTGGCATGTCCATAATAGGTTAGGTACAAGACTGAGGAACCTGAAGAGCAATTTGAAGGGAAAGAAATTAATTGATGGTAAGTGCATTAGTGGACGTAGTCGGCTTACAGG
This sequence comes from Schistocerca nitens, assembly GCF_023898315.1. Classification (NCBI taxonomy): domain Eukaryota; kingdom Metazoa; phylum Arthropoda; class Insecta; order Orthoptera; family Acrididae; genus Schistocerca; species Schistocerca nitens. The sequence continues at coordinate 1,145,073,935 of NC_064614.1, read as the reverse complement.
CAAAGAAATAGACAGGTTGCAGCATTATTATGGACAAGCCACATGACAAAATAAAATGACCTTGAGGGAATGAAAAAGATAGTATGGGTTACCTTCTTTCATAAATTCTTCACAGATGACAACCCATGTCATGCACTCTGCCCCACCTGGCAGCGATTCATGGTGTGGCTACCAGAGGGCTGTTACTCAAGATGAGACCTACAGCCATAAACATTCTTTGCCATTTGCTGTAATGGAAGTTATAAAACCTATATATGGGGATCTTAGTGACACAAGATTATCAGAGAAATGTTTACACGGTAGGACTCAAAATCCAAATGAAAGTTTCAACAACTGTATATGGAAACGGACACCAAAAACTGTTCTAGTAGGACTAAATACTTTGAAAATAGGTGTGCTAGTTGCTGTTCTATATTTCAATGACAGTGCAGTATCAAAGCTTAATGTTGTGGAACTGATGGGAGTGCCTTGTGGACTAATTGTGCAATGTCAAGGCACAATGTTGTGGAACTGCTGGGAGCACCTGATGGACTAAATATGCATAGAGCTCTTAATAGCCACTGACCAAAGGAGGCTCTTCGACGCAGAAAAATCAGTGTTGGCAGCCACCAAACAAGCAAGAATAAGAAGAAAAAGTGTGAAAAAGAGAAGGGAGGAAGAGCAACACAGGAAACAAGATGAATATGGACCTGGGATGCATTAGTGCCATGCAAGTTTAATAGAAAAAGCAACTTTTAACTTTAACTTGAATTTCCTGGAAGTTAAATTATTTCATGTTATGATACACTTTGGCTAAAAACTATCAAAGATAGAGAGCTGAAATTTTGTATACTGTCTTAAAACATTTTTAACTAAAAAGTAGACTGCCCTTATGACTTAACTTTGAAAATAAAATGCTTTTTTGAAGAAAAACCCTGAATTCATTTCCAAAATTTTTGATAATCATACTTAAAATTTTTTGTACCACAATTTATGACAGCACCACCTTTTCAATAGTCTACTTTAAAGGTAATAGTGTAAAGAACTTACAGGAAAAAATAAACCTTCTATTTTGTTTGCATTTTGAATAATGTGTACGTATTACATACATAAATAATTAGCAAGGTTTATTTCACTTGCAACAAAAAAATACAATTAAAAAAAAGTGAGAGAGCTTAAGCTGTGGTTCATACATAAAAATGATGTGAAAAGATGTTTTGAAAGATGGTAAGCATTATATAGGCTTACAAATCTTATTCTTTGAGTTACATGGTTTAGAAAACTGACAATTTTTTCAAGGTTTCCCCTGGTATTCATGGGCCAGTCCCCTTAATATAATTACTGACCAAATTTAAAATGCTGTCACAATCTGCTCACTATGAGGTATAGTCCTGCCTTAAAGGTTTAACACATTAACACAAGTATTAAAATTAAAAGCTGCGTATATATCTTGAGGCAGCGTAACTTGTGGCATGCAAATTACACTGATTATATTCATTCAGTATTTGAGAATTTGTTGACTTAGCAACTTCCAAAAATCTTTATACGTAATTTCAGACATAGTCAAAACTTTTTTTTTATTTGATATGAACATAAAATAAAGAAAAGAAAAAGGTTTATCGCTTGCTACATTTTTCTCTGTTCACACAGTCAAATTTCAGCATCGGGCATGACATTTTAATTTATTATATTTTTACTACTAATCCTATTCACAACAACTGATTTTGTCGACAGTATCCACATAAACTACTCAATTCACCTGCAAAATTATATCACTGTACAGCGATTTGTATAAAAAATATGAGGTCATAAACACTGAGATACTTGAAAAACTACGTCATCAGCCATACACATTTTATATGCTTAATGTCAAATTTTTAACACGTTAAAACCATACTTCAAGTATTCATAAGTTTGAAGCTGTTTTACACATTAGATTTTGAGTCTGAAGAAGCAAGGGGGTACATTACCTTTTGAAGAGAAGGCAAACAAAACGGAAGAAGAAATTGTTTTTCTGCCTTTTTATAATGACATCTGTGAATGCTTTCATCATGTATCAAATAACAAGGAATAATCAGGACACAGGTTGCCATACAAAAATTTTCTTTATAGCTATGGGAGGAGTTTCCAAGCAAAGTAAGAACACAACAACAGGTAGTAACTTCCAAAATGTGTCTTGCAAAAAGGCTGTATGCTGGCAGAATTTCTTTCATGGATACGAAGACACGCCCACAAATGTGCAAAGCTCATAAAGGGTGGTGCAGGGAAATGGGAAATTACTCTTGTCACCACAATACAGGCAGTTGTTCAGAAATAATGAGAAACAGTCGTGAACACAATTCAATTAGTAATCTTGCAGCACTGAGGTGGTACGGAATATGCTGTCGCTGTTAGAGCCTTTCACAAGCAGGGCAATAGTGCGACTGCTGCACAAAAGGTATTTTGAGAGCATTACCAGCTAGCTCATGGTTTCATCCCACCTGCTCATGTGAATACAATGTGGTGGCATAATTTTGAAGAAACAGGTTCAGCCTTGAAAACATAGCCTTCAGGCAGTGTTCAAATGGTATATACTCAGAGAACATTGCAGCCTTTCAAGTTTCCATCATGAGGAGCCCTCGATGCCCCATTTGACAAGATGCATCAGCACTAGAGATTGGGCAACAAAGCATACAAAGAATATTGCACGACTTAACATACCATCCTTATACATTACAGATTGTGCAACAACTAAATCCCTGATAACCTGTGTCACATAGGAAGTTTAGCGAAAAGGTGTAGGTTGAAATATGAGGATGTCAATTTCATTAACAACATATGGACATCAGCTAAAGCCTACTTCCATCTTAAAAGAAGTGTTAACAAACAAAACTTCCATTACTGAGCACAGGGAAATCCTTACAGGTTTCACAGGCGTCCATTACACAGTTCCAAGTTACAGCATGGTGTACCATGTAATATGGTGGTGTCACTGGCCCTTGATTTTGTAATCATGAGGGTGGTATTGCAACAGTAACATCTGCTTGGTGTGTTCATGTGAAGAAAAAACCATTGCTAGTCCCAAAACAAGCTAGACTGGGTATTCTGGAGTATCCATAGGATGCTATTACAATATGAAAACCAAAACGGAGTAAATCTTTCTGATATGTTCTTTAAGAAGTAAAGAGACAGTTTGTGACACTCTGTAGTGAAAACGTTAGTAGTATACTGTTTACATCCACTTTCATCAAATCTGTGTTTAGTCTTGAAAATTATGTTACTTCAAAATCTCCCCTTTCCCTGTGTCATCTGCACACGAAGCGGCCAATGTTGAGGTGTCCCGATTGTGATATTGTACCATGAAAGTCTAAATTATTGTTACATTTATGAACAAGCATTTACACAAATTATTTTCAACTGAAATTTTATTTTAATTTAAATACAAGAGTTGGACAAACACATGGAAACACCAAGACACATGCGTGCTTTAACATAAATGCAGTGGCTAGCCAAGCTTGCAGGTTGCACTGTTGTATTTGACCATGAAGAGTACCTGTACATTGTAAGTGTCATTCATGGCCAGAACAATGTTCTGTGTAGTTGCGAGTGGATTACATTGGGGCTAAGTGAATTTGAATGTGGGCGTGTTGTTGGTGCTTCTGCAACCAATGGAGCTGACATGTTTTGTGTTTCAAGGGTCACCATAGCGAAAATTTATACTGCACACACGGGAAGTGGAAAAAAGTCATCTGCTAAGTTACAATGCGGATGAAAGAGTGTATTGAGTGATTGTAACAAATAGTCACTGCTGCACACACGGGAAGTGGAAAAAAGTCATCTGCTAAGTTACAATGCGGATGAAAGAGTGTATTGAGTGATTGTAACAAATAGTCACTGGAGAGAAATGTGACAAAAAATAAGAGGACAACAGCTGCAAAGTACTGCAATCGCAAAAACCTGTTGGCGCAAAAATGTGAAGGGGGTTCCATAAGCAGGGAATTTCAGGACAAAACTGGAATGCCAAAACCACTCATCAGTGATGCAAATGCCCATAGCACAAAAAAGTGATGCTGAAGCCATAAAATGTAGACTGTGGGGCAATGGAAGAAAGTCATTTGGTCGTATGAGTCTTTTTTGACACTGTTTCCAACTTATGGTGAAATTTAACCCCAAAAGTGAAAGATGGCGGGGGTTCAGCGATGATATGGGCAGCCATAGTGTGTTGTTCCATGGGCCCCCTGATTACTGTGCACGGTTGCATTACTGCCAAGGGTTATGTGGACATTTTGGTGAATCAGGCCCACCCCTTGTTATAATGTTTGTTCCCCAGTGAGAATGATGCTATGTTCCAATAGGATTGGGCCTCTGTTCACACAGCTTGCATTGTCCAGGACTGGCTTTGTGAGCATGAAAATGAACTGTCACAACTCCCCTGGTCACAACACTTGATCAGATCTCAATATAATTGAGGCATTGTAATCTACTTTGGAGAAAAGGATGTATGATCACTATCCACCTCCATCACTGGTAACTGAACTTGCAGGAATAATGCCCTTAAAAACCATACGGGTCTGTACTTATCCATTCTAACTGGAAGTTGTTTTGAAAGCCAATGGGTTTCCTACACCATAATAGGCATCTTAATGTACTGATTTTTTTGTTTTTCCATGTTTTTGTGCAAGTCCTGCACAGTTCCTGTGCTAAACTGAAAGCAAGTGTATTTTACTTTATTGTTAGTTTAAAGAAGAATTTTTTTATTTCAAAAATGTGTTTTCTCTTTGCAAATAATACTTAAAGGATGGTAAAAATATCTGGAATTCTGTCACATACAGGCTACAAAGGGTACAGAAACTGAAGTATTAACTACATGTAAATATTTACTTTGGTCATTAGCAATTTCTCAGACATTATCAGCTCTCTTGAGGACAAGTGGATGCTCTTTATTTGTCTGAATATATTTCATGAATTGCTATAACACTGTAGTACAGAAACAAGGCATTGAGAAACATAAGAATCAAATTGGTGTCCAGTCAATATCTACATGTTGGAATTTATTAGGGAAAGCTCTGAAAACAAAATGCAGTGAGGGCAAGAATTTTTACAAGCCCTACTCAAAAAAATGTTCTGGAATACAATAATAACCAAACTACAACTATTAGTTGCTGCTGCACTACAGTCAAATCATGCTTTCAAAATACATTTATCAAATCAAATATCTGAAAGGCCTTAAGCAGCCTTGGCAGGATTCCACATACTTTAAAACTGGATAGCTTTGCTGTTGTGAAACAAAGCAAGTAGAGAGAAATTGATAAGCCAAATTAATAATGAACCAAATGTTATTTCACAGTTAGAATACTCAACTGTTGATGAGTAAAGTATAAGTACAATGTGGCAATCTTTCGCCTGCAGTGACATATGTCAACCTAAAATCAAAATTAGTGTACATACATTTTCAATAGATTATTCGTAATATTTATAAAACTTTCTTACATTATAATAATACTGGATATGTCATTTCATTGATACCATACAATATAAATTCACCACATTACGACATGGAAACAGCCAAGTCGTGAAAATTAGGAACTGATCAGAAAAAAAATTATGGGATTAACTTTGTACATAACCTAGAATTTTCACTTTGTACTTAGTCATTACTTTATAAATAGCAGTTGGTGAATTGCAGTATATAACTCAAAGGAAATATAGTTCCCTCAAATGAACAAATGATATAATCTGACAGTATTTCCTTTATTTTTTATTTTATGTTTTTTTCTCATTTAGTTAATCTACTGTTTAATGCACTGATTTGTTTGGTTCTTGCACGACTGGAGAAAAATAGAAAAAGGGTGAAAGAAAAAGAAATACTCTAACTGTAGGTGTTCTGAATTGTGCTCATTAAAAATGTTATTGAACCCTGTATTCTTACATGACACAAACACATGAAAACACAGAAACTTTAAACAGAGAATTAGAAATTATACAGTCTATCCAATGTAATCTTACAAATGGGGCATGGAGGAGTAGTATTAATACTGGAGTAGATAGCTCATGCAGGCAGAATGCTTTATAAAATCTATACAGTAACAATACATTGTTAAAAAAGAGAAAAATACTGAAACTGAAGGATGTCACAAAACATGATACCTTCAAATGACCAGAATGCATTTACAAATAGTGATTATATGGGCATTTTCAACATAAAAATGATGTTACGATATTATTGCTACCTGGTTCTTACAAAACTGGTGCAGTTTAAAAGAACTCATGCTATATCATGGTGCACGTAAAGAAAATAAATTTATAATCTTCTCTAAACATGTGAAAACCGGCAAGACTTAAATCCATTTGATATTCTTCTATATGTCTTAGCAACCACAGATAATGAGAGATTGAAAATTATTAATAATAGCAGCAGTATGTAAGATATGATGTGATAAAAACGATATGGTAGCCAAAGCACGGTGTAAAGAACAGTATTATCTGTGAGATCTGCAAATGGAAAAAAGAATCTAATATAGAAATTATAGTAAATACATTTTAAAAAGTTATATTAATATGCACTACAATTACAGCTAATATAAGTTACGAAACAAATTTTTCTGTCACTGTGTAGGTAATACAGCTGAATATCAGCACCCATGAAATACAAAAACATGAAGCTCATATATCAATTTAACTCTGACAGATTACACAAGAAATTACTAATACCACTAAACTATTCATGATTTACTGAATATGAAATAAAAAAGGCACATGTATCTCATGCATATCAGAGAGAAGGGAAACTTATAATCTCTGCTCCCTTATTATAAACATTCTGTATGGTAAAATGAAAATTTCCACAAGCTAGTTTAATGTGGCTGGCATGCAAATAGGCAGGTGGAGGGTTCATTCCACCTTTGTACAGTGTTGAAAGTCTGTAACAATTTCAACTTCACTTCTAATAATGTGTAATGATGTACTTATAAACTGCTTATTTTGTTATTACAATATAAAAAAGAAATTTTATTTGATTACAAATGTTATGAGAACATTACTTTTTTACTTCAGCTAGGCCAAAACACCACAACGTCTCATAAAATGAAGCTAAAAAAATTAAGAGGCATTCTGAAGGTTTTTATTTTACCTTCAGTACTTATCAAGACATACAAAACGTAACAGAACATGATGTAAAAAAATAGAATACAAAGAGTTTTCTTGACAGTTTTTGAATATGTTGGTTAAATTGTCATCACTAACTCACTTATCTTCGTGTTAAAGGCGGAGACTCTTGACACTAAGCAGTAAGCACTCTGTCAGGCTTTGTAAAGTACACAAAGATTTTCCAATAAAAACAAGCACTCAATCGAGAAAAAATGAAAAAAAAAGCACAGAGGCAAATATCAAAAGTATAAGGCAAAGGACAACACAGTAATGCAAATGCAAATATTAACAAATTCAATACAGGTCTTTACCAAAGACTGCCATTGTTAATAAATGCAGCACTGGAAATCTCATTTTAAATGGCAATTACTGGTGAGTAAACTAATTTCTACCATTTGTAACACATTTATCATGTACTGACAGGGGGAAAATTAATATAAAATTGCAATGCCAAGAAGGAACTGTGTGACATAGACAAAAGTAGGTAGGCACATTTCTACATCGAAAGATGATGTCTATTCAAATTCTGCTTGTGTCTGTATATGTGTGGATGGATATGTGTGTGTGTGCGAGTGTATACCCGTCCTTTTTTCCCCCTAAGGTAAGTCTTTCCGCTCCCGGGATTGGAATGACTCCTTACCCTCTCCCTTAAAACCCACATCCTTTCGTCTTTCCCTCTCCTTCCCTCTTTCCTGATGAGGCAACAGTTTGTTGCGAAAGCTTGAATTTTGTGTGTATGTTTGTGTTTGTTTGTGAGTCTGTCGACCTGCCAGCACTTTCATTTGGTAAGTCACATCATCTTTGTTTTTAGACAAATTTAGCGTCAGTCGTATAAGAGTGGCATTAGTAATGTCACTATGATGATGCAAATCAGGTTTGCTTTAAATACATGCTGTAACAGTCATGGGCATCAGTTATCTTTGAGACTGGATGTGGTGAGTTGATATTAGTTAAGAATGACTTTAAGGTGACAATGACACCGTTGTCAACATCTGATTGAGTTTGAACGAGGTTGAGTAATAGGGCTAAGAGAAGCTGGATGTTCCTTCCGCAATACTGCAGAAAGACTTGGCAGGAATGTAGCCACTATACATGGCTGCTGGCAGCAGTGGTTAGGGGAATGTGTCCAGACAGCCACATGGCACTACCGAGTGGGAAGACCATCATGTTCAGTATATGGCTCTGGGGATTTGTGCTGCATACACAGCAACAACTTGAGCAGCAGTTTGCACTGCAGTGACACAATGAACTGTTACAAATGAGTTACTTCAAGGACAACTCCAAGCCAGGTGCCCTGTAGTATGCATTCCACTGACCGCACACATAACTGCCATTTGTGACTTAAGTGGTGTCATGTGAGAGCTCATTGGAGTGTAGGATGTAGGTCTGTTGTGTTCGCTGCTGAAAGCTGTTTCTGCCTTAGTGTTGGCCATGTGTTGGTTAGGAGGAGGTCAGTTGAGGGCCTGCAACCAACCTGTCTGTGTGCTAAACACAATGGACCTACTCCTGGAAATATATCTCACACACCCTGACTGCCAATTTGTATGTTAATCTGTGAACAGAATTCCAGAGGATGTTTCCCAGTATGATAACGCCTGCCCACATGCTGCTGTTGTAACCCAATATGCTCTGTACAGTGTCTGCATGTTGCCTTGGCCCGCTTGATCACCAGATCTGTGTCCAATCGAGCAAATATGGGACTTCATCAGACGACAACTCCAGTGACATCCACAATCAGCATTACTCGCCCCTGTATTGACTGATCAAGTGCAAAAGGCATGGAACTCCATGCTACAAACTGACACCTGCAACCTGTACAACACGATGCACACACGTTTGCACGCTTGCATTTAACATTCTGGTGGTTACACCGGTTATGAAAGTACCAGCATTTCATATTTACCATGTATTATCTTGCACTTGCTTGAACCTGAGATCTTGGAAAGTTAATTACTTAAATGTGTTACCTAGAAAAATGTATTCCCAAAATTTCATTACTCTACACTAATTATTTTCTGGTGTTGCAATTATTATTTTTCTTCTATCAGTGTACATCTAGGGAAAAAATCCATTCACAATGCATCCACACTAACTAAAATAAATATAGACAAAAATTTAAATCCAATAAGGTCTTTACATAGCTTTCATTTGCCTAAACTAGAGTATTTTCTAGTTCCATGTCTTCAAGTTCAATGTCACTTGTTTCCATCAGTTGTATTATCATATGTTCCACTATACTTTCTCTCTAGGCCCTGGCTCAAAAAATCAGTTTCTTGCAATGCTTCCAACCATTTTATGCATCTCACCCTGTCATGTTGAGTAAGTTTGTTAGCTACTTCACATCGGCAAGTTTGAAAGTAGTGTTTCTTTCCACCACTTCTAATTTCCCCAGGACCCAGATCAGCTCAGTAGAATAATACTGGCAGTGACATTGTGACAGGCACACATATTTACTTTGTGTCTTATTTCATTTGCCTACTGATCTAACTCATATGCCTTTTGCCTTCATTTCACTGAGTGAAAATGAATCATTCTTTCCATCAAATTACTCCGGTATGTCTGCTTTGCACCAACTTGAACATGACAGCTTTTCTATTTGAATGGAATGATAGCTACCAACAATAACTGAGCCTTCTTCCAGTGTAGACAACGTCCAAATAAAGCAATTTTTAAAAGCTTCTCCATTCATTTCTGAATGATTATCCAATTGGCCGGAACATTTACCACCACGAAAAACAAGTGTGTCCTATGGTAAGAAGCTTGTGTTCAATGCACCAGCATGGATGATGACTAATCAACCAACTCTACCAGTAGGCACTTACAGCCCACCATTCTCTTTGAAGTCATGCCATGTATATTTATTGGCACGGTTTTGTGAAACTTAACTTACATTTAAGTATGCTACTATATTACAGATCTTCAGCATGCAGTAAACGAATTGTACAAGAAAACTTCACTCTTGACACTGCAATGTCTCTGCATTCCATTGAAAACTTTTGTCCCCCATTACACTTTCTCAATTGAAAACCAAGTCAGCAAAGAATGTGGAAAATGAAGATCTCTGAACCAAAATAATTAACTGTTTCATGAAGATAGTCCTGTTTCTATTAGCAACCAGATACTCTCCTCTGCCACCAAGCTCCTCTGCCACCAAGCACAGTGCTATGCACTAGCTCTTTGTTAAAATTTAAATTCCACGGATCTCTGTTCTCATTTATTTCCCTTTCTTGGAGAATAAAAAAAAAGGGACCACATCTGAATATTCTGCCAATGTTACTGCACAGTTAACATGACATACAGTTGACTTGGGAAAACCACAAGTTTTTGAGGTCAAATACAGTTTGTGCTGACTTCCTTCACTGTTAAGGTGTATATGTGGCAATTAAATTATGAAATGTATCAGTCACGGCACTTTGCACCTGAAGATTGCACCAACCAGGTGTGACCTTCACCACGTATTCTTGTGTCAGTCACTCTAAAACATTCTGTATTATTACAGTGAATTTTTCTAGTTTCTTACTACAAAATATGCATATATTTAGTTCCAATGGTGGCTTGTACACATACACGTGATAAAGAACCATAAAGATAGATGACAGTAAAACAGAACTCTTATTTCACAGGTAAGTCTGTTAAATAAACATGACTTTTCACAGCATATCTGATCCTTTGCTGAGGCAAATACATGTTACAGTGAGATGTTTCTTCTTTGTTACTTCATGGACTAGGCACTGAGCCTCTTCTATTTTCACAAACTGCTTACCCACTTCTTCTAAGTTTTTCCTACATATTTTCTACATGGTACTTTATAAACAAGTTTTGTGATATTTACTTCTTCCACAGTAAAATAGTGGTACTTCCGGCTGCTGCCCTTCTGCTTCACTTCTAATGTGGTCTGCTCTTGAATAATACCTTACACTCCTCAGAAATTTCATTTCTGTACTTTTGCTTTGCACTTTACATTCTTTCTGCAAGTAGCCAACAATCATTTCCATGGGATTTTTCAACATATTAATAACGACACCACATATACAGGGTGGGCAAACTAAAACTTGACCATAAAATATTTGTAAAAAGATTGGCCTGGAACTGACCCTTGTTAATGAATGTCACAAAAGATGCTCAAAATGGCCACTGTTTGACATCAAAACAGTGCTGTGCTCAATTTATCAAACTGTGAGACACGCATTATAGCTCTGTCTGAGAGACATTGGCAACAGCATTTTCAGTGTTCTGCTGTAGCTCATCCAGTGTGAGGATTATTTGACTGCACTGCCTCTGCTGAGTTTCCTCTTCTCACACGACACCTTGTCCACCTGTGATAAAGTTGTTAGAATGGTGAATATTGTCATTCTGTTGAGCTGAAAAACATCCATACAAACGTTCATCTTCTCTGAGTTGATCCATGTAAGGATTAAACAATTTCTGGACATACTGATGATTATCTCATTATTTTCACTTGCACAGATACATGGTGCTAACATCTTCTCAGATTATGGTCTGAGCTTTCCTTCACCTGAGCAATGTTTTCTGCCGTTCGAACTCTTTTTAGATAGTTACGGATTTTATTCACTACAGAGAGCATTTCACACAATTTTGCTACTAAGTTTTGCACTGCAGACTTTGCTGGAAGTTTTATCAAAACATTCCAGTCTTAAACTCCTGTGCAAACACTCCTCAACATGTTTTCCACAAATTGTGCTTGTTTCCAGCATTTACGATGATGGGTAGTTCTGCTCTTCATTAACCGGGATCAACACATACGCACTGATAAGCCAAAACATTATGACTATGACCGACCACAATGCTGGATGCCAAATGCTGCTGAAAGATCATAATGCTCTTACACACACAAATGTTTCAGAGCACACCGTTCATTGTACATTGTTGAACGTGTAACTCCGCAGCAGACCATTCCTACGTGTTCACTTGTTGACACAACAACATCATCAATTACGATTGCAGTGGGATTCGACCGTTGATGAACAGAAACATGACGGCTATTCAAGTAAATCACATTTTTGCAACACTAGGTCAGTCGTTGTCTCCACAAATGCCATCGACGAGGTGAACAGCAGTTCGAAATATGCAGTGCGCCATGAACAGAGGCTAGTGGGAGCAGTATTATGCTATGTGAAACATTTCCCTGCACTTGCATGGAACCTGTGAAGACATGCTGACAGCTGCAAACCACCTGCACCCTCTCATGTTTGATGTCTTCACTGACAGCAATGTCATCCTTCAGCACTATAACTGTGCATGTGTCTAAACCAGAACCATGTTACAGTGGTTTCAGGAGTACTATAGTGAACTCACATTGATGTTTCTGCTAACAAATTCACCTGATGTACATCCTATGGAATCCACCACGTATGCATATCAGTGGCCCATTATTTATGTGAATTACATGACCTGTGCATGGACATCTAATGCAACATACCTCCACAAACATACCAATGAACTGTCAGATATGCAGAATCAGTGATGTATTTCATTCCAAAAACAGACAAACAAGCTGTTAAGTGGGTGGTCATAATGTTTTGACTCATCAGTGCAAATATTTTCCAAGTCAGTTTTACTTTGTCCATGGCATACTTCAAAATCTACCAAGTTTTGTATCAGCACCTTTAATACTGTCTAGGGCAGTTTGACAGTGCAGATAATTGAAGAATAAGGCTTGTTCCAAAATTACATTGTAGATGGTGAGTTTGGCATACACCAGATCTTTATCTCAGAAAGCCATTACTTTAGTTTTAATGTAGCCTTAGCGATCTCTCTATCATATTCTTTATATATACTTGGTTCAAGTTGTGAAATGCATGTTGTAAGTCAACTTTTTCTTGTTGAAATATTAAGGCACTGTCTGCATAAAGGGAGATACTTACAACAGTGTCTTTGTATATCTACTTTATTTATTTATTTATTTATTTGGATGTGAAGTTCTGTAGGACCAAACTGAGGAGCAAATCTCCAAGGTCATTGAATGTGCCAGTACAAATACAACATAAAAGTAATAACAGCTAAAAATAAATTGTTTATGCACCCAAAAAAAGCCAAACCATAAGATTAAGTAAACGCAATCAACAATATCACACAAGAATCAGCTCAATTTTTCAAGGAACTCCTCAGCAGAACAGAAGGAGTGACCCATGAGTAAACTCTTCAGTTTCAATTCGAAAGCACGTGGATTACTGAAAAGATTTTTGAATTCTTGTGATAGCTTACTGAAAATTAATGCAGCAGTATACTGCACACATTTCCGCACAACAGTTAAGGGCATCCGATCCAAATGCAGGTTGGATTTCTGCCCAGTATTAACTGAGTGAAAGCTGCTTATTGTTGGGAATAAGCTGATATTGTTAACAAGAAACAACAACTTTATACAGGGTGGTCCATTGATAGTGACCAGGCCAAATATCTCACGAACTAAGCATCAAACAAAAAAAACTACAAAGCACGAAAGTCGTCTAGCTTGAAGGGGGAAACCAGATGGCGCTATGGTTGGCCCGCTAGATGGCTCTGCCATAGGTCAAACGAATATCAACTGCGTTTTTTAAATAGGCTATTTTTTATTAGATATTCGAGTAGTACGTAAAGAAATACGAATGTTTTAGTTGTACCACTTGTTTCACTTTGTGATAGATGACGCTGTAATAGTCACAAACGTATAAGTACGTGGTATCAGGTAACATTCAGCCAGTGCGGACAGTATTTGCTTCGTGATACATTACCCGTGTTAGAATGGACCATTTACCAATTGCAGAAAAGGTCGATATCGTGTTGATGTATGGCTATTGTGATCAAAATGCCCAATGGGCCTGTGCCATGTATGCTGCTCAGTATCCTGGAGGACATCGTCCAAGTGTCCGGACCGTTCGCCGTTCGTTATTTAAGGAAACAGGAAGTGTTCAGACACACGTGAAATGTCAACCACGACCTGCAATAAATGATGATGCCCAAGTAGGTGTTTTAGCTGCTGTCGCGGCTAATCCGCACATCGGTAGCAGACAAATTACGCGAGAATCGGGTATCTTAAAAATGTTGGTGTTGAGTGTTGTGTCGACAAGAGATGCCGACACAGTGTTTTTGAGGTGGGCCGAAATGCACGCTATAAGCGCACAAAGGATGGCGTGAGGTCTGAAACAAGATATGTAATGAATGCTATAAAGAAAAGTACGTAGCTGCGGAAATACTTAACTTTATTCCATCCTTGTGGTACATCGCTCTTGACGAATCAAGTGAGACTCTTTAAGATACATGCAATGTTACAAATGGCGCCTTGCTAGGTCGTAGCCATGGACTTAGCTGAAGGCTATTCTAACTGTCTCTCGGCAAATGAGAGAAAGGCTTCGTCAGTGTAGTCGCTAGCAAAGTCGTCGTACAACTGGGGCGAGTGCTAGTCCATCTCTCGAGACCTGCCGTGTGGTGGCGCTCGGTCTGCGATCCTGACAGTGGCGACACGCGGGTCCGACATGTACTAATGGACCGCGGCCGATTTAAGCTACCACCTAGCAAGTGTGGTGTCTGGCGGTGACACCACATTGAGAATGCTACATCAACATCGATTGCACCCGTATCATATTTCTATGCACCAGGAATTGCATGGCGACAACTTTGAACATCGTGTACAGTTCTGCCACTGGGCATAAGAGAAATTACGGGACAATGACAGATTTTTTGCACGCGTTCTATTTAGTGACGAAGTGTCATTCACCAACAGTGGTAACGTAAACTGGCATAATATGCACTATTGGGCAATGGAAAATCCACGATGGCTGCGACAAGTAAAACATCAGCGACCTTGGTGGGTTAATGTATGGTGCGGCATTATGGGAGGAAGGATAATTGGCACCCATTTCATTGATGGCAATCTAAATGGTGCAATGTATGCTGATTTCCTACATAATGTTCTACCGCTGTTACTACAAGATGTTTCACTGCATGAAAGAATGGCAATGTACTTCCAACATGATGGATGTCCGGCACATAGCTCGCATGCAGTTGAAGCAGTATAGAATAGCTTATTTCATGACAGGTGGATTGGTCATTGAAGCACCATACCATGGCCTGCACGTTCACCGGATCTGACGTCCCCGGATTTCTTTCTGTGGGGAATGTTGAAGAGTATTTGCTGCATGTGCAAACATTACGGAAGGTGAACTACACGCTGTTGAGAGGAATGTCAGTACATGTATTGCCAAATGCATTGAGGTTGATGGACATCATTTTGAGCATTTATTGCATTAACGTGGTATTTACAAGTAATCAAGCTGTAACAGCATGCATTCTGAGAAATGATAAGTTCACAAAGGTACATGAATCACATTGGAACAACAGAAATAAAATGTTCAAACGTACCTACATTCTGTATTTTAATTTAAAAAACATACCTGTTACCAACTGTTCGTCTAAAATTGTGAGCCGTATGTTTGTGACTATTACAGCGTCATCTATCACAAAGCGTAAAAAGTGGTCCAACTAAAACATTCATATTTCTTTACGTACCACACAAATATGTAATAAAAATGGGGGTTCCTATTTTAAAAAAACACAGTTAATATGCGTTTGACTTATGGCAGCACCATCTAGCGGGATAACCATAGCGCCATCTGGTTTTCCCCTTCAAGCTAGACAAGTTTCGTTCTTTGTAGTTTTTTCGTTTGATGCTTATTTCATGAGATATTTGGCCCAGTTATGATCAATGGACCACCCTGTGTGTGTGTGTGTGTGTGTGTGTGTGTGTGTGTGGAGAGGTAGAGAGGGGGGGGGGGGGGGCAATGTCAAAATACCCAGACTAGAACAGGGGTCGACAAAAGAGGTTCGCGAACTTACACCACTTATAGCCCAAATAGCCTGTTTCTGAATCAAAACTATCCTTTTAGAATGGGAAGAGTTACCCCAAAATATAATAGAATATGACACAAGTGAATGAAAATAAGCAAAGTAGACTAATTTTCATGTTGAACGATCACTTACTTCAGATACCATTCAAATAGTAAAAATGGCAGTATTAAGTCTTTGAACAAGATCCTGGATGTGGGCTTTCCGCAACAGTTTACTATCTGAACACCTAGAAATTTGAACTGTTCAGTTTCACTAATCATATGCCCATTCTGTGAAATTATAATGTTGTTTTTTGTTGCATTGTGTATTAGAAACTGTAAAAACAGAGTCTTACTGTGATTTAGCGTTAGTTTATTTTCTACAAGTCATGAACTTATGTCATGAACTGCAGTAGTTGAAACTGAGCCAATGTTGCACATAACATCCTTTCCCACCAAGCCAGTTTCATAGAAAAACAGAAATATTTTAGAGTTATCCATAATACTAGAGGGCATACCATTTATATAAATAAGGAGCAGAAGTGGCCCTAACACTGATCCCTGGGGCACCCTCCATTTGACTGCACCCTACTCAGACCCTTCATCACAGCCATTCTCAACACCTTTAGCTGTCTATTGTTAAAGTACAAGGTGAACCAGTTGTCAGCTACTCGCCATATTCCGTAATGGTCCAACTTCTGGAGCAATATTTTGTGATTAACACAATCAAGTGCCTTAGTTAAATCAAAAAATATGCCCAGCATTTGAAATCTTTTGCTTAACCCACCCAGTACTCACAGGAAAAAATAATATAGCACTTTCAGTTGTTAAATGACATTTAAAGCTGAACTGTACATTTGAAAGCAAATTATGTGATATAAAACGATCAATTATCCTTGCATACACAGCCCTTTTCAAAACCATTAGCAAATACTGATGACATAGAAATAGTCCTAAAATTGTCTATATTATCCCTTTCTCCCTTTTTATAAAGCGGCTTTACTACTGAGTAATCATTCAGGAAACTGACCATTCCTAAAGGGAAAATTACAAATATGGCTTACAGGGCTAACATGTGCAATGCAATACTTTAATAATTTGCTAGGCACTCCATCAAATCTATGAGAGTCCTTAGTCTTCAGTGACTTAATTACAGACTCAATCTCCCCCTTCTCTGCATCACAGAGGAGTATTTCAGCCATTAATCTTGAAAAGGCATCTGCCAAGAGAGTTATATGATTCCCTGTAGAAACTAAATTTTTACTTAATTCACCAGCAATGTTGGGAAAATGATTGTAAAATAGTGTATATACATCTGACAGAAATATTTTTACTACGAACTGACTTTATATCATGACCATGTGCTGCTGACCAGACACTTCGTCCACAACTGACCATATGGTTTTAGTTTTATCCTGTGAATTAGCTATACTATTTGCATCCCACGTACTGTTTGTCATCCTTATAACATTCTTGAGCACATTACAGTACTGTTTGTAATGGGATAATGTAACTTGATTGTGACTACTTCTAACATTTTGATATAATTCCCACTTTGTTCTACATAACATCCTTGTTCCACTAGTCAGCCACCCAGGCTGCCTTTTATTGCTAGTACCACGTTTAGAATACTCTAATGGAAAGCAACTCTCACAGAGTATGAGGAATGTGTTATGGAAAGCATTACATTTGTTATCTATGTTATTAGCACTATAAACATCCCACCACTCTTGTTCCTTGACGAGCTTTAAAAAACTCTCCATTGCTGTTGTATTAACTTTCCAACACAGTTTGTAATTATGTGTGACATTTGTTTGAGTACAAAAGCCTTTTACTAACAGAATGCCCATGAAGAAATGAAGAATGAATAAAAATATTGTCTACAGATGTGCTATTGTTCCCCTGCACCCTAGTTGGAAAAAACACAATCTGCATCAGATTATATGAATTTAGGAGATCTACCAACATACTTTTTCTTGCACAATCATATACAATGTTAATATTCAAGTCACCACATATAATTAATTTCTGGGACTCCTATAAAGTGAATCAAGAACCATCTCTAGCTTGAGCAGAAAAGCTCTGTCAGAGTTAGGGGACCTATAAATAACAACAATTAGAAGTTTAGTTTCACTAAATTCAACTGATCCTGCACAACATTCAAATACATGTTCAGTGCAGTGCCGTGATACGTCTATGGACTCAAATGGAATACTGTTTTTTTATATACATGACCACTCCCCCACTCCACAAGGAACTCCTCAAAAAACAGCCAGCTAATCCGTATCCTGGTAAAGGAAGCCTCTGAATTGTCAAATTATTTAAGTGGTTCTCCGCTATAGCAATAATTTCAGAGTCAGCATCTATAAGCAGTTCACTAACTTTATCTCTAATACCTCTTATATTTTGATGAAATATGCTAGTTCCTTCTCTACTTGGAAACATGATGTCCTCTGAAGGTGATTACTTAGTTAAAGGAACATCCTTTAAGCAGGTATACCTATCAGACTTCAATCTAAAAAAGGTGCAGCTGTAAAACCAACTACTACAGGATTTTTCCCATGAGTGATCCCACCACCACCCACTGCACTGTCACCTATACGCTTTGCCAGCCTCACCTTCCCATACCTATCAAGGTACCACACCTAATGAAACCCTATCTACTTACAAACTCAACTGGTACCATTGCAATGTGACCCATGCCCTCTGCCACCAGTGCCTTCTCCAGCCCCATGTTAACGCGCCTAACAGCCACATTAAGATGTGGCCGATCATGACGCTGAAAACAGTTGCATGAAATGCACGTTAGTGCCCCCAGTTTGAGTAGCTATCTTTACCAGGTCACCACCTACATCACATTCCACGTCCCTATCAAGTCTATTCCCTACCTTGCATATACACAAAGTACAACTGTCTGAATACCTCCTCCTTATAGCTGCCTTCTTGCCAACTGTGACTTTCATTGACTTGCTGGGGTACCACTAATATCCATTTATGTCCAAAGTTTATTTCTATCTAGAAAGGTAAAGGCTTTTACAAAGACTGTAAGAGATATATGTGTTGACAAGTTGAATTCTCATTTGTTCAACTATTTGTTGTAGAATATATACAGTGTCTGTAGTTAACTATCACTTTCTAAATCCATTACATTTAATAAATGAAAAGCACAAGTTTGCTTTTGTTCTACAATATTACTTTTATTGTGTTAACCGGTTTTAGGCTCACAAGGCCATCTTCAGACATTTACTGAGTACTGTCACCAAAGAAGTTACAATGTTTGCAAACAACATTGGAAGAGAAGTAACACGTCTAGACTGAAGCAGAAACAATATATTTTTTGTCAGAGAAAATTTCTGAAATCATTTGGAGCCTATGCTTGGATATAACTACAGTACCTGATAAAAATGTGAAGCATCAAGAAGACATGGTTGGATGTCAATGTAACTGTACATGTACACATAATTGGTGGGCACATAAAAGATTATAGAACTGCAATTCTCTGTGACAGGTAGAAAGGCTACCAGAGGGCATTAGTGTTGTTCATGTTTAATGTTGTTACCAGGCATGGTTGGGTACATACAGGGTGGTAACCACATCAGATGATGAGTGATCATCGTGTAGGACACGAACATGCTATGTACTCATGTAAGACAGCATTATCAGCATCTGACAGAATTTAAAATGAGCCTCGTTGTGTGTCTCCATTTGGCCAGCTGGTCAAACAGTGCAAATCCAGATTCGTGGGCCATTGAGATGACAGTTATCCAATGTTCGCCTACATGGCAACATGAGGACAGGCATACCCATCATCAGGGCTCTGGTCAGCCCCATCCCACCACCATAGAGGAGGATCACCATACTGTGCATCAAGAAAAACTTAACCCTTTCACTTCTGCACCTGCCACACAAGAACAAGTAATAAAATCCCCGCAATTTTCTGTGTTATCCCACATTATTGGTCGGAGACTAACAGCAGCCTTATTAGTCAATTACTGTCCCCTCCATAGGCTGCCTTTAAAACAGCTGTGTTTTGATTGGTGTCATGATGGGGAAGCATGTAGTGCTGATGAATGGTATCGCATTGGGTTCAGCACGAATTGCGGAACTGCACAACCCCAAATGGCCACTGTTGGTGAATATGGCACTGACCTCTGGATAGGTCCCCTTCTTCCAATGTTTTGAAGAAGTACATTCCAATGTTTTGAAGAAGCACAGAGGTACTGCTTCTGGTATCATTGTGTGAGGAGTCACTGGGTATGACTTCAGGTCATGGCTGGTAGTGGCTGAGGGGATTCTGACAGCACTGTTACCTCATATACAACATATTGTGGTGCCCTTTTTCAACACGACAATGCTTGGCCACTCACCGCAAGTACCTCTATGAACTGTCTATGTGATGTAGAGGTGCTCTCATAGCAAGCAATATCCTCATTTCTGTCCACCATAGAATACTTGTGGGACCAGTTCAGGTGTCAACTCGGCCCAGAGACAGCATCCAGGATATCAAGGGCTAGTTACAACAGTTGCAGCCAACTCACCTCAGGGGAGGACGCAACAGCTTTATGACACCCTTTTCAACACAAGCAGTACATGCATCCAAGCCAGATGCTAGTTGATATCATACTTCCAAGTTATTTGTAAATTTGATTCGATTTTATAATCACTGCAATAATGTCACATGCCACCTCAACCTTTGAAATTTGCCAGGCAGTGTAATATAATGACCTGATAAGAATTTATTATCAATGTCTTTGCAATGCACATTTACTGTAGATTAATAATGGATTTGATTAATTATATTTAAAGTTATGAGTAACACACAAGGCATCTCCTACATATCCTCACACCTAGCCACCCTTCTGGCCTTAAGCTCCATTAATAATCTTCCCTTCCTCCATTTTTGTCAATGGTAGTTTTTCCATTTCTTTAATTCATATCAGATGCAACAAATTAAGAATTTTCTCAAACAGGAAGTAAAAATTATGGAAACAGAACAAATATGTAAATTTACAGTACTTACAACATTTACAACGAACAACAGAAAAAATAGGCCTTGAGATATGTAACAAACAGATTAGTTAGGCTACTTTAGGAGAGATGTAGACAAAAGAATTGTATTAGCAGTTGTGGATATGGAACTCCATGGCTGCACACACAAATGTGTATCATTTTAAGAGCTTTACTATGGATTTCCTGTCTGCAATCTGTTAAGAGACTTCCTGACTTCCCAGTTTTTGAGATGGTTTGGGGCTAGTTCTTTTGATAGTTTATCCAATGACGAACTTTTAAAGTTTACATTATCTCCATTTTATACTGAGCTTTGTGCTCATAACCCTCAGTTGCTCAGAGGAAGCTACTTCTTGATTTTAGCCTTAAGGTAACTGGTTGAACATCATACAGCACGTGTTGTTCAGAAATGAATTATTTCATCCTCCTCAGTACGCAGTTACCACTCATTCAATTTTTCAATGACTGAATTTCATTATTATTGCTATAACTTTGTTACTTTTCATCTTCATCTTTCTATTTCTCTCATTTTGGTTTTTCACTATTTCCTTTTCTGCTTTCTTTCTAGTACATTGTTGCACTTCTCATTTCTGTTCATTTTAATCCGTGTTTACTTCTCACTCTGTCCTATCATCTCCAGATTGAAGCTGGCACACTACTTTACAATGTAATACCTTTGACCTCCTACTCTCTCTAATGCCTCTTCCTCCATCTTTCCCTCCTTTTTAAGCTCCCCCAACCTATCACTCTTTTCCAACTGAGGGAGGAACTTCATTTCCAAACTTAGATGCAGCTTTCCCTACTTTTAAGTGTGTCACTTGACAGTACATGGAACTTGATCTCCTGAAAAAAGGTACTGCAGACAATTCTGTCTCCTTATAGTTTTACAACTTTCAAATAATATTTTTCATGCCTGACTGTAGTTTCTTTGTACAAAACTGTAGCCCATGGGAACTTCACTTTCAAAATAAGTGCTAATAAAAAAGTTGGCATTCATTTCTGCAGTTACACTTGACTTGTACACTATTATTGTTTCAGTCTAAAGGTTACTAGAGCTACCTATACTGTGTGCTTCAAACCTATAATACATGCATATTGTCTCCGAAATAGAAATAGTGTGTCTGATCTTCTTTGGGTAAAATAGTTTTAGGCACAGAAGATAAGGATGAACAGAATGGTGAACTCTGCATTGCCTCGAAGGACCAAATTCATGCACTATTTCTAAGTTACATACCATGAAATAGAAAAATTACAGCAGAAGACACTACTTTAGATGCATTGATATACTCATATTCTAATTACACTTTAGTAGTCAATCATTTTTATTTTTATTTATTTTTTGCTATGATCTGGACAGATTTTTCAGAGATTACTACCAGTCAGCAACTTTTGTTGACTTACTTAACAATTTACTTCAAAACCTGTTGCTTTATTAAATAATTTAGTAAGTCAACAAAAATTTGTGAGCGGTGGTGGTCTTTCAAAAATGTTTTCATATTTTTGAAATAGTCACAGTCAATTTTCAGTCTATATGGCTTTCAATTGTTATGATTTATTAAGTTGAAATGCCTTTAAAATGTGAATAAGCACAGATTTAAGAATGACTACAGTAGGGATCAACTTTGTGTTCATATTAAGGCATTCCCACACATATCTAGGACTATTGTGGTACAAAACGAAAAGTGGAAATTGTAATCAAAATTGAAGTCAAAGAAGAATTTTACTAAACATACATGTTGTGGATTATTATTACACTAAATTATGAGGTAGAATGATCCTTTCAACCCCAATCATTTTGATCTACAGAATATGAGAGCAAAATAATTTATAGTAGGTTTCATCTATGCACTAACAAATGTCTAGCCAAGACAACACTGCACACCATCTTCCAGATATATTCCATGCACTATCAGGAATAAGAGTCTATCAAATATTCTTGTTATCATTAAAACAGACATACAAAATAATGGTAGAATAAACAACAGCTGCTGGCAGAAACATGCATTAGCACACTTACCAAACAAGGCAGCACCATAGCCTACATCCTGCACTCCCATTCTGTATGAACATGTAGGCACCATTATTTCTTGTATTATTTCCGTCTGTAGAAAAAATTTCCAAACCGGACCACTACTTGGAAGCAGAGCTTGTATAACAGTGTCATCACCTGGCCTCAATATATGCATAGTTGTATGCAATGATTTGTGATCATGAGCCGAGAAAATTATTTCTGGCTTTAGCTTTTTAACAACCTATACAACAAAAAAAAAGGGATAAGCTATTTGCGAAACAGTCAAGGCATGCATAATTTACACCTGATAGCTCAAAAGTCCATCACAATATGGTTAGTAAAAACATCTGTGTCATACATTACAGCTTCTTGCCCAAAGTGTAGTGGGAGAAACTACCACCACAGTCTACAGATTTTAAACCACAGTTAAAGAGTTGAAACATTTATAAGTACCTAACAAACATATTTATTTTTGATGTCATAAACAGAATTAATATTTGCTGTTTTCTAATTCATATACTAGGGGTATTGGAGGACACACTGCTACTATCATTGTATCGAAACATTTACTACGGCTGCTCTGTAGCTAAGTAGATAGACGCAATCAACAGCTAGCAGGCAAAATAATTAGCCTTTTTTAGGGACTGAAATCCATGAAGTCAAGATCGCACATAAAATCTTCTTCATTTGGATTGATTATTACTTTTGGCTAACAATCTATCCGTCTTCAGATCAAAGATATGAAACCAATTTTTCCTCACATTAGCAAAATACAACAGCTTACAAAACAATGATCTTGCATCCTCCTACCGTCACTTGACAACACCATGTTGTCATATGCCAGAGCATCAGCAGAAGACTGCTGCTTTTTATAGAAAATAAGACCAGTCCTATCACACTTTCCTGAATCACTCCTGATCATACCCTTGTCTCTGATGAACACTTGCCATTGAGGGCAACATATTGGGTCCTGTTACTTAAGATGTTTTCGAGCCACTCACATTCCTAGAAACCTATTCCAAATGCTTGTACCTTCGTTAATAGTCAGCAGTGTGGCAACATTTCAACTGCTTCATGGAAATCTAGGAAAATTAGCTCCGCCTGTTGCCCTTCAGCCATAGTTCACAAGATCTCATATGAGGAAAGGGCAAGCTGAGATTCATACAAGTGATGCTTTCTACAACCTTTCTGATCCGAGGAGAGAAGATTGTTGGTCTCGAGGAAATTTTTTATATTCGAACTGAGAATTTGTTCAAGGTTTCTGCAGCAAACCAATGTTAAATATATTGGCCTGTAATTTTGCAGGTCTGTTTCTTTACCCTTCTTATATACGGAAGTCACCTGCGCCTTTTTCCAGTCCCTTCGGACTTTGCCCTGAGTGAGAAATTCACAAGAAATGCAAGTTAAGTATGGAACTAATGCTGTAGAGTACTGTTTGTAAAAGTGAACTGGGATTCCATCTAGACCTGCCGACTTACTTGCTTTAATTTTTTCAGTTGTTTCTGTACACCAGGTATGTTTATTACTATGTTCTCCATACAGGAGCCTGTGCAACAGTCAAATGACGGTATGTATGTACGATTTTCTTGCATGAACTTATCTCAGATGTGAAATTTAAAAATTCGGCTTTATTTTTGCTATCTTCTACTGCCACACCAGACTGGTCAATAAGTAACTGCGTAGAAGCCTTATACACACACAGTGATTTTAAATAGGACCAGAACTTGTTTGGGTTCTTGGCAAGGTCTTTCCTAAGATATGACAGTGGCAGTAGTTGTAAGCTTCTCGCATTGATCTTTTTACAGATGCATGAATTTCTATTAACTTCTGCCAGCTGTCATTTTTGCATTCTCTTTTGAACCAAGAGTGGTGGTTGGTTGGTTGGTTCAAATGGTTCTGAGCACTATGGGACTCAACTGCTGAGGTCATAAGTCCCCTAGAACTTAGAACTACTTAAACCTAACTAACCTAAGGACTACACAAACATCCATGCCCGAGGCAGGATTCGAACCTGCGACCGTAGCGGTCGCGCGGTTCCAGACTGTAGCGCCAGAACCGCTCGGCCACCAGCGGCCGGCGAACCAAGAGTGCAACAGCCTTTGCTTCCTCAGCATTTTTTAAATTATGTTGTTAAACCATGGTGGGTCTTTTCTATTCTTAATTCACTTACTTGGTACATACTTTTCCTGAGTATAATTTACAATCAGTTTAACTTTTGCCCACAATTCCTCTGTGTCCATTGTAATGGAAACAAATGGTGTCAACTCGTTGCCTATGTTGGTGCTAACAGTGCTCTATCTGATCTTTCAAGCAGAAATACTCTCTTAGCCTTCTTGATTGATTTAGTAACTTTAGTAATCAATCTCGCTACAGTGACATCCTGGTCACTAATCCCTGCCTCCATACTGATGCCATCGATTAAGTCAGGCCTGTTTGTAGCTACAGTTGAACTAGCAGCTCAAGACAGCTTTCGGAAAAGTGTTCAAATGATCTTTGAAAGACTGTTTGTACCCCTGCAATGAATCCATACATGTTCCAGTTTATACTTGGTAGATTAATGTCGTCAATGACTCTAAAACCATCATAGCAGAAATGGGTGGCTGCTCAAAACATCCAACAATTAACTCAATTTCACCTACACCTGTTATACGCAACCGTATAACTTCCCTCAATTTGAAAGGTCCCGAGTTCGAGTCTCGGTCGGGCACACAGTTTTGATCTGCCAGGAAGTTTCATATCAGCGCACACTCCGCTGCAGGATACTGGCAGAAGTAGAGCTGTGAGGACCGGGCGTGAGTCGTGCTTCGGTAGCTCAGATGGTAGAGCACTTGCCCGTGAAAGGCAAAGGTCCCGAGTTCGAGTCTCGGTTGGGCACACAGTTTTGATCTGCCAGGAAGTATCATATCAGCACACACTCCGCTGCAGAGTGAAAATCTCATTCTGAAAACCCCATGTGTTTCCAAGCATGTGTGTCAATTTTTACGTCTCTATCTACATTATTCTGTGGTTTATTAAGTTTTCAAATTTATACTGACTTTTGATCACCCGGTATCTTTTCAACATATGTTTCATGCATCACTAAGTATCTCAGAACTTTCTACTTTGGGTTTCAGCCAACTCTCGGTCCTGAGAATAATTTGAGTGCATGAACTTTCCTGGAGGGCAGTAAATTCAGGAATTTTGTTACCAATACTTTGACAATATACTGATAAAATTTTGACAGAATGTGCCATTACTTAGAATGCAGTCTGACTGCTATATGCCAGTTGTCTGGCAAGTGTTCATCAGTGAACCTGAACCTACCGCTTAGAGTAAAAACCCCGTGTGCACTCCACAAGTACTCTTCTCCCTGTGTAGCTGCTTCCTTGTGTAGTGCACCCCTGACCTATCAAGAATTCAATGTGATCAATGATCAATGTGACCATAGATGTTAACTGATTCAATCTTTATGAGTGTTAATTGCTAGTAGTATATATTTTGTACTTAGAAGTTTTAGATGCCTATGGAAGTTCGGAGATATAAATAAGTGCACTAGCAATGTAATTATAGAATGAATTACAGTTCAGTATTTACCAATAGGTGTAGTATCAGCATACTCACACCTAGTCCTTGAATATTAAAAGTATTCAATCCAAAATATGTACTGCACATACAATATTGAGATACATGAATATTATTATTATTGCCTTGTCTGAGGAAGACAAGTTACAATGGCTTCCACCTTCAACCGATATGAAGTTAGACTTCAGGTAATACCACCACCTACATGCAGACGACAACTATGACTAAATCTCACCAATGCATTCTATGAATTGTGTAAAATTCAATTACTATAAATTGTATAAAGCTCAATTATGTAAGGTTTTTTCCATAAGAGTAGGAATGCCAACCATATGACATTATGGTACAAAGTCAGTTACAAATACATATATTTCTGTAAGAGGGTGATGGGCAATGGTAAATTGAAGGTATAAGATTATGATAAAATTACAAGAATCTAAGTTCTGCACCTTTGTGCGTGCACTTGGTAAGCATCTAGCCACAGACCTAGCTGCAGTTTTTATTATTATTTTCTTTTATAGCGTCTCTTTATATTACTTGCATTGTCATACATTTTACAAACTGTTAGTCTAAAATTGTGAGCCATATGTTTGTGACTATTGCAGCGCCATCTATCACAAAGCGAAAAAAGTGGTCCAACTAAAACATTCATATTTCTTTACGTACTACACGAATATGTAATAAAAAATGGGGGTTCCTATTTAAACAAATGCAGTTGATATCAGTTTGACCTATGGCAGCGCCATCTAGCGGGTCAACCATAGCGCCATCTGGTTGCCCCCTTCAAGCTAGACGAGTTTCATTCTTTGTAGTTTTTTCGTTTGATGCTTATTTCATGAGATATTTGGCCCGGTCACTATCAATGGACTACCCTGTATGTAATTTTAAACAATGGTTGTATATACAACAATGTGCTGCTTTGTTTTCTTCATCGCAGGCAATTTTAAGAGGAAAGAAGAATGCTGTCTGTGTTTATGGCTTACTGACTTACAATTAGAATACTACTTTTGAATCTGAATGATTTGGAACTTTACAATCTTACTCATTCACAGATGAGAAATACTGTCACTGAAGCTACTACCCTCACAGGTCCAGAAGCTGGAGAGGTCTCTCCTGTACCCCTTATATTAATGATCCCAACCGATTTACTCGACGTTTCATTTGCAGTAACAATAAACAAGGCTCAAGGTCAGAGAGAGAGGGAAAGAGAAGATGGGCAGAGTGGAGGAGGCAGAGAAAACAGACAGAGTGAGGGATGAGGAGATGGACAGAGAGAGGGATGAGGAGAAGATGGAGAGAGATTGGGAGGGGCAAAGATATGCACAGTGAGAGAGGGAGGGGAGGGGGGAAGAGATGCACAGTGAGAGAGGGAGGGGAGAGGAGGAGGAGGAGGAGGACATGGGGGAAGACAAGTAGATGGACAAATAGAGGGGGAGGAGAAGATGGAGAAAGAGAGGGGGCAGCAAAAGGAAATTAGGGCTTATTTCTACACACATCTAGCAATTTGTTTTCTCTGTTTTAACATGGACATAGCTGTGATGGATGTCTGTACAAAACAGATCTCAGCTCATCTGAACTGCATATATAAAATTTGTCAACACTGGAAATTCCCCCCCCCCCCCCTTTCCACCAAGCACACTCCTTGTGTCATTTAAACAAGTTCCAAAAATATGACTAGTCTTAAAATCAATTACGTCACTGGCAAACCACAGTTTTTATTTCTTCACCAGAACTTTAATTGCCTTTCCAAATTTCTCCTCGCGTCCATTTAGCACCTGCTCAATGTACAGATTAAATAACATCCTGGATATGCTACAGCCCTATATCACTGCCTTCTCAACTAATGGTTCCCATTCATGTCACATACTGCAGTTTAGCTTTTATACAAGTTGTAAATAACCTTCCACTTCCCATATTTTATCCTGCTACCTAAAGAATTTCATAGAATACATTCAGTCATCATTACCAAAAGCTGCCTTTAAATCTATAAATGTTATAAACACAGATTTGCCTTATCTTCTATGGTAAGTTGCTGGGTCAATACTGCCTAGTGTGTTCTTATACAGCAGAGTCCCACTAATCCGAACCCCAGTAATCCGAAAATGAAAAATGTTAATCTAAGAATGGAAAACTGTGTGGTAAACTGCTGTACATACACACTATTTTAATTTACACAGTACAGTAAACGTGTATTAGAAAAATTGGCAAAAAACATTGGGTTTAAACAGTGCATAACAATGAAAGGAAAGCTGTCAAACTTACTAAAATACAGTGGACATTTTATCCCTACTTTTTAGATGACAAAAACTCAAGTCATTGGTTTTTGGCGCAATGAAGACAGTCTGTTATGTGACGCATAGTTGTGTCACCATCTCATAAACATCAAATCAGCACGTGTAACAGTGGACTGTTGCTCCAAATAACACAGTGCGAGGTCAAGGGCTTCTGCTGCGTCACTCTGTGGCACCAGCTCTCCTATGTCGCTTTCAGGCTCATTGTCACTTCTGTCACAGCAGTCCACTTCTTCCTGGACTTGGGTCACAGCAACAACTAAATCAGCATCATTAAGGTTCTCCACACATACCCCATCCATTGCCATCCACTCATCTACATCTCCTTCACTAGCTCCTACACATCCAGGGATTGTTTGTACATTTGTAGTAGATTTTCCTCCTCATTTTCAACTAGGTTGTCCTGAAATTCAAGAGATGTCCACCGTTTTCTCCACAATTTTCTCGGAGTATTTTCTGAAATATTCTGCCAAGCCTCAGTGGCCCAATAAACAACATCCTTCAAATTGTTTTTTTTTATTTTTTTATTTTATCCACTAAAGGAATGATATCATCTTGTGAGCCATGCTGCAGCTCGGGTTGGTGCTGTTTGTAGGTTTCCGCCCTCTATTGGGGGCCAGATGATATCGTTTAGTTGGCATAGTTGGAGCGACATCGTCATTTTGCCGGATCATGTTGAGTGGGCCAGTTTGGTTGGGGACTCAGGAGGAGTCAGGTCCACGCAGTGCCAGAACATGCTGGGACCGCCAGCGGCACGCATAGACTGCCAGATGGAAGGGCTGTGGTCACGAGGGTGCACAACCTCGTCGTAAACCAGATCCAGCAAGCTTTAAGACGAGTGCATTTTGATCCTAATAGACAAACCTCCACAACTGTGATATCTTGTGATTCTCCAGTGACTTGGATTCGTGTTGCTGCTCGTAGTGTCGCCGAGGCGAAGAGCAGCAAGTGGAGTGCTTGGGGAAGGCAGATCTGATTAGCTTCCTTCGACTTCCTATTACTATTTACTGCAATCAACTTGTTACAATTTGTTAAGGTCAGCTAACGGTAATTTTTCTTGCCTGTTGGCTACTAATGCCCCAGTTGCCTGCCCTGGGGGTTAGTGTATGTAACAGCAGTGTATCATTCCTCGCCTTGTCGCTGCTGTCCGGTAAGGAATGTAGTTTTGGCAGCTTTCTTGATTGCAGGCCAGTTGGTGAGTCTTCTACTCTGGTGGTGGTGATTCCTTTCTCGTTCTGGGCGCTCTAAACACTGTATTCTGGGGACATAGTGCAGACCACCGGTTCCAGCATTGGCGTATTGTTCCATCGTTTCATTCGGTTTATCAGATGTCAGGTAGATTCAGCAAGATTATCATTAGTCATTCATAAGACTACTGCTAGTCTGAGTTACCATCTTGTGGAGTGAATGCAACTCTTGGCTGCCTTTCTCGTCGCTTGCTTAAGTGTTTGTTGCTGGACATTCTCAGAGGTCAATTCCTGGAGCACCGTCTGTGACCCCTTGGTTCTTGTAAGACATGTGTGTTCTAAAAGGAGGTCTGATTGCCAGCAGTTCAGTGTAACGCTCCTTCAGTCCACGCCTTCTGTGGGTATAATCTGCCTCCGTACCCTTTAAGGGATTTATGTACTGGTCCTTGTGTTTTATTACTGTATTATTTATAACAATACTTTGTAATGGCTACACTAAAGGTTACATATGTCTAGTTAATAGTTCTGGTCGCCTTCTGGTATAAACCTAGCAGTGT
This sequence comes from Schistocerca nitens, assembly GCF_023898315.1. NCBI lineage: Eukaryota > Metazoa > Arthropoda > Insecta > Orthoptera > Acrididae > Schistocerca > Schistocerca nitens. The sequence continues at coordinate 1,145,043,395 of NC_064614.1, read as the reverse complement.
AGTGTTCAGTGGATGATACGGGTTGGGTTACGAAGTTTACCATCATCTTATTTTACCTGTTTGATATTGTATTTCTGCCCTTTGCTATTGTATTTGATGTTTTACAGCAGGTTTCTAAATTTTTTTATATTATTACCGTTCCTGGTGTAGTAAGCCCTTCCACCATGATTGTGGTCATTTGCCTAAAAATTCTAATTGGTATCTGTATTTTAGCAGTAAGTCTTAAAATCTTATTTACTGCCATTCCTGGCATCTGAATTTATTGCCATTCTTTGCGTGTTAGGCCTTCGGCCATGATAGTGGTCACTTTACTTAAAATTCTAATTTGGTATTTGTATTTATGCAGTAAGCCTTTAAAACCTTATTTCCTGCCATTCCTGGCGTCTGATGCCTTCTGCTGTGTTTGTGATGACTTGCCTTTAATATTTCAATACCTGTAATTCGTAAGTTGCAGCTAGTTTTAAACAATTCTTAATTTATTGCCATTCCTGGCGTGAAAGGCTTTCTGCCCATTTCACAGTGGCTTGCTTTTAAAACATTATCTGCTGTATCTGTATTTAATGGTGATTTGCTAAATTGTAACTCACTGAAACCACAATTATTTACAGTTGTTTATTGCTTCATTGATAACTTGTGGTATTTTTGTTTATTGTTGAGTTTGGAATTACTGGTTTAAAATAAATTGTATGTAAATGTAAAAGGTAACCAACAGTAAGTTATTATGGCCCTGTTCACAATCATAACCAAATCCTGCCTTCCCTTGACTACCAGGTTTCATCTTGGATCAGCATTTTAAAAATTGCTTTCTGTAAATCAGTTTTAATGTTTGCAGTACGCCCTAGTCCATCAGCTGTAGAAGTGGTGTAACATTCGCCGGCAAAAACTTTGCCGTAATTTCTCCATCACATAAATCCTCAGTGCTGGGATGAGATGGTGCTTTATCAATCAAAAGGACTGCATGGGGAGACAAATGATTTTCCTTAGAAAACCATCAAACAGAGGGAACAAACTGGCCGTGAAACCATTCTTTCAACAGCTTACCATCTATCCATGTTTTTTTCTGGTTGTGATAATATACGGGCAGGGACTACATGTTGCAGATTTTAAAAGCTCTGGGCCTAGCAGATTTTCCGATCAGCATTAAAGGCAGCTTGTGATTACCAGCAGCGTTGCTACATGCTAATGAAGTCACACAATCTTTGCACATTTTAAAACCAGGAGCATGGTCTTCTGATACCAGGATTTTGTTGGCAATGCCCTAAAATTAAGGCCAGTCTCGTCAGCATTATAAATTTGTTGGGGAGAATACTTTCCCTCTCTTATCATTTTTTCAAACTCACCCAAGTATTTCTTCACTGCATCACGCTTCAGAAGAAAGCTTCGCTCCAGTAATTGTTAGCTGACGGATTCCATGACGTTTTTTGAATCTGTCCAACCAACCCGTATTCACACTAAAAGACTCATCACCATTCATTAATTTGTACAAGTAAACAGCCTCCTCCTGGCCAGCGCTCAACTCAAAGGAGTTCCCCTTTCTCTTTCCTGCATAAACCAAAGGAAAAGAGCTTCATGCACTTTGTCGTACTAGGACTGTTTCAAAGTCTGCCGAATTTCGAGTGTTCTTTCCAAAGACGTGGCACAGAACTGTTCAAGCTTCAACCGGTTATCTTCCAATCACAAATGCTTGCTTTACCAAAACCCTTTTCTGTTACCAGTTTCGATACATTCTCACCACTGTCTATCTGCTTCAAAGCATTCAGTTTTTCTTTGAAAGTTAACTTTGTATGTTTCTGTTTGCTCATGACAAAAAACGCACACCACTACGCCTGAACGAATACAATACAAGTGTTACGCGTGCCAGTGATTGATAAACAACATAACCAAGCACTTTGTGAGCCAACTGGCAGTGCACTGACCTCAGACACTACAAAGGTCTCAACAATGCAAAACAACAAGAGCAGGGGATGAGTGAGAGTGAACCCATTTGTTACCATAGTGTACCTACTTACCTGCCTGGTATACTTCATTCTAGAAAACATAATTCCGGCTAATCAGAACAAGGTTCAGTCCCAATTCGTTCGGATTAATGGGACTCTACTGTATTTCTCTGGAACCAAAACTGAACTACAGCAGATAAGCTCCTACCAGTTTTTCCATTCTTCCACAAATAATTCATACCAGTATTTTGCTATCACGATTTATTAAACTGATAATTTGGCAACAGTTGCACCTATTGTGATGAATCAAGCTGGAATCTCTTTACTTCCTGTCTTGTTTTGCCATCTGCCTCCATAAATTCATTTTATTTTTATTTTTTGCCTAATTACCATTAACATGCATGAGTATAATCTGCATTTCCACAAAAGAGAAAGGTTAGCCCTCCGTCTTAAGGAATATAGCACCACGTCTAATTTTGTGCTTAGTTTTGTGTATGTGATTAATTTCCTAAGTTATTTTGACCATTCCTAGTTAATACTTTTGTTATAAGGTGAAATCAGTAATTCTTTAGCGACTTAGATTTTATTGTTGACTTATAAACAAATATAAATTATGTACTAACTACAAACATTTGGAAGAACTACTAGGTTTCTTAAAGTATTTATTTGACTCTATTTGAAAACATATTAGCAAAGACAGCCCTCAATTAATTCCAAAATAGTTACCAGGTATGTCAAAAGTATTGTTTGTATAACTACATCTGTTAATTTTATTATTTAAACAAATAATTTGGCCTACTCTTTGTGGTGGAAGGAATTATTAAAAAGAAGAAATTTTTTGATGTATTGAGTTAATTGAATGAATTATGTTTTAACTGTAATTTCTGTAACTTAAACATCGAACAATGTACAATTTCAGTGCCTATTATTGTGAGGATATATAAAGGACTGATATTTGGTCCTGAGACAGTCAGTCACCAATTTATTTTCAGATGGGAATATGTATTGGTTAAATTAACAACAATGCATCAACTTAACAGTGGAATAAATGTAACACAAGTAAATCATGTGTTAGAACAATTTAATGACAGCGTCTGTTTAATTTATGTATCACACGTACCGTATTACTTTGCAAGAACTGTGAACTGTGTGGTTAGGTTTTTCTGCTCACGTATGTTCAACAGGGAACTATTGTAGCAATATGCTAATGTTGCCTGCAACCTATTAATGAGGCTTATCAGCATTTACCCATAGTGAACTGGCCATATAATTGTGTAATATCTGGGGATTGTGAACAGTGAAAGTAAGGAACCTTGAAACACAATAGTGCAACTGTTGGCTACATCATTTACTGTATTCAGTGACGAATTTCCACCCTCCATTTTTCAGGCAGTATAACAATGCAGTACATCGACACTGAGGACTAATAATGAAGAAATAAAGCAGGCAAATGTCACATTGTCAGCACCAGACTTCTTCGGAAGTCTTTTTGAAATCTGAAGATACTTTGCCTGTCCTACATATCTTGCACATCAGGTAGAACAATTTTGTCATTATATGTTTTCTCGGATTTAAGAATTCTGAGGGAATGTTGTCCACTGCAAGCACTGTCTCTTAACTTTGGTTTTACAGTATTCTGCTGACATCTTCTTGCAGTACAATCTGTCTCATCTCATCTTTATCTAATTCCTCTTTCCTTTCTGTAATACTGTCTTTAAAGTTCATTTCTTTCTACATATTCCTTCCACCTTTCAGTCTAATACTGGCTAGTCATCTGAACTTTTAATATGCTTTTTTTTCCCCTCTAAGTATCTCTGTAATTGAGGCACACAAGCCACCTCACCGTAGTTCAAATGGCAGGTGCAATTGTTCCAGTTGAACAGAATAATGTACCATTTTTAGAAAAAGGACAGATATTCCTATGTACAAAAACAATATCTTTTAATAAAACAATGGGAAGTCCAGGATGGAACAACAACAATATGAAAAGAACATATTGCTAATCACCAAGGAGAAGAGGCTCTGAGTCACACACAGGCACAATGGAAAAAAATAATAGCAGAAATAAAACTTCCTGGCAGATTAAAACTGTGTGCCCGACCGAGACTCGAACTCGGGACCTTTGCCTTTCGCGGGCAAGTGCTCTACTAACTGAGCTACCACAGCACGACTCACGCCCGGTACTCACAGCTTTAGTTCTGCCAGTATCTCGTCTCCTACCTTCCAAACTTTACAGAAGCTCTCCTGCGAACCTTGCAGAACTAGCACTCCTGAAAGAAAGGATATTGCGGAGACATGGCTTAGCCACAGCCTGGGGGATGTTTCCAGAATGAGATTTTCACTCTGCAGCGGAGTGTGCGCTGATATGAAACTTCCTGGCAGATTAAAACTGTGTGCCCGACCGAGACTCGAACTCGGGACCTTTGCCTTTCGCGGGCAAGTGCTCTACCAACTGAGCTACCGAAGCACGACTCACGCCCGGTACTCACAGCTTTACTTCTGCCAGTACCTCGTCTCCTACCTTCCAAACTTCGCAGGAGAGCTTCTGTAAAGTTTGGAAGGTAGGAGACGAGGTACTGGCAGAAGTAAAGCTGTGAGTACCGGGCGTGAGTCGTGCTTCGGTAGCTCAGTTGGTAGAGCACTTGCCCGCGAAAGGCAAAGGTCCCGAGTTCGAGTCTCGGTCAGGCACACAGTTTTAATCTGTCAGGAAGTTTCATATCAGCGCACACTCCGCTGCAGAGTGAAAATCTCATTCTGAATAGCAGAAATACTTAGGCTTTCAGGCAACGTCCTTCCTCAGAAGTCCTTCCTCATCGTTCTTCCTCATACATTCACACAATAACAACCCATACACACACATATGGCTGTTGTCTCCAGGCACTAGGTAGTTGTCTGTAAGTCATCAAAGGAAAGGAACATACGTGCTGCAACAATGACGTAAACAGTGAAGAGCCAAAGAAACTGGTACGTGTGCCTAATATTGTGTAGGGCCCCCACGAGCACACGTGCCTCATATTGTGTAGGGCCCCCACGAGCACACAGAAGTACCACAACACGACATAACACGGACTCAACTAATGTCTGAAGTAGTGCTGGAGGGAACTGACATCATGAATCCTGCAGGGCTGTCCATAAATTTGTAAGAGTATGAGGGGCTGGAGATCTCTTCTGAACAGCACATTGCAAGGCATCCCAGATATGCTCCATAATGTTCACGTCTGGGGAGTTTGGTGGCCAGCGGAAGTGTTTAAACTCAAAAGAGTGTTCCTGGAGGCACTTTGTAGTAATTCTGGAGGTGTAGGGTGTCGCATTGTACTGTTGGAATTGCCCAAGTCCATCAGTATGCACACTGGACTCGCATTCAGGACGACGATGGTACAATCCCGCGTCAGGCGATCCTGATTTAGGTTTTCCGTGATTTCCCTAAATCGCTCCAGGCAAATGCCGGAATGGTTCCTTTGAAAGGGCATGGCCGACTTCCTTCTGCATCCTTCCCTAATCCGATGAGACCGATGACCTCGCTGTTTGGTCTCTTCTCCCAAACAACCCCAACCCCCGTCAGTATGCACAATGGACAAGAACAGACGCAGGTGATCAGACAGGATGCTTACATAAGTGTCACCTGCCAGAGTCATACCTAGGCATATCAGGGGTCCCATATACAAGCTTGAACAGTCCCCTGCTGACATGCAGGGTGCATGGATTCATGAGGTTGTCTCCATACTTGTACACGTGCATTCACTTGATACAATTTGAAATGATATGTTTCCAGCCACCAACAGTCCAACGTCAGTGTTGATAGGCCCAGACAAGGTGTAAAGCTTTGTGTCCTGTGGTCATCAATGGTACACGACTGGGCCTTCGGCTCCAAAAGCCCATATTGATGACGTTTCATTGAACGGCTTCCACACTGACACTTGTTGATGGCCCAGCGCTGAAATCCACAGAAATTTGTGGAACGGTTGCTCTTCTGTCAAACTGAACGATTCTCTTCAGTTGTCATTGGTCCCATTCTTGCAGGATCTTTTTCCAGCCACAGCGATTTAAGGGATTTGATGTTTTACCGCATTCCTGATATTCATGGTACACTCGTGAAATGGTCATATGGGAAAATCTCCACTTCATTGTTACCTCGGAGATGCTGTGTCCCACTGCTCGTGCTCCAACTATAACAGCACATTCAAAGTCACTTAAATCTCGATAACCTGCCATCGTAGCAGCAGAAACCAATCTAACAACTGTGCCAGACACCTGTTGTCTTAAATAGGCATCGCCAACCACAGTGCCATATTCTGCCTGTTTACGTGTCCCTGTATTTGAATAACAGTTTCTTTGGCGCTTCCAGTATAACAGTGGTGTTAATGCCGTTGACGGAATATTGTCCCATTCAAATATGCACTTCAGCAAGTAGCTTTGTTTTTTCTGCAGTATTTCAAACTGCAGTCAAGTTTTAGTGGCCGGAGACAGTGGCCATGTATTTGTGAGTTGTTCTCATGTGATGTGTGTGAGTTTTCAACTTTGGAACAAGGACCTTGTTTGAAAGCTTAAAATGTTCCTATTACTCTTTTTCATCGTACTTGTTTGTGACTCAGTGCCTCCTGTACATTGTACGTAGCAATCTATTCTCTCTATATTGTTGATATTTTGTTATAATTAATTAATGGCATTAGAAACCCACAATACCTTTCTCACAAAGTCATTTGGTGTAAACAAGAGTGGCATGTGTGAAGCAATAATAGACATTTTGCTAGTCAGGCTCTTGGTATGCAGTTCGGGCTGTGGAAATGTATACAGCAGCCTGTTCACCTGAAACACACAACAACAGTGCCATGATTTCTAGAGTATTACAATATTACCTGGTAAGGAATTATAATATTCAAGGAATTGTTCATTACAAATATGATGATCCAATATCATTTAGTATTATATTGAAGTAGAATAAAGTAAGTCAGTATCTTACTTTTTTAATATTATTACACTAATTAAACAATGGAAAATCTAGTATAGAATAATGGCAAAGCAAAATTTAAAAAAATAAAAAAAGTCATGTGGCACGAATGCCTGGTGCAAGTCTTTCAAGTGACTTGGGCACCTTGAGCATCCTCAAAACCAACGGCACCTGGTTTTCCCTGGAGGGTCACTCATCCTAGTAAAGGAGAGTCACCCATCCCAGTATAAGCCTTGCCCAACATTGCTTCACTTCGGAGATTGGGTGGGAATGGGTGTTACCAATGTAGCAAGGCCATTGGCAGAACAAAAATATTATAAAAAGGGATAGATTGCTACGAACCATATGGAGGAGATGTTGAGTCGCAGACAGGCACAAAAGCAGAAAACACACACACACGAAACCTCTGTCTCTAGCAGCAGAGACCAGCAGTCCAGCCTCAGTGGCGATAGGCATTGAATGTGTGTGTGTGTGTGTGTGTGTGTGTGTGTGTGTGTGTTTTCTACTTTAGAAAAAGGTCATTTGGCCAATGGCAGTCTTTTTGTTGAGACAGTCTGCGACTCAACATCTCCTCAGTTATGGCAAGTAGCAATCTATCCTTTTTTCTATGTTCACAATTCTCACATGGGACTATTAAGTACCAACACTCTACTAGCTTATGACGTGTATTAAATTATTTGGCAAAATATATATAATTGAAGTATAAATTCCTATATAATTAACTAAAGCATAGCACATAAATACAACTGTTAGTGGCTGAAATGGAAAAAAAAACTACTGTGACACAGTATTAAGTAAACATATCCTGGTATGCTTCAATCCAGTAGTTTGTTAGATTGTACACTGCTTTTTCATTTGAGAAGCCTTTGTTGAACCCTAACTGAGCAGTTCATAGATTTTGACAGAAGGGATATTCAATATTCTGCTATAAGCTGCCTCATGTGAGTGTTATTACTGCATGCTTCAGTTTTATCAGGATATACACCTCGATCAACAGACTAATTGCATTATTATTATTATTATTATTATTATTATTATTATTATTATTTTTGTGAAGTACACAGAACCTGTCTTCTTAACTTAAACTTACCTGGTTCCACTTTTTCCTTCTTATGCTTTCAGCTACTGTTGGAAGAATTCAGAATTCATTGAGTCTGGCTGCCAATGACTGAATTTCATACCATCTGTCCTGCTGCATCTGTCATCAGTGAGATGAGTTTCTATGTGTAAATACATACTCTGTAGACTACTGTGAAGTGCATGGCAGAGGACACTTAGCTCTCCATCACATTTTTATGGTTTCTTCTTTTTCCAACTGCATATTGATTATGGGCAGAATGACTGCTTGAATCACTTTGTGCACTCTGTAATTAGTTGTCAAACCATTTGCCTTTATTGTTGTTCATTTTTTTCTTAAAGCAACACCTAGTCTGAAGATACCATGAAATCTGAGACTACTGCATCAATAATAGTTTGGATATCTCAACCACTACACTCAAAGGGATGCATCTGACTCAGTAGTTGTTAAGCTTAGCTTAAACAGAAATCAGTTTGCCAATAAGCTCTATAATTCCAATAGTCCAATCACCAACTTCTACCAGAAAAATACATGTAGCTACTAGGATAATCAGTTCACCCTAACAATTGGTTAAATAAAAGTCAAAACGATATTTACTTAAAAGGCAGCAACGGACACTGGTATACATAAATGGCTTTACAACAAGGTCAAGAGAGGAACTCACTCACAATCACAATTGTGGATATCACTATTTCAGGGATTTAGTAGGCCTGCCTAGATGCACGCTCTTAGTCCGCCCTGTCCCCTTATCGAGGATGAACCATCACCGTATCACTGATCCTAACCACATCTACTTACTCCTTTAGATTTATCTTTATATTCCCAACTGACAGAAGAAGGCAACCGACAAACCAACCCAGTGTTTCGTTACCAAGAAAACCCATAATGGATTTACCTGCTGTTAAATGGTCCGAAAATATTAACTGTCTCCCAGTCAAATCTCTCAGTGGGACAGCATCCAAAGGAATATATACATTTGCAGTGTACAAAGAGTGTGCCAAATTGTTACATTACAGATTGTGGAAATGAACACCAGTGAACTAAAATCGGAATACTAGGACTAGCAAAGACTCACAGGAAAGGCAGTGGGCACTTCAAAACAGCTAACAATAATACAATATATTTTTCTGGTAGATGAGGTAATTCCAGTAATGATAATGCCTTGTTAGTACATATGGGATAGAATGCCACAATAACTGAATACAAGACTGTCAGTGACCGAATAACGTTAGTGGAATTCAATATTATATCTTGCAAGTTAAATGTTATACAGGCATATGCACCAACATTAACAGCTGCCGATGAAGAGTTAGAAGAATTTTCAGTGTCTTTTCAAATTCCTCAAATTGATACCCAAAAAGGAAATTACCATAATGCTAAGATATTTTAATGTTAATGAAGGGAAATGGAACTCAACAAATGAAGTATGGTCATGGAGACTGACTGATTCATTTCTGGCAGAAAAATAAGTTTATTTACACTTTGAACACCATTAATGAAGACTTTACAGCTGGACCTCACCAAGTGGAACTTACTGCTATCACACTGACTATGCTTCGATTGGCATAAGATGGAATTTGTCCATTACAAAAATATCAAGACACTTCTGAGTGCTGATTGCGGTTCTGAACATCAGCTTCTATGTCTTGAAAAGAGAATGAAACTGTCGAAATTACTTCCAGAAACATTACTAGAGCAAAAGGGTGAAACTGAAATTTTTGTAGGAATTGAGTCAAAGAAAAACATTCCTACAATCAGTAAGATAATATGACATCTGCAGAGAAATGGAACTTCCTGAAGGAGGCATTATTTGAAACATCTGAGGAAGTAGTCAACAATAGCAAAAAAGTAAAGAATAAAAGTAACTGGCTTACTACTGAAAAAAACACCCAAATCATTGAGGAGTACCAAAAACAGCTCCATTAATTGTATTGCCTTGTTAGTACACAATGGCTGGAATGCCTCTATAACTGAATATAAACTTGTCTGTGGCGAAATAATACTACCGAAAATCAATACTAGACCTTGCAAGTTAAATGTCATACAGGGAACTTTGCAGTGCTGCAAGTTGTCTGCATTAATACAGAGAAGTTGTCAAAAAGTCAAGAATAATTTTATCAATGAAACATGTAAGATAACTAAGTTATTTTGGGATTGCAACGAGACCAGGTGCACATTCAATGAAATGAAGACACCAACAGCATCCTTCAACCAATAACATGGGTCACAGAAAATGAAGATGGTACACCTTTAACATAGAACTAACTGTGGATCGGTGGAGAACATACTGCAACAAGTTGTACACTGTTAGCAATGGAAAACTCGGTCATGTAAACATAACAGCAGAGCTGGAACCTAATATCTTAAAAGAACAAGTCCTAAAAGCTATACCTAAATTTAAAAATAACAAAGCACCTGGACCATGCCTTATTTTTAATGAAATGATCAAAGCAGCTGAAGACTTGGGTTGGGAAATCATGTGTGAAATACGTAATAGCAAGTGAAATAATAGTACATGGATAGAAGATTGGACCATGTCAGTAATGATTCCTTTACATATTGGTAAGTAGGGAAAAGCACAGTGTTGTGAGAACTACAGAACTATTTTATTGATTTCACATGCCAGCAAGATTCTTCTGAATGGTATCCATGAATGTCTGAGAACCAACTTAGATAAAGAAATACCATGAGAGCAAGCTAGGTTGGTGCATAATGAAGGAACATGAGAGGAGATACTCAGTGTCGGACAGCTAACCAAAAGATGTAGAGAATTCAATACCCCTTTAGTGCTCTGTTTATTGGACTAAGATAAAGATTTTGACTGTGTTGTATGAACAGAACAGTGAAATGTGCTAGCAGAAATGAGCATTCCTGATCAGCTTATTACCCATATCAGAAATCACTACTCTGATAGAAACACAAGTAATCAGACTTAGTAAGACTATTTCAAGTCCTTTTGAAGCATGTAATGTTATTAGGCAGGGGATGCCCTCTATCATCATTTCTATTTCACATCTACTGATAGTACGTCATAAGAAAAGCCTTCACCACTTTACAGGTGGAATATAAACTGAAGGACAAAGAATCAGTAACTTGAGATTTGCTGATGACACCAAGCTGTGCGCAGAATCTCAAGTTAGAATGAAAGAACTACTGGGTAAAGTTAAGAGAGAAAGTGAAAAACTTTAATTGTCAGTTAATACTAAAAAGACCAAGATCATGATAACAGACAGTGGTGAGTAACTACCAGCTGCTGACATTATCGTACACAAAGAAGTTGACAATTAACAAAATATTCCAGGCTATTATGCCGTGGTCGAATGGATTTCACCATAAAACCCAACGTTTCGTCCCCCTCTGCGGACAACATTTTCAAGGGGGATCATAGCTTTGTTGAATGTCCATTTCACACTCTGGCTTGCTACTGACTGCAGCAAAATTCCACTTCCACAAAATGGCTAAAATGTTTTGAATACGCAAGTGCAATTGGCTGTAGTTGACTGCTGTCGTCTGCTATTGCTATCATCCCATGGTGGAAGATTGGTACACATCTTCATCAGCACCGGAACCGAATTTCATTCAATGTCATGCCCTTGAAATTCCTGGGGTGTTTCATAATCTCTATGGCCTCCTTGTATAGCCTTTTATCATATCCACTTGTGGCTGTCAGTAGTTGAGTCCTCTCAAAATGAATGTGGTGGTCAACTGGTTGATAAGCATGTTCCGCAACAGCTGATCTGTCATCTCCCCTGTTCTGCAATTGTTCTTGTGCTCACCGAGTCGTTTTTTGACAGTTCTTTTTGTAGTACCACATCGTCGATGAAGAAACAATACCGCGTAACAGACAAATTGCTGATTTTTCGTTTTTCAGTCAGATGATGTTGTTGACCGTATGTGCATCTGCTTTTAATGCCATAATGCTGAATTTTTAATTATTTACCATGAAAAAATTACTTAAAACAATACCGCTTATGTGACACAGCAAATAAATACGTGGCAATACCGCAGAACTGTAGAGAATTAAATACCACATATCTACAATCTATGGATACTGTAAACAATACCGCGTAAATACAAAAGCGCACGCAGCTGCAGCACATTGTTACTGCCTTATTACGTATTTAACAGTGCTCAAAAGTGGTTCCATGCCTGTAGCTTCATTCGTGATAATGGACAGTGATACAGACGACGATCTTTTTACTGAAGAAGAAATTGTTTCTCAGCTGACATCAGGTTATGAAGGCGGAGAATCATTACTGAGAGCGATTGACAGCAGTAAGAAAATTGTTTTATTATTCATCTTTGAATGTTAGTAGCACCACAAGTATCTTACTGTGATAAAAATCAGAATGCCCCCACTTCACTCATTCTGTGCTTTATTCATTTCTGCAAAAGATTTCTAGACTGTCCACTTTCTTGTAGGCTCTCCCATAAATGCAGAACAAACAACAGGTGAGAAAAGTCGTAATGCTAAAGTTACATTTACCGAAGAAAAATTAATTTCGTATATGGGGTTCTCGGTTACTGTTCCTGAAACATCTAATGACGCAGGTAAATTTCCTTGGGATTATTGTTAATAGTATTACTGATGCCATCGTTGTCATAAATACATGAATTTGAGCATCTTTGTCTGCTTAATTTATAAATATTTTTCCATCTAGAAACTTCAGTGGCTGTATTCAACAATGCTCAAAATGAAACCACAGTCAGTTTCCACTAGAGACGACAGTACTTCACACTCATTGCTATGCAATGGTGCTCATTGTTTGCCAAACACTCTGGATAAATTATCGGAAGATCACGGGAGGAATAATGATACTGACAGTGAAGGCCAAGGGTTTTATAGTGAAGTAAGCAGTGACAAGAAAAGGAAGTCTAAACCACATCCTGAAGATTGGAAGAAAAATGCCAATAAAATCCTGAGAATGCGTGGACAGGCGTATATTGGATACAAAAGAAGTCGAATTGGTAAAATCACTCACGGTACTCCAAGAGAGGTATGAAAATTAGGTCCAACATGTATTTCAAGGATGTGCCAGAAATCTGTTCAAAGGAAGTGTCATCAGTTTTCTGCTGACGAGAGATAGGCAGTATTTAACACATTTTGGGAAACGTCATGAGATCAGAGGAAGGTTTACGTTATCAGCCTTGTGGACGTAATTCCAACCAAATGTCCAGGGAAGAACAATGGCAAATCCAGGAGAAAAGGGACGCTCATTTATCATTTGAAAAATGAGCTGGGGAAACATAAAGTATGCAAAAAGATGTTTCTCAATACTCTTGGGATTAAAGAATGGACTGTCCGATATTGGCTGGGTAATTCCACACATGGGATGAGTCCTGATACAGAATCGTCATGACCTTGAATCAAACAGACGAAGAAGAAAGATGAGAGAACCTTCATGAAAGAATTCCTGGACTCTCTTCCAAAACTTTTGTCGCATTACTGCAGGAAATCCTCCTCGAAATTTTAGCTTGAGCCTATTCTACAATCCAAACAACAGCTGTATGGACTCTATGTCGAAAAATGTCATGTGGAGAAGGTTTCACCATTAAGTCGGGCTACCTTTAACTTGATTTTAGAAGATGGTAATATTAGCTTATTTTCCCCCAAGAAAGACCAGTGTGACTTGTGTTGTAGTTACAGGCTTGATAGCTTGAGTGAAGACCTGTGGAAGCAACACACAGAACGGAAAGAGCAGGCAAGGATGCAAAAAGATGCTGACATGGAAGAAGCCTCCATTTTTAAGTGCAAGTGCAGTTTATTATAAAACAAAATTGGCTGTTCATAACTTTACAATGTATAATTTAGAAAGTCATAATGCAATGTGTTACTGGTTCGATGAAATGCAAGGTGATTTGGTTGCATCATGTTGTGCCTCATGCGTCATGAACAACCTATCCACAACGATTACGGAAAATCCCGTTCAAGTCATTCTGTATTCTGACGGCTGCACATATCAGAACAGAAATGTGATATTATCAACTGCTCTTTTAAGATTAGCAATTGGTACTGCACTATTGATTACACAAAAGTTTTTGAAGAAAGGTCATACTCAGATGGAATGTGACTCAGTTCACAGTTCCATTGAGTGCAAGCTTAAAGGACGTGAAGTTCCCCTTCCTAGCAAATACACTACGATATCTAAAGAAGCAAGAAAAAAGCCACAGCCATATGAAGTCCATTACCTAGTTTATTCCTTTTTCATCAACTACGCAGAGAAAAGTTTGTGGCTGTACAACTCAATTAGGCCTCGAAGAGCTGTAAAAAAATGAGTCTACAGTCAACAATCAGAGGGCGCTACAGTACCACCCAAATAGTATTATTTACTACAAGTGCTCTTTCAACTATGTGTGGCAAGAATTACTGAGGGGTACAAGGAAAATTCTTGGATATGTTTGCTTCCCGAAACTATACAATGAAAGACTGAAAATCAAGAAATCCAAATGGGATCATTTACAAAAACTTAAATCTGTTCTTCCTAAAGATTGCCATAGTTATTATGACAATATTCCTTATGAATGAAAATTATCGCGGAGGTAACTGTGTGACGAGTATTAGATTAGATTAGATTAGATTAGATTAATACTAGTTCCATGGATCATGAATACGATATTTCGTAATGATGTGGAACGAGTCGAATTTTCCAATACATGACATAATTAGGTTAATTTAACAACATACTTAAGTTAATATAACAACTTTATTTTTTTGTGTTTTTTGTTTTTCTTTATTTTTTATTTTTATTTTTTTTAATGTTTTTTTTTCTTTTTTTTCTTAATTTATATCTAAAAATTCCTCTATGGAGTAGAAGGAGTTGTCATTCAGAAATTCTTTTAATTTCTTCTTAAATACTTGTTGGTTATCTATCAGACTTTTGATACTATTTGGTAAGTGACCAAAGACTTTAGTGCCAGTATAATTCACCCCTTTCTGTGCCGAAGTTAAATTTAATCTTGAATAGTGAAGATCATCCTTTCTCCTAGTATTGTAGTTATGCACACTGCTATTACTTTTGAATTGGGTTTGGTTGTTAATAACAAATTTCATAAGAGAGTATATATACTGAGAAGCTACTGTGAATATCCCAAGATCCTTAAATAAATGTCTGCAGGATGATCTTGGGTGGACTCCAGCTATTATTCTGATTACACGCTTTTGTGCAATAAATACTTTATTCCTCAGTGATGAATTACCCCAAAATATGATGCCATATGAAAGCAATGAGTGAAAATAGGCGTAGTAAGCTAATTTACTAAGATGTTTATCACCAAAATTTGCAATGACCCTTATTGCATAAGTAGCTGAACTCAAACGTTTCAGCAGATCATCAATGTGTTTCTTCCAATTTAATCTCTCATCAATGGACACACCTAAAAATTTGGAATATTCTACCTTAGCTATATGCTTCTGATTAAGGTCTATATTTATTAATGGCGTCATACCATTCACTGTACGGAACTGTATGTACTGTGTCTTATCAAAATTCAGTGAGAGTCCGTTTACAAGGAACCACTTAGTAATTTTCTGAAAGACAGTATTGACAATTTCATCAGTTAATTCTTGTTTGTCAGGTGTGATTACTATACTTGTATCATCAGCAAAGAGAACTAACTTTGCCTCTTCATGAATATAGAATGGCAAGTCATTAATATATAATAAGAACAACAAAGGACCCAAGACTGACCCTTGTGGAACCCCATTCTTGATAGTTCCCCAGTTTGAGGAATGTGCTGATCTTTGCATGTTACGAGAACTACTTATTTCAACTTTCTGCACTCTTCCAGTTAGGTACGAATTAAACCATTTGTGCACTGTCCCACTCATGCCACAATACTTGAGCTTGTCTAGCAGAATTTCATGATTTACACAATCAAAAGCCTTTGAGAGATCACAAAAAATCCCAATGGGTGGTGTTCGGTTATTCAGATCATTCAAAATTTTACTGGTGAAAGCATATATGGCATTTTCTGTTGAAAAACCTTTCTGAAAACCAAACTGACATTTTGTTAGTACTTCATTTTTACAGATATGTGAAGCTACTCTTGAATACATTACTTTCTCAAAAATTTTGGATAAAGCTGTTAGAAGGGAGATTGGACGGTAATTGTTGGCATCAGATCTATCCCCCTTTTTATGCAAAGGTATAACAATAGCATATTTCAGTCTATCAGGGAAAATGCCCTGTTCCAGAGAGCTATTACACAGGTGGCTGAGAATCTTACTTATCTGTTGAGAACAAGCTTTTAGTATTTTGCTGGAAATGCCATCAATTCCATGTGAGTTTTTGCTTTTAAGCAAGTTTATTATTTTCCTAATTTCAAAGGGAGAAGTGGGTGAGATTTCAATTGTATCAAATTGCATAGGTATGGCCTCTTCCATTAACAGCCTAGCATCTTCTAATGAACACCTGGATCCTACTATATCCACAACATTTAGAAAATGATTATTAAAAATATTTTCAACTTCTGACTTTTTGTTCGTAAAGTTTTCATTCAATTTGATGGTAATACTGTCTTCCTCTGCTCTTGGTTGACCTGTTTCTCTTTTAATAATATTCCAAATTGTTTTAATTTTATTATCAGAGTTGCTGATTTCAGACATGATACACATACTCCTGGATTTTTTAATAACTTTTCTTAATATAACACAGTAGTTTTTATAATTTTTGATAGTTTCTGGGTCACTACTCTTTCTTGCTGTCAGATACATTTCCCTTTTGCGGTTACAAGATATTTTTATACCCTTAGTAAGCCATGGTTTCTTACAAGGTTTCTTACGAGTATATTTAACTATTTTCTTGGGGAAGCAGTTTTCAAATGCATTTACAAAAATGTCATGAAATAAATTATATTTTAAATTGGCATCAGGTTCACGGTACACCTCATCCCAGTCTAACTGCTGTAGGCTTTCCCTGAAATTTGCAATTGTTAAATCGTTGACTGAACGTACCACTTTGGAGGACTGTTTAGTATTGCTGAATGGAGCTATGTCATATATTGTAACTAGCTGTGCACCATGATCAGAAAGACCATTCTCAACAGGCTGAGCATTTATCTGGTTAAACTTATCTTGGTCTATAAAGAAGTTATCTATCAGTGAGCTGCTATCCTTTACCACCCGAGTAGGAAAATCAATAACGGGTGTCAAATTGAAAGAACCGAGTAATACTTCAAGGTCATTTTTCCTATTACCCTCTTTCAGAGAATCTACATTGAAGTTCCCACAAATAATAATTTGCTTCCCCCTGTCTGACAGATAGCACAACAAGGAGTCCAAATTTTTCAGAAATAGATGAAAATTTCCTGATGGGGACCTATATACAGTTACAATTATAAATGTGCCTTTATTTAATTTAAGCTCACAGGCACATGCTTCTATATGTTTCTCTACACAAAACTTTTTTGTTTCTATACTTTTTGCACAATGATAACTTTTGACATATATGGCAACTCCTTTCTCCATATTTTCTCTCATTACATGTGCAGAGAGCTTATATCCACTTACATTTACCTTATCCATATCAGTAACAATGTGATGCTCAGACAGGCATAGTATATCTATTTCATTCTCAGCTTCTAAATCTTCTAAACAAACCAGAAGCTCATCTACTTTATTCTTTAAACTCCCAATATTTTGATGAAATATACTTACATTATTTTTAATTATACCTTTATGAGAACCTTTCCTTATTCTAACATTTGCAGTACTCTCCTGTCTGAGTTTCTCATTGTGCTTAGGCCTAGTTCCTATACCAGTGGTCACACGGTGTTCAGAGAGGCAGATTATGTCAACTGGGTTGGGTGACTTTAATTCATCAATGCAATTACCTAGGACTGAGCTACAACTTGGTGGAAATAAAATTTCTGGTGATTGGTGAAAATTTATAATTGATAGCTGTGATTGGTAATCCAATGTGCTAGAATTGTGCTGTTTAATTTCTTTCCTAAACTGAAGATTTGTTTCAATCCTGACCTCTCGTAGAACTTGACATCTTTCTGTCTTACCTATCCTAAAAAAGGTGCTGCTCCAACACCTGTAACCACTGGTATTTTACCATTCATGGCAGTGCCTCCCCCCCTTAAATTTCCTGCTATTACCCCAGCCAGTTTCCCCTTCCCTTTCCTGTTGAGATGCAGGCCGTGCCTGGTATAGTCCCACCTACTGAGATAATCAACAGGAACCACACCAATATGAGCCCCCGCACCCGACCCAAGCAGCCGTTCCAACTCCAAATTAACTCTCCCAACAGAAGAGTCCAAATGAGGCCGGTCATGACGTCTCAGGACAGATACAAATTCAACATTGGTGTGTCTCGATGCCGACGCAATCTTTACCAGGTCACACTCTATACTGTACCCAGGATCTCTGTCAATGCTGTTCCCTGGCCCTCCCACAATAACCACGGTGTCTTCCCTGGTAAATCCTTTACAGAGTGAACCTAAATCCTCTGTCACCTGATCCAGACTAGCACTTGGTTTGAAAAAATTTGTGACCTGGTATTCTGGTCCTAATTCCTCCTGCAGAAGTTGGCCTACACCTCTGGCATGAGAACTGCCTAACAACAAAACTTTCTTCCTTTTCGATAACTTTCCTACATTCTTTTTCAATTTCCTATTGAAAGTTTGTTGTGTCCTGTCTACACCTACCTCTGCTTGAGGCTCATCAGTTTCTAACATCAGTGCAGTGTAATTCTCTGTTGCTGCTTTGAGTGACGTTTAGGATTTTTCTTGAAGAAATGTGGGGACATTATCGGAACTATGTAAACAGTATATTTATTTAAAATGTTTCTAGGAAATCTTTCAATAAAAAATGATTAATGCTCCAAAACATGTTCTTACTAACTTTGTCAGCACCAAATACCAACGTAAATTTGTCAAGTCGTGCCGGGAGACTGACAAACAAATACCGCATAAGTAACAGATCATGGCATAGATCCCGAGACAATTCCGCATATGTGCCGCAATTAAGCTTTCTAAAGTGTATTATTATTTTTTTCACATTTTTATTTGATCCAATTCCTTTTTGCCTGCTTCATTTACTGCATTTTTATATTTTCTCCTTTCATCAATTAAATTGAATATTTCTTCTGTTACCCAAGGATTTCTATTAGCCCTCGTCTTTTTACCTATTTGATCCTCTGCTGCCTTCACTACTTCATCCCTCAGAGCTACCCATTCTTCTTCTACTGTATTTCTTTCCCCCATTCCTGTCAATTGTTCCCTTATGCTCTCCCTGAAACTCTCTACAACCTCTGGTTCTTTCAGTTTATACAGGTCCCAACTCCTTAAATTCCCACCTTTTTGCAGTTTCTTCAGTTTCAATCTGCAGTTCATAACCAATAGATTGTGGTCAGAATCCACATCTGCCCCTGGAAATGTCTTACAATTTAAAACCTGGTTCCTAAATCTCTATCTTACCATTATATAATCTATCTGATACCTTTTAGTATCTCCAGGATTCTTCCAGGTATACAACCTTCTTTTATGATTCTTGAACCAAGTGTTAGCTATGATTAAGTCGTGCTCTGTGCAAAATTCTACAAGGCGGCTTCCTCTTTCATTTCTTCCCCCCATTCCATATTCTCCTACTATGTTTCCTTCTCTCCCTTTTCCTACTGACGAATTCCAGTCACCCATGACTATTAAATTTTCGTCTCCCTTCACTACCTGAATAATTTCTTTTATCTCGTCATACATTTCATCTATTTCTTCATCATCTGCAGAGCTAGTTGGCATATAAACTTGTACTACTGTAGTAGGCATGGGCTTTGTGTCTATCTTGGCTACAATAATGCGTTCACTATGCTGTTTGTAGTAGCTAACCCGCACTCCTATTTTTTTTATTCATTATTAAACCTACTCCTGCATTACCCCTATTTGATTTTGTATTTATAACCCTGTATTCACCTGACCAAAAGTCTTGTTCCTCCTGCCACCGAACTTCACTAATTCCCACTATATCTAACTTTAACCTATCCATTTCCCTTTTTAAATTTTCTAAACTACCTGCCCCATTAAGGGATCTGACATTCCACGTTCCGATCCGTAGAACGCCAGTTTTCTTTCTCCTGATAATGACGTCCTCTTGAGTAGTCCCCGCCCGGAGATCCGAATGGGGGACTATTTTACCTCCGGAATATTTTACCCAAGAGGACGCCATCATCATTTAATCATACAGTAAAGCTGCATTTCCTCGGGAAAAATTACGGCTGTAGTTTCCCCTTGCTTTTAGCCGTTCGCAGTACCAGCACAGCAAGGCCGTTTTGGTTAATGTTACAAGGCCAGATCAGTCCATCATCCAGACTGTTGCCCCTGCAACTACTGAAAAAGACTGCTGCCCCTCTTCAGGAACCACATGTTTGTCTGGCCTCTCAACAGATACCCCTCCGTTGTGGTTGCACCTACGGTACGGCCATCTGTATCGCTGAGGCACGCAAGCCTCCCCACCAACGGCAAGGTCCATGGTTCACGGGGGTGGGGGGGTGGGGGGGGTGGGGAATACAAACGTCTCAAAAATGAGATTGACAGGTAGTGCAAAATGGCTAAGCAGGGATGGCTAGAGGACAAATGTAAGGATGTAGAGGCTTGTCTCACTAGGGGTAAGATAGATACTGCCTACAGGAAAATTAAAGAGGCCTTTGGAGAGAAGAGAACCACTTGTATGAATATCAAGAACTCAGATGGGTACCCAGTTCTAAGCAAAGAAGGGAAGGCAGAAAGGTGGAAGGAGTATATAGAGGTTTTATACAAGGGCGATGTGCTTGAGGACAATATTATAGAAATGGAAGAGGATGTAGATGAAGACGAAATGGGAGATAAGATACTGCATGAAGAGTTTGACAGAGCACTGAAAGACCTGAGTCGAAACAAGGCCCCGGGAGTAGACAACATTCCATTAGAACTACTGATGGCCTTGGGAGAGCCAGCCATGACAAAACTCTACCATCTGGTGAGCAAGATGTATGAGACAGGCGAAATACCCTCAGACTTCAAGAAGAATATAATAATGGATAATATTCTTCTCGGGTATGCAGCCGGATCATGACGTCTTCAAGACACAATATTTCTGCGGTCCAACTGGCCGCCATCATCAGGTGAGAGCGCTGGTGCACAATCTCGCCGGAACTGACTTCCCAGCGCAAGCGGCAGCCCGTATATAGGCCGCAGAAGACCCACAATGCGTGCGCGAGAAGGTGCCGTAGCTGCCCTCTAGTGCAGTAAACATGCCGCGCCGCCGGTGGTGGAAAGAGGCGAAATCGAGATATCGCTGTCAAAAATAAAAGAAATTTTAAAAAATTCTATTCCGACGATTGAGACGCAGACCGTTGTTTTTTAATGTCAGATAGCACCGGGTCCCAAGTCTTACTTAAAAGATAACCCTTGTCTCTATTAATAAGATTGTCAGATAAACGAATCTCTAGAGATTCTTTTAAAACACAGTCCCAATAGCGAGATGCAGGGGCAACCATTTGTGTCGCATCATATTGCATTCTGTGTCCCTCGGTGAGACAGTGCTCCGCCACTGCGGATTTCTCGGGTTGAAGCAGCCGTGTGTGCCGCTGATGCTCAACACACCGGTCCTGAATGGTCCGGATCGTCTGACCAATATAAGCCTTCCCACAGTGGCAAGGGATCTTGTACACACCGGGCTTCCTCAAACCCAAGTCATCCTTAACAGAGCCAAGAAACGCTCTAAGCTTGGCCGGCGGACGAAAAATACTTTTTATGTGATATCTTTTTAGAATTCTTCCTATCTTCGAGGAAATGCTCCCAGTAAAAGGCAGAAAAGCCACCGATTTGCAGGTATCTTCTGGTGGTTCAGGCGATGGTCCAAACTGGAAAGCACGACGGATCTGTTTATCTGTATAGCCATTCTGCTTGAACACAACCTTAAGGTGGTCCAATTCTTGTGTCAAGCTTTCTCCATCTGAAATGGCATAAGCTCTTCTCGCCAACGTTCGCAGGACCCCCGTACGCTGGAACGATGGATGACAGCTAGAAGCATGCAGGTAACGGTCCGTGTGCGTTTATGGTGTGGCCTCATGGGAGAGAGGCTCTTGACCGCCTCCTAGATCATTTTAATTCCCTGCATCCTAGCATCAAGTTTACCATGGAGGTGGAAAGTGATGGAAAGCTTCCGTTTCTGGATGTTCTGGTGTACAGAAAGGATGATGGGACACTGGGACACAGTGTTTATCGAAAGCCTACGCACACGGACCGTTACCTGCATGCTTCTAGCTGTCATCCATCGTTCCAGCGTACGGGGGTCCTGCGAACGTTTATGGTGTGGCCTCATGGGAGAGAGGCTCTTGACCGCCTCCTAGATCATTTTAATTCCCTGCATCCTAGCATCAAGTTTACCATGGAGGTGGAAAGTCATGGAAAGCTTCCGTTTCTGGATGTTCTGGTGTACAGAAAGGATGATGGGACACTGGGACACAGTGTTTATCGAAAGCCTACGCACACGGACCGTTACCTGCATGCTTCTAGCTGTCATCCATCGTTCCAGCGTACGGGGGTCCTGCGAACGTTTATGGTGTGGCCTCATGGGAGAGAGGCTCTTGACCGCCTCCTAGATCATTTTAATTCCCTGCATCCTAGCATCAAGTTTACCATGGAGGTGGAAAGTGATGGAAAGCTTCCGTTTCTGGATGTTCTGGTGTACAGAAAGGATGATGGGACACTGGGACACAGTGTTTATCGAAAGCCTACGCACACGGACCGTTACCTGCATGCTTCTAGCTGTCATCCATCGTTCCAGCGTACGGGGGTCCTGCGAACGTTGGCGAGAAGAGCTTATGCCATTTCAGATGGAGAAAGCTTGACACAAGAATTGGACCACCTTAAGGTTGTGTTCAAGCAGAATGGCTATACAGATAAACAGATCCGTCGTGCTTTCCAGTTTGGACCATCGCCTGAACCACCAGAAGATACCTGCAAATCGGTGGCTTTTCTGCCTTTTGCTGGGAGCATTTCCTCGAAGATAGGAAGAATTCTAAAAAGATATCACATAAAAAGTATTTTTCGTCCGCCGGCCAAGCTTAGAGCGTTTCTTGGCTCTGTTAAGGATGACTTGGGTTTGAGGAAGCCCGGTGTGTACAAGATCCCTTGCCACTGTGGGAAGGCTTATATTGGTCAGACGATCCGGACCATTCAGGACCGGTGTGTTGAGCATCAGCGGCACACACGGCTGCTTCAACCCGAGAAATCCGCAGTGGCGGAGCACTGTCTCACCGAGGGACACAGAATGCAATATGATGCGACACAAATGGTTGCCCCTGCATCTCGCTATTGGGACTGTGTTTTAAAAGAATCTCTAGAGATTCGTTTATCTGACAATCTTATTAATAGAGACAAGGGTTATCTTTTAAGTAAGACTTGGGACCCGGTGCTATCTGACATTAAAAAACAACGGTCTGCGTCTCAATCGTCGGAATAGAATTTTTTAAAATTTCTTTTATTTTTGACAGCGATATCTCGATTTCGCCTCTTTCCACCACCGGCGGCGCGGCATGTTTACTGCACTAGAGGGCAGCTACGGCACCTTCTCGCGCACGCATTGTGGGTCTTCTGCGGCCTATATACGGGCTGCCGCTTGCGCTGGGAAGTCAGTTCCGGCGAGATTGTGCACCAGCGCTCTCACCTGATGATGGCGGCCAGTTGGACCGCAGAAATATTGTGTCTTGAAGACGTCACGATCCGGCTGCATACCCGAGAAGAATATTATCAATTATTACGCCGGGAAAGCCTTCGTAGTCACAAGAATATAATAATTCCAATCCCAAAGAAAGCAGGTGTTGACAGATGTGAAAATTACCGAACTATCAGTTTAATAAGTCACAGCTGCAAAATACTAACGCGAATTCTTTACAGACGAATGGAAAAACTGGTAGAAGCGGACCTCGGGGAAGATCAGTTTGGATTCCGTAGAAATGTTGGAACACGTGAGGCAATACTAACCTTACAACTTATTTTAGAAGAAAGATTAATAAAAGGCAAACCTACGTTTCTAGCATTTGTAGACTTAGAGAAAGCTTTTGACAATGTTAACTGGAATACTCTCTTTCAAATTCTGAAGGTGGTAGGAGTAAAATACAGGGAGCGAAAAGCTATTTACAATTTGTACAAAAACCAGATGGCAGTTATAAGAGTCGAGGGGCATGAAAGGGAAGCAGTGGTTGGGAAAGGAGTGAGACAGGGTTGTAGCCTCTCCCTGATGTTATTCGATCTGTATATTGAGCAAGCAGTAAAGGAAACAAAAGAAAAATTCGGAGTAGGTATT
Source organism: Schistocerca nitens (assembly GCF_023898315.1). Taxonomy (NCBI): domain Eukaryota; kingdom Metazoa; phylum Arthropoda; class Insecta; order Orthoptera; family Acrididae; genus Schistocerca; species Schistocerca nitens. The sequence continues at coordinate 1,145,019,147 of NC_064614.1, read as the reverse complement.
AAAATTCATGGAGAAGAAGTAAAAACTTTGAGGTTCGCCGATGACATTGTAATTCTGTCAGAGACAGCAAAGGACTTGGAAGAGCACTTGAACAGAATGGAGAGTGTCTTGAAAGGAGGATATAAGATGAACATCAACAAAAGAAAAACGAGGATAATGGAATGTAGTCAAATTAAATCGGGTGATGCTGAGGGAATTAGATTAGGAAATGAGACACTTAAAGTAGTAAAGGAGTTTTGCTATTTAGGGAGTAAAATAACTGATGATGGTCGAAGTAGAGAGGATATAAAATGTAGACTGGCAATGGCAAGGAAATCGTTTCTGAAGAAGAGAAATTTGTTAACGTCGAGTATAGACTTAAGTGTCAGGAAGTCGTTTCTGAAAGTATTTGTATGGAGTGTATCCATGTATGGAAGTGAAACATGGACGATAACTAGTTTGGACAAGAAGAGAATAGAAGCTTTCGAAATGTGGTGCTACAGAAGAATGCTGAAGATTAGATGGGTAGATCACATAATTAATGAGGAGGTGTTGAATAGGATTGGGGAGACGAGAAGTTTGTGGCACAACTTGACTAGAAGAAGGGATCGGTTGGTAGGACATGTTTTGAGGCATCAAGGGATCACAAATTTAGCATTGGAGGGCAGCGTGGAGGGTAAAAATCGCAGAGGGAGACCAAGAGATGAATACACTAAGCAGATTCAGAAGGATGTAGGTTGCAGTAGGTACTGGGAGATGAAGAAGCTTGCACAGGATAGAGTAGCACGGAGAGCTGCATCAAACCAGTCTCAGGACTGAAGACCACAACAACAACAACATTTGATCCAATATTTCCTTGTAGTGGAAATGCAAATGTAGCGCTGCTGTGAAATGTATTTGGCATTTTAGACAGTTTTTTGTCTCTCGTGTAAAACTGTTATTTTGCTACTTATGCGTTATTGTTTCTTCACCGACGATATACATCTCCACACAAGTACACAGAATCCTATAACTTTCAGCTTTTTCCAGCAGTTGGTAAGCATCCTTGGCCGATTTTAGGTCAGGCAGCACTGGCTCGCAAATTTTCCTTGCTATATCTGCCAATGTTTTTATGATGCCTCACTCTTTATTGGTAGTAGTTCGAATCCCAGTGTAGGAAACAGTCTGTGGGCACGGGTTTTCGGTAAACCGTGAGGCCCAAGCTACCAACTTCTTTCTTGATACTAGCACATCAAGAAAATTTAAGCTTCCGCCTGCCTCCTCCTCCTCCTTCATAAACTGAACCTCCAGAGTGATCCCATTCAGATGTTTATGATAACGATGCAGTTCCTCCCTGCTATGCCGCCACAAAACAAATGTATCATCTACATAACGGAACCAAATAGTCGGTTTCTTGTTCACAGTTTCCAATGCCTGCTCCTCGTTTGCAATAACCAAGCTTTAAGGTGAAATCCGTTCGACCACAGAATAATAGCCCTGAACATTTTATTAATTGTGACGTTCCCAGCCATGGAAGTTTACATTTTACAACATGAAGAAGTTGATCAATTTGTTTATCTGGGCCCCCTGTTTCAGAAAGAGGGTGGCTACACAAAGGAAATATGGTGTCAAATTGTTCTGGGCAGGGATGCTGCATTGAGGCGGGCAGTAATTTGGTAAGACCAAGTTCTAACTAAACAGAGACTGTTGAAATCCCTGGTATTTCCAGTTTTCCTTTATGGGACCGAAACATGAACAACAACTGAAGGGGATCACAAAAGAACTGATGCTTTTGAGATGTGGATATACAGGAGAACAAATCAATCTTTCAAGAACTTAGGGTGGAGAGGAGGTTTTCCAGTGACATCTTGGGTTGTCGGGTGTTCTGCCGGATATCAGCGTCGTACTTGCACGATATTTCGGTCACATAGCTCGTAACCTTCATCAGGTGCGACCTGAGACTGCTCCTCGAGTGGACCTGGTCCAGTATTTATGCCTATGGCCTTCCCCCTCCACCAACGGCTGCAGGCGCTTCCTCTGTGGTCCGCGCCCATTCCGTGCGACCTGCTGGAGCACTGCTGCTCCGTTTTCGGTCCACTGCGGTTTTAGGTGTTCCCTCTGCGGTCCGCGCCCACCAAACCCACTCCTGGGGGTTTCATCTACGGTCTGGGATACCAAACGTTCCCCCTGCGGTCCGCGCCCGCTCACCACGACCTGTTGGAGCGTTGCCACTCCGTTTTTCGTCCGCTGTGGCTCTGGATGTTCCCTCTGAGGTCCGCGCCCACCAGTCCCACTTCTGGGTGTTCCATTTTCGGTCTGGTGTGCCTGGCAGTCCGTCAGGGGCTCGTTTTCCATCTCCATGTCTCTGGTTCTTCTGTTTGTGTAGTGTTGCAGCTGGCCCCGTTGATGATATAACCTTAAAGGTACTCAGCAAGGGTCTCAACTTTGCTACGACCCCTAGAAACGTACCCATTTCAGGTTTCGTCAGTGCAGTAGAGCAAGTTGCAGCCACACTTCCACCTAATGTGGCAGAGGAAGTCCGCCGAGAGACCTGCAGGGCCCTCACCAAGGCCAGGCCGCCGAAATCGAACATCACAACCGAGGAGATGCTTGCACTCAAGAAACTCCGGGAAGACAACAGCATTGTGGTACTTCCAGCAGACAAAGGGAACTCCACTGTCATCTTGTAGCGGGTGGATTATGATGAGAAAGTATGCCAACTTCTGGAGGACCCTGCATACAGAATTCTGGAGTGTGACCCCACGGACAAGTTGGCCAAGAAGACTAGTGCTCTCTTGAAGGAAACAGGGATGCCCGATAAGATCATCAGACAACTACGGGAAAAAGCGCCAGTGCCACCTAGACTGTATGGTCTGCCTAAAATACACAAGGAGGGCATGCCCCTACGTCCAATTGTCAGTAATATTGGGGTACCTACGTACACAACAGCCAAGTACTTGAAAGGTCTCCTGTCTCCATATGTGGGGAAATGTATTCACCACATCCGCAACTCAGAAGATTTCCTGCAACGCCTCAAGCAACTGCACATCAAAGATTTGGACATCATGGTTAGTTTTGATGTGGTATCGCTGTTCACCAGGGTCCCACTGAAGGACTCACTAGAACTGATTGCAGAGAAATTTGACGGTGCTCTGTTGGACCTGTTCAGTCATACACTGACATCCACGTATTTCCTGTACAGAAACCAATATTACGAGCAAACTGAAGATGTAGCCATGGGCATCCCACTGTCCCCTGTGGTTGCCAACATGTTTACGGAGAGTTTTGAGGAGAGGGCATTGGAGACAGCCACATTTAAACCCACATGCTTCTTTAGGTATGTGGATGACACCTTCGTGATCTGGCCACATGGGATGGACAGGCTCAATGAGTTTCTCGAACATCTTAACTCATGCCACCCTAATATCGAGTTCACCATGGAACTGGAGAAGAATGGCCAGCTGCCATTTCTGGATGTACTAGTCCAGAGGAAAGCAGATGGATCAATTGGCCACAGTGTGTACCGAAAACCAACACACACTGATTTATATCTGCAGGCCAGCAGCTGTCACCACCCTGCACAGAAGAATGGGGTTCTGAAGACTTTGGTCCACAGAGCACGGGCCCTGTCAGACCAAGAGAATCTACCTATAGAGATAGAACATCTCAAAACAGTTTTCTCCTAGAATGGATACACGGACAGACAAATTGAGAGGGCACTCCAACCAGCCACTATACCACAGGTTCCTGAAGAAGACCAAGATGAAGCAAAGAAGGTGGCATATCTGCCCTATGCTGGCTCTATTTCTGCCAGAATCAGTAGGATCCTCCGTAAACACGATATCAAGTGTGTTTTCTGTCCATCCAACAAGATCGGGGGACTGCTGGGGAGTGTCAAAGACGACCTGGGATTACGAAAACCAGGGATTTACAATATACTTTGTCAATGTGGCATGTCCTACATTGGCCAGACGACAAGAACTGTGGAGATCAGGTGCAAAGAACATCAGAGGCACACTAGATTAAGACAGGTGACTAAGTCAGCCATTGCTGAACACTGTCTAGAACTAGATCATGCCATGAAGTATGAGGATACCAAGATTCTAGCACAAACACCCAGATTTTGGGACAGTGTTATAAGAGAATCGATAGAAATTAAAATGGCTGACGATCTTATGAACCGTGACACAGGGTACCAGCTAAGCAGAGCCTGGGATCCGGCTCTGGAATTGTCAAAGGAGCAACGGGACCAGCTGCAACACTACACAAACAGAAGAACCAGAGACATGGAGATGGAAAACGAGCCCCTGACGGACTGCCAGGGGCACCAGACCGAAGATGGAACACCCAGAAGTGGGACTGGTGGGCGCGGACCGCAGAGGGAACATCCAGAGCCGCAGCAGACGAAAAACGGAGCGGCAACGCTCCAACAGGTCGTGGTGAGCGGGCGCGGACCGCAGGGGGAACGCTTGGTATCCCAGACCGTAGATGAAACCCCCAGGAGCGGGTTTGGTGGGCGCGGACCGCAGAGGGAACACCTAGAACCGCAGCGGACCGAAAACGGAGCAGCAGTGCTCCAGCAGGTCGCAGGGAATGGGTGCGGACCACAGAGGAAGCGCCTGCAGCCGTTGGTGGAGGGGGAAGGCCATAGGCATAAATACTGGACCAGGTCCACTCGAGGAGCAGTCTCAGGTCGCACCTGATGAAGGTTACGAGCTATGTGACCGAAATATCGTGCAAGTACGACGCTGATATCCGGCAGAACACCCGACAACCCAAGATGTCATTAGATCGCCGGGAAAGCCTGAAGAGTTACAGGTTTTCCAGTATTTGTTTCTGGTGAATCCTTTAGTTATTTGCTCAGACAGTTTGACGGCAGGAGGATAACTCTGAAAATATGATGATTCAAGGCAAAGTTGAAGGGAAAAACATTGCACAGAAGACGACTGAAACGATGGTCCACCCAGATAAAGGAGAAGGCAAACAAAATACAGGACCAGCTAATCCAAAACACAGTGGACAAGGAAAAATGGAAACACTGTTAATAGGATCATCTGATGGGTCACCAGCTTTGAACTATGAAAGATGGCATAATACTGTACTGTGTAACAAAATGCAGTCTTTTAGTAATTGCCATCCCTCACCTAGCACGATAGAGAAAAAGAGTTGGAAGAAAAAAGACATTTTAGATATTATATAAGAAAGCTACTTATAGCTGAGTTAAGTCAATAAAGAAACAACAGGATAGAGCAATGGGAACAGACAGAATGTGTCAGAAGAAAAGGTACATGCTTTGAGGGACTAATGGTATTGGTGACTGAATAAAAATACTTCACAGGGGCATATGCCCCATTCCAAATGGTCTCCAAGATAAAACACCTTTAACATCAATTTGTTTTTCTTGAATAAGTAAAAAACTGCAGCCTCTAACAAAACTACGTCACACTACAAAATTGAACTACATTTAGTTTACTACAAAAAAGGTCCTATCCATTTTTTCTCTAGGACCAATAGCTTGCATGAAGTAGTGAGAGAATACTGAAAATTTCACATGACATGTATTCCATAGCTTCAGTAGTTTTTGTAGGCCAATTTGAGTAGTTTCCTGACTTGATAGACCACAAGTGTCCTGTATCAAATTGTTCTTCTCGAATTCCTCTACACTATTTGGCATATTGTAAATAATGTACTGAATATTGCACAAAATAAATAATAATGTACATTAAATGTGTTCTAGCTCAGAAACCATTCAGAATAGGGCATATCTCCATATGAAGCTTTTTCGTTCAGCATCATAAATACCCTCGTGACTCACTCCATGGAAAGAAAATACTAACAAGTGACATTTAAAAATGTGGTAAATGATAGAGGGTTTAGAGGACAGATAACAAGTCAGATGTAAACTGAAAATGACACAACTCCACTGTAGTACATGGTATCTCTTTTTGTTCTGATTACAGTTACATGACATGGATGCCACAGGATACTGCAAGTGTTGTGGAACTACAATGATTCACGATCCCTTGACAACCATTCACACCGAGCGAGGTGGCGCAGTGGTAAGACACTGGACTCGCATTCGGGAGGACGACGGTTCAATCCCGCGTCCGGCCATCCTGATTTAGGTTTTCCGTGATTTCCCTAAATCACTCCAGGCAAATGCCGGGATGGTTCCTCTGAAAGGACACGGCCGACTTCCTTCCCCATCCTTCCGTAATCCGATAAGACCGATGACCACGCTGTCTGGTCTCCTTCCCCAAAAACCAACCAACCAACCATTCACAAATCATACTGGTTGGTTGAAGTAACATGCAACACATGCACCTCTCTTTTAACAGTGCTCAATGCTACTCAGATTAAGTAACCTTACAAGTCAAGCAAGAGTACCATAATTTCCTTGGAATGTTCACAATTTTGAAGCAATAGAGTTGTGCATGGCCACTGAATACGCAAGTCTTGGGTGGCATATAGTCCAGGAACACACAGGCACATATCCTTGTACTGTTCGCCTATGAGCAGTTTGAACCATAACCTGAATTATGCAACTGAGGAGGGCATTAGACACATTTCTTGGAACACTCCTCACATTAATGTGAAACCTGTTTCATTCTTTAAAGTAGATGACAGAGTCAGCATCACAAACATTGCAAGAATCTATCTAAGTGCCTAATTCAAGTGAGAACCATTATTTGAACTGATTGAGAGCGAAACGGGGTATTAATTTACTTGACTTTTTTAATTACAATAAACAAAAGTAAAGTTGCACGATACATATCGTCGTTCAATGAACAATAGCTAGCCATAGTTCCTTACTCCACATAGTATAACATAGGCCGGATCACAGACGCCCTCCAAGAACAATTTCCCCACCTGTGATATTGGTGTAACCGTTACTTTCCACTCCCACTGCCAGATTTTGTGTGTAAATTAATGTAAGGTGAGGTTACAAGGTAGCCTGCACAACAAATTTCCAGAAGCATTCTCTGTAATGGGAGCAGTGTTTGTCCAATCCCTGTGTTTGCCAATATTTTCACTAGGAATTTTTAGGGCCAGTGTTTCTGGTGTCAGACGTGCAGTTACAATTAATGGAAAAACAAAAGGATGGCAACTTTGACAATACAAAGGATAAAATACATTTGGACTTTTTCATCAAAACAAACAAAACCTGTTAAGCAAGAGCTGCTTCTACCATTGAAGGAAATGGGAAAATAAAATGTATGAGAGTGAGCTGAAAAGCGATGCCTCCAAATAACTTATGTGAAAACATTAAAGCTTTTTACATTTAAAAAAAGAGAGAGCATTATTACCATTCTACATCTTTATTCTTCATGTCTACATATTTGCAAACCTCTGCCACTAGAAAGCTCCGAATGTAGTGTGTAACATCACAGTTTGTAACGGAACTATGTTGGTGTGTCAGAAATAGCCTGCTGTAATCAAGTTTCAAATTCGAAGAGTTTATCCACACTTGGAGAACCCTCTCTTCAGCATGACAATGCCTGACCACACATGAGCTGTTTCCGAAACTTAAAGAACACCTTTGGAGGCTCCACTTTGATAGTGATGAAGCAGTGCAAGCAGAGGTGAGAGTGTAGCTCCATCAACATAGTCAAATATTGTACAGTGATGGTATCAACAAGCTGGTCTCTCGTTGGGATCAATGTCTTTGTTGACATGTTGACTATGTAGAGAAACAAATGTGTAAACATGAAGAATAAAGATACAGAACATTAATAATGTTCGTTTCATTTAAAAAGCTTTAGGAGATTTCACATAAAAATTCAAAGGCATTACTTTCCAGCATGCCCTCCTATTTCTGTAGATGTTCAACGCATAATACAACACTGTTTTGAAGTCACAGAAAGTGAACAAATGCACCTGATGAACCAAGTTGTAATCACACTACTGCAGGGGTAATATCAGGAAAGGGAGATATTCTAAATACACAAAACATTGACTAAACTCCAGATGGCACACCTAAGTCCTCACTCTACTGAACATCTCATTGAGTCACTGTGCTTCAATAATGGACCTGGAAACATACAAGACAACAGTTCTGAAGGTGCACATCTCCAACAAGAAACATTCTAAACTTCAACAGGCTTTTAGAGAGAGTACAAATAAGGCTTAGTAGAAATAACTGGAACTCAATGTGCGTGTGTGTAGATTTGAGTTTTAATTTCATTTCAGACAGAACCATGAACTATGGACCTAGCCATCAGTGGGGCAGCTTGCATACCTCAGCAATACAGATAGCTGTACTGTAGTTGCAACCACAATGGGGGGGGGGGGGGGGGGGTGTATCCGTGGTTCCTAAAGAGGGTCAGCAGCCTTTTCAGTAGTTGAAGGGAAAACAGTTTGGATGACAGACTGATCTGGCCTTGTAACACCAACCAAAACAGCCTTGCTGTGCTGGTACTGTGAACAGCTGAAAGCAAGGGAAAACTACAGCCATAACTTTTCCAGAGGGCACCCAGCTCTACTGTATGGTTAAATGATGATGGATTCCTCTTGGGTAAAATATTCTGAAGGTAAAATTGCTCCTATTTAGATCTCTGGGCAGGAACTACTTAGGAGTTTGTCGTCACCAGGAGAAACATAACTGGTGTCCTATCGGCCGGAGCCTGGAATGCTAGTTCCCTTAATCAGAAAGGTGTGTCAGAAAATTTAAAAAGGGAAATGGGCAGGTTGAAGTTGAATGTACTGGGAATTAGTGAAGTTCAGTGGTAGGAGGAAGAGACCTTATGGTCAGGTGAATATAGGGTTATAAATATAAATTCACATAAGTGTAATTCAGGAGTGGGTTTAATAATGAATAAGAAAATAGGAATGCAGGTAAGCTACTATGGACAGCATAGTGAATGCATTATCATTGACAAGATAGACACAAAGGTTGGTTGGTTGGTTTGGGGAAGGAGACCAGACAGCGTGGTCATCGGTCTCATCGGAGTAGGGAAGGATGGGGAAGGAAGTCGGCCGTGCCCTTTCAGAGGAACCATCCCGGCATTTGCCTGGAGTGATTTAGGGAAATCACTAGACACAAAGCCCATGCCTACCACAGCAGTACAAACTTATATGCCAACTTTCTCCGCATATGATGAACGGATTGAAGAAATATAAGAAGAAAAAAGAAAATATTCCGATAGTTAAGGGAGATGAAAATTTATTTAATTGTGATGGGGAACTGGAATTAAACAGTAGGAAAAGGAATAGAAGGAAAAATTGTAGGTGAATAAGACTGAGGGAGAGGAATGAAAGAGGAAGCCATCTGGTAGAATTTTGCACAGATAATACTTTAATCATAACTAACACTTGATTTAACCCTTTCCAGCCCAGTGATGCCATATGGCATCATCATATTTAACTTTTTCCCAAGGCCAAACTATTTGTCTAAAGATTATAAACAAGTGTGCAGGGCTTTCTAAAGTTCATTGTTCTTAGGTTGGCTACCGTGAATTCGCTAAAACAGAGAGCACCAGGCTACAATGCCTTGACAAAAGTATTGTTGCATGGTGTCTACAGTAGAGTGAGGAAGCAAACTAATATAAAAGTTGCACTAATAAATTATTGTTGAAAGTGTAAATTAACTAGTCAATACTTTGAAAATAAGGCTAGTTACAGTAATTTTCTGCTTGGAAGTCACAAACATGTGTGATTCCATTTGGCATCATTGGGCATTTGTTATGTTACCAAATGTAGTACATGCAATAACTTCGACTAAAGTTTACCATAATGTGTAACTCTAATATTTTCAAGTTTCTTTTGAAGTTTTATTATACTAACTAATATTAATATGTTAAAAATTCTGCTTTAGTAAAAAATTCCTGGTTTGTTTATCACATGATTCGCAATCATAAATCATTATCAGAAGAAGAAATATTGCTGCTTCTCGAAGGAGATTTATCTGATTTGGACCTTGATACGTCTGATGTGGAGGAAGAGATTGAAAATGCTCGGCAGCAGGACCCTACTACACTGGATATACAGTTTCTTCAAGGAATGGACCTTGATATGGTTTAAATTCTGGACCCTCAAGCTAATGATGAAGATGATGTTTCCTTAGCTTCAAGATTACTTGCTGAGCCAAACCTTGCACCAAGTCATTCAGCTCAGAAAATTCAGTGTGATACACACTGGGATCTTCGGTGGAGAATGAAGGACATTGAAGAAGTGGATACATCATGTAATGCAGTTTTTTCTGACCCTCCAAGAGATGAACTGACACCTTTGCAGTATTTCAGAACAATGTGTAGTGATGACATTATCCAGAACCTAGTCGAGCAATCTAATCTATACTGCACACAGAAAACAGGTGCATCTTTAGATACAAATGTTCGTGAAATAGAAAAGTATATAGGGATAAACATCCTAGCTATATAGGGATAAACATCCTAGCAAGTGTTGTGAAAATGCCTAGTTACAGAATGTACTGGGCAGAGGCTACAAGATTTTCTCCAATAGCTGACTTAATGCCTAGAAATAGGTTTGATAAGCTAAGAAATTATTTACATGTGACTGACAACACTAAAATGAAACAAAGGGAGGACCCTGATTATGACAAACTGTTCAAGGTGAGACCATTTGTTGACAAAATCAAACAAGGTTTTTCAGTTATTGAACCTGAGGAATATCATTCAGTGGATGAATTAATCATTCCTTTCAAAGGTCATTCATCCCTGAAACAGTATGTAAAAAGCAAACCACACAAGTGGGGTATAAAAGTTTTTGCCCGTGTTGGTTCTAGTGGAATTGTGTACAATTTTGAAATATACCGAGAGAAAGGAACTGTACGTAATGATACTGGTCTTGGTATAAGTGGTGATATTGTGATAAGGCTTGTGGAAGGACTTCCAAAATATAAAAATTCTAAAGTGTTTACAGACAATTGGTTCACCTCTTACAATCTTATTTCTGCCCTGAAAAACTATGGCATTTTGTCTGTTGGAACTGTTAGACCCACAAGACTTAAAGGCTGCAATCTAAAAGCAGACAGTGAGCTGAAAAAGCAGGGACGAGGATCATACGATTATCGAACTGAAACAGAAAGGAACATCATACGCTGAAGTGGTATGATAACAAGTCTGTCCTTCTTGCATCATATACAAAGGAGTAAGTCCAGTAGAACCAGTGAAACGTTGGTCAGTGGGAGAACGAAAATATATTGATGTTCCAAGGCCAGACATTGTTAGAGAATATAACCGTTCAATGGGAGGAGTTGATCTGCACGACATGCTGGTTGCTTTGTATAGGAGTAATATTGGTGTGAAAAGATTTTATCTAAGGATCGTATTCCACCTCCTTGACATGTGTGTTGTGAATGCGTGGCTCTTATACCGCCGACATTGCAGACAAAGAGAAATTACCAAACACATGTCTCTGTTGATTTTTCGGTCTGATGTAGCTCATGGACTACTAAAAGCAGGAGACATTTTGGTAAGAAGACGAGGACGGCCATCAGATGACAGTCCATCGCCTACAGATGTGAAGAAATGAGCCCCATTGGGTCACAGCCCAGTTGATGATGTAAGGTATGACAACATTGGACACTGGCCACAGCATGTAGAAAACAAACAGAGATGTAAATTGTGCATTACAGCATATTCTCGAACGAAATGCATCAAATGTAATAAACCTCTTTGCTTTACCAAAGACAGGAACTGTTTCTTAAATTTTCATGTAAAGTAACAATCATGCTGTAAAAAACCATAAAATTGTCCTGAAATGCAAGTTGCATTATTGTATGAACTAATTTTTCTTTAATAAACTGCATCGAATTGTGTAATTAAAATATTCATTCAAGTTCCATTATCAAGCACTGTGATATCACAACCACCTGACTGAAGGAAACAAATCCTGCCCAATGATGCCATATGGAGTCATCCCAAATTTCCCTCCAAAAACAAAAAAATAACAAAATTTCTTATAAATATATATTATTCCAATCATTATGGAGGGAAATACGCGAAAAATTATTTTTCCCCACAAGTAAATAAAAGTTGGGCTGGAAAGGGTTAAGAACTGTGAAAGATGGCTGTGTACTTGAAAGAAACCTGAAGACACTGGAAGGTTTCAGATTCATTATATAATGGTAAGCCAGAGATTATTTTGGAACCAGATTTTAAACTGTAAGTCATTTTCAGGGGCAGATGTGGTCTTTGACCACAATTTATTGGTTATGAATTGTAGATCAAAACTGAAGAAACTGCAAATATGTAAGAAATTAAGGAGCTGGGACTGGGCAAGTTGAAAGAACCAGAAGTTGTTGAGAGTTTCAGAGGTAACATTATGCAAAGGCTAATCTTGAATTTAACTGATGAAAAGAGGAAATATAAAAATTCAGCAAATGAAGCAGGCAAACGCGAAATCAAACATCTAAACACTGGGACTGCCAGGAAGTACAAAATGGCTAAGCAGGAATTGGTCGAGGACAAATGTATGGATTTAGAAGCATATTTCACTAGGGGAAAAATTGATATCGCCTACAGGAAAATTAAACAGACATTTAGAGAAAAGAGAAGCAGCTGTACAAATATCAAGAGTTCAGACAGAAAATAGGTACTCAGCAAAGAGAGGAAAGCTGAAAGGTGGAAGAAGTGTATAGATGGTCTATACAAAGGAGATGAACTTGAATGCATTATAGAAATGGAATAGGATGTAGATGAAGACACAGCACTGAAAGACCTAAGCTGAAACAAGGCCCCTGGAGTAGACGAAATTCCATTGGAACTCCTGATACTCGACATCCTTGGGAGAGACAGCCATGATGAAACTCTTTCATATGGTGTGCAAGTTGTGTGAGACAGGTGAAATACTCTCAGACTTCAATAAGAATGTAGTAATTCCAATACCAAAAAAAGCAGTTATTGACAGGCGTGAAATTTACCAAAGTACCAGTTTAATGGGTCATGTTTGCAAAATACTACCACAAATTCTTTACAGAACAATGGAAAACTGGTAGAAGTCAAACTCCAGAAAGATCAGTTTGGATTACAGAGAAATGTTGGTACATGAGAGGCAATACTGACCCTACAACCTATCTTAGAAGATAGGTTAAGAAAAGGCAAACCTATTATTATAGCATTTGTAGACTTAGAGAAAGCTTTTGACAGTGTTGACTGGAATATTCTCTTTGAAATTCTGAAGGTAGCAAAAAATACAGAGAGCAAAAGGCTATTTACACCCTTTGTAGAAACCAGATGGTAGTTACAGCAGTGAAGGAATATGAAAGAAAAGCAGTGGTTGAGAAAGGAGTGGACAGGGTTGCAGTTTATCTCCAATGTACATTCAACAAGCAGTAAAGGAAACCAAAGAAAAATTTGGAGTGGGAATAAAATTTCAGGGAGAAGAAACAAGAACTTTGAGGTTCACTGATGACATTGTAGTTCTATTAGTGACAGCAAAGGACTTGGAAGAGCAGTTGAACGGAATGGACAGTATCTTGAAAGGACGACGTAAGATAAACATTAACATAAGCAGAACAAGGATAATGGAATGTAGTAGAATTAAATCAGGTGATGCCGAGAGAATTGGCGTACAAAACAAGACTTTTCAAGTAGAAGATGAGTTCTGCTATTTGTGCAGCAAACTAAATGATGATGGCTGAAGTAGAGCGGGTGTGAAATATAGACTGCGAATGGCAAGAAAAGCATTTCTGAAGAAGAGAAATTTGTTGACGTCAAATACAGACTTAAGTGTTAGGAAATCTTTTTTGAAGGTATTTGTCTGGAGTGTGGCCATGTATGGATTGAAATCCGGGCCATAAACAGTTTAGACAAGAAGAGAAGAGAAGCTTTTGAAATTTGGTGCTACAAAGGAAAGCTGAAAATTAGGTGGGTAGATTGTGTAACTAATGAGGAGGTACTGAACAGAATTGGGGAGACACAAAATTTGTGGCACAACTTGACTAAAAGAAGGGATTGGTTGATGGAACACATTCTGAGACATCAAGGGATCACCTATTTAGTAATGGAGGGAATTGTGGAAGGTAAAAATTGTAGAGGGAGGCCAAAAAATTAACAGAGTAAGCAGATGCAGGAGGATGTAGGTTGCAGTAGTTATTCAGAGATGAAGAGGCTTACACAAGATACAGTAGCATGGAGAGCTGCATCAAACCAGTCTTTGAACTGAAGACTGCAACAACACGTCAGACAGTAATGATGAAGGACACTTAAATTTACTGATTTCCAGCTTTGATTTGCTCCCCAAAGGAACATTTCCAAGAGGAATGTAAGAATACATTGCAATAACAATTGATAATTTATTTCTAAATCCAACATTTTGTCATGAAATAGATATGAACCTCATAAAAACCTCTGACCACGATGTTGAAATGGAAGCAATGAAGCATCCCATAACTCAGGATTAGCTACGAAAGAAAAAGTACAATTTCACAGAATGATAATGCAGACTCAACCACAAAATTCAGAGAGTGTTTATCAAATGAACAATTGCAACAAGTTTACTATTCTTACATTATTATGACTGAAGTTTCACTATGAGTTGAGGACAACTACAGTGAAAGCCAAACATAAGGTTACCTTGCAGGTAGAATTTAGTATCCTGTGCCACAAAGAGAGAGCTTTATTTATAGCACACTACTAGGTTTGTTGGTTGATTGACTGATTCAGGGGATGGGATGAAACAGCGAGGTCATTGGTGCCATTGGATTAGGGAAGGATGGGGAAGAAGTCAGCCATGTCCTTTCACAGAAACCATCCCAGCATTTACCTGAAGCAATTTATGGAAATCACGGAAAATCTTAATCAGGTGCAGCATAGAATTGGCTCCAACCAAAATTTAAATGTGGGCTACAACAAATACTGCAAAATTCTTTACTGTATCGTCAAAAATGAAAAAAAATTACCAAAAATTAAAAATTCTGAGAACAAATCAAAGGAAATTTGGAGCATTATTAAGCATGAAATGAATAAACTAGAAATGGCAAATGGTAAGAGACTAATTACAATACACACAGAGGTATTTAAGCAGTCTTTCTGCCTATGCTCCATACACAATTGGAACACAAAGAAATCCTAAAATGTGAAATAAATCGAAGTACCCTCTGCCAACCACTTTACAGTAGTCTGCAGAGTATGTACGTAGAAGCAAATATTCAGCTCCTGGATGACAGGAGCAATGAGACGGATGGTGTGAAATTTAATCATTGGCCACTAAATTCAATTAATTCTTCCTAACAAGGTCTGGAAGTACAGAGAGAAAAAATGGACAATTGAAATGTAATGTTGATACCTGAACTTCTTGTAAAAACTTCATCAGGAGTCTTGGGAGTGTCAATACACACACTCCCTGATATTAAAGAAGAGTAATAATAACAAATTTAGGATTAACTGTGATATTCACAATCGCAATACTAGAAGTATTAATAATTTCCATATACTTTATATGTGCCTTTCTAGGTTTCAGAATGAAGTCTTTATTTATGGTGCAAATGCTCAGATACTTAACAAGAAATTAAAACAGTACCTTATTAGCCACTTCCATAATTTATCAGAATATCTGGACTTGATGTAAATTCTGTTAATACTAATGTTCATATTACACAGTCGCGATTATCACTGTGAGTAAATTGGCACTACTCATAATTTGTTGTTAATGTGCTTTATAGAAGTAGCCTGAATTGGCTATTATATAAACAATGGCCTGAATAAAAACATTGTGAACAGAGAGAACATTTATTTCCATGTACTTTTCAGTATCAACACTGTCATATTTTGACATCGGCATTTACTAATATAACTACTTTCTAGACTTTGAGCTCCTTGCAGCATGCAGTTTGCAGAAATACTCACAATATAATAGTGTGAAAACTCAGAGTTGTATAGCTGCTCATTTGTTGCTGGTGTTGACATTGTTTTTATTATATCTGTTAACATCCAATAGTGAAGTATTCCACTAGATGAGAGTGACTGCTGTCGCACACACAAGTCAACCAAGACAGATGACCCTGGAGGCCCTGATCAAGACACTTACTGTATATCCATAACACGTTTGTCTAAGAAAAGCTGAGTGATAGCACACCTTGAGAAATGAAGTGCTCAGTTTGTCTGGCTTTGTTCACATGGTGACAGCCAAATGTGTTTGGATCTTATTTCTTCAAGAGTCTGTTCGTACCTGTCTCTCTGTCACTTAGTACATACAAAGGGCATTCAAAAAGTTTTGCACAGACATCTCTATTTTTTTTTATTTTTTGCACAAGGAGAATGAAATTTTTTGTAAACATACTTGGAACATTTAGCTATAAGTTGGTATATAAAAATATTTTCTTTTTTTTACAGGTGAGCCATAATGGACCATGACGTATATGTCAGGTTGCGACAAAGGTCGGTGATTGAGTTCCTATTCAAGAATAGCAATGACTCTGCCATATCGATTCACAGTAAGTTGCTTCCCGTTTATGGCGAGGACACAGTGGGTTGCGCCAGTATCCAGCAGTGGTTGCAGAGGTTTAATGAAGGTGATTTCTCTCTACTGGACAATCCATGATGTGGTAGACCATCAACAGCAGTGATTGATGTGAATAAGGAGCCCATTGATCAAATCATCCAAAATGACAGATGTTTGACGACAGAACAGCTTGCTGAAATGACTTGTTTGTCATTGGTTAGTGTGGTATCACTGGTACAGTCACTAAGGTCAGAAAAATCTGTGCACGTTGGGTGCCTATATTATTGACAAGAGAAATGAAAACAATGAGGGAGAATGTGTGCGAGGGTCTCATGAAGACCTTTACTGAAGAGTGGAAACTGTTTTGATGGCATCCTTACCCACGATGAAACATGGTTGTTTTTGTCTGAACCTGACAGCAAAGCCCAATCCATTGAGTGGCGTCATCCAGGTTCCCCTCGAAAGAAGAAACCAACACTTTCACTAACAGCAGGCCGAAAGGTGATGGCCTCCTTCTTCTGGGATCAGTGTGGTATCATTTTCATTGACTTTTTGGAACCTGGCTCCACAATTAACCGGGACTGTTACTGTTTGTCATTGGACAAGCAGTGATGTGCCATCAAGACCCATAGACCACAGCTTCAGGGTCAGCTCATCAGACTACACCTTGACAATGCCAAACCCCATACAGCGCTTATGACGCAGGAGAAAATCAGGAACATGGGTTGGAAAATTGTTCCTCATCCTCCCTACAGTCTGGACTTGGCTCGTTCTGATTTTTACCTCTTTGGTCATCTGAAGGTCCACCTGTGCCGTAAATCATTTAATAGTGAGAAAGACCTTATTTCTTGTGTCAAGCGATGGTGCAAAAGTCAATCCCCAGAATTTTACCAAAGTGCATTTACATCATGGAAAGAACATTGGGCCAGATGTGTCATAGCTAATGGATGCTACATTGATTAGGCTAAAAGTATAACTAAATGTTCCAAGTATGTTCACAAAAAAATTTGTTCTCCTCCTGGGGAAGAAGACGGCTGTACACAACTTTTTGAACACCCTTTGTAGTATGTCAATGTATTTCATTCAACAACGGAATTCCTCCAACACAGAAACTAGGCTCATCAGTATGTGTTGACAAAGTGTTTAACCAAGTGATATCTTACACTATAACCAGCATAAAGTACAAAGTTATCTTGACAGAAGAACAAGCTTCCAGAACGAGAAGTTCTCTTTCAAGATCTATGGGGGCAGGAAAAAGAAAAGAAAAAAAAAAAATATCAGGAAGCTGTGAAAAGCTGCATAATACTCAAGAAGATGATAAGAGAAGAATTTATCAACTTGAAATGATGGTCAAATTACACATCTTTCTGGCAAATACCTATCTTCTGCTCAATTTTTCATATGTAGCCATGGAAAAATATGTCAGTTTAACAGACAGTAGATGAGCAACAGCACATTCAGAGTGGAATGAGAATGCACATGATGGTGTGATAATATAGTACTCATTTTGACTCTCACTAATCCTCATCATTTATATTCCATCTCCCTGGTATTGTCTGTTAGAGAAATACTCTGATGTGGCAAGTTGGACATCCTGATCATGAGTGCAAAAACACCCTTTTAATATTTAACACATTTTGAAAGTTTTAAACAACTAACTATGCTACAGAAACTTCCTTTTCCAGCAGAAACAAATAAAATATCCCTGCTTACCTTATATACAGTAATGTTTTTAATGTCAATTTGATCAGGCTGACTAAAAGTCAGTTTATATCTTTGCAGCTTTTGTTCTGTTATACTGTCATCTTCACCACCAATGTCATTGTCACCTGGATTGTAAATTGCCTGCAAAAAATAAAGTACAAACTGAACTACAAAAAACTAATCATTATGCCCAACTAATAAAACAAAAAATAATCAATAGTAATAACAATTAGAGAGTGCTCAGCAAAGCTAACAAAGGGAAGAGTTACTACATGTTAAAATCCCAAACAAATGAAAGACAGGTCTGTACTTACCTTCAGACGACTCGGTATCCAGTATGGATGATAGAAACACACAAAACAGAACAGAAGGCTCCTAATTTCCAGAACAATTGGTTTCTCCTTCAGTAAGAAGAGAAGAATTCGTAGGGGGGTGCTGGAAAGAGCAGTGTGGCAGGTAATTCACATCCCAGGCTAACAAGGACCCACCTGTTATGAGGAGGAAGAGATCCAAAGGTGAAGGAAAAGGCATCAGAGCGAGTGGAAAATTAAAAATAGTACATTAGTACGTATTTTAATGTCTTAGTTCTGATAACATAGAAGAGACAGAGTGAGTAATAAAGATAGAAAGATAGATTACAAAAGGAAGATACATAAAATAATAAAGGGATTAAAGAATGCAAAGGAAAGGGAAAAATAATAGGCTTGGAAAAACACAGAAAAAAAAGAAGGAAGGAAGGATAGTTTTACATATTAGGGATAAGAATAAGTAACTAAATAAACAATAAGATATACACCATACAGGAAAAAATGTGGGAAAGGAGGGAGAATAAATCCAGCAAGGTGGTGGGAAGAGGGGATATGTGCAAGAACATGATCTCTTCTATAGAGATCAAGCAAAACTAGTCTTAGGTGGGAGCATACAAATGGCAAGTCGTATAACAGCCCCACAGGCCTCTTCGAATTTTTATGTAGTGCACTCTCATCAAATCTCCAAGGAACACAACTGTTCTGAGCTAATTCATGAATTTTGCCAATGTGGGGAGGGATATTCCTAATACAGAAAGTCGTGCAGTGAACATATCAGGAAACAAGAGAAGTTTCATGTGTCATCCTACCTTTAATACTATATGGTTTGTCAGTTGTGAAGTTAGTGTAGATGGCAGCCTGTGGGTGCATTGTGCAGATGTCATTATCGTTACAGTTTCAGGGGTTGTAATCTTGGAGTATGGATGGTAGTCTCGAGGTGTCATAATGTTTGAAAAGAATGCTACAAAGCTTAGGAGGGTGAGTTGTCAGTCATGCTTGGAGAGCTGAGTTGGAAAGATAATTGCCTTTGAAAGGTGAAGTTCTGGGTTTCAAGTCCCAGTCTGGCACGTAATTTTAATCTACCAGGAAATTTCAAAAATGACACTCCCTCTGCTGTTGAGTGAAAGACTCACTGTGGACACACACTGTTTCCCACTGACTACCACAAATGGCCATTACACAGTTGCATCCTCATACAAACCTTAGACTCTCCCAAAACTAGTAATTATGATTTTCACTTGTGAATACTTATATCCTGACTAAAGGCAAAATCATTAGTGTAGTTCAGTACTTCATAGTTTGTCAATTTTTTCTATGTTTTGACTGTTGTGACTGTAAAATATTTTACGATTAGGCTGAACTCAATGAGACAGTTGGAGGATAGCACAAATGAACCTTTTGCACTGGGAGATGGTACTGTAACTGAAGGATGAGATGAAGTATGGACAGAAGGGGATTGCAATAATGAAGCAATAACACCTTGAGGTGAGGTCTGTCATGTAAAAAAATCTCCAGAAAACAGTAACTCTAAAACTGGCACTGTCTCCAGCATTGTAGTAAATGCAGATTAATGGACCAGTACATTGGTTCTGGGCACTCACAGACTTGATTTATTGCTCAAATAGCAAAAACTATGTATGTCTCATTCCACAAATGATACAGCTGAACAACTGTTTACCTTTTAATGGCTAATGTAGCATCTGTGTAAACAGAAATGGTCAAATTGTAATAGAAGAGCTTTTATTCATAATATAAGACATAACAAGGACAAATAAATCTGAAATGTGAACATATATGGCAGTCATAGTCTTTTGAAACCAATAACTAGGTTATAGAAACTGCCATTGTCTCCAGGAAGCAACTGCAACAACAAAAGGATACTGAAGATCCATAAGCAGTAAACATGTGTCAGAATCTAACAGACAATATTTTTCTAAAGACAATTATCTAATGGTTGCTTTCAAATTTCTTTAAATGGACAATCAAAAGAATACTGGTAAAATACCAAATGTTTGGTTCTAAACTGCAAGTTTCTTGGTGGGATACTTTTATTGCTTCAAATTTTCCTCCTCCATATGTTAAAAGTAAGGTTACTTTGTGCATAGGGAAAGTCACTTTTGTTCCTAGTATTGTATACATAACCGCCACTACTACCTTCAAATTGTAACTGGTTCTTCACAACAAATTTACAATGAGAGTAAATCTTTTGCACGGTATGCCTAATTTTTCCAACATTTACCTGTATGAGGTTCAAGGACAGACACCAGACTTTTATCCTTACAGTATACTTCTGAGCAATGAATGAGCAATGAATACTCTGTCAGGCAGAACAAATGCTACCAACTTCAAGTGTTTGAGAAAAATCTATAAAATCTATACGAGATTTCCAATTGAAGCTCTGATCAACAAGGGGAGAAACAGGAATTTTGAATATTCAGTTTTACATATTTCATTTCCCCAATGCTCTTTTGTTATTAATATCAGATAAACCCTATCACGTGCAGAAACATATGAACTCTTGCCCTGCTGCCCAAATGTTCAGTGATAAGCTATTTACTAAAAACCAATCAATAATTTTGCTGAAAATTTATTTTTCCTTCTGATGTTACATTTCTTTTGGTTTCATTAGAATGCTTGCATCAACACCAAAGAACAATATTTCTGTCTTATAAGTGTAAAATGTTAAGTCATTTAAACACTGTATCACACTTAATTGTAAAAAGTGACAGGGGTGAAAAACATATGCTAACAGAATGCGAATTCAGCATGTTACATGTTGCAATTTACTGCACACTTGTACCTGTTAAATGAGGTGTTCCACATGTCATCCTCACAACTGAATGCAATACTGCACTTATCTTTGCTCTGCGTTAGGGATCCTTTCAAACACCTGGAGTCATCTCCTAAATCTTTACCAAACTATACAATCCACTGTTCCAGTTCTTCAACCATATAAATGGGAGTGCCATACACTTCACTTCTGAGATGATCTCAGTCAGAAAAATCCAGAGGATTGAGGTCAGGTGATCTTATAGGCCAAGGAACAGGTCCTGCTTAACCTATCCACTTTGGATCGTATTGATGCTTTAGATATCTCACACAGCACTAAATTGTGCTAGTGCCCCATGACACAACCACCATATTTCCCAATCATGCACCACAGGTGAAATTTGAGGCTAATTAAATGAGGACTTACTCAAAAAGTTCAGATTTAAAACACATTTGTACTAAAAATGAAAATATTTCATACTGAAGTTTGTGGTAGCTTGTAAGCACACTTTCGCAGTTATCTTCAATGTGGCTCATTCACGGATCCACATTTACTTGAATGTCTTTGCTTTTATTATTGTATACTTTCACCCTTGTCAGTTTTGAGTTCATTATTAATTACACTCACATATGGAGACAGTCTGACACAAAAAATTGGAAACATCTTCAAACAATAAATAAAAATAGAAATGTCTAACGAAGGAAGATCACACTGACATGTACCAAAAATCTGGTATTTACCAACACTAGTGAAGCAGCTGTGATGTTCTGTACTTAGGTCAGACAAATTAACATGAAACAAGTCCTAAATCTGCAAGGAAGCTTCCAGATTTAAAAAGCAATAACAGAGAAGAAACACATAACAAATGACAGACAAACATCAGCAACCAGATGTTATTTCAACTAATAAAACATATTGTAGAGAAAGACACCACAAAATAATATCACAAACTAGGCAATATCCCAATTCTACATCAACCACCATAGTACAGCAATAATTTACACATAATGTGTGTAAGACATGTTAGCTACCTTTACACACACACACACACACACACACACACACACACACACACACACATGTGTGTGTGTAAGACAAGTTAGCTACCTTTACACACACACACACACACACACACACACACACACACATCCCTAGTTGGAAAATATAAGCACTCATGCACACAGAGCAACAGCAAACACTCCCACCACTACCAAAACAAATAAAAGAAGAGCGCAACCTGCAACAGCAAAGCAAAACACATGAAATGGTCAGATGACAGTGGTTCTTCACAACATACAAAAACATGAATATGTTTAGTTTCATGTGAAAGTGCTGTGTGTTAAAATCTAACATATATATGTGAAGAACAGGAAGAATGGTGAAGACAACAAAACCACCTTGTGTAACAGTAAGAATTAATACTGTTTATAGAAGAAGTAAAAGCATGCGACCTGTTGATGATCTTACCAAACTAAATTGTAAGACACAGGAAAAAAAGAGAAGAAGAACCATGTTATTATAGTGGCCACAGAAGATGCTATAAATTAAAGCAAAATGCTTTTGAGTTTAATAAAACTTTCATTACAGTTGCAAAAGAAACAATTTTGTTACATAGCAAACATCACAGGTGCACTGTTTCCCCACTAAGGGCCCTTGAAAGGTTTGACGCTGGACTTCCCTTAGGCCACTGTTCACAGTTGTTTTGACCGCAACAGGTTGACAATGGAATGTGATTTGCAAAACAATTATATCTTACTTCTAGGAATGATAAGTTTTCATTCTGCTAGCATGTCCGCATTTCTGGAGAAACAATTACATTATTGTTGTTTATGTTGTTTTTACATTACAGTTTCTAATGATGTTTACATATTATTGATGGCTTATTACACCCTAACCAAGATAGCTGACTTGCATCTCATTTATGGGGAGGTACAATGCAACAGCTGAGAAGCAATGCGTCTGTATGCAGAACAAATTCCACGGAGCAAGTTAACAAATCATGTCACATTTCAAAGAACTGGCAGCTATCTTCATGAATCAGCATCCCATAGATGGGAAAATGGTAGACTACACACAGTGTGTGAATTCTTCAGTTTAAGGAAGCTGTGTTACATTGAACTGAGAACAACCTCATAATAAGCACACGATCTGTGGCCAAGTAACTACGGTACCGTATTTACTCGAATATAAGCTGCACTTTTTTTCTGGTTTTTGTAATCCAAAACACCACCTGCGGCTTAGAATCGAGTGCAAAGTGGAAGTTCTGAAAAATGTTGGTAGGTGCTGCCACAACTAACTTCTGCCATTGAATATATGTAGTGCTACACAGGCGCGCTTTGGAGGCACAAAGATAAATACTGGTGCCAAAACCTCTGCGCCAGTAAATAAATTTAAAAAAAGGGTAGAAGATGAGCTTTCTTCTCCTCCCCGAGTTTCGACCACTGCATTTTGATACATTATCCAATTGTGTGTGTGTAAGTTGTTAATGCTTCCATGGAATAAAGTTTTGTTCAGTCTATTGGTCGTGTTGAACCATACCTAATTACAACCATTACAACTTAAAGAGATTATTCAGTACAGAAAGAATGAAGAAGCTAACTTCAGTTTATTTTTTCCAGTTTCATGGATGGATGATCCTCAGACTCTTGAAGAAGCCTTATCATCTCTCACGGTGATCAGTGGAAGAAAGCAATGGATGAACAGTATGACTCCTTGATGAAAAATTAAACATGGTCATTGATAGCTCTTCCACAAGAAAAAAGTTTTACCCTGCAAGTGTGTATTTAAAATGAAGACAGCAAGGAGGAAATAAATCAGTAAGCGGCAAGATTAGTAGTTAAAGTATGTGTTCGAAGAAAAGGTGCTGATTATGATGAAGTATTCTCACCAGTTGTAAGGTACGCTTCATTCATTACCTGTTTGTTTTGGTTGCTAACTCCAACCGAACTGTTGATCACATGGGTGCAGTTAGTGCACTTGTGCATGAGGACACTGACACTGAAATTTTTAAGTCACAACCAGAGATGTACTTGGAAGGCACCCTAGTATGTTTGCTACAAAAGTCTCTGTACGGTTTGAAGCAGGTTAGCTGACACTGGAATTAGATTGATCCCTATACATGTATTATTTTGTCAATAATGTTATTCACTACTACAGCCTATCGACCATATTTGCTCAACAAGTATGTCAGAGCGAAAGTGAGTTGCAACAGAGCCAGCCACAGGCAGGCAACAGTGTTATGCGTTGCGATGCAAAACACAGCTGACATACATTGCAAAGCAGAGCCAGCTGGGTGCAATATACAAACAGCCAACTCTGCAATACGCTAGCAGAATGATGGAGCCTTTCCTCCATTGCCACCATGGAAGTTTGTAGTGTATGTGCCATAAGCCCTAAATGAATAGTCTGGATTGTATAAGTACTCAGTCATTCGAGTACTAAAATATTCTCATCTCAGTATCGCAGCCTACACCACAAGCCTGTGACACTTGGAGCAACATCCCGGAACGCAGTATGGTGTGCGCTGTTCGACCATGGGCAGTCTACCCCGAGTCACAAGGGCAGCCGCTGCTTGAGCAGAGTGTCACCCACTCGCTGGAGGGAGGTCACAGCCGCCTCCGTGGTATCAGCAACTGTGCTGCCACACGGTCATCACCATTGCAACCAGAGACGTGGCTGACAGCCAGATTCGAGTGACACCACACTCGGCTCTGCTCTTTGCACTGTCAGCAATGATAGACATCTATTGTTTCGCTTGAGAAGCAACTGGACACTTCCAACAAGCTGTTCCTGATGTACTACAAGCTGTTCTGATGTACTAAGGCTGAGGATCAGAATAAAGATGTTAATTAGACAAATCTACTGTCATCCTAACGTCTCATTTCACTCTCCATAGATGACAATTCAAGGGTCATCTAACAGTACAGTGTGGATAGATGATTTACTAATTTTTGCTAGCTATCAGAGAAACAATCTAGAAATCAAAGAAAAAATAAAAGAAAAATTCTGCAGGAAAAGTATTGGCAAAGTGAAATAATGTATTAGTATAGTCGTAACTAGAAATCCCAAAACAGGCATGATTAAGTCAGATCCAAAGAAGCATATAAATGAAGTATTGATATGTCCAATTGCAGACCTGTTGGAACTCCTGTTGAAGTGAATGCCACATTTGATAAAAATTCTACTGAAAGAAGAACCAATATTTCCCACAGCCAAGTGATAGGATGTCTGTTGTCTACTGCAAAAGTGACAAGACCAAATATTTTACATACTGTAAGTAAGTCAAGTCAGGGCTGCAATGATCCACAGAACTCAGGTATCTTTAAGGGACCAAGGAAATGTGACTTAAAAGAAATAATTGGATGGTGTGATGCAAACTTGCTATTGATCCTACAGATAGGCGATCTTGAACTGGATACATGTTTCTGTTCCAAAAAGGCAGTAGTGCATGGAATTTGTGCAAACAGCGAAGCGTAGCACTTCCTACAGCAAAGGCAGAATGCATGGTAATGGTGTCGGCAGCTCGCGAAGGTGTATGGTTCCTACAGCTATAAACTGAACTCTGTCAACAAGGTAGTAACGCATTAGTAATACATCGTGATAATCAAAGTGCAATAAAAATGGCATCTACACACTGCTTTCATCCATCCTGAGCCGTGCACACATTCATACCAATACCTTTGCTTGCGGGACATCTTTGGGTTTGGTTACATAGCTACAGTTTCTCTAGCATCTCAGTAGGTGGTGTCCTTGCAGCTTCTTGAGCATGACTTATCCACGCATATGCACCTGCAGCTCACACTAGTGGGTATCTGCTGAAGGCAGGGGAGGTTGGCTGTCTCAGATTGTATATACCTGGACTGTGACCTGAGTTCACTAGCTCAGTGCATCTGGATGGTGGGTGTTTACTTCGAGCAGCATGCCTGCACATACTGGAGAGTTGTTACTTCCCTCTGCCTGTATGGTAGTGGGCCATACTCTGGAGATCGACTAGGCCTGTTTCCTGCTGCCTTCATTAGTGGATGTGGTCACAAATCCTGCTCTTAATTCTGCTAAACCTGATACAGGACAATGCTGAGCACCATTTTGTGTGTGTGTGTGTGTGTGTGTGTGTGTGTGTGTGTGTGTGGGAAAAGTTCTGGCACAGTTCGTGAAAACCCCTATGCTTTTTCTAGCAAATTTTGTTTGATGTTCTCGCCATAAGCTGCTACTGCTATCTGGTGGGTCAGCAACCTGGTAAAAAGGACGTGCCAGAGTTGAACATTTATTCAATTGTAAGAGGGCTTCAATTTTTACTTTGTTCTGTTTGGAAGTACCTGATCTAGAAAGACTTGCTTTTAACCTGCAGTACTAGTGCATGTGTTTTCTAAGTTTAAGTATACTTAAAATTATTTTTTAATTATTGTCTGTTAATTGTGATGTAGAAAGATCTGTCTTTACCTGCACTACTGGTGCATGTATTTTCTAGATCTAGATATCTTCAAAAAAATTTTCACTATCCATTAACTCTGATCTAGAAAGATTTGCCCCTACCTGCACTACTGGCGCATGTCCTCTCCATGTCTAGGTATGTCTGATATTTTTCATTGTCAGTTAAAACTAGAAGGCCCATGAGTGCACTGTACGTTATTTCAATATGTAACCCCAAGTAATTGCAGGTCAAATGAGCTCTGTTGCCTGCCCTCGTTTTCTCTGTCATGGTTGGAGACCTATGTGCTATTTGCCATTTCTATGTTATGTAATGCATTTTATGTGTTTATGTTCTAGACTCTGTACTGAATTGGGGAACTGTTTGAGGCATGCTCCAAGCTCAAGCCAGTTAATGTGCACTGGTTAATCCATGGATTTCAGCCACTTTATTTGCTTTGAATTTGTCCTTGTTTGCTCTTGTAAATAATTGCTTATGCATGTTGATTTGCTAATGCTCATTCTCTTTTTGAAAAGCCTGCACAGAAGTTCCATATTCTGCTCTCAGGACAGCCTTTAAAAAATAAAAAAAATAAAAAAAAATATGTTGAAAGTGTGTGTATATTGTGGTTTTTCTAATACTGATTTACAAGTAGCCAAAACTATTGTTGGACCCAGTAAGCACCTCTGGGGCAATTTTTTAATGTATATGGATTTGAAGGAGTTTGTTTAGTTTTATTGAAAAAAGGAACTCTATATATTATTACACAAACTGTAATTTAATTTTTATATTTGAGGTTTTCTTGTGGGCTTAATGGATTGTAATTGACTACATTAAACTTGGCCTCTGTGGCAAATAAGTAGCATTCATTTTGTTGATGCAAATTCAACCTCTGTGGTAAGTAAATAGGTTAAGTGTTAGTTTCTTCACACTCAGCACCTTGCCATTTCTACATCTGAGCTTCTTACCTTCTCCATATTCTCAGGAAAAATGTTACAGGAACAAAAATCAAGTCTGTGTTCATTAAAAGCTGTGACATAGTAGCTGACAGCTTGACTAAGGGAATGATATATTAAAAATAGATATATTTGTATTGTGTTGAAAAAATTTGTTTGCCTTCAAGGGGATGTAAGATATAAGAATGCAAATTATTGTATGCTGTTGCAGTCTTTCGAAATAGATATGGATATTCACTGACTGTTAGGTTATGTTCTGTGTAAGGTACATTTTTCTGTCATTGTGTTTGAAAGTTAAAAGAAGGTTTATCATTTATTGGAAATAACTTCATAAAATTTCCTGCATGGAGCCCCACCATATTTTGCAGTTAATGTCAGATAATATTTAGACAAAGTTTTTCTCCAACTGTTGAACTGGGTGAGATGAGTCAATACTGTGGCCAATACATTCTCGTGACCTCACTGCTATCAATTTATTTATTTATTTATTTTTGGGAGGACTAAAGCAAATTGTGTATGAGATACTGAAAGACACACCAGAACAGATTGTTGTATGTTTGGCTGACGCTGCTGCCATTATTTATGAAACATCTGGTTTTTTGAGCGTAGACAATCTTAACGCACAAGATGACAGTTGTACATTAATACAAGTGGATGACATTTTCAGCTACATCTCTAAACCATATCCAACAAAAGCAGTTTGAACACTGTCTCCAAACATCACTCATATCAAACGCTTCATGGACTCCTATTGGGGAACTGGTGCGCCAGTGGAATTTTTGTCACATAAAAAACAATAATTCTTTTTATGTCTCTAAACACACTGAAATTTTGTATACGAGGTCTTTTCAAAAAATTCTGGAACTTTCACCACAAAATTTTTCCACACTTATCTTTTACTTATTGTACATGGTCTCCTTCAAAATACTCTGCTCCACAATTGATACACTGCTCCCAACATTGTTTCCACTAACGGAAATAGTCTGGATCACGCAAAGCGCCATCTGTGACTTTTCTTTTATCTCATCTATCATTGCAAAACTATATTCTTTCGATCTGGTTTTCAACTTTGGAAAAAAAAGTCATCAGAGGCCAAGTATGGGAAATACGGAGGATGAGGCAGCACAGTGATTTCACTTTTTGTGCAATATTTGTTCACCAACCGTGATGAATGTGTGGGTGCATTATCATGATGAAAGAACCATGAATTGTCTTGCCACATTTCAAGCCCTTTCCTTTTCATATTTTCTCGCAGGCATCGTAACATGTCCTGATAGTACAGTTTGTCCCTGTGGCATGAATTCATGATGAACTAATCCTTCAAAGTCAAAGAAAACTATCAGCATGGCGTTAACATTTGACATGGCCTGACAAGCTTCCTTTGGTCTTTGGAGACCTTTCCCTGACCCACTGTAAAGATTGAACCTTGGCCTCCACATTGTAACCATAGACCCACATCTCATCACCAGTTATGATTCTCTTAGGGAACATGTCATTCTCATTTCCGAAATCCAAAAGCTCTTGAAAGATTCTGAGGAGAAGGTCTTTCTGTTCTTGACTCACAAGCCATGGAACAAATATGGCAGCAACATGATGGATTCCAAGATGCTGTGTCAGGATTTCATGACATGATCCAACTGAAATGTTACATTCTTCTGCAATATCTCAGACAGTCAGTCTTCGATTGGCAGACACAATCTCACTGACATTCCTGACACGAGCATCGTCGGTAAATGTCGCAGGGCATCCTGAACGAAGGTCATCTTTAACTTCCATTCATGTGAACCATTTGTAACACCAAGTATGGCTCATGCACTCATCAAAAGCTTTCAGCCTCATTTGGTGTGTTTCTGTAAAGGTTTTCTTGAGTTTAACACAAAATTTAATGCAGAAGCATTGCTGCTCTAACTCCTCCATCTCAAAATTCGCAAAAAGGTGCGACACAAAATTCTTCTCAACACAACACTGAACAATAACTAACTTCCGTCAGTCACACTTTTAAACACAGGCATGTGCAGGAATGACAACCACATTTTGCTCCAACATGCCATTGGCATGAAATTAAAGTTCAGGATTTTTTTTTAATAGAGCTCGTACACAGTTTTTACACACCCTGCATAACTAGAACAGGAACTTTCCAATACTGAATCCTGTAGAACATCTGTAGTAATGCGTCTCCATTTAGAAAGATCTATCATGAAAACTTTATGAGTCACCCAATACGCGGCTTTGCCTCCCACCAGCTCTATATGAAATGAAACAGTTACTTACTGTACCTTGAAACCCATAAATTTAAGTTTGTCCAAAAGAATGTTCTCGTGAGCACACTCAAATGCCTTAGTCACAGCAAATAAAATCCTGGTAAGTGAATCTGTGTTATTCATATGTTTTAATACAAGGCAATAGTAGTAGTAGTAGTAGTAGTAGTAGTAGTAGTAGTAGTAATAATAATAATAATAGTTTCATCTGTTTATCGACAATAGTATTGAACATATAATGTTTACATAGTTCAAAATTACATAATTACATAAACATATCAATAAAATAAAACATTATTTTAAAATAAGAACCTAAAAACACTTATATATACACACAGATTTTTTTAGCATGTTCCATGGAGCTACACAAATACAGGGTATACACAAAGTCCGGGAACACTTTCAATTATTTATTGCACAAGAACTAAACATTGTACAGATGTCATATTGCATTTTGAAGAGAAACTCTAATTTTATTTCTTAATATTTTTTACAAATACTTTTTTAATACGCAAACCCACAGACACCGAGACAGTAATGGAATTCTTGCCACACCCATCCTAGCATGGCATTGTTGACTGTGGCGGTCGCTTCCCGTATTGGAACTGATTGGAACTGCAAGCTACCACATAACCGGTCTCCCGCAGCTCTGATACATCACGTGGTAGAGGCGGTACGTACACCAGAACTTTAATGTGTTCCCACAGAAAAAAGTTGCATGGAGTGAGATTTGGTGATCGGGGAGGCCATTTCATGAAACAGCTGTCCCCTTCTGTAGCACGGCCGATACATTGATGCACTAGCTCCGTTTTCAGATACCCACGAACTTCACGATGAAAATGGTGTGGAGCTCCATCCTGCTGAAAGATGAATGGAGAGTCCAATTGCATTTGCGTCATCAGCCATTGCTGCAACAAGTCCAAGTAGGAATATCCAGTGACCGTGTTCTTGGCAAAGAAAAATGGCCAGTACAGTTTTCGATGTGACAAGGCACAAAAAGCATTTACCTTTGGGGAATCACCCTAAAATTCAATGCATTCGTGTGGATGCTTTGTACCACAAATCCGACAATTATGCCTATTCACTTTCCCATTAGTGTGAACAGTGGCTAAAAATTAAGCGATCAACAATGCCATCCCCAGCCTAATTCAGTTGTTACAACTGCGAACAAAACTCAAAATGCTTATCTTTGTCATCGTCATTGAGCTTTTGCACTAGCTCCAATTTGAATGGTTTCATAGACAGCTTCTGTTGCAGGACTTTCCACATTGTCATTGGAGCCATTGGGAGTTCACGGGATGCACGACGCAACGATTTCTTTGGACTCCTTATGAATGTCTCTTGTACGCACTCCACATTCACTTCACTCACACTGGGACATCTGCTTCTCTTTGCTGGACACAAGCAACCCATTGTAACAAATTTGTTGTGCCAGTAGTAAATGGCCTTCCTTGTTGGTGGCTTCTTACCGTACTTGGTTCAAAACATCTGTTGAACAGCTGTAGCACACTTGTTTTTATCGAAGTTCAACACACACAAAGCTCGCCCCGCACCTGAACTCCCCATGTTTGTGACTAGCGCTGACTATCAGCAAATTACCAAACCACACTGTGGCGGTATACATGAAAAAAAAAAAAAAAAAACTTTCAGGGTTTCCCTTCAAAAAGACATATGTATGATATCTGTACAATGTTTGGTTCTTATGCAATAAATAATTAAAAGTGTTCCCGGACTTTATGTACACCCTGTATATTCAATTAGTGACCCGCACCAGCTTTGCATGGGTAACACTAAGTAACTACAGCTTGACAGCTTGTCTGGTGTAGTAATGATTTAGTTGATGGACCACCATGTAGAGCTATGATGATAATTTAGAAAACGATGTTAGGTAACTGAATAGCAACCTTTCATATAATTTAAAGAATTTCAATATGCATGCCAGGAAAGTTCTCTTGAGGCACGAATGTTGTCTGTTCCATATTTAATTGGCATTTAGAGAGTCTTCTCATTGCACTGATTGGAACTGCAAGCTACCTCATAACCGGTCTGTCCGATTCAGCAACAGTTGAGCGCAAGTTATAGCCACTTGCCAGCCACCTAACTGCAGTACCAATATGGCGAGCTCCACCCAACTGCAACGGAGTTCAGTATGTATGGCCACTTCCCAGGCGGCTGACTTCAGCAGCAGTGAAGCATGAGTTACATTTTGTGTGTGGCCTTTACCTGCATTTCCCAATGTAACATTGCTAAGAAGCACCCTCTGCCACACAACATTAGTATGAAGCAATTTCTGCCATACATAACTAGTACAGAACATCTTACGCAATGCAATATGGTACAAAGCACCTTCTGCCATGCATCAGTAGGAAAATCCCTCAGCCACATGACATTGGTATGAAGCACCTTCTGCCACAC
The DNA here is from genome assembly GCF_023898315.1 of Schistocerca nitens. Classification (NCBI taxonomy): domain Eukaryota; kingdom Metazoa; phylum Arthropoda; class Insecta; order Orthoptera; family Acrididae; genus Schistocerca; species Schistocerca nitens. Next base: position 1,144,986,967 of record NC_064614.1, on the reverse strand, counting down.
AATATCGTTATGAAACACCCTCTGCCATGCAACATTGGTACGAAGCACCCTTTAGCAGGAAACAGCAGCAGGATCCACCTTCTGCCGCACAACACTGCTGTAAGCACCCTCTTGCACACAGCCCCGGTTCAAAGCACACTCTGCCATGCAACATTAGTATGAAGCAACCTCTGCCATGCATATGAAGCAACCTCTGACATGTACAGGGTGTTTCAAAAATGACCGGTATATTTGAAACGGCAATAAAAACTAAACGAGCAGCGATAGAAATACACCGTTTGTTGCAATATGCTTGGGACAACAGTACATTTTCAGGCGGACAAACTTTCGAAATTACAGTAGTTACAATTTTCAACAACAGATGGTGCTGCAAGTGATGTGAAAGATATAGAAGACAACGCAGTCTGTGGGTGCGCCATTCTGTACATCGTCTTTCTGCTGTAAGCGTGTGCTGTTCACAACGTGCAAGTGTGCTGTAGACAACATGGTTTATTCCTTAGAACAGAGGATTTTTCTGGTGTTGGAATTCCACCGCCTAGAACACAATGTTGTTGCAACAAGACGAAGTTTTCAACGGAGGTTTAATGTAACCAAAGGACCGAAAAGCGATACAATAAAGGAGCTGTTTGAAAAATTTCAACGGACTGGGAACGTGACGGATGAACGTGCTGGAAAGGTAGGGCGACCGCGTACGGCAACCACAGAGGGCAACGCGCAGCTAGTGCAGCAGGTGATCCAACAGCGGCCTCGGGTTTCCGTTCGCCGTGTTGCAGCTGCGGTCCAAATGACGCCAACGTCCACGTATCGTCTCATGCGCCAGAGTTTACACCTCTATCCATACAAAATTCAAACGCGGCAACCCCTCAGCGCCGCTACCATTGCTGCACGAGAGACATTCGCTAATGATATAGTGCACAGGATTGATGACGGCGATATGCATGTGGGTAGCATTTGGTTTACTGACGAAGCTTATTTTTACCTGGACGGCTTCGTAAATAAACAGAACTGGCGCATATGGGGAACCGAAAAGCCCCATGTTGCAGTCCCATCGTCCCTGCATCCTCAAAAAGTACTGGTCTGGGCCGCCATGTCTTCCAAAGGAATCATTGGCCCATTTTTCAGATCCGAAACGATTACTGCATCACGCTATCTGGACATTCTTCGTGAATTTGTGGCGGTACAAACTGCCTTAGACGACACTGCGAACACCTCGTGGTTTATGCAAGATGGTGCCCGGCCACATCGCACGGCCGACGTCTTTAATTTCCTGAATGAATATTTCGATGATCGTGTGATTGCTTTGAGCTACCCGAAACATACAGGAGGCGGCGTGGATTGGCCTCCTTATTCGCCAGACATGAACCCCTGTGACTTCTTTCTGTGGGGACACTTGAAAGACTAGGTGTACCGCCAGAATCCAGAAACAATTGAACAGCTGAAGCAGTACATCTCATCTGCATGTGAAGCCATTCCGCCAGACACGTTGTCAAAGGTTTCGGGTAATTTCATTCAGAGACTACGCCATATTATTGCTACGCATGGTGGATATGTGGAAAATATCGTACTATAGAGTTTCCCAGACCGCAGCGCCATCTGTTGTTGAAAATTGTAACTACTGTAATTTCGAAAGTTTGTCTGCCTGAAAATGTACTGTTGTCCCAAGCATATTGCAACAAACGGTGAATTTCTATTGCTGCTCGTTTAGTTTTTATTGCCGTTTCAAATATACCGGTCATTTTTGAAACACCCTGTACAATTGGTACAGAGCACCCTCTGCACACAAAAGCACCTTCTGGCATGCAACATCAGTGTGAAGTACACACTCCCATGTAACACTGGTATGAAGCACTTTTGGCCACGTAACATTGGCACGAAGCACCCTTTTCAACATGACATCACTCTAAAGCACCCTCTGCCACTAGACATTGGTATGAACCATCCATCACCATGTAACATTCGTACAGAGCACCCTCTGCCACATAACACTGATATCAAGCACTCACTGCCATACCCTCATAAGGAGTACATTCGAGCTTGCACAATTTCAAGTAGTTCGGCCATTCACCACTAATTCGCAATAGCAACTTTTTCGTAGAGGCTGCAGCTTCCCATTCATCACAGTTCAGCCAATATCCATGAGATATTTATACATTATGTACACAACCCTTCATTGTAAATTAGTCTTTCTATCAGTGAAATCCATATGAAAATCCCTACAGTAGTTCCTGAGATTTGCATGAACACACAGACAGAACCATGGTAGTGGACTTCAATTTACACTGACGTGCCAAAGAAACTGGTCTAGGCCTGCGTATTAAATACGGAGATATGTAAACAGGCAGAATATCGCACTGTGGTCGGCAGCGCCTACATAAGATAACATTTGTCTGGCGCTGTTGTTAGATCGGTTACTGCTGCTGCAATGGTAGGTTATCAAGATTTAAGTGAGTTTGAAAGTGGTGTTATAGTCAACGCACAAGCGATGGGACGCAGCATCTCCGAGGTAGCAATGAAGGTAGGATTTTCCCATAGGACAGTTTCACAAGTGTACCATGAATATCAGGAATCCAACAAAACATCAAATCTCCCACGTCACTATGGTAAGAAAAAGAGCGTGCAAGAATGGGACCAATGACAACTGTAGAGAATCGTTCAATGTGACAGAATTGCTGCAGATTTCAATGCTGGGCCCTCAACAAGTGTCAGTGTGGGAACCATTCAACAAAACATCATTGATAATGGGGCTTTCAGAGCTGATGGCCCACTTGTGTACCCTTGATGACTGCACGACACAAAGCTGTACGCCTCGTCTGGGTTCGTCAATGCTGACATTGGACTGTTGATGACTGGAAACATGCTGCCTGGTCAGACGAGTCTCATTTAAAAAATGTTTCAAGTGGATGGATGTGTACAAGTATGGAGACAACCTCATGAATCCATGGACCCTGCATGTCAGCAGGGGACTGTACAAGCTGATGGAGGCTCTGTAATGGTGTGGGGCGTGCGCAGTTGGAGTGATGTGGACCCCTGATACGTCTAGATATGACTCTGACAGGTGACACGTATGTGAGCATCCTATCTGATCACCTGCATCCATTCATGTCCATTGTGCATTCTAACGGACTCGGGTAATTCCAGAAACACAATGTGACCCCCCACACATCCAGAATTGCCACAGAGTGGCTCCAGGAACACTCTTCTAAGTTTAAACACTTCCTCTGGCCACCAAACTCCCCAGACATGAACATTACTGAGCATATCTGGGATGCCTTGCAATGTGCTGTTCCGAAGAGATCTCAACCCCCTTGTACTATTATGGATTTATGGACAGCCCTGCAGAATTCATGGTGTCAATTCCATCCAGCACTACTTCAGACATTAGTCAAGTCCATGCCACGTCGCGTTGCGGCACTTCTATGTGCTTGCAGGAACCCTACACAATATTAGGCACGTGAACCAGGTTCTTTGGCTCTTCAACGTGGACTAGCAACCTGTCACAGCTTCACAGGAGTAGCACAAACACAACCATCTGCAGCTGTATGACTTGTCTGACATAAATGTGTAGAGGTGTATAAATATAAGAGCAGATTCTTTTGTGTGGCTCAATGTTCCAGAGTAAGTGTTTCAGTTGGATAACACTTCAGTGAATTGCTTCTCCATAGCAAGTTGTCCAGCACAGAAAAGTTGACCTATTATTTAACTGTTTAACATGGAATCTGAAACACATTTGGTTTGTGACAAATTGCCATATCACTGAGAGGTAATTGCTTAGGAAAAAAAAAAGTAAAAAACTTTATGGTCTGGCCAAGATTTGATCCCATAACATTTCCATTACCACAAGATCTCCAAGCCTGGCTTCAATTCTACTTTTGAAAATGACGCCTACTGTTTAACATGGAATCTGAACCATGATCCACTTGTGGTGAATGTCCACATCACTGAGAGATGAATGCTAGGCTAAGAGACAGTAAAAAAGCCATCACCCGACTAAAATTCAATTTCGCAACCTTTGAGTTTTCAGGCATACCCTTTACTGTTAAACCACCAGGCCTGACATGGTGTCTGCACAAGCTTCGCTGTCGACTGGAGTTGTGGCAGCTATACCGCTAGATGGCAATGCCATCGTTTTCAGAGTGACAGTAGACTAATTCATCACAGTTCAGCCAATTTCCACAAAATATTTATAAAAATTATATACATGATCTCCCTCATGAATCAATCTATTAGTTGAAACCAGATAAAAATCACCACAGTAGTTCCTAAGATTTGCCCAAACATACATATAAATAGAAGAAGATAGGTAGATAGAGAGATAGAAGGAGAAAACAGATGGAAGACATCCTTATTTATCCTAAAATAACTACTGAAAAACAATGTGTAAATTCAGATGTATATAACATACAATTAATTCAACTGATGCTATCTCAAAAAATTCCCACATATTTGTACAGTTACGCACAAACATAATTCTTTCATTTTTAGCTTCAAAACATTCTATAAAATTTTAAAGGCAAATTTTAACCAAGTGACATTTTATTTACTTTTGAAAACAATCACATTTTTTATCGACTTTATACAGTGCAGAAAATTGTTGTATGGAAAGCATTGTACATTTCAGACCCTTTCTCACTTAATTTGAACTGATTTCCTTCAATCTGACAATCATTTTTACTTCTTGTGTTATAATCATGGATATCTCTGTTTGATGATGCAGGACAATTTTTATAGAAATAATTGTTTGATATCAAGTTAAATCATGGTGGTCAGAGAGATTTGACCGATCGACCTCATGAATGTGAGTCCAGTGCGCCACCTCACTTGGTTTCTCTATTAGATCCTAGTCTCCAAACTTGAAAGTAATATTGCTCAAGTTATATGTTTTGTTTGCATGCATTTGCATATATATGGTTTTGTTAATATTTATAAAAAGATTATTTCCATTGCAGTAAGAGTTTACATTTTTCACATTTAGGGAAGCTTTCTTCTGGTAGTCATCTGTTGAAACACTGTTGTCATAGAAGTTGTGGTCTTTAGTCAGAAGCTTGGTTCGAGGTGATCTCCATGCTAGTCTATTCAGTACAAGCCTCTTCATTTCTGCGTAACAAGTGTAAGCCCTGGCCTCCTCTACAATTTTTACCCTCTACATTTCCTCACATTAACTTACTGACAATTCATTGGTGTATCACATTGTGTCCTATTATCTGATTCATTCTTTGGGACAAACTGTACCAAAAAATTCTTTTTTCTCCATTTCAGTTCAATATCTCATCATTTGTTATTCGATCTAGCCATCTAATCTTTAGCATTCTTCTATAGCAATAGATTTCTAAATTTTATATTCTCTTCTTGTCTGAACTCCTTATCGTTCACATTTCACTTTCATACAAGGCTAGACTCGAGACAAATACCTTCAGTAAAGACTTCCTAACACTTAAATTGATATTGGATGTTAACAAATTACTCTTTTTCATCAAGTTTTCCTTGCTACCGCTAGTCTGCATTTTATATCCGTTTACTTCAGCCATCCATCAGTTGTTCTGCTGCCTAAATACTAAAACTCATCTATTACTTTTAGTGTCTCATTTCCAAATCTAATCCCTCAGCATCTCCTGATTTAATGTGACTCCATTACCCTTATTTTACTTTTGTTGGTGTTCATTTATAATCACTTTTCAACAAACTACCCATTACGTTTAACTGATCTTCCGTGTCCTTTGCTGTCTCTGGCAGAATTATGTGATCAGCAAACTTAATAGTTTTCACTTTCAAAATGGCTCTGAGCACTATGGGACTTAACATCTGTGGTCATCAGTCCCCTGGAACTTAGAACTACTTAAACCTAACTAACCTAAGGACATCACACACATCCATGCCTGAGGCAGGATTCGAACCTGCGACCGCAGCGGTCACGCGGTTCCAGACTGAAGCGCCTAGAACCGCACGGCCACACCGGCCAGCCAGTTTTTACTTCTCTCTCAACTTTGCTGAATATACAGATTGAATAACACAAGGAATAGTCTACAACTCCGTCTCGCAGCTTTCTCAACTATCAATTCCCTCTCGTTTCTTGTGACTTTCACAACTGCAGAATGGTATTTGTACCAGTTGTTAGTAACCAGCTGCTTCCTATAGTTGATCTCTGCCTCCTTCAAAGTTTCAGAATGGAATCCAATCAACGATGTTGAAAGCTATGTCTAAATCTAATGATGCTGTAAGTATAGGTTTGTGTTTCGTCAACCTATCTTCTAGGACAAATCATACGATCAGTATTGCCTCGTGTGTTTCTACATTTCTCCAGAACCTAAACTGAACTTCCCCGAGGTTGGCTTCTGCCAGTTTTCCAGAGCTTCTGTACATAATTTGTCAGTAACTTACAACCATAATTATTAAACTGATGGTTTGATGGTATTCACAGCTGTCAGCACCTGCCTTCTTTGGAATTGGAATTATTACATTTTTTCCTGAAGTGTGACAGTATTTCACCTGTCTCATATACCTACATACCAGGTGGAATATTTTATCATTGCTGTCTCTCCCGAGGATCTCAATAATTCTAACAGAAGGTTGTCTGCTCCAGGGGCCTTTCAGTGCTCTCTCAAATCCTCCTCGCAGTTTCATATCTCCCCTCTGCCTTTCTTATTTCATCACTGAAAGCTGTCCATTTGTTTTCTATTGTATTCTTTTCCCTTTTTCAGTACAGCATTGTTTAATGCCCCCTCTGAAACTTATGACAACCTCTGTTTCCTTCAAATTACCTAGGTCTCACCTCCTTAATTTCCATTATTCCTAAATTCTTGTTTTAATATACAGTCCATAACAAACAAATTATGGTCACAGTGCACATTTGCCCCCTGAAAATGGCTTACATTGTAAAATCTGCTTTCAAAATCTCCATCTTACCACTATATAATAAAATCTGAAACCTTCCAGTGCTCCAGATCTCTTCAACATATACCACCTTAGTTGGTGGTTCTTAAACCCAGTGTTAGTGATGATTAAATTATCTGCAAATATCTACCTTTCCTCTTTCATTCCTTTCCCCCAGTCCATATTCTCTACTATGTTTTCTACTCTTCCTTTCCTTACTTAATTCCAGTCACCCAACACATTTAAATTTATGCCTCCCTTAAATGTCTGAATAATTTCCTTTACCTCATTAAACATTTCTTCAATCTCTCCAACATCTGCAGAGCTAGTAAACATATAAACTTGTATTATGGTGGTAGTTGTTGGCTTCATGTCAATCTTGGCTAGGATAATGCTACACTATGTTGTTCACAGTAGTTTATTCATTTTCCTATTTTCCAATTCATTATTAGCATTACTCCTGCATTATCTCTATTTGATTTTGTGTTGATAACCTTGTACTGACCAGACCCGAAGTCCTGTTTTTCCCACCATCACACTTGATTAATTCCCACTACATCTAACTTCAACCTATCCTTTCCGTTTTTAAATTTTCTAACCTACCCAGCCAGTAAAGAGCTCTAACATTCCACACTGCAACCAATAGAATACAAGTTTTTCCTGATGGTGACGTCCTCCTGAGCAATCCCCACAAGGAAGTCTGAATGGGGGATTATTTTAACTCCAGAATATGTTATCTAAGAGGATGCTATTATATTTTAAGTCATGCAGCAGAAGAGATGCATGTCCTTGGGAAAAAAAATTACGGCTGTAGTTTCCCTTTGCTTTCTGCCATTTGCAGTACCAGCACAAATAGAGAATGTTGGGTAATGTTACAGGACCAGATCAGTCATCATCCAGACTGTTGCTCCCACAACTGCTGAAAAGGCTGCTGCCCTGCAGGAACCATTAATGATAACAAATGAAGTGTTATATGCATCTACGACAGGATTTCCACCTACTACTTTGGGCATATCATTTACACATATAACGAAAATTAGTGGGCCCAGCACTTGTGACGTAATAATGGCACATTCAGTGAACAGGCTCTTCTGGAGGCAACTTGTGACAGACTCAGAATCTTGTACGTGCAGGTATGCTGAGTTATTCTTAAGTACCTCACCTTCTCTAAAACTTTTATCATGGAAATAAATAGCGAAATGTGTCAATGCTATTAATAATATATCTTGAATTTCTTAAAGAGTTGTTGTAACACTGTAATACTTTGTGTACAGTATCTTGTGCTAGGCATGAAAAAGGCATCAGGCTATGTGAATGTAGCCTCCCCCCCCCCCCCGCCCCCCCCCCCCACACACACACACAACCCTCATCACCAATCCATTTAGATAGTTACCAATATTAATTCACACTCTAATAGTTTCTGGAGTTGTAAATGGTTCAGAAATTTCATTAAAAAGTTCATAAAAAGAATAGTAAAAAGCCTAAACTGCAATTTTATCAAAACAAAACTTCCTAATTTGGTCTTATAATGTCGTCTGATCACCAAATAAAGAATATAAGAAACTCTTATTTATGATAAGTTTGTCATTTATGTCTCTCATTCAGAGTTGTATCATTTACAACTGCTTATTAGAAACTCATTTAGAAAAAGAGAGGCTATGAAACATTAGCATTAGCATACACTAAAAACTTACTACAGAATGACTTTCACGAACTCTGCACTTTATACGTCCTTCAGAAAGATAATGTTATCAAAGGCTTCCATATAATAAAAACAAAATGTTAACACAACAAATACTTAATGGTACAAAGCCATCTTGTATACTATACGATTAGTAATTTATTTGGGTAAAAATAAATATACACTACAAGGAGATGCATACATTAAAAAATCTTCACACACAACTTACTACACATCAGTAAAAAAATAAAAATATTATGTTTATCTACCTGAATCTCTTGAGGTGAGTGGAAAATGTTGAAAAATCTCTCAATGTATCGCTGATACTCTTCTCTTGTAGCCACACTTCCCTCATCCATCAAATCACCCAAAAAAATGACTGCATGAGGTTGCATTTGAGAAACTGCCCTTGTGAATGTGTTACGTAAATATCTGTAATGTAAAACAATCTGGTAAGGAATATGCACAAAGAATGGCAAACATCAGTTTCTTATTTTAATAGATATGTGGTGTCTGTTCTTTCAGACATGACTGATTTCAATCAACACCTGCTTGCAGATAATGTCTGTAATTCCTTTGTGTCGTAGTTCTTACTTTATCTTATACTTCTGATACAAAAAGATGGTTATAGTATTTCTAATATACCGCAGATATATTGCTTTAATTTATGCTGAGACAAATTCTGATGTGAAAAATTCCAAAATGCACTTGGATCAGAGTCCACCTTAAACTGTAGGTACCTCTGTAACTAGCAAGGCAAGTCATCTCAAAAGTTGTAAATGGCACACCACTTCCAACATTAATGCAGTATTGGAATCAACCTCCAGGTAGAGGAGAACTCTTATCTTTTACTCTGTCTTAGTATCAAAAAATACAGTATTTAAATGAACTGCATGGAGTAATTATGCCGAAATTAGCATATCACCTGCTGGTATGTCAGTAACATAGTGTGTACACATAAGTATCTATTACTGACAAAATGAGAATCATTATCATGTGTTAGTTGCTGAGAGTTAACATATTTGTATTTTTTATGATACTGAATTTCAAGAACTGCAATGATTAAGCTATTTTTTGCGCTGTTGGCACATGAGTTATATATGTTGTTTAACTGGCTGAGGAACATGAACACATTAAGACAAGTACCTACTGGTAAAGCAATTGAGCATGGAGCTAAGGCAACAGAAGTTCTGATTTTGCCAGCAGACAAATTCTGCTTGCTATAGTCAAGTAAATTTTACAGCAGACTGCTTCTCCCTGACCCTCGTGATAACAGTTTATGTCAGGTTATGTTGTTTTTAATGAGAGTATGCAACTGCCTCCAGTTTAATAATTTACTGTTGTTATGTTTTCCCACCAGGAAACTGTTACATATTTTTGACATTTGTTGTGCATTTGTTTCAGGTGTTCCTGACACCTGATTCCAGATGGTACTTTCGGGAGCTGTACCTTCTACCTAGAACAGGCTGTTTCAGCTCATGACCTCTGTGCAGAGATGCATAGTGTTCCCTGCTCCGCAGAGCATTCTCGCCCATTCAAACTTTTAATCTGCCTGCCGCACCTTACATGATCGCCAACCTCATACTCCTAGCTGCTGTGACATGGCAATATGCTCATTCGGCAATAGGAAGTTAAGGAAATAGATAAGAAACAACTGTTCTGAAAATTATTACTGCATATGTTTATTGGATTTTCTTTGCAAATATCAGGCACCAAAGTGTATGTGAAGACATTAGCGAGATTTCACTGCAATCCGCAATGATGTACTGAGGTGCTTGTGACAGTACCTCCACACCAGAGTCAATACAGAGCTGAGCACAAAGAACTCTGCCGAGACAGCAGCCAGCATCATCATGTAGGATAGTGACAGTCCAAATATTAGATGAAATGTACTTTTGTAAATGCTTCATTTTACAACTCCCACTCTTTTGCTGATGTTCATTAGATAAAAAATTATATTATAGGAGGTACATGTCTTGTCTTCCAATGAACAAACAGTTATTATAATTGGATTTCATAAGTAATTTGTGTTCATTTAGAACAACACCTGATTCAATCCTCTTAATAATCATTATTCAAGAATATTTTTAATTAACACTTGAGCAGGAGTGCAGCTTTTCATAACATGACCAGGTGAACAGCATTCTTTGTACACATTTATGTTACCAAGGTAAACATGTATGAGCAAAATCACAGTTTAATTGACAACGATAAAATAAACTTACATTATATGAGCTAAGGCATTCTTTAATTAAACAATAATAAAATATATGCTGATAAGCCAAAACATTGTGACCACTGCCCACAGTGAAGTTGGATGCCCCTAGTGTGCTCCAGATGTGTGATACAGTAACAACAAAAGTATGTAAGCAGAGCAGACACAAACTGGGGACCACCCTAGCAAAGATATGGGCTACAAATTGGGAAAACCATTGTGATAAACAACTTTGACAAAGGGCAGATTATTATTACGCAAAGCCTGTGAACGAGTATCTTAAAACAGCAAAGCTGGTCGAATTTTCATGTGCTAATGTCGTGAGCATCTACGGAAAGAGGTAGGACAACAGTTAAACTACCACTGAGCGCTAAATGCATGGATGTCCACAACTCTTCACAGAATGTGGGTTTAGGAGGCTTGTCTGCTCTGTAAAATAAGATAGGTGGTGTTCTGTGGCATCTCTGCTGAAAGGGCACAATGCTGATGCAAGCACAACTGTTCCAGAGTATAGCATTCATCATACATTGATGAACATGGAGCTCCAGAGCAGACCACCCCCAAGTGTTTGCATGTTGACCCAATGACGTAATCAATTATGACTGCAGTGGACATATGACCATGAGGATTCAACCACCGATCAATGGAAATGTGTCAACTCTTAAGATGAATCACATTTTTGCCACACTAGTTCAATGGTGGTCTCCACAAAAGCCATCATCGAGATGAATGGTTGCTCGAAACATGCAACACAGCATGGGCACAGGCTGGTGGGAGCAGTACTACGCTACGGGAGACATCTCCACCGCTTGCATGGGACCTGTGGTATTAATCGAAGACATGCTGACAGCTGCAAACCACCTGCATCCCTTCATGCTTCACATCTTACCCAATGGCGATGTTATGTTTTACCAGTATAATTGTCCATGTCACAGAGCCAGAACAGTGCTACGGTGGTTTGAGGAGCATTATAGTGAACTCACATTGATGTCTCGGTGACCAAATTTGTCTGATGTACATCCTATGGAGCCCATCTGTATTGCTATCGAGTGCCATCGCTGCATATGCAAATCAGCAGCTCGTTATTTATGCGAATTATGTGACCTGTGCATAGACAAATAATGCCACATACCTCTACAAGTCTACCAACAAACTGTCAGGTCCCTGATACGCAGAATCAGTGACATGCATATCAATCCAAAGATGGACAAACAAGCTATTAAGCAGGTGGTCACAATGTTTTGGCTCATCAGTGTACATTCATTATATCACTTTGTTAGCACATACGAGTGTTACCCCACAGTAACGACCAACTCAAAGCATTAAACAGCGCAATTGCATCAAATCCCTGATCACTCATTATCTCGCAGACAACTGCCTCATTGTGGGATTGTGCTGCAAGCTCGTAATCTCGGTCAATTTCTTGCATGGATCATAAATTTTTTCTTGTCTAGTACTGCTGTTCACTTGGATGTATGACAACACAAATTTTTGCTGTGGCTGTGCTAGCAGAAGCAATAATGAAAGACTAGGTTTGGGCTCACAATTATTAAAAAAAACCGTACAAGGCAATGTTACTTGTCAGAATAAGATTTTCACTCTGCAGCAGAGTGTGCGCCGATGTGAAACTTCCTGGCAGATTAACTCGGGACCTTTGCCTTTCGCAGGCAAGTGCTCTACTCCTTTCTTCCAGGAGTGTTAGTTCTGGTAGGTTCGCAGAAGAGCTTCTGTGAAGTTTGGAAGGTAGGAGGTGAGGTACTGGCAGAATTGAAGCTGTGGGGGCGGGTCATGAGTCGTGCTAGGGTAGCTCAGTTGGTAATGCACTTGCCCATGAAAGGCAAAGGTCCCGAGTTTTAATCTGCCAGGAAGTTTCAATGTTACTTGTGTTTGGCGCACTTTATATATAGGTGTGTAGGTGTGCCCGTTCAACGGTTTACGTGAGAAGAGTCTCAGTGTACAGGAAATACCTTTTGGAAGTTACATTGTTTTTTTTTACTTCCAAACTAAAGTGACTTATTGTCATAAGTCGTTAGATACGACAACCAAATATTCACTTACTTATTCCATTTTCAAATACATCACACACTATAGTAAGAATATTCAATTTTACAATTTTTTTCCTAAAATTTTGAGTTTAACAATAAATTTTAGATTTAACACATTTTACATTTGTTATTATATGAGAAACAGTATTAAATCTTTTATAATCATTAGTTTGTTTGCAAATTAATACTATGAGCCTGAAATACTTATGAAGTAGAACATTTCTATCCCTGTTTCCTAAAGGCCTTTAGAAAATAAATTTAAATTTCTGTCAAAAATTTTTAAAGCTGGTCTTTTAATTTTGCAGTACGAAGGGCTGCAAAATATTCTGGGAGGGCACTGGCTTGATTCAGTCCAGCATGAAGTGCATATTTTTCATATAATGCTTTCCTGTGGCTATTAACAAGGTACTTTGATTCTTGCCTAATAGCCTGGTTTAGTTCACAGTTTAAATTTGGCTTCATTTTTTTCACAAGCAATATTACTTTAAAGATATATGCACTTTTAATGGTAAGCACACCTGCTTTTGGAAGCAAGTTACGACATGATTATCTGAGATTAGCACCACAAGTAATTCTAGCAGGTTTTTTCTGCAATATAGATATTAGTAGAGTGCGTAGACTTGCTTGTATTGTTGCTCCCCATACTTCTATCTTACACTTCAGATTCAATGAGAATAATGAATGCTATGCAGTTTAGCACATGCATATCTTTAAAATGTTTGCTGGTCATGTTTATGGCAAATATGTTTTTACATAGTTTACACATTAAGAGATATATATGCATGCACTGACTTAGATTGTCCTGGATTGTGATTCCAAAAAATGTTATCCAGTTTTTCTTTTTTACTTTTGAGGGTTAAATACTATTATTGCAATTTTTGTAGCATTTACATTTAGATGACTTCCTTTGACATACTGAACTATTTCATTGCAACTCTGTTGTACAGTACCTCTGGACTGTCATAGGCTTTGTGTTTGCATACAAGATACATATCATCCACATACAATATTTTTTAGAATTCTGAGAACTGCACCTTACATCATTAACAAAAATAAAGAAGAGAAGAGATCCTAATGCATTTTAATAACACTTTAACCCACTTGCTACTTTTCCCAACTGTTTGTCCCCACATAATTTTTTTGTGATCCTCTCTTTGCAGTTACGACATCAAAAGTTTTGTGCTATCAACATGGTCAAATGCAGACCTGTTTCAAAAACCTTTATCACACACAAAATGTGTGACATGATACATCATTTGTCAAGTTGCCACAAGTACACACTGAGATTGGCTGATGTGAATCAAGTTTATAGACAGTTAGAATGGACTTCGGTGCCACGACTACCGCACTTTCTGGGTACCAGATTAATCTTTCATCGTTCCAACGAATAGAGCAACATTCAGAAAATCAGTGGGGACCCACAACACAGAGCTCATTTCTCAACTTGTAAAGTGTTACTGAGAGGTAAACACTTTCAGTGATGGGCCCAAGTCACATTTGGGCACTGGTCCATGGCCACAGATGTCATCTCATGAACTGAGTCTTGGACAATGATATAATCTTGCAGGTATATTCAACAGCATATGTGTATACTGACTGCAAAATTTAGTGCAAATAGGACCAGCAGACAGACATAATGAATTAAAATGTCATGCCTTGAGACTTTGCCTCAAGTCTCAAAAGTATGAAACATGTCGCTCAGAAATATTCATTCAATGTGATTTACTTCAGTTTATGCGGTACTGTTGTTATAAATACTATGCTGAAGGACACTTGCTTGCAGAATTAACATCTTGCATCAATAAATACACTAAAGTTTGTGAAAACTAACTCCAAGAGGGATATAAACAAATGAAATTAATGTTATACACATACTATGTCCAATACACTATGCAAGTTATTAATATTGCAGAACAGTTACTTAAATGACAAGATGAACCAACTATCTTCATAATTAGTATTTTTATTCACTTCCATTGTAATTTTCAGAGCTCAGTTTCACTACCACCACCAACAACAACAAAACAACAACACTACGACTATTACCACACCACCATGACTATCACAACTAGTACTACTATCGCTTCACCTTTCTACTGAATAACTTCATTACAACATCAAACTGGTGGAAATAGTTTTCTGTTAAATGTCATAATTTAGAAATAAATCACAGTGTATGGGAGATTGTCCACGAGTGTGTAAGGAGATAATGGGTTAGAAGCTGTGAAAAGGCAGTAGCATAAGGTTCTCAATCCTCCTGGATTAGTACTTTCAGGCCATCACCCATAGGTTACCTGGCTACATGAAGAGTTCTTGTTACTTCCTCCACTGTCTTTCCATGGTTTCCATCCCATAAAAGTTTGGATATCTGCTTGTCACTATGAATCCTGGCACCTTATAACCCATACGACCCATTCCCAAGGCCTTACTGTCGCTAATCGTGACGTTTTCCAATGTACTGCCAACGCTGCACCTGGTATGTCCTTCTTCACGAACTTAAGCAACTACATCTTCCAGCACAAGTACTATTCTTTGAAATGCTATATTATTACACAAATCTGTGCTATGTCTTGGGCACTTGCATAGTACACATCTATGCTAGCCTGTGTATGAAAAGCAAAAATGAAACTTTCCTACGCACATAAAATCCTAAGCGATTCACTCAGGTTAGATTCACTGGTAGCATAATCACAACTGTAGTCAAGGGCAAGAGGTGCTGCCCTCATTTTTCTGAAATGACAACACTTTCCTTTTAAACTATTAAACTATATACTGAGATGATAAAGGTCGTGGGAAAACAATATGCACATATATAGATGGTGGTATTATCGCATACGCAAAGTATAAAAGGGCAGTGCATTGGCAGAACTGTGAGGACAAGTGACAGCTGTGACTCAGGAGGTTCATGTGAAAAAGCTTCCAACATGATTATGGCCGCATGACGGGAATTAATGTACTTTGAACATGGAATGGCAGATGAAGCTGGACACATGGGGCATTCCATTTTGGAAATTGTTAGAGAATTCAATATTCTGAGATCCACAGTGTCAAGAGTGCTTCGAGAATATTACATTTTAGGCATTACCTCTCACCACAGACAATGCACAGGCTGACCATGCATTTAACGACCACAAGCAGCAGCGTTTGTGTAGAGTTGTTAGTGTTAACAACAAGCAACACTGTGTGAAATATCCATATAAATCAATGTGTGATGACATTCGACAAACACATCCGGTATGACAGTGTGGCAAAATTTGGCATTAATGGGCTATGGCAGCAGATGACTGATGCGAGTGCCTCAGCTAACACACATCACCTGCAGCGACTCTCCTGGGCTCTTGACCATATTGGTTAGACCCTAGACGACTGGAAAATCGTGGTCTGGTCAAATGAGTCCCAATTTCAGACAGTAACTGCTGATTGTAGGGTTTGAATGTGGCACATACCACACGAAGCACCACACGAAGCCTTGGACCCAAGTCATCAACAAAGCAATGTGCAAGCTGATGGTGACTCCATAATGGTGTGGGCTGCATTTATATGGAATGGACTGGGTCCTCTGGTCTAACTGAACTGATCATTGACTGGAAATGGTTATATTCAGCTACCTGGTGACCATTTGTAGAAAACAACAATGGAATCCTGCACTGGCAACCCTTCCACAATTATGGACGGCTATGGAGACAGTACGGTTCGATGTTTCTGCAGGCTTCCAAAGACTTGTTGGGCCTACGCCTCGTTGAGTTGCTGATCTACACCGGGCAAAGGGAGGTCCAACATGATATGAGGAGGTATCCCATTACTTCTGTCACCTCAGTGTAAATTCTTCTGCTCAGTGACCCGCCTTCTTGGATGTTGATACCCACCTCTCAGAAGAGGTGCATAACAACCTTTGTCCATTTTAAACACACTGATCACTAACAATAACTTCTCATGTATAGTAATCCCATTTTCACCCATATCATATCCTCTTGTATTCCTAACTCCCTCCACAAACTTACTAACAAGTAAAAAATAATCTCTCTCTTATTTCCCATGACTATTCTACAACACTAAAACAGAACCATATTCTGCACTGAACTCATCCTTATGCCTTATAGAAAGATGAAAGTGCATTCATTGCACCCCATGCATCCATCAACTATGTCCTATACTAGTCCAGGGCATCTGTGAAGCCAGGCAGGTCATATACCTTGCTTAAAAATTTTTTTGCAGCACCCTCATTACTTGTGTAATTACTGTTCTTTATCAGAAACCACTTTATATATTATTTTACTCACATGGATCTGATATGTAGCCACACCTTTGTAATAATTATAAAAGTAAACCTGTGCTTTCAATGTACTTCAGTAGACTGCACCATGTCTCCAATCAAAAACAATACAATGCCGCTCGTGTACAACGTCAGTCAGTCAACATGCCTTGATGGACATTTCAAGCTTCGGCTCTGAATATATTTTCACTTCACAACAAGAAGGGTTGTCAGCACTTGATATTTCCAGTACAATTAGTATACACCACATACGTGTCATTCAAACATTCAACCACTATGGGGAGAACACTGAAGATCTGTGTTGTAATGGTTACCTGCAGTCAATAATAACAAGCTGATGACCACTTTTTATAAATAATGGCTTGTAGGTACGCCAAGGAAGATGCAACTCAACTGTATGCTGACTTTTTGGAGGCAGTTGGGAGAGCTGTGTGAAGTTGGACTGTATGCAGTCATCTCCACACAATAAATTAATCCTTTAGGCCTACATTACAAACAACAGTACAAACCCTACATTGTGATGTGCAATGAAGTTGCACAAGAAAACTTCTGTAATGGAATCTGGATCAATGGTGCTGAATTTAGTCATCAGTGAGTGCAGGATTAGTCTGATTATCATCACAGAAGCATGTGGGTGGTGCCAGGTACCAGTGCACATCTCAGACACATAATCAACAGGTTCAATTAGGAGATGGGTCTGTCATACTTTGAGGGCTGTGCAGTACTGAGGTAGAATCTCCCAGCCTACTGTCTACCCCTTAAGTCAATGTTTTAGTGATGAATTGAAAATCATAATGCACGAGCACACTGCACTTACCTTGTGAATGCCTTCCACCAGGAGAAAAGAAACAAATGAATGGAATGAACTGTGCTATCTGCTGACGTGAACACAATTAAACATGCCTGGGTGCAATTGGAACCTGCAAAGTGTCATTGCAAGAGCCCTCCCCAGGGCCACCACCAGTGGGGCAGGCTTGATCAGCAATGTCTCATTCACGTTGCAGACACCATGCCACGATGAATCCCACAATGACACAATTCATGGGGTGCAACAGTGTTGATACTGCATATTATTCAGCAGCAGATTTTGATTTCGCAGATGTGCACTTTTGAAGAGCCTGCCCTTATTTTGGTTATTGTTTTGTTTTATATCACAATTCAGTTGTTCTCCCCATCCCCCAAGTCTTATTTTTAATTCTCTGCTCTTGAATTGAGCCCACACACATTCATAGATGTGCATATGGTGCAAAATGTTTTTGGGAAATTTATGAACTTCACAGTAATCAGATCACACCTAATGGGCTAGGCCACAAATCAACAAGCCATTTGTCCAAACAGCTACCTACATACATTTTTTGCAGGTGGAACTCCTATAGATCCAAGAGTCCCACAATGTTACTGTACTCAGCTTCCATTAGTACTTGCCCTCCATCTGTCTCTGCATCCCTTCCTAGTACTGCCCCTCTCCAACCCATATGAGTACAATTCCATCTTCTTCACTCAATAGCTTCAATTTCCTCACTGAAGTATAAACTTCCAGATTTCTCATACAATTCCCTTCCTTCCTCCCTCCCTTCCTCCCTCTTCTCTTCTCAACACCCAGTATCTCTTGTCTTTTTCAGTCCTGTATTTGCACTTGTTACTTGCTTCACTTGAGCCTTGGAAATGCTTTCAATGCAACTTTCGTGCATCTCTTCATATTTAAATTAACTATAATGTTTCACAGATAAATATTTCTTTAAGTAGGAACTCGATGAATCAGTCACAGAGCTGTGCTTTGAAGTGTATACTACCAAAAAAATGACAGCTGCCATAACTTATATATCATATATTTTTTAGTGCGAAGTGAAAAGCTAAATATACAAATCGGCAACTGTACTTGACGGATTACTAAGTTAACCATGTCTCATTTGATACTTTACAGTTTTGATCATCTCCAACAAAGTTTCATGAAAGGATGGAGATACAATTTGTTTTAACTTACAGAATTTTATTAATTAAGCACAAAAAGCATGTTCCACTGCACAGTACCACTCTGATGTACACTCCTGGAAATTGAAATAAGAACACCGTGAATTCATTGTCCCAGGAAGGGGAAACTTTATTGACACATTCCTGGGGTCAGATACATCACATGATCACACTGACAGAACCACAGGCACATAGACACAGGCAACAGAGCATGCACAATGTCGGCACTATTACAGTGTATATCCACCTTTCGCAGCAATGCAGGCTGCTATTCTCCCATGGAGACGATCGTAGAGATGCTGGATGTAGTCCTGTGGAACGGCTTGCCATGCCATTTCCACCTGGCGCCTCAGTTGGACCAGCGTTCGTGCTGGACGTGCAGACCGCGTGAGACGACGCTTCATCCACTCCCAAACATGCTCAATGGGGGACAGATCCGGAGATCTTGCTGGCCAGGGTAGTTGACTTACACCTTCTAGAGCACGTTGGGTGGCACGGGATACATGCGGACGTGCATTGTCCTGTTGGAACAGCAAGTTCCCTTGCCGGTCTAGGAATGGTAGAACGATGGGTTCGATGACGGTTTGGATGTACCGTGCACTATTCAGTGTCCCCTCGACGATCACCAGTGGTGTACGGCCAGTGTAGGAGATCGCTCCCCACACCATGATGCCGGGTGTTGGCCCTGTGTGCCTCGGTCGTATGCAGTCCTGATTGTGGCGCTCACCTGCACGGCGCCAAACACGCATACGACCATCATTGGCACCAAGGCAGAAGCGACTCTCATCGCTGAAGACAACACGTCTCCATTCGTCCCTCCATTCACGCCTGTCGCGACACCACTGGAGGCGGGCTGCACGATGTTGGGGCGTGAGCGGAAGACGGCCTAACGGTGTGCGGGACCGTAGCCCAGCTTCATGGAGACGGTTGCGAATGGTCCTCGCCGATACCCCAGGAGCAACAGTGTCCCTAATTTGCTGGGAAGTGGCGGTGCGGTCCCCTACGGCACTGCGTAGGATCCTACGGTCTTGGCGTGCATCCGTGCGTCGCTGCGGTCCGGTCCCAGGTCGACGGGCACGTGCACCTTCCGCCGACCACTGGCGACAACATCGATGTACTGTGGAGAACTCACGCCCCACGTGTTGAGCAATTCGACGGTACGTCCACCCGGCCTCCCGCATGCCCACTATACGCCCTCGCTCAAAGTCGGTCAACTGCACATACAGTTCACGTCCACGCTGTCGCGGCATGCTACCAGTGTTAAAGACTGCGATGGAGCTCCGTATGCCACGGCAAACTGGCTGACACTGACGGCGGCGGTGCACAAATGCTGCGCAGCTAGCGCCATTCGACGGCCAACACCGCGGTTCCTGGTGTGTCCGCTGTGGCGTGCGTGTGATCATTGCTTGTACAGCCCTCTCGCAGTGTCCGGAGCAAGTATGGTGGGTCTGACACACCGGTGTCAATGTGTTCTTTTTTCAATTTCCAGGAGTGTAGTTCCAATGCACTATAGCACTTTCATATATAAATTTTAACAATACAATACAATGATCACTGAAACATTGAGAAAAAGATCCTGAAACTGTTCATGTGAATAAAAATATCTTAATGGTGACTGTGGAGAGAACTGTCATCGCCTTTCTTTGTAGAGTTTTTTCCTTATTAAAAAGGCTGCTGGCAGAAATCTATTGTCAAAATCTCTTATATGGTGACACATGCTGAGACTGTATTCCCTTTTATCAATTTCGTTACATGTCCAAAAGTAATGAGCATGATACCTGTAACTTGTAAATCACTACAGTTACAGATATAAAATTAGTTACTGTTCCATTTAGTGTTTACGCTCTGTACACTGTAAAGTCTGTAAGTGTTGCAAAACACAAAACAGAGAAAGTCACAAAACTGTTACTAGTTTTGGAAAAAAATAGAGAGGATGTAGAGACTATTCCAGTGGCATATTGTTACAGCATTTGTAACTTAACACAAGTAACAGCTACTTTCCATATAGCAGAGTAAACTTACAAAACATGAAATGATAAAAGTGCTAGATTTCAGAATTGGAAGATTGTTTACATGGCGAGGAGGAGGAACTGGATCTACTTCAAGATTAAGCAGAAAAATCAGCCAGAACTATAGGTCAAGGATGACACTGCCAGACAGTGCAATATAGAAAAGAAAAGAAGCAGTGAAAATATGGAAGTTGGTAAGTAAGAAGTGGGCAACTGAAGTACTGTGGGTCTTAGAACCAATGACAGGGCAATTGAAGTACTGTGGGTCTTAGAACCAATGACATTCTGCAGCACTGGCTCTGGAAAATAGATTTAAAATTGCCATAAATCATAAAATATAGGCAAACAGTATTTTACAATGTATATCATCTAACAGAATATTCGTATATCCTCTAACAGAATATTCAGGCTTGACACAATAACCATCCAATATTTCTCATAACTGTCAGCTTTTATCGATGTTTTGTTAGCTACAATTGATTAGTATTGGTTTTCTTAAATGTTTCCTTGTGGCTGTCTGCAACTCGATACCTCCTCTATGTGGTGAGTAGCAATCTATCCTTTCCATAGTGCTGTATTTGTGTCTAATTTTAATCTGTAAATTCCTGTCCAATATAGGCGTCCATATTTGTACCACAACAGCTAGTACATACATAACAGTTTTTTTATAAGCACTTGATAATATATGCACGCAAATATGTAAGTCTATACAAATAAATCCATTTCTGCATTACCTGTCACAGTCCCACCGAGCTAAGGTCCCAATAGGAAATGGCATCTCAAATTGTTCACCAATAATTTGTGGATCAGCAACAAAGAGAATGCTGACACACTCGTGAGATCTCTCACAGGTAAGATTTGGCCAGAGAACATATCTGTGCATTGTGTAACTGAGATACTCATTGTATAACAAAGAGATAAATGCAATGAAATATATAATCCTGACCCTGTTTCTGGAACAAAAAGAAAAAAACAGTATTAGGTTTAACAGCATATACATTTTAGTTTTTCTTGAGAGCAATGCAGTATTTAAGACCAGAAAAATAGAAATGCAGTCAAATAAATAAACTATGGCTTTATTATTAAATGATGATTTTATGTCATAGCAGTAAATGAGCTGACACATCTACAATAATAACTGCAGAAGTACACATATCAATGAGATTTCTGAAGAGGGGGAAAAAAATCAAGTTTTGATTTCCTCTCTACTATACTTGTACATTTGACAATAAAAAGTAAAACTGAAGTTAAACAAATAGTAAAAAATGTTTCTCAAAGATGTGACCAGTTATGTTATCATCTCACGTAGTTGAGGCGTTACAAGTTTTGGTGCCATTAATGTTCAATGTCTGGGTCCAAAACAGAAAGACATATTATGGTCTAAAATACCATTCATCAATTAAAGACATAGCAAAAGTTCAAACTTAACGAGGATGGGTAAGGAAATCAGTCACAGCTTTTCCTAATAAATTTCATTGGTACTTTCCTTCAGGACTGTTGGAAGAGATTTAAATCAATGGATGAGGATTTTAACTCTGCTCCTCTGACACCTTAACCACAGCACCATCTCGTATGGTGACATACTTCACGAGATCTGCAATATTAATCCCTCACTGACATCAAGTAATGCAACTGATTTTTCAGAACGCCACATCCATTTACCTTGGCAGCTATTTTCCATAATTGCCAACTATTACTTAGCATAGCATTTACAAAAGTTGATTCAAACATCACCACACAGGTGCCACAAGTATGGAGTATCTAGCATAATCACTGTAAAACGATCCCTGAATGAATGCATGAATGAATAAATTTCCTTCACTTTTACGTAATACAAGCTGCAACCATTACACACATTTAACCACACTAAATATCTTGACTTCTGTATAAAAATACAGCAGTGGTTGAAATAAGGTGAACTCAATGTCAAACTAGAGTCCATTCATTCATTTGTTGTATTTCATTCATCCCATCAAGAAGGAGAACCTTTAGGGATGTAGAACAAGTTGAAGTATACAGCAATAAAAAACAAGTAACTGGTAGAAACTTAATTTGTGTACTATTAACAATAAAATATCTCTACAATGCTTAATCCTATCCACAATTATGCCAGCTAAATTTAATTAAGTACATCAGAAAGAGAGCTGCCATTTTGAAAAAGCTGCTGCCTTCTCAACTGTTTGTCTGCTACTGTTAACTTAATATTTACTTGTTTGTATTTTTCAAGGAAAATAGTTACCTACACCAGTAAATACTAAGTCCTGTTTACAGCACATTACTTTGTATCATGCAGCTTTACAACAAACAGTAATACTTGTCACAAAGCTAACAAAATTATTCAGTACTTGAATCTTGTAGATATTCAAATAATTTATAGGAAGTGTGGTTAATGAGGAATTTTTCAACTTTCCTCAGAAATGGTTGGGATTTCCAATTTCCTACTTCATGATAGATGTGAGCTTGTTGAGTACATTGGCACAAAATTACATAACCCCCCCCCCCCTCTGAATTCCAGACAAGAACGCGAAGTCTACAAGTAAACTACTTTTGTACTGTGATTGTGTTCTGCCAGAACTGAATTTTATCATTGGCAATAAAAACCATTAAGGAATAATCATGATACGCTTACTGCTCACTTCTGCTGAATAAATACTTAGTGAGTTTCATGTTCCATGAATCATTTTTCACAATGTGTAGAACAAGTCATTTTACATTCACATTGCAAATTAATCTAAATATGACTACATGCTGAACATTTATAAGACTATTTGTTTTAATATATAAAAGACACAGATGTGAGTTAGTAATGATACCCATCACCTTTTACACATTGCAATAACAAAAATTCTTCTGTGGAATAGGAGTAGCTGTCAAGGAGAAACTTTTTCTGTTTGTTTTCAAATTGTACTTTGCTGTCTGTCAGACATTTTATATCGTAGGGTAAGTAATCAAAAACTTTTAACTGCAGCACTATGTACACCTTTCTGTGCTAAAGACAACCTTAATGTGAAGTAAAGAATGTCATTTTTCCTTCTGGTATAGGGATTATGTACATCACTGTTCCTTTTCAACTTTAGTGGATTACTTACAGCAAACTCCATGAGGGAATAAACATACTGTGAAGTTGTAGTCCGAATGCGCAACTCCTTAAAGAGATGTCTACCAGGTGATCATTGGTGAGCACCACATAGTCCTTTTTTGAGCAACAAAAACTTTCCTTCTTAAAGGTGAGTTACCCCAGAACATTACTGAATAAAAATATACAAAATATGACAAACTTACTGATTAGACTCTTCCCAAAAATTTGCAATGATTCTAAGTGCAAATGTGGCTGAACTAAGTTTTTCGAAATGTGCTTTCTCCACTTTAAATTCTTCTCATCAATATGGACACTTAAGAATTTTGAAGTTTCCACCCTATTTATTATTTTCTCACCATGTGCTACATTTATAACCTTGTAAAATGTCTGGATGTCCAGAAGTGAATGTGTTGAGTCTTTTGAAAATTGAAGGCGAGACCATTCGCATCAAACCAGTCAAACATACTTTTAAGAATATTGTTTACCATTTCTTCTGTTTCTGTACATATGTTTGGATTACTGACATAACTATTGTTATCTGCAAAATGAAATAAATATGCTTGTTATATATTAGACGGAATATAATTTAAACATACGAGGAACAATAATGGACCTAACGTGAGCCTTAGGGAACCCCATACATGATTTCTCCCCAGTCAGATTTACGTCCCTAGACTATATCCGTTGGATGTCTGCCTCCGTAGCGTAGCTGTAGCATTACCACCCACCACACAGGGGGCCCGGGTTCGATTCCAAGCAGGGGACTGGGTATTGTGTGTCCTTCATCATCATTGACTCAAGTCGCCGATGTGGCGTCAACTAAAAAGGACTTGCAATACAGCGGCCGAACTCCCCCGCATGGGACCTCCTGTCTAACAATGCCATACGATCATTTCATTGGTTGAATTATTAAGTACAACTTAACTTTTTTTCATCAGCTATGACATCATTAATTGGTTGGCAGTACCATCAATCCCATAAAACTTCAATTTATCGAGGAGAATACTGTGATCACACAGGAAAATGACTTAGATAGAACACAGAAAATATCAACTAGCACTATTTTATTATTTAATGGTTGTAAAATTTGATGAGTGAACATGTAACTGCCATTCTCAGAAGAGCAACTCTTCTGAAACCAAAACTCTGACTTATTGGGGATACTACTGTTGCTAAGGTGAAATATTCTAGAATCTATCACCTTCTCAAAATTTTGGAAAATGATGTCAGGAGTGAAAGAGGTTGGTAGTTATTGACATCTCTCTTATCACCTTTCTTAAATATAGGTTTAACGATGGTATATTTGAGTCTCTCATGAAAATTGCCTTGAATTAGTGATACATTACATATTTCAGATAAAACCGGGCTTATTATATGGGAACAAATCTTTACTACTCTATTGGAGATACCATTAAAACCAGATGTGCTTGTGGGAACAAGAGGCCAAACCATGAAATGCATTATTTATTCCTTGGAAGAGTAAATGATTTTGAGAGTTGGATCTTTTTTTTTAATTTTTTACAGCAGGTACTTCCGACTGCAAACTAATTAAAGAAATATCCATAAATATATGTGGTTTGATTTCTGAGTTGCAATCTTTCATTTTTGGAAGAACATACGAGTTTCTTAATTTCAGAAGGAGAAGATGGTGATACATTCATAAAATTGAATTTTATGAGAGTTACTTTTCCAACATACAGCTGCGATTTTTCTCTTCAATTTTTTTCCCTATAATTCCTACTACATTTTACTAAATACATTTACTATGTGTAACTCATCATTTATAGCCCTGTTATTAGGGTTAGGGCTATTATTATTTATTTTAGGTGCACTGCCCAAATGATAATCCGAAAGGTGGCAAGAATTGAAAATATGCAAAATAAGCCAACATATTTGTCTTTAGGCCAGCACAATGGGAGATGCTCTTAATGTCAGAACATGTTGGGATGAGCTTTGTAAATTGTTAATCCATGCTTTGGTTCCATTTTGACTTGCCATAAATAATGCAACAGACTTCATCAGTATCCTAGCCCCTTATGTCACTAAAATTTCTTAATATGCAATTTTATATACACTACTGGCCATTAAAATTGCTACACCAAGAAGAAATGCAGATGGTAAACGGGTATTCATTGGACAAATATATTATACTAGAACTGACATGAGAGTACATTTTCACGCAATTTGGGTGCATAGATCCTGAGGAATCAGTACCCAGAACAACCACCTCTGGCCATAATAACGGCCTTGATACGCGTGGGCATTGAGTCAAACAGAGCTTGGATGTACAGGTACAGCTGCCCATGCAGCTTCAACACGATACCAAAGTTCATCAAGAGTAGTGACTGGCGTATTGTGATGAACCAGTTGCTCGGCCACCATTGACCAGACATTTTCAATTGGTGAGAGATCTGGAGAATGTGCTGGCCAGAGCAGCAGTAGAACATTTTCTGTATCCAGAAAGGCCGGTACAGGACCTCCAACATGCATTCATGCATTATCCTGCTGAAATGTAGGGTTTCGCAGGGATCAACTATAGGGTAGAGCCACAGGTCGTAACACGTCTTAAATGTAATGTCCACTGTTCAAAGTGCCGTCAATGCGAACAAGAGGTGACCGAGATGTGTAACCAATGACACCCCACATACCAAGACGCCGGGTGTGGAATGGGAAGCAGTTGTCGAAATGGAAGTATTGCTAGTGGTTGGTGGGATTGATATGGATGGAGGTATTGACGTAGCCATCTTTGGGGTGGTGGTCAACATTGAGAAAGGTGGCTTCTTGGGTTTAGGAGGAATGGGTGAAGCAAGTGGGGGAGAATGTGTTGAGGTTCTGTAGGAATGTGGATAGGGTTTCCTCGGTCCAGACCATGTCAGTGAATTTGATCTAGGTGAGAGGTTTGGGATTTGTGGTGGTTAAAGAGGATTCCTCTAGATGGCCCATGAATAGGATGGCATAGCATGGTGTCATGTGGGTGCCCATTGCTGTACCACAGATTTGTTTGTAGATGATGCCTTCAAATGTGAAGCAATTTTGGGTGAGGGTATAATTAATAATAGTGACCAGGAAGGGGGTTGTAGGTTTGGAATCAGCTGGGCATGGGGGAAGTTGGCGTTCAACAGTGGAAAGATCATGAGCATTAGGAATGTTAGTGCAGAGGAAGGTGGAATCAGTAGTGATGAACAGGATGCTGTGTGGTAAAAGAACAGGAACTGTGGAGAGTCAGTGAAGGAAATGGTTAGTGTCTCTTATTTATGAAGGTGCGTTAAGGGTAATAGGCTGAAGATGTTGGTCCATGAGAGGAGACATTCTCTCAATGAGGACACAGTAGGGTGTCCTTGGTGGATGAGTTTAGGGGCTTTTCGGATGCTTGTAGCAAGTAGGAATTCAGGGAATGGTAGACATGAAAAGAGATATAGAGATTCAGATGAGAGGTTCTGGGATGAGGAGAGAGTGGAAATCCTGTTGGATTTCTGGAATGGGGTCACTGTGGCAGTGTTTGTAGGTGGACAAATCTGACAGCTGGCAGAGTCGTCCTGCCAGGTAATCCCTGCAGTTCAAAACCTGTGTTCGAGGGTGGAATTATAAGATCGGGATCAGTTTTTAGGTGGTGGATTGCTGTTCTTTTTACAGATGTAAGGTTGGCTTCCATGTTGTGGTATTTGGGGGATGATGGTGAGGCAAGGTTTGCGATTAAGAAATTTGAAATGTTATCAGGGGGTGATTTGGGAGCAGCGAAGGTGAATCACTGTTGGATGAAGAAGGAAATGTAGGGAGGGTGCAACATTGGCTTTGAGTCAAGTCTGGTTGGTAGAGTTGGTAGCTAAAAAGTGTTTCCACTGTAAGGACCAGAAGAAGGAGAGAATGTCTTTAACAAGTCCAGCATTATGGAATATTGGAGTGGGGCAGAAGGTGAGGCCTTTGGAAAGTCTTTTCACTGAAAGCTCAAAGGTATAGTAGTCTTTATGTTGTGCCTGTCTGTGACTCAACCTCTTTTGTATGTAGTTAGTAGCAATGTATACTTTTCATAATACTGTTGTTATTCCATTGCTTAACAATGTGATTTTATTTTTATTGTTTCATTACCAATCATTGCAGAACTGCAACAAACAAAATAATCTGTGCATTTTGCTGTGTTGGTGTACACTTGGCATGACAAGTGTTGTTCCATCTAATAGCCATAATAGTCAAAAACAGGAGCATATTATTTGTACCTGGAAGAGGCAGATCTTATGTAACTGTCACTTAACACAGTACACTTAAAATCTACTCATTTTTTTTTCATGCATCACCACCTCCTTCCCTTCTGACTCTTCCTCTTCTTCTTCTTCTTCTTCTTCCCCCTCCTCCACTGTCTTCTTCCATTTTCTTTTTGTGCTTCCTCAGTTGTTTCATCCATCACAAAATTACACGGAGATGGCATTCAAGGCACACACCTTGGCAGTTATTGCCCTGGGAACCACCTCATTTGGTTGCACCAAGAAACCGAACTCTCCACTTGATTTACATGTAACTGAATTGATAAAGATGTGAGAGGTTGAATTGCATGGCTCCAGTTGTAATTCACAGTTCTGTATTCAAGGTTACTATTTTTTCTCCATTTTGTGAAGTGAGCAGCTTTACTTTTAGAATCAAATCACTGTATCCACAACAGAAAGGTGTTGTGTGGTGATATAATAATGACATGTGTTCAAATGATCTGTAGTCATTCAACTGAGAGTTTCATAGTGGTCTTGCCAATGTAGTATAATGCTGCAGAACACCTGTAGCTCAATTGTGACAGTAGGTGCAAATCAGTGAATAAGTTTCAATGACAAATGACAAATACACACTTCCAATGTGCGTTCACCGCGATGTCACCAAACACGGATGCGACCATCATGATGCTGTAAACAGAACCTGGATTCATCTAAAAAAAATGACATTTTGCCATTCGTGCACCTAGGTTCATCATTGAGTACACCATCGCAGGCGCTCCTGTCTGTGATGCAGCGTCAAGGGTAACCGCAGCCATGGTCTCCGAGCTGATAGTCCATGCTGCTGCAAACACCGTCGAACTGTTCGTGTAGATGGTTGTTGTCTTGCAAACATCCCCATCTGTTGACTCGGGGATTGAGACGTGGCTGCACGATCCGTTACAGCCATGCAGATAAGATGCCTGTCATCTCGACTGCTAGTGATACGAAGTCATTGAGATCCAGCACGGCGTTCCGGATTACCCTCCTGAACCCACCAATTCCATATTCTGCTAACAATCATTGGATCTTGACCAACGCGAGCAGCAATGTCGCAATAGGCTACAATCCAACCTTTTTCAAAGTCGGAAATGTGATGGTACGCATTTCTCCTCCTTACACGAGGCATCACAACAACGTTTCACCAGGCAATGCCAGTCAACTGCTGTTTGTGTATGAGAAATCTGTTGGAAACTTTCCTCATGTCAGCACATTGTAGGTGTCGCCACCAGCGCCAACCTTGTGTGAATGCTGTGAAAAGCTAATCATTTGCATATCACAGCATCTTCTTCCTGTTGGTTAAATTTCACGTCTGTTTCGTGTCTGTAGCACGGCATCTTCGTGGTGTAGGAATTTTAATGGCCAGTAGTGTAAATACATTACTAGGCAGTTACACTAGTACAGAGCACATCATGGAATTCTACTGAGTACAATGGATTTAATAATAAGAACAGGAACCCTCTCCTCTCAGAAATTTGCATACTTCTAGCATTAACAGGTAATTTTTGTTTGTCTGAAATCATGTGTGTCTTAATGAGATTAAGGCTTAAATGATTAGCTGTGAATCACTTTGAGTCTTGCTCAGTTACTGTCTGAGTTGTCTCTCCTAAGGTAGAGTTTGTATGCCTGAGCCATCAGCAGAGATTATTTAGTACCCCACCTACAGTGGGTACCAATGGCAGCAGTGATGTGGAAATGCTGGAAGTTGCCATTAGGCAACCTACCAGTCTGGCCACAAGAGGCAGGACTAATGCGTCATATGGGCAGCGCCACTAACAAGGATATACACAGGTCTGCAGACTGCATTGGAACTTATTCCTTGCTGTTTCCAGTCTATCATCATATCACAACCCCTACAACAGCCCCGATTTGTTTTTTGACTGTGTTTTTCGCTACTGGCATATGATCAGTGCATAGCTAATGATGATTCTGACTCGGATTTAGTTTATACTTTTCTACTGAGATTCGACACAAAAGTGACTCAAGAACTTGTTCAGTGCCAGTACTATCGATCCTAAGTTCTCGAACTTTGACAACAATAGGTGTCACTGCAGCAGCAGCAGCAGCAACTGCTACAGAACTAAAATAGCAACAGCAACAACAGCAAGCACAGCATTCTGCTATCCTGGAACTCTCGTGGCAGTGACAACAACATAATTAACTATGGGCTATGTTAATCAAATATTATGATCATCAGACATGTTTTGTTGCAGGTAGGCTAAGGTTTATCAGTGTCACAAACAACATGGGTAGTTTTATACAGCATCGACTGCCGCCTTGAAGGGTCTCTCGCAACGGTGCAATTTCAAATGTCACAGTTGTAAAGTTATGTATTATGTAGAATCATTTATTCATGATGTGGTTGTGCACCTATTCCCCAATAGGAAAGTTATGGCTAAAGCATTGGTCACGTCCAATCCTAGTCTTGGTAAAGATCTTAAGACTGCTGAATTTTTTGGGGCTGCTTCCAAGGCTCAGTATATCACCATTAATGAAATTTTGATATTAAAAGTGGTTAGTCACTGTGATAATTCTCACTAATCATCTTTTTCTTACGTCCCTAAGTCTCACCAGAACTCCTGGTCATTCAAATTCCTGA
The DNA here is from genome assembly GCF_023898315.1 of Schistocerca nitens. Taxonomy (NCBI): domain Eukaryota; kingdom Metazoa; phylum Arthropoda; class Insecta; order Orthoptera; family Acrididae; genus Schistocerca; species Schistocerca nitens. Next base: position 1,144,955,993 of record NC_064614.1, on the reverse strand, counting down.
CATCTCATGAGGGACTTATGTATGTCCGTTGTAATGATTCCCCCTCAGCATCGAGTGTAATAAAAAACTGGTGGGCCGAAAGCATCCTTCCATCTTGACGCTTACGTCTGCGCCTTGCACGTCAGCAAAGCTACAGTCACACCCCGAGTGTGGCCAACATTATACACAAAACATCTGCCCGCACTGTTCCGCTCACTGTTGAGTGTAGGGCAAATGCTGACACCTAGCAGTTGTCAACAAGCATCATGTAACAACACAGTCCAGTGATGACACATCTTTCCACATAGTCATGTCAGCTGAGCGTACAATCCAGCAAGCAAAGCAGGAGCTAACACTGGCTCACATAATTTCTGGCCAATTAGTGGAGTTCCAACTGGTTAGCTGCAGTGTCATTAATCAGTAAAGACATTTATCAGCACCTTGTCTCATCTCTGCTAAAAACTGCTCAGTGGCGGGTCATTTCTTACTACCAAAAGACACCTCTAGTTGACGAATTGCCATTTACATGTAAGTATAAGAAAATTGAACACATGCATTCTTACGTGTAGATTCAATTGACACTGTTAACCTTTTCACTTTATATGCCTTTATAGCATCTAAGTAGTGGCCAAAACAGGATCACTTACCAATCTTGATTCTCTCTCTGCATTTTCAGTGCTTTTGTTATGTTGTGCACGAAATTTTGCTGTGAAACCACAACCAATACAAAGAGTTTGCCCTCTACTATTTGCCATCAGAGGTGTTCTTCAGGTTGGTCTAACACGGCTTCATTAACTAGGTGTCATTTCCCTGGTATCTAATGGACATCACTAAAAAGTACAATATGTCTACACCTATTTGTGGCAATTTTAAAGCAAATAAAAATGCTCAGTCATATGTTGACCTCTAACCTACACCACAGCCAGAGGATTTGTCAACAAAGCTAGCCAGAGAAGACTATTCAAAAACTGTTTTAAAAGATGCATATCTACAATTCCACTTAGATGAATCAAACCAGCTACAGGTCTTAAGCGCGCAATTCAGCATGTTCCTGTGTAATCACTCACCGTTTGGCGTTGATAGCATCCCAGTCATATTTCAGAAATAGTTGGCACAACTGATTCATGGTATTCTGCAGACCACTGACTACTTAGAAAACAATATCACTGTAACAAGAACGAACTTTGCAGTTTCGGAAAAGATTTACGTTATCAGTTAAACATGTGCAGCTTTTCACCCCAAGTATTAAATATCTGGGACTAATTCTCAACCAGCAAATATATTATGCCAATGTGTGGCCAAGCCAACACGATGAACTTGCTAGTGCCCACTAACCAGAAACAACTGTGGACTTTTCTTGGAAAACAATCATCTACTCTGCTAAGTTTATACCCCAAGCAGTGCAAATTGCTCACCCACTAAGTCCACTGTACAAAAACAACACTGGATTTGTGTGGTCAGCAGAATGTCAACAGGCTATTCAACTATTTAAGGAGTGTGAAAACAACACAATGCTTGATACCGCATACACCAGGCTTGTGGATGAAGTTCGCAACAGACATGCCGCAGTGTGGGATTAGGGTGGTTCTGTCTCATAAAACGTCAGGTGGATGTTAAAGACCCATTGCCTATGCTTCGGAAACATTAACAGTGAATGAAATAAACTATTCTCCAAAATTAATGATAATTTTTGACGTGGAGAAGTTTCATGTATATTTGTATGGCATTAAATTCCACCTATTAAATGACCACAAACCATATCACTTTCCGGGTGTAGGTCCAAGTTCCGAGAAAAAACAGCACAGCACATGCAGTGGCAGGCATTGTTTTCAAGTAGTTATAACTATGAAACCTACATTGGTACTTTGGCCAACATGCTAATGCAGACACCCTACGCCATCTTCCCACTGACCCCAATGTTGAGATTAATGGGCAGAAAATGGATTGTTTTGTGCTCAACCAGCACCTACAACAAACCACAGATGACTTCAAACTCATAAGAGTGCAAGGTAGTCACAGTGTCAGTCTACAGCCCAGTTCTGTGCACAGTTTTGTCAGTGGCGCAGTCGAGGTGGTCAGAGTGTTTATCAAACCACATTGACAAGTTGTTTCATGATTACTTTTGCAATGTGATACAGTTTCAATGCACAAAGTGGTGTCTCAACATTAGCCTCAGCACCTACAACAAACCCTAGATGAATTCAAACTGATAAGGGTCATCCCATAGTGCAGTTCTGAGCACAGTTTTTTCAGTGGTGCAGTCAAAGAGGCAAGAGTGCTTATCAAACCACATTGACAAGTTGTTTCAAGACTACTTTGCAATGTGGTACAGGTTCAATGCAAAACACGGTGTCATAACATTAGCCTCAGGTGACTCTTAGTGCTCTTCTCCCAATCCTCCAACTACTTCTTGCCCACAGAGTGATGATGCACATGGAGGTGTTACTTTAGCAGTGCATACATTTACCTAATATTGATGTAGCAATTGAGCATGTGTACTATTCCTCTTATGCCTGCTCCCTAAACCAGGTAGCCCTGACACAGCATTTCTCTCTGTAGCCAAGTCCATATCACATATGGGAGAGAGTGCATATTGATTTTGCTGGGCTATTTCAGGGAGCTATGTAATGAATGCTCTCTCCAAGTTCTCTTTTGTTGCAATGTTGCCACTATCCATCAGCCACTCTACCAGCATGCACTCTTTACAGTTTTTGCAATAAGGAAGTGCATCACACACTGGCACATGAGAAAAGTCTCTAGTTTACATCTACACATTTCAAGGCGTTATGGCTCTGTAATGGAATTTAACAATGATTACTGCACACTTCCACCTGGCCTGCAACTCAAGAGGCCAGATGGATGATCAGGACATTCAAAAGTCACACGCACAAGGCCTTGCTGACACTGCCGGTCATGAAAGCATCACACAGCTTCCTCATCTGAATATGAACCAACCAGTCTGAAACATTGCCTGGGCACAAGCATTGAACTCTGCTAAACCTCTTGTGCACCATGCAGTGAGCCCAGCCCAAGTATAAATCTTCCTACATCCAGGGTGACTGTTTCTGAGAGCATGCAGTTGGCCTGAGACCAGTAGAGGCCTCAAGTAGTCGTCACAGGCCATGTTGCAAGCTCATGGCCCACCACCAAAACCAGCTCTGACCATGAATTCATTCACACATAGTGCTCCCGCTACTTCCAACCTGAGGACTTGACACCCACGTCACCATCATGGCACAGCCAGTCTTAACCATGCACTGCATCAACCAACTGCTCACTGGTCCAACCTGCATCCTCACTACCTCAACTCATAAGCACAGAGTTGAGTGTACCAGGGACTGACTCAATGGATGGCAAACCACTTCCATGATCCAAGGCCCTCCTAGCCCAGTGTAACAACCTAACTGCTCTATGCACTGATTAAAGGGGGGAGGAATTTAGTATCCCCGTGTACAGTGGGTGTCAATAGCAGTGGTGACTCAGCGATGCTGCAAATTGGCATCAGAAAAGTCATCCCATCTGGGTGCATAAAGAGGGACTGGTGTGTCACGTGGATGTCAGCTATACGTCAGCCTGTGAACAGCACAGAAACTTGTTCCATGCTGTATTGAGTGTTCCGTCTACTGTCATGTCATTCCACCTACAGTGGACCTGCTTGTTATCGGACACATTGTTTTTAGCTATTGGTATATATTCAGGGGCAGATGTGGACTCTATAACCACAATCTATTGAAATGATAATTAAATGGACACCCTAGCTGCAAACAGGCGTTGATGTACTTCATTGGGGACATGTTGAAAATGTGTGCCCCGACCGGGACTCGAACCCGGGATCTCCTGCTTACATGGCAGACGCTCTATCCATCTGAGCCACCGTGGGCACAGAGGATAGTGCGTCTGCAGGGACTTATCCCTTGCACACTCCCCATGAGATCCACATTCCCAACATGTCCACACCACTACATTCGTAGTGCGCCTAATAGATGTTTGCCCATCATACTCATTACTCGTGGCAGATTAATCTACCAAGTCCCGTACGAGTTTGGGCATAGCGTGTGCGTTCGCACATGAAGGTCAATGGCCGGGAAGCCATATTTTAACTATATATGACGGTAGTATCTGTTCCCGAAAGAGGATCTCATGGGGAGCGTGCAAGGGATAAGTCCCTGCAGACGCACTATCCTCTGTGCCCACGGTGGATCAGATGGATAGAGCGTCTGCCATGTAAGCAGGAGATCCCGGGTTCGAGTCCCGGTCGGGGCACACATTTTCAACATGTCCCCAATGAAGTACATCAACGCCTGTTTGCAGCTAGGGTGTCCATTTAATTATCATTTCATTTCTAGCAAAGCTGCATGGTCATCCACGGTAACTGTTCTTTCGGGAACAGATACTACCGTCATATATACACAATCTATTGGTTGTGGACTGTAGGTTAAAACTGACAAAACTGCAAAAAGGTGGGAATGTAAGGAGATGGGACCTGGATAAACTGAAAGAACCAAAGGTGGTAGAGAGTTTCAAAAAAGCATTAGGGAATGACTGACAAGAACGGGGGAAGTAAATACAGAAGAAGAAGAATGGATAGCTTTGAGAGATGAAATAGTGAAGGCAGCAGAGGATCAAGTACGTAAAAAGACGAGGGCTAGTAGAAAAGCTTGGGTAACAGAAGAGATATTGAATTTAATTGATGAAAAGAGAAAATATAAAAATGCAGTAAATGAAGCAGGTGAAAATGAATAAAAATGTCTGAAAAATGAGATAGACAGGAAGTGCAAAATGGCTAAGTAGGGATGGCTATAGGTCAAATGAGAGGATGTAGAGGCATATATCACTAGGTGTAAGATAGATACTGCCAACAGGAAAACTAAAGAGACCTTTGGAGAAAAGAGAACTACTTGTATGAATACCAAGAGCTCAGATGGAAACCCAATTCTAATCAAAGAAGGGAAAGCAGAATAGTGGAAGGAGTATATAGAGGGTCTATACAATGGCGATGTACTTCAGGACAATATTATGGAAATGGAAGAGGATGTAGATGAAGACGAAATGAGAGATATGATACTGAGTGAGGAATTTGACAGAGCACTGAAAGACCTAATTCAAAACAAGGCCCCAGGAGTAGACAACATCCCATTAGAACTACTGATGGCATTGGAAGAGCCAGCCCTAACAAAACTATACCATCTGGTGAGCAAGATATATGACACAGGTGAAATACCCTCAAACTTCAAGAAGAATAAAATAATTCCAATTCCAAAGAAAGGAAGTGTTGACAGATGTGAAAATTACCAATCTATCAGTTTAATAAGTCACGGCTGCAAAGTACTAATACAAATTCTTTACAGACGAATGGAAAAACTGGTAGAAGCCAACCTCGGGGAAGGTCAGTTAGAATTCCGCAGAAATGTTGGAACACGTGAGGCAATACTGACCCTACGAATTACCTTAGAATATTTCTAGCATTTGTAGACTTACAGAAAGATTTGACAATGTTGACTGGAATACTCTCTTTCAAATTCTGAAGGTGACAGGGGTCAAATACAGGGAGCAAAAAGCTATTTACAATTTGTACAGAAAACAGATGGCAGTAATAAGAGTCGAGGGGCATGAAAGGGAAGTAGTAGTTGAGAAGGGAGTGAGACAGGGTTGTAGCCTCTCCCTGATGTTATTCAATCTGTGTACTGAGCAAGCAGTAAAGGAAGCCAAAGAAAAATTTGGAGTAGGAATTAAAATCCATGGAGAAGAAATAAAAACTTTGAGGTTTGCTGATGACATTGTAATTCTGTCAGAGACAGCAAAGGATCTGGAAGGGCAGTTGAATGGAATGGACAGTGTCTTGAAAGGAGGATATAAGATGAACATCAACAAAAGCAAAACGAGGATAATGGAATGTGGTCGAATTAAGTCGGGTGATGCTGAGGGAATTAGATTAGGAAATGAGACAGTTAAAGTAGTCAATCAGTTTTGCTATTTGGGAAGCAAAATAATTGACGATGGTCGAGGTAGAGAGGATATAAAATGTAGACTGGCAATGGCAAGGAAAGTGTTCCTGAAGAAGAGACATTTGTTAACATCGAGTATAGATTTAAGTGTCAGGAAGTCTTTTCTGAAAGTATTTGTATAGAGTGTAGCCATGTATGGAAGTGAAACATGGACGATAAATAGTTTAAACAAGAAGAAAATAGAAGCTTTTGAAATGTGTTGCTACAGAAGAATGCTGAAGATTAGATGGCTAAATCGCATAACTAATGAGCAGGTACTGAACAGAATTGGGGAGAAGAGGAATTTGTGGCATAACTTAACTAGAAGGGATCAGATGGTAGGAAATGTGCCGAGGCATAAAGGGATCAACAATTTAGTATTGGAGAGCAGCGTGGAGGGCAAAAATCATAGAGGGAGACCAAGGCATGAATACTCTAAGCATATTCAGATGGTTGTAGGTTGCGGTAGGTACTTGGAGATGAAAATACTTGCACAGGATAGAGTAGCATGGAGAGCTGCATCAAACCAGTCTCTGGACTGAAGACCATAACAACATACATTCAGTGTGACTATAACAAGGATTCTCGCTCTTTTTACAGTTTATGCTCTAATATCGGGAGCAGACTGAAAATATTACTTTTTGAATAGCTCTTTGAAGTTAGTGGAAGATCATATTTGTCGATTAGGAACAAGTGTGGCCCTACTGACCCTTGTGGGATACTGCATGTTATGTTTCCACTTTACAACCATAAGTTTCATGCCTGTGAGGCAGTTCTGTCAATGAGACCTTCTGCCTCCCATTATGGAACCACGTGTGTCCACTCCAATAGAACCTTTGAATGTGTGCAATACTGGAGCTGTGTTGATGCAGGTTTCTAAAAACTAACTGCATGAGCACATAAGGAAGAAAAGCAGCACAGACGGTGTATTTGTTGGGCTCTTATGAAATCATTAAATTTTCCTTCGCATTCCACAGTTCTCATCTATGCAAGCTGCTTCACTGTAAAGTATACCCTAACAACTTTTCCCAGAGTGTTTAATCCTGGCCCACCATTTGTTAAGACATAAGTGTTCAACAAGAAGTTTTGTTTAAGATGACATATATAAAATATATGAAGTTGTCCTGAACCCAATGTTGGCTTGAACACCACAGATTTACCAGACATGGCCATGATGGTAGTGGTACACGCTAGCCATCATCTGATGTTTGAACTGACATAACCCGGCCAGACTTGGAAGTGGACCTAACATTAATGTGAACACTCGACCAAAGTGTCACTTTGAGTATTTTACATTTACAAATCACTGTAGAGGTGAAATAACTGATAAGTGACATAATAAATCCTTGATCTGACAGAGACCTGACACCTGGACCTTAGGATTAGTAACCTGAAACTTATTCACTGATTTGCACCTAGTGTCACAATTGAGCAACAGGTGTTCTGCAGCATTATACTACATTGGCAAGACCACTATGAAACTCTCAGTTGAATGACTACAGATCATTTGAACACATGTCATTATTATATCACCATACAACACCTTTCTGTTGTGGATACAGTGATTTGATTCTAAAAGTAAAGCTGCTCACTTCACAAAATGGAGAAAAAATAGTAACCTTGAATACAGAACTATGAATTACAACTGGAGCCATGCAATTCAACCTCTCACATCTTTATCAATTCAGTTACATGTAAATCAAGTGGAAAGTTCGGTTTCTTGGTACAACCAAATGCGGTGGTGCGCGGAGCAATAACTGCGTTCGGTAGCCAAGGTGTGCGCCTTGGATGCCATCTCCGTGTAATTTTGTGATGGATGAAACAACTGAGGAAGCACAAAAAGAAAATGGAAGAAGACAATGAAGGAGGAGGAGGACGAGGAGGATGGGGGGGGGGGGGAGGAGTGGGGGAGGAGGAGGAAGAAGAAGAAGAAGAAGAAGAAGAAGAAGAAGGCACTAAAATGGGAAGGAGGTGGTCATGTACGAAAAAAACGAGTAGATTTGAAATGTGCTGTGTTAAGTGACAGTAACATAAGATCTACATCTTCCAGGTACAAATAATATGTTCCTGTTTTTGACTATTAGATGGAACAACACTTGTCATGTCAAGTGTACACCAACACAGCAAAATGCACAGAGTATTTTGTTTGTTGCAGCTCTGCAATGATTGGTGATGAAACAATAAAAATAAAATCACATTGTTAAGCAATGGAAACTACAGAATGGAATAACAACAGTATTATGAAAAGTATACATTGCTACTAACCACATACAAAAGAGGTTGAGTCACAGACAGGCACAATATAAAGACTACTATACCTTTGAGCTTTCAGTGAAAAGACTTTCTAAAGGCCTATCCTTCTGCCCCACTCCAATATTCCATAATGCTGGAATTGTTAAAGACATTCTCTCCTTCTTCTGGTCCTTACAGTGGAAACACTTTTTAGCTACCAACTCTACCAACCAGACTTGACTCAAAGCCAATGTTGCACCCTCCCTACATTTCCTTCTCCATCCAACAGTGATTCACCTTCGCTGCTCCCAAATCACCCCGATAACATTCCAAATTTCTTAATCGCAAACCTTGCCTCACCATCATCCCCCAAATACCACAACATGGGAGCCGACCTTACATCTGTAAAAAGAACAGCAATCCACCACCTAAAAACTGATCCCGATCTTATAATTCCACCCTCGAACACAGGTTTTGAACTGCAGGGATTACCTGGCAGGACGACTCTGCCAGCTGTCAGATTTGTCCACCAACAAACACTGCCACAGTGATCCCATTCCAGAAATCCAACAGGATTCCCTCTCTCCTTATCCCAGAACCTCTCATCTGAATCTCTATATCTCTTCTCATGTCTACAATTCCCTGAATTCCTACCTTCTACATGCATCCTAAAGTCCCTAAACTCATCCACCAAGGACATCCCACTATTACTGGCTACTGTGTCCCCGTTGAGAGAATATCTCCTCTCATGGACCAACGCCTTCAGCCTATTAACGTACCTTCCTAAATAAGAGACTCTAACCATTTCCTTCACTGACTCTCCACAGTTCCTGTTCCTTTACCACACAGCACCCTGTTCATCACTACTGATTCCGCCTTTCTCTGCACTAACATTCCTAATGCTCATGATCTTTCCACTGTTGAACACCAACTTTCCGAATGCCCAGCTGATTCCAAACCTACAACCCCCTTCCTGGTCACCATTATTAACTATACCCTCACCCAAAATTGCATCACATTTGAAGGCATCATCTACAAACAAATCTGTGGTACAGCAATGGGCACCCACATGACACCATGCTATGCCATCCTATCCATGGGCCATCTAGAGGAATCCTCCTTAACCACCACTAATCCCAAACCTCTCACCTAGTTCAAATTCACTGACATATTCTGATATGGACTGAGGCTGAGGACACCCTATCCAAATTCCTACAGAACCTCAACACACTTCTTCCCCACTTGCTCCACCCATTCCTCCTAAACCCAGGAAGCCATTTTCCTCAATGTTGACCACCATCTCAAAGATGGCTACATCAATATCTCCATCCATATCAATCCCACGAACCACTAGCAATACTTCCACTTCGACAACTGCTTCCCATTCCACACAAAGAAGTCTCTCCAATTAAACACAGCCAGCCGCGGCCATTCCGAAGTGACAAACAGTCGCTCTCCATATATATCACGGTTCTCACGGAGGCCTCCACACACCGAAATTACCCTCCCAACCTTCTACAGAAGCAGGTCGCCCATGCCTCATCTCTCTATCCACCTACAATCTCCCCCCCACACACCGTCCAGCCATTTTGGAACACTCCCATCGTGACTACCCATGACTGGAGCAACTGAATCACATTCTCCATCAGTGTTTGAATTGCCACTTATTGTGCCCTGAAATGAGGAATATCCTACCCACTACCTTTCCCACCCCTCCCACAATGGTATTTTGGTGCCCAATGAACCTGTGCATCGTTGTCCATCCCTACTCCACACCCGCTCCCAACAACCCCTTGCCTCATATTCCTGGAACAGACCTAGACGCAAGACCCGTCCCATACGTCTTCCCACCACCACCTACTCCAGTCTGTTCACAAGCATCAGGCAGGGCTACCTGTGAAGCCAGACACGTGATTTACAACCTAAGCTGCAACTGCTGTGTTGTTTTCTAAGTAGGCATGACAACCAACAAGTCATCCATCCACATGAATGGCCACCACAAACTGTGGCCAAGAGACAGCTGGACCACCAGTTGCTGAACATATGGCCCAACACAATGTGCTTCACTTCAATGACTGCTTCACAGCCTGCACCATCTATATCCTTTCTACAACATTAGCTTTTCTGAACTGTGCAGGTGGGAACTCTCCCTGCAGTATATCTTATGTCTCTCCTTGTGTACTGCGCCCCCCCCCCCCCCACCACCAAACCACCCCACTGCACCTAGTAGTCCTACCCTATCCTCACAACATCCCTGCATGCTTCCACAAGCAGCACACATCCTACCCCACTCCTAACATGCTATCCCTTTCCCTCCCTGTCCCAGCCTCCTCCTTACTCCTCACTGATCATTTCTGCCAAATCACAAAACTGTTGCAAGCAGAGTGAATTTGGATTGCAAGCCGTCCAATGTTTTGGATTGTATTAAACCGAATAAAATCCTAAAATGTTTAGATACATCTTTTAGCTATTGTATCAATCTCGATAACCAAATAAAGAGGCAAACCGTGGCATGACTGCAACAGAAGTATCCTGCACATCATTAACTAGCATGAGGCTCATCGAGCTGCAGGGAGCAAGTGCATTGTTGCCTGACACTAAGAAGCTATGTGGTAGAAGGTACACATATTTTATATTGTTATAAAACCGTGATTGTTCTTATTCAACTAGTGTGCATATCATTGGTGCTGTCATTTTTGGAGGTAGTGAATATGTGAAGTTTGCAACTCAGTAAATCACTTCTTTTTTTGTATTTTAGAACTGGTTTTATATCACTTGTATGTTGTGCATTTCAGCAGCACAACATACAAGTGTAAGGCTGTAATTCCATAGGTTATGGGTTTGATCTCCAGTTAGTTCTGTGATTTTTTACAGCACTTCCCCTAATCTTCCCATCTGAAAATTTTCCAAGTATGAGAAAGATGCCAATTAGCACCACATTAAACTGTATACCCATCTAATAACGCAAATGAAAATATTATATGTATATTTTAATTAAATAATTTTAATTAAATTACATAACCTCAATATCTCTCTTATTCCATTGTGGTTCAAGCATTTTAGTATTTCTCCCGGTATCCAATCAACATGGCGGAAGATGGAAAGAATAAGCTGGATGGACAGAGTAAAAAATGAAGAGGTACTGAGAAGAGTGGGAGAGAAAAGACAGTTACTATATGTAATAAAGAGAAGAAAAATAAATTGGATTGGGCATATATTAAGAAAGAATGACGGACTGATAAAAACAGTTTTAGAAGGTTATGTAGAAGGGAAAAGGAAGCAAGGAAGGAAGAGATGCCAGATACTGGATGACATGATGGAAGGTACAACATACAGCAGCCTTAAGAAGGAAGCAATGGATCGCAGAAAATGGAGAGGCAAAGGACCTGCTAATATAGCAGATAACTGATGATGATGATGATTTTAATTAAAATGTATTCAGTGCACCAATTGAAATGCATTTAATGCATTATTACTGGGTAAAAATGAGTTCCCTAGTCATCAGCTCATGATTCGGCGACTAATAGAATTGACAGTGTGATACTTTTTTCCTCTTGCGCTAAAATCTTGAGAATTATTTTGGATTTTTTTCCCTATTTTGCAATGAAAACAACCTGCAAATATGCTGCAACTGAACTAGTTGTCATATTTCTTCAACATTGGGAAGATATATGTGGTTGTCTGGGTATGGCTAATTTTATATCATTTCGTGCGTCACTTTTTTTCCCCACCAGCACATATTGGTCTACACAAAAAGGAAAGTGGAAAAAATGGACAGAAGAGGTGAGAATTGGAGACAGTAAAGTAAAGATGTATCAGTGGTATGTCTTGACATTTTTGAAAACCATTAGTGAATTCTTCTGAACTTGCTAGGCACATCTGAAGCTATGAGTTAAGCTTACAGCAAACTGCTTTTGGATGCATACAGTTGTGAAGACACTTTGACTGAAAATGGCAACAAGACTGTGGGCAAGTTCACTGGAGGCAGATTCTTATTATGCAGAGAATCCCCAATAGCTGAAATGATACAAGAATCTAGTGTCAAGAATCCTGTAAAAGTTCAATGTATCCAATCAAATGTGCTTCCAGAGCAAGACGAAAATAACTGATCAATGAGCATATACTGGTTCAAGAGGAAACTGGACATTGGTTTTAATAATGAAGGGGTGTGTTAATGGTTATATTCTGTGCCCAACATTCCAGTATTTGGATGTTTGTCTTTTGAGCTAAAATAGACCTCTCACTTTCTTGACAGCCTAATGTGAGGTGTGTGCATTGGGAAGCACATGAAAGAATGGGCCGTCATGAAAATGCAATCGACCATTGTGAATGCTTCATACAGTGGAGATAATATGAAAGAAATATCATAGGACTAGTGAAGACTGAGTTACAGAACTCTACAAAATGACAATGTCGACACAAAGGAAAAATTGTGTATCATCTTAAAAAGGCTTATTCATGTGTAAAATACCAGGCAATGCAAAATTTGGCTTTGTATGAATATAGAGCACAGCTATATGGAGACAATTACATCCCCAGAGCAGGAAACCTCCTTCGTCTATAAAATCTACACACCAATTTTGATCCTGTCATGAAAGAACACCTCATCCAAATGGAATACCAATCAGGCACCATACCTTACCCACACCTTACTAACTCTTGCTCCTTCAAAACAAGCTCATTCATCTGATGTCATGTGCTGTTCATGTCTACTCAGTAACAATGTAACAGGATAGATAAAAAAAAAATCTGCTAACCAAGCGGCGACAGATCACACACATAAAAGACAGTCGTAATTGGCCAGCTTTCGCAACCAGTGGCTCATTCTTCAGGCAGAAGGGTTTAAGGGGAAAGGAGGGGTGAAGGAAAAGGACTGGAGAGGCCTAGGGAAAGGGGTAGATTTCGAGAAAATCACCACACGGGATGAGAAGGAAAGTCTCAAGAAAGAGTTACTGGCTCAGAAAGCTTGCCAATTACAAACGTCTTTAGTGTGTGTGTGTTCTGCCGCCATTTCGTGAGTAGAATTTTTTATCTATCCAGTTAAATTATTTAATCTACTCAGTAAGATATATAAAGCCAAATATTACAAGGCTTTGCTCAACTTAACTACTGTTTGGATGTATCGTGAGTAGATACCAAAAGCTGTCTTTCCTTAATCTTTTATTGTCAAAATAAGCCATAAAGCCTTGTGAATGACATCCTGTGTCAACTAGAAGAGGATGGAATGGAAGATTCTAGGCCAAAGTGCAATGACAATGATGTAGTGGTAACTCATCAAAAGAATGGAGTTAACCATAGGATTGAGGGCAAAAATAATCTAGCTATGTTTGTGGACTGTCTTAACCACTCTTTGAATTTAGTGGGTGAGCATTCAGCAAACCAAGATGTGACTACGACACTATTCTTTAGAGCTATGCAAGTGCTCCAGTATTCCTTTTCTGGCTCAGTGGTGTGCTGAGAGACACTTGAGCTGTGCCCGGAATTGTTATGTCTGAAAGTGGGACCACGTGGAGTGCAAAAAGAGAAACAGTACATCCCATTAGCAGTATCTTGTAAAGACAGTTCAATTTTTGAAAGGCATGATGCAATAATGAGACTCAGAAGAGCAGATCTGATGGAAGTCAACGGGCAACCACACTCTGAGCTATGATTCACTCACTGCTGGGATGCTACAAAAAAATTCTCGCTCACACAGATAGAGTTCAAAAAAGCTAAAAGTTACTTTCATGAACTTCCTCATGGCAATTTCTGTAAAGAAGCAGACGAGTAAGTGGGTAAGCTACTTCGGGAAGAATGAGACCTACGCGAAGAATGAGATGTGAACAACGCAAGGAGCATCAGATGAAGAAAGTCGATGGCTAGTTGAAGTCCAGAGATGCAGGCTGTGCAAGAAATGTAAAGAGTGATACAAGGAATGCTGGACTTTTTCACGCAAAAATGAAAGTACGATTCTCATCACTGAATTACAAATGGACAAAAAGTCATGGTTTCTTCTCGACACAGGAAGGCTGTACTATGATCCAGAAATGTTGGACTTCAGGACACTGCTATCAAGCCACAATTACATCATACTATCATGAAGAAGAAGAACTCTTGCAGTTCATTGTCTCCCCAAGTGTAAGAGTAACTACCCAATTACCAGTACAGTTGATGGTCAGTGTCTCCACTGTTAGATGTGGTAGATCCATTAACAAACTGAAGCTCGTGTTTTCATTTATCAGGGCACTTGTGGGACAAAATAGGCTCACTAGCCTTGCTGTGCTTACTATTGAGAGAGAAGAGAAATATAATCATAATTTTAATAGCATGCGTGAACATAATGCAGCAGTGAAAGCATGAAAGGATTTTTTTTTATAACAACGACAATTTACAAATAGAAAGTTTTAAAAAATATCAATAATTTATATATTGGTCTTGTTAAAGCAAATATTATTCAAAATTATTAGAATTTCAGATCTTAATTTTTTTTAATGTGTTTGTGAACACAATGACCTGAAGAGCTTTACAGAGGTAAAGAATAGGACTAATGCATTACATCAATTTTCAATGTCATAACAACAAAACACCCTTCCTTTTGGCAACAATTTCAATTTTTCTTCTTTAGTGTAGGAATACAATTAAGATGTAGCAAGATCTTGCAGTTTTTTCTTAAAGAAGGCACTGACTCTGCACAATGAGAAAAAAATATAAAAGTATGAGTTTTCACAAAATATTCTTAATATTAATATAGGCCTATTGTAGGGATTGATTTGAAACACTGAATTTTACTGTATTTTCTTTCTGCAGTAGCATAACATTAATTTTGAGATTTTCTATTACCAAATAACTATAGCAATTAATGATTTATACCAGCAAGTCTGTAACAAAATTTAGTTATTCCTATTTAATGAAACACTGCCACATTGCATTTTCATGACACCTCACATTTTTAATGGTCTCAGGGGTTTGGAATGGGGACTTCTTGTCAAAAGAGGTAGACCTAACCAAAGGGTTCAAGACAAAAATTACTCCTGCTCAAGGTTCTCAACAGTTAATGAACTGTATCAGCATTGCAATTTTGCTTAATTGCTACATTTAAATACACAAAACCAACACATGTTGGTGGGAGGAGTAAAAGGGTGAGGATTAAACAAAAAATATTTGTGACAGGTTGACAGGGAGCGGAGAAAGGGGCTAAGTCAAAGTCTGACATGCGGGCGTCACCTGCGAAACATCATGGTGGTGTGACGTTTCTAAGAGCTAACGGGCAGCATTCTATTCCCCACGCATTCTGGATTCATTTTTACTTAGTTTCCCTAACGCACATGAGGCTATACCCACAGTAATAGATCATGCCCACATGATAATTAAATTAGATATACTTTTTATTTCCTTGATCAATCTCAAACAACAAGAATACACAAAAACTCTTAAACGTTATTTCATTTCAAAGGTCACATAGAACCTAGCCTAGCTGCACGTTTCAGCAAATTCAAGAAATTAGTATATTTCATGTTCTGTTCAGATGATTACAGTGGAACTCAATGGTGTTTTACATTAATATTATTCGTCACTACCACCAATTAATTTGTAGGCTGTACCAAAAGCCGTATTCATTCATGGTGCAAAAATGAGATGTGAAGCGTTTTTTCTAAATGATAAAAACAGTCTTCTGATTGGAATGCACAACAACCCTGATTAGCAGGCCACGTAAAAGTAACACGGATAACAGGGTTCCGGTCTGTTTTTCAATATATGTGCAGTATTCGTTAATAGAAGCTGAACATATCTCAAGTGGACAAACGTTGATAATCAATCTGTAGTAAAAATTTTAATACATAAATATAAAACGTACACAGAATGCATCACAGTTCTCAATGTTGAATGTCCTAAAGAATAACAATATCGTGTACATCGGTGAGACTGTTTGGGTACATTTTCGTATTTGTTACGGATATACCATGGGACAAACTGCAATCTCCTAATGGCATACTTTTATTTCTGACGAATATTTTAAATTCCCTATAACAGGAGCCACTACTATTCATCTAGATGTTATTGTGAGACAAAGTAAATTCCTACCTGTATATCTTTGTTTTGAGCATATATTTTAAATTTGATAATACTTGTACAATATTTTCTACTTTTACTGTGTCTACACCAGCGAATACAGAACTGCTACACCCTAAAACAAGATAATGACATCACTACAATGAATGTAAATACACACACCACACCACTGCAACAACAATGTCAAACAAGTTGACGTATACTCAAAGATAATGCACACTGCGAAATAACCCAGGTCAATCGAACCGGTTGGCGGCAGGGAACAATGACGGAAGACCACTCACGACGTTTTTCCTCAGATAATAAAAACTTGCACATCCATCCCCCAACCACAGGAGCCAGTGAACTGGCTATGGAACCACCCTACTGGCTCACTGTCACGTTAGTTGGCGTAACAGATAGAAAACTTAAAAGTCGTTTTAAGTTATTGGCCTGATTTTCATTCCGCACCACCATCCATGAGCTTCAGTAACAGGCACTAGGTGTATCTGCTATGATTCTGCATTCTACACCAACTGTACTCCGGCAGACATCTTAGGGTTGTATCTTAGGGTACCACTGGAACTTCCTCCCTTTTCTATTACAATCGCAAATGATCTGCTGGAAGAACAGTTGTAGATTAGCCACGCGAATTCGGATCTCTCTTATTTTCGTTGTTTTTTCGCGAGATACACATAGGGAAAGATGTATATTAAGTGACTCTTCTAGGAACATATGCTCTCACATTTGTAATGTAAATCACATTGTGATACCCAATGCCTCTCTTGTTGTATCTGTCACTGGAGTTCACTGAGAATCTCTGCGAAGCTTTTGCGCTTATTAAAGGAATCTGTGAATAAATGTGCTCTGTTTCTTTGGATCTTCTCTATCTCCTCTATTAATTCTATTGTACAGATCCTGCACTGATGACCAATATTCAAATATTGGTCGAATGCAAGTCTTTGCAGCTACCTAGTTTGTCAATGGACTGTGCTTCCTGAGAAGTCTTCCAGTGAATCTCAGCCTGGTATATGCCTTACCTATGCTTAGTTTAATGTGGTCGCTCCACTTTGAGTCGCTCTGTAAGCATACTCCCAGATACGTAATGGATGTGGTTGCTTCCAATTAATGTTCTGCTATGACATAATTATGCAGTAATTAAAGCCATTTTAAGGACCAATCCACACAAGTGGCCATGTGGAGCACTATGCTGCGAGGTGTGTCAGATGTACCCAAATGCAGTATCTGTGTACAGGGTGTACAGTACCACAAATAGTAGCGAAAATTAACAAGAGTGAAAGCATATGACAACAAAAGCAAAACCACTCCAGTAAACATGGCTTTGCAAACGAACCACATGCAAAATAATTGTGACTGTGTGTTTATGATCTGTTTCTGACTTCAGCAGTAAATGTTCTCCTAATTAGTAAGAATGTCTTTGAAATGTAAACTTTTCAATGAACTCCCAGTCTAATTGGGTCGAATTTCACCCCTTGGCTTACATTAACAAGTAATGCAATATTATTTCAGTATATTACAATTTATGTTTGAGGTTTCTTCACATGTAACACCTAACTCACAGTATGCTTAAAATGCTGTTATAAAATTCGATGACTGTTTTTGTCTCATATTTTACACTGGAAAGTAAAATAATTTATTAATTATAGAAATAAAAAATTACGCTGATAAACTAAAAAAATAACAGATAGTCTATATTTTATGATTTCTTCTCAGTTTAATAGATCAGACTTTCTTACTGATGTTATAACTATACAAAAAGTCATGCATTACTTTAAAAAATGAATTTTATTTATTTTAATATTTAGCACTGAAGAAGATCCTGACATTTGTTTTCGTTTCAGAGGACTTACTTTAAAAGGAAAAAAGTTCAGTTTCCACATTTGCTACATTTAGGTTTGTTTTGAATCACCAAGAGCTCTCTCTGGCAGGGAAGTAGTTAGGGAGTTAGGGGTCGGGGGGGGGGGGGGGGGTTGGAGGGAGCAACTGATACATCGTCATGTAGGAAAATGTTATCGAAGTGAACCTGGCAATAATGCATCTTACTGACTGTTACTTCTTTATGTTGCAGATCCTTGCAATAAGCATCGGTTCTCTGCAGATATTCCATCAATTTGCTACGATTTCCTAGTGTTGCAGCTTCTCTGTATACATCATTTGTGAATAGCCTCACGAAAATTCCGACTATATCCACTAGGTCGTTTACATATGCTGGTGAATGTCTTGCATCATTCCCCTGGCATGTGCACAAAGGTACTTATACATGTGAAGATTTCGTTACATTAAGAATGACATGCTGTATTCTGTTTGCTAGAAACTGTTCATTTCAATCACTCAGCTTGTCAGACCCTCGTATTTTGTTCATTAGCCATCAGTGTGGAACTATACCGAACGTCTTCTGAAACTAAATGAACACTGTATTAATGTGGGCACTCATATCTTCTGCCTTCTGGTTCTCATATAAGAACATAGGGAACTAGGTTCATACAATCTTTATTTGTAGAATCCATGCTAACTTTTGGTTTCCAGAAATGTCATAACACATGAACATGTTCCACAATCCTACAAAATACTGACATCAAAGATAAAGGCTTATACTTACATGTACCTGTCTGACAACTCCACTTGAAAACAGGAATGACCTGTGCTTTTTTAATCTAGTCATTAGAAACATATCGCTCTGACAGTGATCTGTGGTACACAGCTGTTAGAAGAGGAGCGAATACTTTTGAACAGTATTCGTAGACCTGCGCCAAGTATCCCATCAGCCCAGTTGTCTTTTCTCTGTTGAACGCTTACAGTTGATTTTCTATCTTGTGGTCACATTAATGTTCATGTGACAGGTCACACAATCACGATCTTCTTCAGTGAAACAGTTTTGGAAAAAGGAGTTTAATACACTACAGGCCATTAAGATTGCTACACCAAGAAGAAATGCAGATGATAAACGGGTATTCATTGGACAAATATATTATACTAGAACTGACATGTGATTACATTTTCACGCAATTTGGGTGCATAGATCCTGAGAAATCAGTACCCAGAACAACCACCTCTGGCCATAATAACGGCCTTGATAAACCTGGGCATTGAGTCAAACAGAGTTTGGATAGTGTGTACAGGTACAGCTGCCCATGCAGCTTCAACACAATACCACAGTTCATCAAGAGTAGTGACTGGCGTATTGTGACAAGCCAGTTGCTCGGCCACCATTGACCAGATGTTTTCAATTGGTGAAAGATCTGGAGAATGTGCTGGCCAGGGAAGCAGTCGAACATTTTCTGTATCCAGAAAGGCCCGTACAGGACCTGCAACATATGGTAGTGCATTATCCTACTGAAATGTGGGGCTTCGCAGAGATTGAATGAAGTGTAGAGCCACGGGTCGTAACACATCTGAAATGTAACGTTCACTGATCAAAGTACTGTCAATGCGAACAAGAGGTGACCGAGACGTGTAACCAATGGCACCCCATACCGTCAAGCCTGGTGATACGCGAGTATGGCGATGACGAATACACGCTTCCAATGTGCGTTCACCGCGATGTCGCCAAACACGGATGCAACCATCATGATGCTGCAAACAGAACCTGGATTCATCCGAAAAAATGACGTTTTGCCATTCGTGCACTCAGGTTCGTCGTTGAATACACCATTGCAGGCGCTCCTGTCTGTGATGCAGCGTCAAGGGTAACCGCAGCCATGGTCTCCGAGCTGATAGTCCGTGCTGCTGCAAACGTCGTCGAACTGTTCATGCAGATGGTTGTTGTCTTGCAAACGTCCCCATCTGTTGACTCAGGGATCGAGACGTGGCTGTACGATCCGTTACAGCCATGTGGATAAGATGTCATCTCGACTGATAGCGATACGAGGCCGTTGGGACCCAGCACGGCGTTCCGTATTACCCTCCTGAACCCACCGATTCCATATTCTGTTGTCATTGGATCTCGACCAACGCGAGCAGCAATGTCGCGATACGATAAACTGCAATCGCGGTAGACTACAATACGACCTTTATCAAAGTCGGAAACGTGATGGTACTCATTTCTCCTCCTTACACGAGGCATCACAAGAACGTTTCATCAGGCAACGCCGGTCAACTGCTGTTTGTGTACGAGCAATCGGTTGGAAACTTTCCTCATGTCAGCACCTTGTAGGTGTCGCCACCGGCGCCAACCTTGTGTGAATGCTCTGAAAAGCTAATCATTTGCATATCACAGCATCTTCTTCCTGTTGGTTAAATTTCGCGTCTGTAGCACGTCATCTTCGTGGTGTAGCAAATTTAATGGCCAGTAGTGTATTTCGAACTTCTCTCTGTCATCCCCCAATTCAATGCCATTGTAGTCACAGAGTATGTAGACATATAGTTTCGGCCCATTTACTGATTTAACGTAAAGCCAAATCATCTTAGGATTTTCTATTACATTAGCAGATAAAATTTTACTTTAAAATTCATTGGACACTACATGCATGACTCTCATTTCGCTAATTTTTCGTTCATTTAGTTTTTCTTTGCGTACATGGATTTTGCTACATTATGACTTGCAGTGAAGCTCTCTCTGCTTTCAAAGCAGTTTCCTAAAACGACTGTCCAGCCATAGCAGGTCTTTTCAATCCCTCACAACTTTGTTGGTTATATATCTGTCTATGTCATTTATACTCAACATTTTCATTTCTGGAGATGAATGTTTCATGTTGACCACTCAAAAAATTTGAATACTTTTCGTACCTCATGCTCATCTTCGCATCCTCTTCCTTACGCTTTCCTCCACTTCATCAGCATCTCTCGTGGAACTGCTTCAGGCACACCTTTTAGGTGATTAATAGGTATGAAGGACCCACACAACAGACTGAGTAGATGGGCATTAAAACTCAGTGAATCTGAGGACAAAGTATTCCATAAACCAGAGAAGCAGTATGGAAATACAGACGGTTATGCAAGAAAATAGCAGTTGTGGAAGTGCTGAGTCAGGACCTTGCCGAATGGCATAAAGGACAGAGCCTTGCTGTATGGCCAAAAACCACAGAGCACAGACAAGGATGTAAACAGTATAGCAAGCAACAGCAATTTACCAAGGATGATGGAGTATTGTGCCAGTGGAGCAGTTACTTGGTATGCGCCCTGGTACTGTGTTACAGTTTTTTTTTGTTTTCCTCTTCAGAGTATATGGACTCAAAAACATCACCAACTGGCCTACTTTGTACTGAGGTAACGTTCCCATTCGCTTGTTGCATCTTCTTATTTCTTTAGAGCTTTAGTAATTGCTTATTGTACCTTATTTCACACTTCCCTCCCCGTCTCGCAAACTCTCAGATTAATTCTCCATTTCTGCGTCCTTTTTGGCTAAAACTGTCGAATTGCGATGGCACCTTTGTATCATTAATCATCATAGTATGAACTTTGGAGTTAAATACACTCACTATGAAGGATAAATAAGTATCCAAATCCAAACGTCTATGCATTCACATAATAATTAAGCATCTTCCCAATCATCTGTCCTTCCATTAGCTTGAGGATGAAATGGACTAGTTCTTAACTTTTTGACTTTTAATAACCGACATAACACCTTCATCAGGTTTGACATGAAGTCTCTCCCTTGGTCTGTAATAGTCTCCAGTGCCCCAAATTTCAGTACCCACTAATGCATACATGACTGTGACCGCCTGTTGGTCCAGCATCAACACTATATTGATGTAACGAGTAAAATGGTCTATTATGGTCAGCACAGAACGATTACCTGTTGGTGTTTGGTTGAATAGTCCTAGCACATCCATCCCAATGAACCTAAACAATTCTGCTGTTTCTGACAACTTCTGCAATAGTGCGTACTTCTGATTCAAATTTGCACTCTGTGCACATTTCTGGCGTACTTCCAATACTTCTTTTCCACTACTCTCTGATTCATAGCCATAAGGCACCTGAGGCCTGATAAGATGTAATCATGGGTTTCACGTAGTAGTTCTTGATTCAACACCACTGGCACAATAATCTATCATGCTTGGTAAATTGCTGTTGCTTGTTATACTGTTTACATCCATGTCTATGCTCTGTATTTTTTTGCCATACAGCAAGGTTCTGACCCAGTCTTTGCACAAATGCTATTTTTCTGTTTAACCATCTGTATTTCCATGCTTATTCTCTGGTTTATGGAATACTTTGTTCTCAGATTCACTGAGTTTTAAAGCCCATCTAGTCAGTCTGTTGTGTGGGTCCTTCAAACCTATTAACCACTTCAAAACAGCCTGACCTATCATGGCCTAGAACATCCTTCTGTACAGATAACACTAGAAGTATGTTACTCCGTACTCCAAGATAAGCATCTCTTTCTCTATAGTAGAATAATTTTTCTCTACTCCGTTTAACTGCCTTGATCCAAAGGTAATAGGATGTTCTTAATCATGACCATCTCACAGGAACATGGTTTTAAGCACACAGAACAATATAACTCCTTTCAAAAGTCCAGGGGTACCTCACTGGATACGACAAATGCACCCCGACATTCCTCCGACAACAAAACTGAACATCCTTCTTCAACAACTGCATAAACAGTCATGCAAATATCCGCTGATTACTTCATGAACTTTCTGTAATAATAGCTCCTTGGTTGGTCCTGATACTGGAAAATCCTGCACTGTTTGGACTAATATAAGAGCAGTTCTTACGCCATCCTTAATAATTACATCGCCTAAAGAGTTGACTTCTTCTAGGGCAAAGTGACATTTCTTAGTATGTGCTTTCAAATGAGCTGCCCATAACCTGTTGAACATTCCCCTCAGTAGTTGCTTATGCCCCTATCTATCTCTCAAAAAGATGATTATGTTATCAAGATACATCAGACACTGACACAGTTTCAGTCCTTGTATTATTGCATCCAATAAACGCTGGAATGTTGTGGATTGATTTTTTTAGCTCAAATGGCATTCTTGTATACCGATAGTATCCGCCAAGGGGCTAAAACCACTCTATCGTCCAGAACTACTTCGAACCGATGGTATCCACTCCTCAAGTCCATTTTCGAGATGCACTGGCATTGCCCCCAATGTCCGTCTGGCGCGTGTTGCGTCGACGTTCACACATGAAACCATACAAAAATCAGTTACTGAAAGCTCTTCGTGAAGGTGACAAACAACAACATGTGGATTTATGTAATTTCGTTCTTGGCAAGATGGAGGATGACAATTTTCTTCCACACTTAGAGTTTAGTGACGAGGCAACATTTCATTTAAATAACAAAGTAAACCGTCATAATGTGAAAATATGGGGTATGGAACAACCACATGAAGTTGCACAGTATGAGAGAGTCTCTCAAAAATTTAATGTGTTTTGTGCAGTTTCATGGGAAAAGGTGTTTGTGGTACCGCCACACTGGCATCTGGAAGTTCAGGAATTTTTATATCAAAGGATTACTGAATGATGGATCGGTCACACTGGACCAGATGATTCAGTCTTACATTACTAGCCTCCAGAGTCGCTGGACCTAACTGTATGTGATTATTTCTTGTGGGGTTTATAAAAGACTCTGTTTATATGCCTTCATTACCAACAACAATGGATGAACTGACACTTTGCATTACAGCAGCTGTGGAAGCTATAATTCAAGACATGCTCGCTGCAGTATGGGAAATTTTCGATTACTGCACTGAGTTATGCCGTGTATCTCGGAGGGGGGGGGGGGGGGCAAATTGAACACCTATGAAGAGGTATGAAAACTACTTTTTGATTTTCTGGTTCATCAAAAACCAAAATTCATTGTATATGTTTATTAGTTTCAAATCTGATGATTCTTTTTGTTACACCCTGTACTGTCAGCCAGTTATTGATTAATAATTTTTTCCAAAATTGGTTGCAGGGATTGGAATTCAGTACAGTCTCTGATACATGGATGTTTCATACCCTGTCGGAATCCTGTGTTGTCTTGCTGGTGTAGAAGGCAACAACCCTTGTGAAATAGAACAGTGCTTGAAATTCTAGCAGCAGATTCTCCATCGGTTTCGTTTCTGTCCCCTTTAAATGCAGCAATCTTCCTCATATGGTATCTCCAATGTAGCCAACACTGTTCCCTCAAGAAGCTTAACTCCCTTGGCGCCTAAATTATACGAATTTATGGGTACTACCTTGACTTCATCTGTCTCTTGTAGGCATGCAGTACTATATCGCACCAAACAACACTTTGCAACCAATGCCTCACTATCCTCCAGTGTTTTTACCATACACAACGTATCACTTGGTAAGTGAGGCTCCACATTCACCCATAGCGAATTTCTAGTGATACTGAACACACTATCATGCAAATTAAGCCTTAACGTCATTGTTGCGATTTAACTGGATTGTCCTGTACACTAGTTGCTTCTTGTGAGAGATCAGCATTGACAACAGCTTCCCCTGGCCAGAAAATCTTCCCACAAATCTCCACCATATGTCATTGAAGATCAATTATGGCATGATTGATGGAGGAAGTCTAACTCTAGGATTATGCTGTAGCACTCGCTTACATGAAACACCAGTTCCACACATTGCCTGAACTTGGCTGTGTCAAATGAATAGATCATCATTACTGACCCCAATGTTTGTAAGTCATTATCCCCTACTTCACACTACTAGTAACGTCAAGGGTTCAACACCTCCTACCTACTAACTCTCTTGAGGCCACTAACACGTGTGTTCCTGTGTCCAATAAAACGTCATATTCTCTAGCACCTATCTCACCCACAACTATACATTGCGCCTCTGTATTCGTTTTTACTGCATTTACCTTTACTGAGAACAGCTTCTGGCGGCTTTGGGGTTCCCTCTTAAGTTTAAAGGGTTCTTCTTACTCCCCAGACCATTCCCACCATTACCTATATTAAATCGTTGTGGATCCACTCATCCTCATCGTCTCTCTGTGGCTGGCAGCATTGCCTCTGCACGTGCCCTATATTCCCACAATTAAAGCATTTTACACTATTGGCCATTAAAATTGCTACACCAAGAAGAAATGCAGATGATAAACGGGTATTCATTGGACAAATATATTATACTAGAACTGACATGTGATTACATTTTCACGCAATTTGGATGCATAGGTCCTGAGAAACCAATACCCAGAACAACCACCTCTGGCTGTAATAACGGCCTTGATATGCCTGGGCATTTAGTCAAACAGAGCTTGGATGGCGTGTACAGGTACAGCTGCCAATGCAACTTCAACAAGATACCACAGTTCATCAAGAGTAGTGACTGGCGTATTGTGACGAGCCAGTTGTTCGGCCACCATTGACCAGATGTTTTCAATTGGTGAGAGATCTGGAGAATGTGCTGGCCAGGACAGCAGTCGAACATTTTCTGTATCCAGAAAGGCCCGTACAGGACCTGCAACATGTGGTAGTGCATTATCCTACTGAAATGTGGGGCTTCGCAGGGATCGAATGAAGTGTAGAGCCACGGGTCGTAACACATCTGAAATGTAGCGTCCACTGATCAAAGTACTGTCAATGCGAACAAGAGGTGACCGAGACGTGTAACCAATGGCACCCCATACCATCATGCAGGGTGATACACCAGTATGGCGATAACGAATACACGCTTTCAATGTGCGTTCACCGTGATGTCGCCAAACACGGAGGCGACCATCATGAGGCCGTAAACAGAACCTGGATTCATCCGAAAAAATGACGTTTTGCCATTCGTGCACCCAGGTTCGTCGTTGAGTACACAATCGCAGGCGCTCCTGTCTGCAATGCAGCTTCAAGGGTAACACCTCCATGGTCTCTGAGTTGATAGTCCATGCTGCTGCAAACGTCGTCGAACTGTTCGTGCAGATGGTTGTTGTCTTGCAAACGTCCCCATCTGTTGACTCAGGGATCGAGACGTGGCTGCATGATCCGTTACAGCCATGCGGATAAGATGCCTGTCATCTCGACTGCTAGTGATACGAGTCCGTTGGGATCCAGCACGGCGTTCCGTATCACCATCCTGATCCTACCGATTCCATATTCTGCTAACAGTCATTCGATTTGGACCAAAGCGAGCAGCAATGTGACGATATGATAAACCGTAATCGCGATAGGCTACAATCCGACCTTTATCAAAGTCGGAAACGTGATGGTACGCATTTCTCCTCTTTACACGAGGCATCAAAACAACGTTTCACCAGGCAATACTAGTCAACTGCTGTTTGTGTATGAGAAATCGGTTGGAAACTTTCCTCATGTCAGCACCTTATAGGTATCGCCACCGGCGCCAAACTTGTGTGAAAGATCTGAAAAGCTAATCATTTGCATATCACAGCATCTTCTTCCTGTCAGTAAAATTTCGCGTCTGTAGCACGTCATCTACGTGGTGTAGCAATTTAAATGGCCAGTAGTGTAACTAGTAAATTGTTACACCAACAGATAGCGAGGTGGTGTATGTATCTTCAAGAATTCGATTTTGAAATAGTAGACATAAAAGGAAACCAAAACACAATAGCTGATGCTCTTTTTCGATTACCCCAAGACTTAGCGGAATTCAACGATCACTTAGAGCAGGAAGGTAAAATAAGAACTATGTTGATGGAAGATATAACACTCCAATCATACTATGGCTGCATGTGTAAACAAATGGAGCAATTACCACAGGAAGACACATGATCGTATAAGGTAAGATCGAAATTTACACAAAAATGTTATGAAAAGTTTAAAAGGTTTTCACTATTTACAAAGATGTTTTGTACCATAAGAACCGTCCCGAACAAGAACAATGGCACATGTGTTTGCCAGAGGAATATGTGAATGATTTTATCTTATAGACACGTAACAGTTGGGACCATTATGGCACTGCAGAATGCACAGACAAAATAGGTAGATACTGTTATTTCTCCAACCTTGGATCCAAACAGGTAGAACTGACGCTAAAAACCCTTAGAAAAGGTATCTTTAGATGAGACTGAAACCATTAGCCGGAGGTGAATGGGGAGTAAAATATATAGTCGGTCTGTATGATATTTTCCGCAAATATGTAAAACTCTATGTGGTACAGAACATTACAGCCAGTTCAGTTAAAAGATGAATCAAAGAGGATTATTTTGCTAGAGTAGGAAAACCAACCAGAAGTCATGTTAACAGATAATGCTTCATATTTTGTTGGATGTAAATGGAAAGAGTTTGTAGATTCCAACCAAATCAAACACATTTTAGTATCCAAATTTCATCCCAAAGGATCCGCCACAGAGAGGGTGTTCAAGGAATTCAACAGCTTTGTAAGGGCCTATATACCTCGTAAATGTACCAAGTGGATTGAATATGTCACTACCTTCTTACAAGTTGTAAACAATCTTTCCTATACATGTAGGTACATTTTGTAAATTCTGGTGCACTACACATTATTAAAATAGATTCTGTATTTTTATGTAAAACAATTGATTTACAAGAGTTAAATTAAAAATTCATTGTATTTAATTAAAGAAACCTATTTTAAAACTTTAACAAATTATCTACATACTTAATAACACAACTAAAAACAATTAACAACTGATTTCTAGAGATATTTTTTTATTTACAGTGTGATTGTTGCACAATAACATGTATTAGTTAAAAAAGTAAGTTATTTTTTTAAAAATCACATTGTGAACATAATTAAATGAATAAAATATATTTTTTAAAACAACAGTACATTATTTACAAAAATCAAATTGTGAATATAAATAAATGAACTAAAATGTATTAGTTAAAATAAAAGTTCATAATTTCCAAAAATTTTAAAATTGTGAATGTAAGTAAACTAATTAAAATGTATAGTTAACAAAAGTAATTTTTATTAAAAATTTTACATTGTGAACTCTCTGCCATAAAATTCGTTATTTCTGTTTTTAAGTTTTTCATACATTTATATTTTAATTTCATTTGTCCTTTTTTAATTATTTCAAATCAGAATCATCAATTAAATTAGAAATTCTGTTTGGTAAAATAACTTTAAAATTATTATTGAGTTCTAGACGAAGTAGTTCTCCAAATCTAGTATTTAAATATTCACAAATCGTAATATTATATAAAATATTTATCTCTAGCGTATTTACTTTTTCCCTTTGTTTAGAAATACTTAGAATGTCAAGCTTCTTGATTACAGTAGTTACCATTAATGCAGAAATAATTTTTATTACTATTACAAATATAAATTTTAGTTTGTATTTAATATAAATTTAAAAAATTGTTTTGTAGCAGGTAATTTTGAACTTATAACTAAGTGATTCATTGAAAATAATTCTTTTTTTTATAATTCTATTAAAAATTATTTCTAATAAATTGAGAACCTAAACGAAAAGCAAACTAACTAAAAGAAATTTATGAACTATTTGAGGTATCTGAATATGATATCGATTGTCGTATTTGTAGAAAGTGATGAAAATAATTATCAATTTAATAAAAAAAGTTTTTTTTTCACAAGGAAAGTATTAATAAATGGTTAAAGGAAAAAGAAAATTGTACACTTTCTAAAATTATTATTAAAAATAAAGTACAAGAAAAATTGATATAATTGTTATTAAAGCTATATTTGATGATCAAGATGAAATAATTGATATTTATAATATATTTGGTGATCCATATGATGCAAAGACAAATTTTTATGGTCATAATTAAGTCACTATGTGGTTGTAATAGTGATTAAGTATACATATATATGAATTGCAAAATTTATAAAAATTATAAAAGTATACATTTTTTCAAATCTAATAAATATTTTTATATATCAATGGAGCAAATTCAACATGAATCTTCTGCGAAAATTAAATTTTGTAATTAGTGTTATACAAAAAAAACAATTGATAATTTTAATTTACAAAAATTTACAAAAGATAGTTATCGAACTATATGTAGACGATGTATAAATAAATATCATGTACAAAAATACAATTGAAATCGAATCCCTTGTGTATGTGGAAAAAGTGTTGCTAAATATTATTTCAAAGAACATTTACGACGAAATCCACGACAAACAAATTAGTATCAATAATTAATCTAGAAAAATCTACATCTACAATGAATAATGAAGAAGCTGAAACTAAAGAAATATCTACATCCACAAAGAAATGTAAAAGTTGTCAAGAAATTAAAGATTTAAATTGTTTTTACATAAAGCCTTCACATAAAGATAAATATAACAATAAATGTAAGAAATGTACTTTAGATGAAATTAAGAATAAAAAAGCTTTAACTTTATGTTTTATTATTTATTAAAGAACAATCATTTATGATTAATTAAATAAACTATTAAAACTATGTGATTGGTGAACTAAATACTATACCAATTGATTGTTAAACTAAATAGTAACCTAAATGATTTGTTAAATAACTAGTAAACAATTACTATTAAAAACTAACTCAGTATATTTATAACTTACGATTAACCAATGTTAAAAACTATTTGTTAAGCTAAATAATAAAAGAAATCTCTTTTTGATTATTTGTCGAATACATAATAATTTTTAACCATCTATTAAATAGTTATAATTTTATTAAAATACAATTTTTTACAAATCTAATAAACTTTTTGTAATAAATAATTGTGCAAAACTTTTCTGCATTTTCTAAAATAAATAATTTATGAGAAAATTAAAATTTACATAAAGATGAGTTAATTCTATTTATTATTAGTAATCATTCAATTATTGTTAGATACTATACACCTGAAGTAATTGAAAATAATAACATTATTGTTAAAAACTATACACCCGGTCGCAGTTCTAAGACTGTTACTGGTGATGTTGAGGTAAGTGAAAGAAATGAAAATATTGTTAAAAAGTGTACACTTGAGGTAAGTGAAAAGCATAAAAAATTATATAACTGAAATAAGTAAAAATTATTTAATATTGATAAAATTTATATACATGAAGTAAGTCAGAATAATATAAATATTGTTAAAAATTATACAGCTGAAGTAAGTTAAAATGTTTGGAACAAGTTATGAAATTATAATATTTATGATGTTTTTTCTAGCTAAAGAAGATAAAGCAAAAAAAATATTTCTATGTTCTACAAATATATTTCTAAAAATGAAACCAAGAGATAGAAAAACAAATAAAGAATAGTTCGTTGAAAAATCATTTGAAAATAGATAACAAACTAAAAATTATGAAAATAATATAGATATACTTGAACCTAATCATTTCTTAACAGCACTAAAAACAAAAATCTGTACAATTGTTAAAGACTGTTTGCAAGTACATCATGTTTTAAAGATACATTTTAATATATATTGTGAATATAAACTACAGCCAAATGAAATAAATGAAAAAGTTCTAGAATTTGGACAATAAACATGAAACTATTGTATTTTACAAGAAAAATATTTTTGGAAAAAAATTAAACAAAATAAAATAAATATTTTAGAAAAAGTATTTAATTTTCAAGTACAAGGATAAGGATGGTGATGAAAAATAATGATTGTTTAACAACTTGCAATTCATAAAAATAATTCACTTAAAGGATCATCTTATATTGATTTACGTAAAATAATAAAATACCAAAATGCTTGTATTAATGTTAAAAAATTATGACAATGTTTTCTATGGTCTATAAAAGCATTTTTGTTTCTTGTAGATAAAGAAGCTGAAAGAAGAACTAGATATAAAAATGTTGGTCTTGATCTTGATAAAAAAATTGAAAATATTGTATTTCCTGTGTCAGTTGATCATATTCCAAAATAGAAAATATGATTATTTAATTTATTAATGACTATTCATTTGTTGATGAAGACTAAAAATATCAAGTGTATCCATTAAAACCTACGTTGTTTCCAGAAAAATACTAATTCACACTACTATTACATAGAAAATTTATCCAGACTTTTACCAAATCAAATCACAAAAACGTGGAACAGTAATTGTATTTCTGATTTATATTTACTACATTTTAATAGTAAAGAAGATTTAGATAATTATACATCAAATTGTTTAACTATAAAACCTATTAAAAGTAAATATGCCTAATATAGCAGAATGTGCATATTTTAAAAATTATCAGTATACACAAAAAGTTCCATTTGTATTTTTTGCTGATATTGAAAGTTCCAATGTGGGTAATTGTGAATAGAATCCTGAAAAACCATATAGAATGAAATATCATTAACATGAACCAAGTGAATTTGGTAAAACACTGGAGAATATAAGAAATAGACAAGACATAAAATTAGTTTGGAATAGTAATATAAGTGATATACTTGTAGGTAAGCCAAACTAAAGATGTACATCTATATTTAACTTAAATATTGCTGCTATTCATTTGAAGAAAACTAAAATAACATTTGACAAACTTATTTATGTTGGATTAAGTATACTTGATTTTCCTAAAGAATTAGTGTATCTTTTTCACTATAGAGATTTGAAACCTAAATTTGAGAAAATAATTAATTATTTTATCAATATACAGATAATTAGATTTATAATATTAAATCTAAAGATTTCTGTAAAGATATGAAATCAATAATTGAGACAAGTCAGTATCCTTCAGATAATAAATAATATATACAAATAACTTGTGGCTAAAATGAAAGATGAATGTAGTGGAATAGTAATTAAAGAAATTGTGGTTTAGGAGCAAAAATGTATGCTTATAAAGTTGGTGACAAAATAGAGAAAAAATGTAAAGCAGTCAACAAACGTGTTGATAAAAATAAAATAAGTTTAGTAGATAACAAAGATTGTTTTTTAATAATATAGAAAAAAAATTTATCTAAATCAAAAGTGACAAACATGAACTATATATAATTCAAATAAATAAAAAAGCAGTAAGTCCTCATGATAATAAAAAATAGGTACTGGTAAATAAAATACATACTTTATCATATGGTCATTATAAAGTATTAAAAATTTTATAAAATGTTGTATATATAAATATAATAAAACTGTTTCTATATAAAATTAATAAAAACCTTAGGCATATATAATTTTTCTATATAAATGTAATCTTTTTAACAAAGATTAAAAAAACACAAAGATTATTGTATACAAAAAAAACAAACATTACATAAACTAAACAATGAAATAAATAAAATAAAAGATGATAGAACTAAAGTAAAAGATGAAAGGATTAAAGTAAAAGATGGAAGAATGTAAGTAAAAGATGATATCATAAAATCAATAGATGTCCAGTTTCAAAATTTGATGGAAATATTTTATACTAATAAAAAAACTAATTGATTGTGGAAGTACATATTAAACTTTATCTTTAAAAACTAATTTATTGTAAAACTAAATAGTATACTAGTTCTTTATAAAATTACTTTATCTTTCTTCATCCAACTATTGTGTGAATTATCAAAACCTAACCATTTAACATAGTATTTATTATCTTTCTTTCTAAAACTTTATCAACTAAGTATAATTCTGTATTTAGGTTTCTGTATTTATTACTCATAAAAAATTTTTATATCTTTTAAGTTATATGTAATTTGATTATAAAAACAACTTCTTCAGTTTTAAATATTTCTGTTGACCAATTAGATGTATTTCCTTTTTTAAAAGATTTTTAAGTTTACTAATGCTGACTTTATCACCTTTATAAAATTTAACATTTTCATTACATGTAATATTACTTATTATTAAATTTTTTCGCTTACTTGTGTTGATTCCAGTTTTATTGTAGAGTGTTTTGTATTATTCTATACAGCAAACGAATTTTAACTACATTTAACTGTTTATAATTTCCTTGTAAAGAAAATTTTTTACACATTTTTTCTGTACGTGTTGTGTTAAATCTTACAACATCAGATGGTTAAAAATCTGAAAAATGATTGAAAAATGATTAATGTTATATTTCTTCATTAATTCTTTAAAATCTTTCTTATGAAATTCTTTATCATTGTTAGGTTTTCTAACTATAAATTTTTTTAAAGAACATCAACTATATTTTTAGCATTTTTAACTTTTACAGTAACAGCAAATGCTAATTTTCGTAAAACATCACTTATTGTTAGTAAATATTTATAACATTTGTTAATTTTTGAAATTCCATTTTTAAATTATCAGAATCCATTTCATAAGATCAGCTTGCCATAAACCATCTATACCAAGTGCAACAACATTTGTTCTACTAAAATTCTTTCAAATTGATTTACGCAAATTAAAAAATTATATTTTCGTGAAATTTATTTAAACCTCCACAATTTAGAAATTTTTTAATGAATTTCCTTTTTATAGATTTTCAAATTCTACAAATAACTTCAATTCTTTGTCTTCAATTTTTAGTTGTTACTAAATGTGGATTATGAGTATCTGTAAACTTTAAACACTTTAAACAATTCGATCATCTTTAAGAACTAAATGTGAATTGTAACTGGGATTTTCCATTTGGGTTGATAAAAAATTTATTAAATTAATAAAATTATTTTGCCGAATATAATTAACTTTGGATCAACTGCAACATTTTTAACAGAATCTTTCTATGTTATAGTGACTCTTCTAGGTCTGTTGTTAACTGATCAGATGAAGTTACTATATAAAGTTTACATAAAGATTTACTAAAATTGTAAGATCATTAAATGTAAAGAGTTTATTCATATTTTGAGTGTTGTTGTTGTTGTGGTCTTCAGTCCTGAGACTGGTTTGATGCAGGTCTCCATGCTACTCTATCCTGTGCAAGCTTCACATCTCCCAGTATCCACTGCAACGTACATCCTTCTCAACCTGCTTGGTGTACTCATCTCTTGGTGCAAAAATGTCTCTGAGCACTATGGGACTTAACATCTATGTTCATCAGTCCCCTAGAACTTAGAACTACTTAAACCAATTTAACCTAAGAACATCACACAATACCTAGTCATCAAGAGGCAGAGAAGATCCCTGACCCCCAGGGAATCGAACCCGGGAACCCAGGCGTGGGAACCGAGAACGCAACCACACGAACTCATCTCTTGGCCTCCCTCTACGATTTTTACCCTCCATGCCGCCACCCAATACTAAATTGGTGATCCCTTGATGCCTCAGAACATATCCTACCAATCGATCCCTTCTTCTAGTCAAGTTGTGCCACAAACTTCTCTTCTCCCCAATCCGATTCAACACCTCATTAGTTGTGTGATCTACCCATCTAATCTTCAGTATTCTTCTGAAGCACCACATTTCGAAAGCTTCTATTCTCTTCTTGTCCAAACTATTTATCGTCCATGTTTCACTTCCATACATGGCTACACTCCATACAAATACTTTCAGAAACGAATTTCTAACACTTAAATCAATACTCGATGTTAACAAATTCCTCTTCTTCAGAAACGCTTTCCTTCCCATTACCAGTCTACAATTTATATCCTCTCTACTTCGACCATCATCAGTTATTTTGCTCCCCAAATAGCAAAACTCCTTTACTACTTTAAGTGTCTCATTTCCTAATCTAATTCCCTCAACATCACCCGACTTCATTTGACTACATTCCATTATCCTCGTTTTGCAATTGTTGATGTTCATCTTATATCCTCCCTTCAAGACACCATTCATTCCGTTCAACAGCTCTTCCAAGTACTTTGCTGTCTCTGACTGAATTACAATGTCATCGGGAAACCTCATAATTTTTATTTCTTCTTCATGGATTTTAATACCAACTCCGAATTTTCTTTTGTTTCCTTCACTGCTTGCTCAATATACAGATTGATTAACATTGGGGAGAGGCTACAACCGTGCCTCACTCCCTTCCCAACCACTGCTTCCCTTTCATGCCCCTCAACCCTTATAACTGCCATTTGGTTTCTATACAAATTGTAAATAGCCTTTAGCTCCACACATTTTACCCCTGCCACCTTCAGAATTTGAAAGAGAGTATTCCAGTCAACATTGTCAAAAGCTTTCTCTAAGACTACAAATGGTAGAAACGTAGGTTTGCCTTTTCTTAACCTTTCTTCTAAGATAAGCCGTAGGGTCAGTACTGCCTCACGTCTTCCAATATTTCTACGGAATCCAAACTGATCTTCCCCACGGTCGGCTTCTACTAGTTTTTCCATTCGTCTGTACAGAATTCGCGTTAGTATTTTGCAGCTGTGACTTATTAAACTGATAGTTCGGTAATTTTCACATCTGTCAACACCTGCTTTCTTTGGGGTTGGGATTATTAGACTCTTCTTGAAGTCTGAGGGTATTTCGCCTGTTTCATACATCTTGCTCACCAGACTGTAGAGTTTTGTCAGGACAGGCTCTCCCAAGGCCGTCAGTAGTTCTAATGGAATGTTGTCTACTCCCGGGGCCTTGTTTCGACTCAGGTCTTTCAGTGCTCTCTCAAAACCTTCACGCGGTACCATATCTCCCATTTCATATTCATCTACATCCTCTTCCATTTCCATAATATTGCCCTCAAGTACATCGCCCTTGTATAGACCCTCTATACTGTATAGTCCTTCAACCTTTATGGTTTCCTTTCTTTGCTTAGAACTGGGATTCCATCTGAGGTCTTGATATTCATACAAGTGGTTCTCTTTTCTCCAAAGGTCTCTTTAATTTTCCTGTAGGCAGTATCTATCTTACCCCTAGTGAGATAAGCCTCTAAATCCTTACATTTGTCCTCTAGCCATGCCTGCTAGCCATTTTGCACTTCCTGTCGAACTCATTTTTGAGACGTTCTTATTCCTTTTTGCCCGCTTCATTTACTGCATTTTTATATTTTCTCCTTTCATCAATTAAATTCAATATTTCTTTTGTTAACTAGAATTTCTACTAGTCCTCGTCTTTTTACCTACATGATCCTCTGCTGCCTTCACTACTTCTTCCCTCAAAGCTACCCATTCTTCTTCTACTGTATTTCTTTCCCCCATTCCTGCCATTTGTTCCCTTATACTCTCCCTGAAACTCTGTACAACCTCTGGTTCCTTCAGTTTATCCAGTTCCCATCTCCTTAAATTCCCACCTTTTTGCAGTTTCTTCAGTTTTAATCTAGAGTTCATAACCAATAGATTGTGGTCAGAGTCCACATCTGCCCCTGGAAATGTCTTACAATTTAAAACCTGGTTCCTAAATCTCTGTCTTACCATTATATAATCTATCTGATACCTTTTAGTATCTCCAGGGTACTTCCATGGATACAACCTTCTTTCATGATTCTTGAACCAAGTGTTAGCTATGATTAAGTTGTGCTCTGTGCAAAATTCTACCAGGCGGCTTCCTCTTTCATTTCTTACCCCCAATCCATATTCACCTACCACGTTTCCTTCTCTCCCTTTTCCTACTACCGAATTACAGTCACCCATCAATATTAAATTTCCGACTCCCTTCTTTATCTGAATAATTTCTTTTATCTCATCATACATTTCATCAATTTCTTCGTCATCTGCAGATCTAGTTGGCATATAAACTTGTACCACTGTAGTAGGCATGGGCTTCGTGTCTATCTTGGCCACAATAATGTGTTCACTATGCTGTTTGTAGTAGCTTACTCGCATTCCTATTTTTATTCATTATTAAACCTACTCCTGCATTACCCCTATTTGACTTTTGATTTACAACCCTGTATTCGCCTACCCAAAAGTCTTGTTCCTCCTGCCACCGAACTTTACTAATTCCCACTATACCTAACTTTAACCTATCCATTTCCCTTTTTAAATTTTCTAACCTACCTGCACGATTAAGGGATCTGACATTCCACGCTCCAGTCCGTAGAACGCCAGTTTTCTTTCTCCTGATAACGATGTTTTCTTGAGTAGTCCCCGTCCGGAGATCCGAATGGGGGACTATTTGACTTCCGGAATATTTTACCCAAGAGGACGCCATCATCATTAACCATACAGTTATGCTGCATGCCCTCGGGAAAAATTACGGCTATAGTTTCCCCTTGCTTTCAGCCGTTCGCAGTACCAGCACAGCAAGGCCGTTTTGGTTAGTGTTACAAGGCCAGATCAGTCAATCAGCCAGACTGTTACCCCTGGAAGTACAGAAAAGGCTGCTGCCCTCTTCATGCATTTGTCTGGCCTCTCAACAGATACCCCTCCGTTGTGGTTGCACCTACGGTATGGCTATCTGTATCGCTGAGGTGCGCAAGCCTCCCCACCAACGGCAAGGTCCATGGTTCATGGGGGGATATTTGGAGTAATAACCATAAATTTTTTAAAAACAAAACTGTAATCAAAATTGTTCATTTTTTCACCACCTATTGCAAAGTTAAATTCCATTATTTTTTATCATATAATACCCTACAATTAAGAATGCTTATATCATCCAAAAATGGGGCTCTATCTGTTTTTGAGAAATAATGTGAAATAGCTATTTTTATTTCCTTTTTTGTAAAGATATTCTTGTAGTTATCTTGATTAAGCTTACCAATTTTTCACAAAATTGTTTATTATATACGAAGTTATTTCATTATGTTAAAAGCTTGTGGACACTTTTCTTCTAACAAAATTAGATAGTTCATTATCAAAATAATGTATCTTAACTATATATTTAGCATGAATTGGAAAATTTACGTTAACAAGTCTTCTATTTTTAAAACCAATATAACTTTTAGGTGTTTTAAAAATAGATTTAAATTCTTTTTGAAATCAATTGCATTAGTTATCTTTCGATCTATGGATGACTAAAATTGTTTAAAAATATTTTCGATCTTTTCAATTTTTTCTTAATCGAATATAGGTGTTTTATGTACTTGTTCAGTTTGTTTTGTTGGATGTGTCTTATTTCCAAAAATTTCCATGTGTTAAACCTAAAATATCAAATAAAATATTCTCACAAAGCAATTTTAAAACAAATACACATAAATCACAACATATCACTTCATCAAAATTCTCTCTGTTTTAAAGTATGGTTCATTTTTTCTAAATAGTTAACTAGTTGTTTTGGTTTATTACCACCAAATGGATCAAAAACAAAGTTTTTTATCATTATTTATATAATAAAAAATCCAATTAACCCCAGGATTATCATGAATACACAATGAAAGTTTTTAATTATTAATTGTTAAGTACCTTTTACTATATCAAAATCACTTAATACTTTACGATATTTATCGATTAATTTTTGAAATTTTTTTAGTTTTCTTTATGCCATTACCAACTTTTTTCTAAATTATGTGTTTTTTGTTCTAACAAATCTTTAACAGTTTTCATTTTGTGTAATATGGCATTTCCAATTGCTGCAGATCTTCCATCAAATGAATCAATTGTTGCTAAATGTGGTAATACAGCTAATAATAAAGCTAAAAAATTTGTAAAACTTTCAGTAACACTTTTACAACAGGAACAGCTAATGTATTATTACATTTCCTCCAGTTTTTTTTCTTTTTATTTCGATTATGTGGTTCAGTAAAAAATGGTTCAATTACATTTAATGGTTACTTATTTAACTTTAATTTAATTGATATTGGTTTATATTTACAACTATGTATAAAGTATACTTAATTGTAATATTATTCACTTTTATAGTTAGAAATTTAATTAATTTTTTTATAAAGTTTTTATATAGATTAAAAAAATATAAAGGTTTTTTATTAAGGTTTTTAAAAAGACTGTTATAACGATTTTTGTATATTTTAAAAATTTATAAAGGTTTTTTACAGGTTTTAAAAATGTATGAAAATTATTTTGTACAGTTAAATAATTTATATAGATTTTTATAATCCCCAACCATTTTCATCAAAATTGACGGTTATTCCCATACCTAATTAATTTTTTGCATATATTATTCGTCTAACAGCTATTGCTGCACCTCTTTTACCAAATGAAGCATTATTTGCATGGAATTCCAAATCATGCACAATTCTGTATGAATTTTATTACTATGGGAAATGATGGTATAGATTATCCAATTTGTGATGGAATATCAAACAAAAAATTAATTGATATGTAGCAAAATTGTTTGACTTTGTAACAATAAAAAAACGAAATAAAATATTATCATAAATTGAACATCGTTTTATTTCATCAACAGTTTTACTACATCTTACTTCATCTGTTACTGACAAAATAAGTTTAGCAGTACATATATATAATACAGGAAAAATAAATAGTAAAAAATGAAGTACTTTATCGATTGTCAATGCTTGGTGGATTTTTTAAAGATTTTAAAGAAATAATGTTTGAATGAAACTTAACTGTAGTTTTTTCACGTAGTTCATCTTCTGAAGATGCAATTCTATGTTGGTTTGATAAAAATAATGCTGGAGTTTTAATAAAACTCCTCCAAAAGAAGGTAAAATTATTATAGAATCTATGGAAATTCATGTACCAGTTGAAAAATATGTACCAAATTGTGAACTTGAACAACATGAAAATATTTTAAAAATATCCAAAATTCTTTTTATGCACTTCTAACAGAAGAAGTTGATGGTTTAGCTAGTAAAAATAGTTATAGAGAGTAAAAACAGTTTTAGATATAACTCTACAGAGTTTGATATACCATATTTTGTTTATGTTGTAAATCAGACAAATGGTAATAAACATCTATTAATTGAATCATCATTATTTGATCATTTTCAACTACAGAATACATATTTAAAAAATAGTAAAAGTAAAGTTACCCTCAAGAAATGTGGAATATTAATCCACCACATAATTTTCTAAAAGCATATGATGCATTTCTTGATTTTAAAAGAATTTCTTTTCATAAAACAGATATTGATATTAATCCATTTAGACTTATGTCATCAATTTGACAAGTAGAAAAAATTGTATATCTACTCAAAAAACAAATACTACACTTTGTGTAACTTTTA
The DNA here is from genome assembly GCF_023898315.1 of Schistocerca nitens. Classification (NCBI taxonomy): domain Eukaryota; kingdom Metazoa; phylum Arthropoda; class Insecta; order Orthoptera; family Acrididae; genus Schistocerca; species Schistocerca nitens. The sequence goes on along the minus strand of NC_064614.1, from coordinate 1,144,916,116 downwards.
ATGATAAAATTCCAAATGATACATTTGCTTATGTAATTATGTATTGAAAAAAGAATCCTCCTTACGATGCACAACATAAATTACTTACTGAAAATTTTTAATTATTAACATTTGATTCTATATAAATATATTAAAAACTTACAAAATTAATAAAAGTGTTATCTTCATGCTTATATACATTTCTGAAACATTTTAAGAAAGATAGAAAAAATTAAAAGCTGAAATATTTAAAATAATTTACGTTTGTATACTAATTTATTTTATTTATTTACTTACGTTCACAATGTAAATTGTTTAAAATAAGGAGCTCTATTAAAAATACTGTTTAATTATTTTACTTATTTTCACAATGTAAAATTATAAAAATTATTATTCTCATTAATTTTATTTTCTTTAAATGGACAACACTAAGCCTCAGTTATGACAGTGAATGTATGATTGAAAATAATATTTAAGAATTTTATAAAGATAAATATCAAACAGGTGGACATAAGTATATGTGTATAAATGCTGCAAAAAACGTCAGAAATTTGAAGTTACTTGCAAATGTTGTAGAACAATAAACAAGAATAATCTCAAAAAACATGAAGGTTGTATACATGGTAGTACCCTGGAGATACTAAAAGGTATCAGATAGATTATATAATGGTAAGACAGAGATTTAGGAACCAGGTTTTAAATTGTAAGACATTTCCAGGGACAGATGTGGACTCTGACCACAATCTATTGGTTATGAACTGTAGATTAAAACTGAACAAACTGCAAACCATACTAACCTTAGGCTGCTAAAGCAGAAACTAAATAAATTTTTACATTTTTTTTAAATTTTGAAATTTTAACAGTAACTTACTTTTCTTAATTAATACAATTTATTTGTTTACTTATGTTCATAACACCCCATGAACCATGGAACTTGCCATTGGTGGGGAGGCTTGCGTGCCTCAGCGATACAGATGGCCGTACCATAGGTGCAACCACAATGGAAGGGTATCTGTTGAGAAGCCAGACAAACATGGGGTTCCTGAAGAGGGGCAGCAGCCTTTTCAGTAGTTGCAGGGGCAACAGTCTAGATGAATGACTGATCTGGCCTTGTAACACTAACCAAAACAGCCTTGCTGTGCTGGTACTGCGAACAGCTGAAAGCAAGGGGAAACTACAGCCATAATTTTTCCCGAGGGCATGCAGCTTTACTGTATACTTAAATGATGATGGCGTCCTCATGGGTAAAATATTCCGGAGATAAAATATTCTGGTGAATACAGGGTTATAAATACAAAATCAAATAGGGGTAATGCAGGAGTAGGTTTAATAATGAATAAAAAAATAGGAGTGCGGGTTAGCTACTACAAACAGCATAGTGAACGCATTATTGTGGTCAAGATAGACACAAAGCCCATGCCTACTACAGTAGTACAAGTTTATAAGCCAACTAGCTCTGCAGATGACGAAGAAATTGAAGAAATGTATGATGAGATAAAATAAATATTCAGGTAGTGAAGGGAGATGAAAATTTAATAGTCATGGGTGACTGGAATTCGAGAGTAGGAAAAGGGAGAGAAGGAAACATAGTAGGTGAATATGGATTGGGGTTAAGAAATGAAAGAGGAAGCCGCCTGGTAGAATTTTGCACAGAGCATAACTTAATCATAGCTAACACTTGGTTCAAGAATCATGAAAGAAGGTTGTATACATGGAAGTACCCTGGAGATACTAAAAGGTATCAGATAGATTATATAATAGTAAGACAGAGATTTAGGAACCAGGTTTTAAATTGTAAGACATTTCCAGGGACAGATGTGGACTCTGACCACAATCTATTGGTTATGAACTGTAGATTAAAACTGAAGAAACTGCAAAAAGGTGGGAATTTAAGGAGATGGGATCTGGATAAACTGAAAGAACCAGAGGTTGTACAGAGTTTCAGGGAGAGCATAGAGGAGCAATTGACAGGAATGGGGGGAAAGAAATACAGTAGAAGAAGAATGGGTAGCTTTGAGGGATGAAGTAGTGAAGGCAGCAGAGGATCATGTAGGTAAAAAGACGAGGGCTAGTAGAAATACTTGGGTAACAGAAGAAATATTGAATTTAATTGATGAAAGGAGAAAATATAAAAATGCAGTAAATTAAGCATGCAAAAAGGAATACAAACGTCTCAAATATGAGATCAACAGGAAGTGTAAAATGGCTAAGCAGGGATGGCTAGAGGATAAATGTAAGGATGTAGAGGCCTATCTCACTAGGGGCAAAATAAAATAGATAGAGCCTACAGGAAAATTAAAGAGACCTTTGGAGAAAAGAGAGCCACTTGTATGAATATCAAAAGCTCAGATGGAAACCCATTTCTAAGCAAAGAAGGGAAAGCAGGAAGGTGGAAAGAGTATACAGAGGGTCTATATAAGGGCGATCTAGTGGAGGACAATATTATGGAAATAGAAGAGGATGTAGATGAAGATGAAATGGGAGATACGATAATGCGTGATGAGTTTGACAGAGCTCTGAAAGACCTAAGTCAAAACAAGGCCCCGAGAGTAGACAACATTCCATTAGAACTATTGACGGCCTTGGGAGAGCCAGTCCTGACAAAACTCTACCATCTGGTGTGCAAGATGTATGAGACAGGCGAAATACCCGCAGACTTCAAGAAGAATACAATAATTCCAATGCCAAAGAAAGCAGGTGATGACAGATGTGAAAATTACCGAACTACCAGTTTAATAAGTCACAGCTGCAAAATACTAACACGAATTCTTTACAGACGAATGGAAAAACTGGTAGAAGCTGACCTCGGGGAAGATCAGTTTGGATTCCGTAGAAATGTTGGAACACGTGAGGCAATACTAACCTTACAACTTATTTTAGAAGAAAGATTAAGAAAAGGCAAACCTACGTTTCTAGCATTTGTAGACTTACAGAAAGCTTTTGACAATGTTGACTGGTATACTCTCTTTCACATTCTAAAGAAGGCAGGGGTAAAATACAGGGAGCGAAAGGCTATTTACAATTTGTACAGAAACCAAGTGGCAGTTATAAGATTCGAGGGACATGAAAGGGAAGCAGTGGTTGGGAAGGGAGTGGGACAGCCTCTCCCCAATGTTATTCAATCTGTATATTGAGCAAGCAGTAAAGGAAACATAAGAAAAATTTTGTGTAGGTATTAAAACCCATGGAGAAGAAATAAAAACTTTGAGGTTTGCTGATGACATTGTAATTCTGTCAGAGACAGCAAAGGATTGGAAGAGCTGTTGAACGGAATGGACAGTGTCTTGAAAGGAGGATATAAGATGAACATCAACAAAAGCAAAACGAGGATATGAAAAGTAGTCGAATTAAGTCGAGTGATGCTGAGCGAATTAGAGTAGGAAATGAGACACTTAAAGTAGTAAAGGAGTTTTGCTATTTGGGGAGCAAAATAACTGATGATGGTCGAAGTAGAGAGGATATAAAATGTAGACTAGCAATGGCAGGGAAAGCGTTTCTGAAGAAGAGAAATTTGTTTACATCGAGTATAGATTTAAGTGTCAGGAAGTCGTTTCTGAAAGTATTTGTTTGGAGTGTAGCCATGTATGGAAGTGAAACATGGACGATAAATAGTTTGGACAAGAAGAGAATAGAATTTTTCGAAATGTGGTGCTACAGAAGAATGCTGAAGATTAGATGGATAGATCACATAACTAATGAGGAGGTATTGAATAGAATTGGGGAGAAGAGGAGTTTGTGACACAACTTGACAAGAAGAAGGGACTGGTTGGCAGGACATGTTCTGTGGCATCAGGGGACCACAAATTTAGCACTGGAGGGCAGCGTGGCGGGTAAAAATCGTAGAGGGAGACCAAGAGATGAATACACTAAGCAGATTCAGAAGGATGTAGGTTGCAGTAAGTACTGGGAGATGAAGAAGCTTGCACAGGATAGAGTAGCATTGAGAGCTGCTTCAAACCAGTTTTAGGACTGAAGACCACAACAACAACAACATGTTCACAATGTGATTTTTTAAAAATAACTTACTTTTTTTAACTAACACATGTTATTGTGCTACAATCACACTATAAATAAAATAATGTAGTTAGAAATCTGTTGTTTATTGTATTTAGTTGTGTTATTGTAAAGAATAGGTATTTAGTTAACGGTATAAAATCGGTTTATTTAATTAAATGTACTGAATTTTTAATTTAATTTTTAAAAATCAGTTGTTTTACTTATAAGATACAGAATTTATTTTAACATTGCGTTAGTGCGCCAGGACCTACAAAGTGTACGTACTTTTCACCAAATGAGCTGATGTTCAACTGCAAACAAGTAGGCGAGTGGCAAAAGACTTTGCCCAAGATACCGATATCGGAATTATCACTGGATGATAAAATATGACAAGCAGTAATGAGTCTTGATACATGGGCTAAATATAGGAAAGAAATTTATGATATGAAGCTCAAAGGTACAACACAGTTTTATATAGGAAAAAGGTGTTACTTAGAAAACATCCCAAATCCACAAAATTGAAAAACTGAGACATAAGTGGCAATTACTATGCACCGGACTATACATAATTTCTAAAATCCCCTACCCAGAGACATACAGATTGGCACAAGGTAAAGAAAAGGGCCTTTACCCACACGCAGACTTGAGAATGTTTACATATTGACGAAGGGCTGTATAAACTCTAAGTCATATATATGTATAATAGTATTGGTCTTAGGATGCTGGAAGGTCACATTCCAGAATTTATGTTGTTAGTTGATAATGAATATTTTTGTTTGTATATTTTCTTATATGTCAAAATTGTAAACGATAAGATGGTGGTTGTAACAAGAAAGAAGTTTACTTTTAAGTCTCTAGAGGCGACGGTACTCTAAATACAACGCTTTGCCTTGCGTGTAGCCCAGTTGTAAACAAATAAACAAACTTGAGAAACGCTCAGATGCGCGCAATGCCATAATACAACTTGCCGCGGCGTAAGTGGTATCAGAGCAATGCAGTGCATGCCATTGGGGAGGATTTTAGTCAGTGCGTGCGCGCCAAACTGGCACATATGGGAGCGTTGGAGCACCCAAAATAAAGAAACCCGATGAGATACTGCCTGCCTTAGCATTTGTAAAGCCTATTGCGTAAACGGGGACATAGAAAATTGAGGGAGAATCTGTACTACAACTACAGCTATCTACATAATACACACATACAAAGATGAATTACAGGATTATATACACAGGAAAGGGACACTTAACTGCGAGATATTTACTTAAGCTATGATACTTTATACATTATACCTACATACGAGGGTAAGTCAAATATAATTCCCAAAGTAGTTGTTAAAATTTTATTGTAATCAAACAGGAAACTTACAAGAACATCATTTTTCGCAATAGTCTCCTTGCGTTTCAACACAATTGGTCCATTGTTGTACAATCTTCCTGATGCCCTCATAAAAGAAGGTTCTTGGTTGAGCTTCAAGGCAGGAATGCACCGCTTCTTTCACTCCTGCGTCCAAGGCATTCGACAGCCCCTTGATGCCTGTTTGAGTGGACCAAACAAGTGATAGTCAGAAGGGGCAAGATCGGTACTATTTGGAGGATGATCCAGTACTTCAAATTTGAATTTCTGGAGCGTTTCAGCAGTGTGGGGGGCAGCAGTATGCAGACTGCACACTGAAGTAATTGAATGTATGACTGAACATATGGAAGAGGTATTAGTAGCTATTGAGCCACCATACACTTATCTATGAAGATTTAGTTTTAAGTTAGTATTAAGTTTTTTCCTTACAGGGAACGATGCACTGACTCATCCTAAAGCGAAGTAAGATAAATGCTTGTAGAGTGTTAGGTACTATATAAATATAAGAAAGGACCGCATCGCAAGATAAATATAGTTAAAAGTTTATGATATGTATGATTGTGATAGTGTGGAAGTATGTGAAGATGAAAACTATTGCAGTGTGTCACATATCACGATGCTGACAGAAGGCTGAGCACTACCAAATAATCAAGGGGTCGAAACCTAACTACTGTGAGCTTCGACTACCCATGAAAGTGTCAAAGAGAGACACCTGTTGACTGCTTGGTGAGAGAAAATATAATTTAATAATTTTGAAAAATTAGAGAAGCCCACAATTTGAGGACGATTCTTAATGGCTTCGTTAATTGCAGCACACAAAAGATTTACATCAATGAGAGATGTACAAACAGGCTACTTCCTAGCGCCACATTTCGTGATTATGGTTACTTTTACAAAGAAAAAAACTCTATCTCTTTAGATCGGCATTCAGGAGGCAGACAGTTTCACTAATAAGCTGACCTGGCGGAAACTATTATTCATTTTATGTTTTGACCATGAAATCAGAAAGTTAAAGACTCCAGGCTTTTGAAAAGGGTAAGAACAACTCTCTTAATTTTGACTTACCGTGCAAGCAACCATTTTGACACAGTCCAAGCAACTCAGAAATTAATCTGTTTTCACTTACCTCCTTTTATGGCCTAAAAATCCCTAAACTCCTATTGTAAAAGGTACAATAGGCAATAATAATTTTGTACTCTGATTTCTTCACTTGAATGGCTATTATTAAAGAATGAACGGACATATCCCCATCTAGAAAAGCTCTGTTCAATCTTAAAAATAATAAAGAAACCAGAATGTGACAAAACAAAAGCAACCTTAACGTGTCTACTGCTTTTTTACTGAGATCATAATATCGCAAATGGCACCAAAATTATTTATTGTAACGTTTCAAACTCCTCCACCCTACACCCACAATCACCATCGCTGAGCGTCAAAACAAAAGCAAACCTGCACAAAACCAAATTATATCACCAATTTATTGTAAACCCATCTACCATCTGGACTCAATGAGTCTTCATAGCATTTTATAGAGAACAGAACATTCAGAACTGTGTAAATTCCCAGCAAACTCAATTCAATGAAATACCATTCATTACAAAATCAGATTAAAAAAGTCTTAACGAAAAACCACGGAAGATATGTTTACACACCACTAATCCAATATGTGTCAACTTCTCCAAACTGTGAATCTGCTGATCTCGCTTCTCTCAGATCAAGGCCCCTCAGATCTTATGGTGATGTTAAATTACTACAACTTATAATTGGTAAAAACTTCAGGAGCCAGTTCTGTTCTGAAATCATTGCATTCTTTTTAGATGTGTATCAACTTCAGTAGGAAGAATGCACACTACCATCAACAATGACCATTGCTCCATTGCCCAATAAGAGAGAAATTAAATGCGTTCAGTAACTTGATTTTTAGAAATTTTGCTACTTTATTGAAATACTGGAGCTAAACACATCAACATTGAGGCAAGAAAGATAATAAGGTGTCAGTATTATAAACTGCATAGCTTGGGTGGCAAGGCTTCCCAGAACAGGAAACAGTGTATTAAGACATGGGAAAATGTTATGTGAAATGATAAATGCTTTACTATTGTTGCTATTATTTATTTGTGTCACATCTTTCAGCAAACCCCTACATTGTTCTAGTTAAGTAATCGTTGAGAGTATAGAATGTACAGGTGCCTTTAAACCACCTTTGGAAATAGGTTTCTTTTAGTGATCTCCTTGATTTCCTTGGTATAAGATAATGTGTAGACAAATAGGGAAACTGCGTCTGTGGATCCAATATTAGACCAAACGTTATTAAAAATAGTTTTTTACTGTTTGCATAAATGTCTCAGTATTTTTCTACATTATGATATAGTTATATACACAGCTTTTCTGCTTTACTTAAGTGTGTAAGATTATTGTGTAATTAATGCATGCTGTTAGTGTTTATCGTTATTAGATAGTACTAACATTGTAATAGGGGGAGACTTCAATCTACCAGGTATAGAATGGGATAGTCACACAATCAGAACTGGAGCCAGGGACAGAGACTCTTGTGACATTATCCTGACTGCCTTGTCCGAGAATTACTTCGAGCAGATAGTTAGAGAACCAACTCGTGAAGCTAACGTTTTAGATCTCATAGCAACAAATAGACCGGAACTTTTCGACTCCGTGAATGTAGAAGAGGGTATCAGTGATCATAAGTCAGTGGTTGCAACAATAACTACAAGTGTAATAAGAAATGCCAAGAAAGGAAGGAAAATATATTTGCTTAACAAGAGTGATAGGGCACAAATCGCAGAATATCTGAGTGACCACCATCAAACGTTCATTTCTGAGGAAGAGGATGTGGAACAAAAATGGAAAAAATTCAGAAACATCGTCCAGTACGCCTTAGATAAGTTCGTACCGACTAAGGTCCAAAGCGAGGGGAAAGATCCACCGTGGTATAACAATCATGTACGAAAGGTACTACGGAAACAAAGAAAGCTTCATCATAGGTTTAAGAGTAGTCGAATCATAGCTGATAAGGAAAAGCTGAACGAAGCGAAAAAGAGCGTAAAGAGAGCAATGAGAGAAGCATTCAACGAATTCGAACATAAAACATTGGCAAACAATCTAAACAAGAACCCTAAAAAGTTTTGGTCATATGTAAAATCGGTAAGCGGATCTAAATCCCCTATTCAGTCACTCGTTGACCACGATGGCACCGAAACAGAGGACGACCGAAGAAAGGCAGAAATACTGAATTCAGTGTTCCGAAACTGTTTCACTGCGGAAAATCGTAACACGGTCCCTGACTTCAGCCGTCGCACGGACGCCAAAATGGAAAATATTGAAATAAACGATATCGGAATTGAAAAACAACTGCTATCACTTAGTAGCGGAAAAGCATCCGGACCAGACGAGATACCCTTAAGATTCTACAGTGATTATGCTAAAGAACTTGCCCCCTTTCTATCAGCAATTTATCGTAGATCTCTGGAAGAACGTAAAGTACCTAGCGACTGGAAGAAAGCGCAGGTCGTTCCCATTTTCAAGAAGGGTCATAAATCAGATGCGAATAATTATAGGCCTATTTCGCTTACGTCAATCTGTTGTAGAATAATGGAACATGTTTTATGTTCTCGTATTATGACGTTCTTAGATAATACAAATCTCCTTCATCATAACCAACATGGATTCCGCAAACAGAGATCATGTGAAACTCAGCTCGCCCTATTTGTCCAAGAAATTCACAGTGCCGTAGACACTGGCGAGCAGATTGATGCCGTATTCCTGGACTTCAGGAAGGCATTTGATACGGTTCCGCACTTACGTTTAGTGAAAAAAATACGAGCTTACGGAATATCGGACCAGGTTTGTGATTGGATTCAGGATTTCCTAGAAGAAAGAACACAACATGTCATTCTTAACGGTTCAAAATCTGCAGATGTAGAGGTAATTTCGGGAGTACCGCAAGGAAGCGTGATAGGACCTTTATTGTTTACAATATACATAAATGACTTAGTTGACAACATCGGTAGCTCCGTGAGGCTATTTGCAGATGACACGGTTGTCTACAAGAAAGTAGCAACATCAGAAGACTCGTACGTACTCCAGGAAGACCTGCAGAGGATTAATGAATGGTGCGACAGCTGGCAGCTTTCTCTAAACGTAGATAAATGTAATATAATGCGCATAGATAGGGGCAGAAATCCATTCCAGTACGATTATGCCATAGGTGGTAAATCATTGGAAGCGGTAACGACCGTAAAATACTTAGGAGTTACTATCCGGAGCGATCTGAAGTGGAATGATCACATAAAACAAATAGTGGGAAAAGCAGGCGCCAGGTTGAGATTCATAGGAAGAATTCTAAGAAAATGTGACTCATCGACGAAAGAAGTAGCTTACAAAACGCTTGTTCGTCCGATTCTTGAGTATTGCTCATCAGTATGGGACCCTTACCAGGTTGGATTAATAGAAGAGATAGACATGATCCAGCGAAAAGCAGCGCGATTCGTCATGGGGACATTTAGTCAGCGCGAGAGCGTTACGGAGATGCTGAACAAGCTCCAGTGGCGGACACTTCAAGAAAGGCGTTACGCAATACGGAGAGGTTTATTATCGAAATTACGAGAGAGCACATTCCGGGAAGAGATGGGCAACATATTACTACCGCCCACATATATCTCGCGTAATGATCACAACGAAAAGATCCGAGAAATTAGAGCAAATACGGAGACTTACAAGCAGTCGTTCTTCCCACGCACAATTCGTGAATGGAACAGGGAAGGGGGGATCAGATAGTGGTACAATAAGTACCCTCCGCCACACACCGTAAGGTGGCTCGCGGAGTATAGATGTAGATGTAGATGTAGATGTAGATGTATCTTCATGTGTGTACATTATACTGTATAGTATAAGTTCCACAACACAACGTTTATTCACAATGTGTACTACCTCCGTGCTGTCACTAGATTACTCTGATGCACGACTACACTGGCAAGCGGTGTACTGCACGCCAAAGCAACAACAAATGGGATGCTCGGAGGGTGGTGGAGTACAGGAGTTTGCATGAGTCGCAAATCATAAACAAGGCGAAGAGGTAACTGTGGCAGTAGTGGCAACTACGTTGGACGCTTGACTAGGTAGAGCCAGGCCCTGCGCGACGGGCACAATGGGTCATATAACGCATTAGATAAACCTTATTTTGGGTGTGCAGGATAAATAAGACAACCTGACGGGTGTACACCGATCGGTACTGGTTCATATTGTGTACGTAGATACGTAAAACGTGCAAGAGGGAAACCATTATGTGCTTATGAGAGTTGATGGCAGCAGACCGTATTATTCGTTTCGGACCTCTTGATAAGTATAGAGGCGTGATTACACATGCCAATCACATCGCGATTACGGGCTGCATGGGGTTCACGCCTGAGCCTCAGGACGTGCGCTAGCAGCGCATGTCGGGTGTTTCAAGCGTCAACTTCGCGTCTTAATATCTCGGGATGTAATGGGAATATTGCGATGCAATCGACGCCATGGTGTATGTGCTTTGTCATGCTATCCACCGTACCCTGAATGTTGAGGAAGCCTATTTTAAATTTTACTTTTGGCATAGCTTTATTTGCATATTCACTTATCTGACGTAACCTAATGTTACCATACAAAATTTGACCAGGTTGTCCTTGTACTTCTGGGACATCCACTGCAGTCTATACCTATAAATTTTTTGTCACTTCAGTTGAGACATAATCCAAACAGAGCACTGATCTTTCTTCCTTTCCAAGCTCATCTGATATTACTCCAAGAACTGTAAAACTTAAAACACGTTTACCTAGTTTGATAAAGTGCAGTCATGCTTGGTATGTCAGTGTCTGCTATAACTACTGGCGTTAATTATGGCAACATGTTTAAAGCGCTTACAGATAGCTTTGTACTGCTTGTTTGTCTGTTCAACTTCCTTATTCACTCATGACCACTGAGGCAAATCATGTTGATGAGGCACATTAACGATGATCTCATTGATAGGGTTAACACTTAGAGAATCTTCTTCAGTGTCAATATAGCTATCTTCCTCTCGTTTCTGCTGACTTTGCTTGCTCCGACCATTAACACTACAAAGTCTTTGTCCATTAGGACTGTGCTGTCTTTCTTGATTGATGGTGAAACCTCTCATAAACCAGCCCTTAATTTAACGATTCCTTCTATTTCAAACTCATTAGTCATGCACGGCCTACTTTCCATTATCATAGCTGATAATCCTCGTACATAATTGTCTGCGTAAATCTTGATTTTACAATACTTCTTACATATTAGTTTGTTATTTACTAGGTTCAAGGTCTGTTGCACCACCTTATCAGATGAGCATGCTGATACAATTTTTATATCATATCTGTTTTGAAGTGAATCATATTTGTTATTAATTGGTAGAACAAAGTCATGCTCATTTTTATTGTCAGCAAGTCTGCAAAAACTCCCCTTCGTTTTTACAGCTACCCCTCTACGCCATGACCATTTCTTGTGGGCCATTACGGATCTAACCTCATTTTCTGGCAATTCTTCTGTGGTTTTAGACATATTAACACACATCTGCTGATCACTGTCTTCCAAGTTAAGCCTGGCTCTTCTGTTTTCATCACTCAGAAATTTTAAGTCATCTTGCAGCTCAGCAATAATTCACAGTAAAGGTGTGCGCATCAATACGATAGATAACATCGTAAAACATAACATGGTATCTATCGTATTGATGTGCACACCTTGGACAGATCCATTCGGCACTTTCTTCAGGTAGGTAATGTTCGGTAATGTTTGCACATGCAAAATGATTACAACGATCGCACGAATCACGCAAAATACCGTTTCTCACGTTTCTGTCACATTTTACACATTTAATAACACGGATGTATCTGTTGTTTCTGGGAGCTGAATCGCTACTAGCTACAACGGCCGGCACCATAGTGCCATATATCTAGGGTTCAGAAATTAAGAAATTCAGCCTTCATATGCAACTGATGGCTGAATTTCTTAATTTCTGAACAATTCACGGTTGCTGAAGCGCTGTACTATGTTAAAGATTTGTAAATATATCAAGTGGGCTGCATGAGATTGAGTTGACTCTTTGGATTCTAAATGGATACATATTTAAAAACTGGGTTGTTTTGAAAATCAGCCTTATGCAAACACAATTAGTTTATTTTTATATTTAGCGAGACATGTTTCGACATCTACATATTTAGTTTGTTTGACGACAATGAAGCGGTTACAACTATCTTAAGTTTGTCAATGTAGTTTTTTGCTTGTTGTGTGAAATTTAGTGCGTTTTGTATTTGGACAATTTAAGTGACAGACGACAACTGTCTAAGAGTTAGTTCAATGTCGTACGTCAAGTATTGTGATGAGGGAAATGGTTTTGAGAACTATGATTTAAGGTTCGTTTCGTAATTCATGTGAAGGAAATATTTTTGTTTCTAAGTTTTGTCGCGCTATTTATAAACCGTATATTTTGTAAAATGTGTCAAATTGTCATTAATCCTTCCTTACGCAGCATTTTTATCCACGAGTACTTTCCTTGAGATACTAAGGATTGACACATGGTGAGTTTAAATAATGTTTTTAGCCCAGAGAAGTTCTTCCTCTTCTTAATCGAAAGACTGATTTCGTCCACGTTGCAATCGAACATGGAGTTACACAATCGAAGAGAATATCTTTGGTAATATTGACAATTAGTCGTTTATATGGTGACAGTGCTACCAAAGCAGCAGAAGATGTGCGTTGGCGTAACAACTAAGTTACGTAAAAAAATTCACAACAATGTCGCGTAACTTTATTATAAGCAATATTTGTCAGTGTTATGTAAATATGGTGTGATATAGTTTATTTATGCGTGATGTAGACGAAGAAAATCTATGGACAAAAAATCTGTTTGCTGTAGCGCTAAATATTGTTATATATTACTTGCTGACGTGCCGTTTATAGAGAAATGTAAAGCGAAAACGTGTGTGTCGCTCTAACGTTAATGAAGTGTTTGACATATTGCGTGCACTCACGCAGAGGAAATGTGTTGTCTTTTGGATTAAACATTGGCGAATCATCAAGAAACATTTCGAAATTTACGTCCAGGTAGGCTAATATTTTCTTTTGTTTTATAAGTTATAGAAACGGTAGTGTGGCACACGGAAATTTCATAAATCGTAATGCAACTGTGTTGTAATTTTTAATGCATGGTTATCTGACTTGCACATTGCGTTTATATTATGACAGATTATGACCTTGTCGATCTTCTGTGCCACTGTTGACTTATGACGTCGTTGTCGTTTATTCCATGTTTACAGATTTTAATTAGTGTGCTTCAGGATTCATCCTCGTGCAAAGTACACATATGCTTGTCGTTCATTCAAGTTTTGAAGAACTTTCGATCAGTTAAGAATTTAGTTAGGCACCATTACTTTGTATCAATGTTTTTCAACGTAATGCTAATATTCTGATAGAAAATTTGGACAAATAACTTGACGTTTTCTTATTATACACCACATCGTATATCTAAATAAAACGTCACTCATTAGTTTGTAATGAAACATTCGCTTTCGATCATTTTTCCTCAGAATTCACTTTTGTTGTGAGTGAATAACGTGACCTGTTTTTACATTTTCTTCGTGGTGTTCTATCTGTTATTGTATGATTAAGTCAGTAAACAATGTGACAGATTTATCTTGGTATGCAAGCAGTTTATTTTTGATCATATCTTCCTCATAGCAATAGCGGATGAGTGTGGTGAATATGTGCCTTCATTTTGTCAATGCATGTGATTTCAGACGGTTTTAGATAATATTTTTACTTGTCATTTAACTTATTTTAGTAGCTGCTGGACGCATTGTCACAAGAGTTTTGTTTGTTTGTTTACTTTTTGAGATGAATGAGATTTTCTTATTTATTTCTCGTGTCTTACTAAAAGAGTTGTAACATATATTTACATGTTTATTTTACCAGTTTTTCCCCATAGTAAACATTTAAGTCATTGTATGATGGGTTTGACACGAATCATGCTTTAAATTGAATTTTAACTCTACCGTGTAGCGAGATGTCATTGTAATCCAGGAATACATCAACGGCAATGTTTTTGATACAAGATGCCTGCTCTGTATCAATGCATTACTAATTGTGTGCTGATCGCACCTAATTTAGGCAAAATGCTGAACCCAACAAAACACGTAGGCCCATGAGATGGATAATTAACAAGTGTGTTGGTTGCAAGGATTCACCGTGCAATTCACGTGTGACAGTGTCGTGAAAGATGCAACTGCAGGGACAAATAACCACATCATGTTTGGTGATAAGAACAGTCTTGGAGCCAGTGAAGTTTATTTGTAAATATATTGCTCAAAAGTTTAGTGGTAGCTGCTGGAGTGTATCAGCAGAAACTTACATGATCACGTATATATTTGTTCATTTATTCACCATAGAGAAGTAAAGTGGTTTGTTTTGGGGTGTGTACATACACTATGTGATCAAAAGTATCCTGACTCCTGACTGAAAATGAGTTACAAGTTCATGGCGCTCTCCATCAGTAATGCTGGAATTCAATATGGTGTTGGCCCACCCTTAGCCTTGATGACAGCTTCCACTCTCGCAGGCATGTGTTCAATCTGGTGCTGGAAGGTTCCTCGGGGAATGGCATCCCATTCTTCATGGAGCGCTGCATAGAGGAGAGGTGTCGATGTTGGTCGGTGAGACCTGGCATGTAGTTGGTGTTCTAAAACACCCCAAAGGTGTTCTATGGGATTCAGGTCAAGACTCTGCACAGCCCAGTCATTATAGGGATGTTATTGTCGTGTAACCACTCTGCTACAGGCCGTGCATTATGAGCACATGCTCTATCATGTTGAAAGATGCAATCGACACTCCCGAATTGCTCTTCAACAGTGGGAAGCAAGAAGATGCTTAAAACATCAGTGTAGGCCTGTGCTGTGATAGTGCCACACACAACAACAAGGGATGCAAGCTCCCTCCATGAAAAACACGACTACACCATAATACCACTGCCTCCAAATTTTACTGTTTGCACTACCCACGCTGACAGATGACGTTCACCGGGCATTCGTGATACCCACTCCCTGCCCTCAGATCACCACATTGTGTTCCGTAATTTGTCACTCCACACAACGTTTTTCCACTGTTCAATCATCCAATGTTTACACTCCTTACACCAAGTGAGGCATTATTTGGCATTTACCTGCATGATGTGTGGCTTATGAGCAGCCACTCGACCATGAAATCTTAAGTTCTCTCACCTCCTGCCTAACTGTCATAGTACTTGCAGTGGATCCTGATGCAGTTTGGAATTCCTGTGTGATTGTCTGGATAGATGTCTGCCTATTACACATTACGGCCCTCTTCAACTGTCGGCGGTCTCTGTCAGTCAACAGATGAGGTTGGCCTGTACGCTTTTGTGCTGTATGTGTCCCTTCACATTTCAGCTATCACATCAGAAACAGTGGACCTAGAGATGTTTCGGAGTGTGGAAATCTCTCTGCGTACAGACCTATGACACAAGTGACACCTAATCGTCTGACCACGTTTGAAGTCTGTAAATTCCACGGAACACCCCATTCTCCTCTCTCATAATGTCTAATCACTACTGAGGTTGCTAATATAGGGTACCTAGCAGTAGGTGGTAGCACAATGCACCTAATATGAAAAACATATGTTTTGGGGGGTGTCCGGATACTTTTGATCACATAGTGTATTTCATATTACTTCTCATAACTTTGTATTAACAATTACAAACAGTAAAGATAAAAAATTATATTGCTGAATTACTGACACATAATACAGTAATACTCTTCGTACAAATGAAAATAGTTTATTTCACTGAAAGGAATTACTTAATACTATAAAAACATTAGGCATAATGACGAGAAACTTCTTCAAGGCCATTTCAAAGCATTTTCCACTTGAGATTTTTAAATTTGTCAGAAGTTTGTTATAGAATTTGATCCCTGTGTAATGGGAGCTGTTGTCTGTGCTTTTCGTGTTAGGCCTGTGTCTTTCCAGATGATTATCAAAATGTTTCGTAGTATTGTAAATGTGCACATCTCTATTTAGACTATTACACTGCTTGTTTTTAAAAGTTAGTATATAGTATTAGTAGAATCTTACTTTTGAAAATCTCAGTGCAGTACCCATTATAGCTAAGTTTACAGGTGAACATTACAGTAGGCATTGTCCGTATCAGTTCAGGCAAGTTAGGAAAAAGACTAACCTTCATAGTCTCAGATGTTATTGAATTTAGCATATGTTAAAATGAAGGATTAAGTGTTGTTGTTGTTGTTGTTGTTGTTGTGGTCTTCAGTCCTGAGACTGGTTTGACGCAGCTCTCCATGCTACTCTAACCTGTGCAAGCTGCTTCATCTCCCAGTACCTACTGCAACCTCCAGCCTTTTGAATCTGTTTAGTGTATTCATCTCTTGGTCTCCCTCTACGATTTTTACCCTCTATGCTTCCCTCCAATACTAAATTGGTGATCCCTTGATGCCTCAGAACATGTCCTACCAACCGATCCCTTCTTCTAGTCAAGTTGTGCCACAAACTTCTCTTCTCCCCAATCCTATTCAATACCTCCTCATTAGTTATATGATCTACCCATATAATCTTCAGCATTCTTCTGTAGCACCACATTTCGAAAGCTTCTATTCTCTTCTTGTCCAAACTAGTTATCTTCCACGTTTCACTTCCATACATGGCTACACTCCATACAAATACTTTCAGAAATGACTTCCTGACACTTAAATCTATACTCGATGTTAACAAATTTCTCTTCTTCAGAAACACTTTCCTTGCTATTGCCAGTCTACATTTGATATCCTCTCTACTTCGACCATCATCATTTATTTTGCTCCCCAAATAGCAAAACTCCTTTACTACTTAAAGTGTCTCATTTCCTAATCTAATTCCCTCAGCATCACCCGACTTAATTCGACTACATTCCATTATCCTCGTTTTGCTTTTGTTGATGTTCATCTTATATCCTCCTTTCAAGACACTGTCCATTCCATTCAACTGCCCTTCCAGATCCTTTGCTGTCTCTGACAGAATTACAATGTCATCAGCAAACCTCATGGTTTCCTTTACTGCTTGCTCAGTACACAGATTGAATAACATCGGAGGTAGGCTACAACCCTGTCTAACTCCCTTCCCAACCACTGCTTCTCTTTCATGCCCCTCGACTCTTATAACTGCCATCTGGTTTCTGTACAAATTGTAAATAGCCTTTCACTCCCTGTATTTTACCTCTGCCACCTTCAGAATTTGAAAGAGAGTATTCCAGTCAACATTGTCAAAAGCTTTCTCTAAGTCTACAAATGGTAGAAACGTAGGTTTGCCTTTCCTTAATCTAGCTTCTAAGATAAGTCGTAGGGTCAGTATTGCCTCACGTGTTCCAATATTTCTACGGAATCCAAACTGATCTTCCCCAAGGTCAGCTTCTACCAGTTTTTCCGTTCGTCTGTAGAGAATACGCGTTAGTATTTTGCATCCGTGACTAATTAAACTGATAGTTCGGTAATTTTCACATCTGTCAGCACCTGCCTTCTTTGGGATTGGAATTATTATATTCTTCTTCAAGTCTGAGGGTATTTCACCTGTCTTATACATCTTGCTCACCGGATGGTATAGAGTTTTCTCAGGACTGGATCTCCCAGGGTTGTCAGTAGTTCTGAAGGAATGTTGTCTATTCCCGGGGCCTTGTTTTGACTCAGGTCTTTCAGTGCTAAACTCTTCACACAGTATCGTATCTCCCATTTCATCTTCATCTACATCCTCTTCCATGTCGATAATATTGTCCTCAAGTACATCACCCTTGTATAGACCATCTATATACTCCCTCCACCTTTCTGCTTTCCCTTCTTAGCTTAGAACTGGGTTTCCACCTGAGCTCTTGATATTCATACAAGTGATTCTCTTTTCTCCAGAGGTCTCTTTAATTTTCCTGTTGGCAGTATCTATCTTACCCGTAGTGAGATAAACCTCTACATCCTTACATTTGTCCTCTAGCCATCCCTGCTTAGCCATTTTGCACTTCCTGTCGATCTCATTTTTGAGACGTTTGTATCCCTTTTTGCCTGCTTCATTTACTGCATTATTATATTTTCTCCTTTCATCAATTAAATTCAATATTTCTTCTGTTACCCAAGGATTTCTACTAGCCCTCGTCTTTTTACCTACTAGGTCCTCTGCTGCCTTCACTTCTTCATCTCTCAAAGCTACCCATTCTTCTTCTACTGTATTTCTTTCCCCCATTCCTGTCAATTGTTCCCTTATGCTCTCCCTGAAACTCTGTACAACCTCTGGTTCTTTCAGTTCATCCAGATCCCATCTCCTTAAATTCCCACCTTTTTGCAGTTTCTTCAGTTTTAATCTACAGTTCATAACCAATAGATTGTGGTCAGAGTCCACATCTGCCCCTGGAAATGTCTTACAATTTAAAACCTGGTTCCTAAATCTCTGTATTACCATTATATAATCTATCTGATACCTTTTAGTATCTCCAGGGTACTTCCATGTATACAACCTTCTTTCATGATTCTTGAACCAAGTGTTAGCTATGATTAAGTTGTGCTCTGCGCAAAATTCTACCAGGCGGCTTCCTCTTTCATTTCTTACCCCCAATCCATATTCACCTACTACGTTTCCTTCTCTCCCTTTTCCTACTACCGAATTCCAGTCACCCATGACTATTAAATTTCCGTCTCCCTTCACTATCTGAATAATTTCTTTTATCTCATCATACATTTCTTCAATTTCTTCGTCATCTGCAGAGCTAGTTGGCATATAAACTTGTACTACCGTAGTAGGCATGGGCTTTGTGTCTATCTTGGCCACAATAATGCGTTCACTATGCTGTTTGTAGTAGCTTACCCGCATTCTTATTTTTTTATTCATTATTAAACCTACTCCTGCATTACCCCTATTTGACTTTGTATTTACAACCCTGTATTCGCTTGACCAGTCTTGTTCCTCCTGCCACCGAACTTCACTAATTCCCACTATATCTAACTTTAACCTATCCATTTCCCTTTTTAAATTTTCTAACCTACCTGCTCGATTAAGGGATCTGACATTCCACGCTCTGATCCATAGAACGCCAGTTTTCTTTCTCCTGATAACGACTAGGACTAAGTAAGGAACCTGTATTTCTTTGTTCTCTCCAAAAAAAATTCTGCTCTGAGATACAGCCCTCCAAAGATGACACTGCGCATACCATTTTAAAGATGCGAATTTTGGAAAAAATTTTAAAATGCTGTATCTCTGGAACAGTTCTAGATATTTGTTGGTTTGTTTTTATTTGAAAGATAATTCTTTTATGATTACAAAGAAATCCTCCATTTGGACTTATCTGTCAAAGTTATTTTACTATAGTGTTTGAACTTTTTTTTATAAGTAATATATATTTCAAAAATGCCAATCCATAAAATTTTGATTTTTTTTTCTGTTGGTTAGTACCATATAGTTCTACATTCCCTGAAAAGGAGAGTGTCCACTTTTAGGCTGAACCGGTCTTATAAAAAATTGTAAATTTTGCCATACATAAAACCTGTTTTATTATCACATAATGGGCTCATAAAAATCAAAACCTAGCCTTATTTAACATAATTTTACTTTCGAAAGATGTGTAAAAGACTCATTTTTGAAGCATTTTAGATGGTTCCAAAATGTCTGTGAAAGGTCCAGAGACTTAAAGGTTTCAATTTATACAACTTCTGTGCACTCTGTTTTGTACTGAAATTAGCCAGTCAATGAACTAAAAATGTGTTCCGCTGTTTCAGTATCTTCCTTTGATATAGTGAGACCTTCCTGTTGAACCAGTAGGAACTGGAGCACTGATGGCGTTGTTGCTGTCCTTCAGCTGGAAACCTATATCCAGCAGTTGGTCCGTGTGGTAGCATACAATTTCGTTTAACTCATAACTGGTATCTATAATCTCTGTAATCCACCAATCACCCCCCCCCCCCCCCACACACACACCAGAAACATCCTCCTTCCCAGTTTGTGAATCTGAATGTTATCCTGTTGTTTCTGAGGTGTTGACTGAACGACCGAAATTTCTTCTTTCTTGCTTTTTAAAGTGTGTGCAATATGAGTTCGCCCATTATTTCGAGTCCAAAAATGTGTCATCTGAATTTCTTTCACAAAAGGACCATTCTTCTTTTTTCTGCTCATGGAATTCTTAGATTTCCTCTTTGGACAAAAGAATTAGGGCTGTGGATGTGTAAGAGTTCACAACTCTCGTAAAATCCTCAGCACTCTGAACCACAGCTGTATTTGGTCTGGAAAGATTATGTTTTGTAGCATGGTGCTTCGCGACACTTGTTGTCTTATTTTGAAAATATGTCAACTATCATTGTTGTTATTCTGTTAAAACATTTAGAACACAAAAGCCGTCACTGGAAACATCTTCACTTTGAAACAGAGTCTTCAAATGAGAACACTTATTCCCAACCTGAACAAAGTCTGTTTTTTTGTTTGTCTTATATATTACTCTTTTTATGAATATGCAAATAATCAGCACACTTCACTCTCCTGTGGCTCCAGTCAGAAGACATTTCAATCAGTCCTTTTCAAAACACACTGCAACTGTGTCAACTGGCAAATTCCTCACGAAAACACAGAACTCACTGGATTATCTCAGATTTATTAGAAGCCTCCTCAGTAAACAAATTAGCACTGAACAATTACAATACAGACACCTGCAATGGACAACCACAACAAAGAAACTGACAAGAAACTACAACAAAGTGTAAGTAATATCCGCAATAATGAAAGTGAAAAGAAATAACTGCAACAAAGACAATAGAAATAAACATTGTAACAAAGAAATTAGTGAGAAACAACTTGAGTGAAGACATACATTAAAAATGATTATTTAAAATAAATCCTGTCCAACTTAAAAGTGGAAGCCTTCTTTTTCAGGGAATGTAGAAATATATTGCACTAATCAACAGAAAAAAATAAAAAAAAATTTATGAACTGGAAACTTAAAAAAAAATTTTTTTTCCATAAATTATAAAAAAGTTCAGAACACTGTAGTAATAGAACTTCAACAGGTAATTCCAAATGGAGGATTTCTTTGTGATCATAAAGCAATTATCTTTAATATAAAAAAAACTTCAACAAAATATCTAGAACTGTTCCAGAAATACAGCGTTTTAATTTTTCTTTTTTAAATTCGTGTCTTCAAAATTGTTTTTTTGCGATATCTTTGGAGGCCAGTATCTCGGGGGGAGGAATGTTTTTAGAGAAAACAAAACAAAAAAATGTGTTTCTTACTTACTCCTGAATTTTAACATATGCTAAATTCAACAACATTCAAGACTGTGAAGGAACCCCCCCCCCCCTCCCCCTGCCTTAAGTGATACGGATTATGCCAGTACTTCCTTTTCTTAATGGGTGAATACCCTGTTTACATGCTTGGCACAGCACACCTACATGCTTCAATACCATATGTGAGATATGGATACATTAAAGCATAACATTTTACTCATAATTAATGCCTTCATCGCATTCATAAATTTTTTTTTTATTATTATTTTTGGAATAAGAAATCGATATGGTGCTCCCAAGAGTGAGGGAGAGAAAAGTTAAACACCCCGTCAACAATGAGGTCATTAGAGACAGAGCACAAGCTCAGATTAGTGAAAGATGGAGAAGAAAAGTGGCCATGCCCTTTCAAAGGAACCATCCTGGCATTTGCCTTAAGTGATTTAGAGAAATCATGGAAAACCTAGATCAGGATGGCTGGCCACGGATTTGAATTGTTGTCTTCCCGAATGTGAGTCCAGTGTGCTAATCACTGCACTACGCTGCTTGGTATGATGCTTCCAGGAGAGACACCTGTGTAATATTACACTATGTAAAGCTGTTATATCATCCAATTTTACTTTTGTACCATCACCAGACACACACTCCATTGTACTTCATCCAATTCGTAGTGTATGTAAAAATCCATTAGACCCGTTTTATTGACATTTAAGCTTAAGTGGTTGTTTTAGAAGTAATTTTTTAATCCAAGTAAGATACCAGAACAATTTTGAGCCAGTTCATTCATGTTGCATCCCCAGTTAACAACTGTTATGTCATCTGCATAGTTAAGTACCTAGCTGTTGTGTTCATAGGCAGATCATTAATGTATACCAGTATTATTAACAATAGAGCCCCCAGAACAGATACTTGGGGCACATGTGCATGCCACACTTTACTGCAGCTGAACCAGAGTTGTACTTCTTAATAATGTTGTCCACTTTGTGTGTGATTTGTGTGATCTAATGTCATTTTATAGGTATGACTGTAAGAGGCTTTTGGCTATTCGTATGGTACCATACGTTTCCAGTTTATGAAGTAGCAGAGCATGAGATACTGTGTCAGAAGCATGTGATAGATCTAGGGACAAACATCCCACCCTTTCTTTTTCAGGTATACTTTGTACATATTGTTTGTACTATACACAAAACAGTGTAAGTAGATCTGTGACAACTCGTAGATCTATTGCCAGCTTTCAACTACAAAGTGCTAATGGCTGAAGGCCAAATTAGTAGCCAGAGTGGTGACATCATTGAGGCGTTGCCGTAGAGGCATTTACAAAATCACATTATGTTATTGCTTGAGGTAGGCCCCGGCAAAGCTGCCACGCCCAGCCCACTGCATCTGTCAAGGGTCAACTTATGCCGACTCAGCAATAGGTCACGTATGGCAGATGCTGTTGAGTAGCCTTTTCTAAAACCATGTTGGGTGTCCTGTAACAATTTTTATTTGCCAAAAAATTTTCTGATCGTATCGCAATAATCTTTTCTAACACTTTGCTTAGGACTTTAATTAAGGTGATGGGTTGATAGTTTTTGGCTTTGTGATTACTACCTTTTCTGTGCAATGGCTTGTTGTTATGTATTTTAATTCAGGTGGAAACATGCCATTATTCAAACTTTCATTGGAGAGGTGGGTCAGAACAGGAATGAGTGAATGCTTGCATCTTTTTAAGATAATGGTGGGAATTTTGTCCCATCAACCTGCTTTGCATTTTATTTATTATTATCTCTATTGTAGTTATATCTGTTTCACACATATACACAGATTTTTGTGCCTGGTAAGGAGTTCTGAGTTGTCAGCACCAGAGTTTACTTTTACACTACCTGAATTTATGATCTGGGTATTAAAAGTATTGCTGACCAAATAAGTATCTAAAACTGCCACACAGTCACTAACTCAGTTGGATTTTGCTGATGCTAGGCTTTGGTTTTCTGCTTCAGTGTTCTCATTTACACAGTTACATACTGATTTATTTATGTTATTCGAGTTTTCTATTTTTTGTTGTGTATTTTTCTTTGTCTATAAAATGTTTATAAAAAATCATTGACTGTGTTACCAGGAGATCTGTACAGTCCTACAACAATCAGTGGTACTCTGTTTACCACTGTCTTTATTGCTGAAATTTCAAATGTTATTCCACACTACGTTCTGTGATAAATGCCAGTTTTGCGAAATGTAGATAGTCTTTGCAATATGTGGCAACACCCACACTTTTATGATCTGAATGACTGAAATTACTGGACAGAGTATAGCTGTCAAATTTAGTCATAGTAATTAAATTATTGGACAAACTGTGTTCTGTAAGAGGGAATGCATCTGCATTCTCCTCACTCAGTGATTACTGTAATTGCATACACTTCTTGCTTAGGTACTGAATGTTGCTGTAGCACTTTGAAACCTGCTTGGTTTTTTGTTTCTTCAGGATGTTCCTCCAAGAAAAATACCTTTCACAAATTTCCTCTTGACATGTTAGGTTGAGGTACTGTGAAAATGTTGATGTTTTTTGTTTACTGTGTCATTTCCCTCCTCCATCAGGATATAGTAATTTCCATTGCTTATGATTTTGAAGACACCCCTATGTGTTTTACTTACAGTTGCAGAGCCTAGTCTATTGAAATGAATACCATACCTCCCTAAACATTTGTGAGTCGCCACTCCATCCTGTTTATTGATGCTAGACTTGATTATCACTTTCCATAATCTGAGTGGTTGGAAAATTAGACATTGGGCATTTATAAGTAGCCAGTTGTGGAGGGCAAACTTACTCCCAATGTACATGCATCGATAACTGAAGTTCTGACTGTGAGCCTACAATGCGTGTACTACCTATCCTCCCACAGTGTTCTGTAACTCACTCCCTTCCAAAATTTTCTAATAATAATGAAGAGGTTGCAATGATTGAACACTTTTGCACGACACAGTTAATTTATTTCACTTTAATTTCAAGTATCACATCCCTGCTTGTTGTAATTCCACTCGCACTACAATTACAGTCACTCATTTGCCACAAGTTTGTGAGAGTTTACCACTGCTGATTTCTTACAGAATGGTCACCCATTTGAGACAATCAATCTCTCTGTGCCAGTATGTTCCTTTTATAACTATAAGGCAGCCACATTAGCAATATTGCTGTGCAATAGCAAAGAATCATAAGGGTAGATTCAATCTGTCAAGTACTAGACCAGTATCCTTACCCTTACTCATTTGCCATTTAAAAATTTGTTTGGATTGATGAATATTGCTCGAAGCCTGTTGCAGTGTTCTCTCCTACAACTGTATATTTCTCAGATGTACTTTTCACGTACCAACTTTCTGTTTATGATTCCACTTATTATTAGTTTATATGAGTGATAAACACTTTTCATTGGACAATCCAAGTTTCTAGTGTTGTTGATAATTTCTTCGCTCCTGTTTCATGAAGAATTTATCCCAACTTGTAGGAATACACCTTTATGACCTTGTCCAGATTCTGTTGCATTGGTTGCCACATCCAGTTTGTGTCAGAATGTTTTTAACATGTTTACCATGTTGATTAGTTCTAATCCCAGGCTGAAGATCCATTTTGCCGTCTCGAGCTACTACATTTGTTAACATAGACTCTCATATTACTTGATATCTTTTTGGTACTGATGTGTTTTTATCACACAGTTTTGTCACTTCTGTATCAATCCTGTTTTTCTTTTTGCTACACTCCACTATGTGCCATTTGTATTTTGATTCTGATTTCGTAGATTCTTCCTTTTGTCATGTCTTCATGGGTACACAGCCTACAATTTGTTTATCATCATAAGCATATGAATTTGCTGGTCGACCGAAGCGTCAGATCCCACCCGTCGGCTTTGACCTGTGACGTAAGGTTGTTGTGGTGTGTGACGTCACGACGGCACGGAATTTAGTTTGTGAGAGTGGTGTGTTTGTAGGTGTCGTTTTGATGTGATCGGTGGTGCTCTCTAGTGGTGTGTTAGGTGATGTTTTTGGTTTAGTTTTCGAGTGTGACGTCATGTGTGAATTTTGGTAAATTGCTTTTTTTTATGTCTTTGGTAGGTATGGATATGACTGACAGGGTCAACAGTTTTCGGTTGTCGGCTATGATGGGGGACGAAGTCATGAAGTGAAGTGTTCAGTATGTCGTAAAGAATTGAGGCTGTATGTGGAGATGTCGTAAGGATAACAGGTCAAGGGAAGTGTTCGATCCCAATATGTGGCTGTGAATGTTGATATTGGTATCGGGAGATGTTTTCGAGCTATATAGGTCAAGGGAAGTGTTAGGTCCTAATTTATGGGATCGGGAGCTGCTGTTGAGCTATATAGGTCAAGGGAAGTGTCCGATTCCAGATGATATTGTGTTTAGTGGTATTTGGGGAGTTTTGTGATGTCGGTTTTTTTGTCGTTTTGTATGGGGGTGGGTGTATAAATTTGTATATATTTATATAATAGAGGGAAACATTCCACGTGTGTTTGTGTGTCTATCGACCTGCCAGCGCTTTCGTTCGGTAAGTCACATCATCTTTGTTTTTAGATATATTTGTATATATTTAGTTTATCTCCACCCAAAAACCCCTTATTTCCCGCACTTGTCCCATTAGTGTCATTAGGCTTTTTGTGGAACGTGTGTGTGTTTGTTTTTCAATGTATTTTTTTCCTCATTATGTGTACGTAATGACTTTATATGCACCATATTGGAATCGTGGTTTATGGTTGTTTCCGCCATATTTGTGACGTCATGGGTCAAAGCAGACGGGCAGGATCGGACGCTTCCATATTTCCGAATTTGCTTGCCTTGGCAGCTAGAGACTGTGGGTCATGTGTGTGTGAGTTCCCTTTGCTTGAGAGTATGTATATGTGTGTCTGTTTGTCGTCTTTTCTGATGAAGGCTTGTTGGGCCTTAAGCTTTGTCTGACAGTCTTTTTGTTTTGCCTGTATGCGACACAGCATCTCTATTGTATGGTGAGTGGCAACTTTCCTTTTCATAAAATTGTTGTTATTCTATCCTGGATTTTCCATTGTTTGAGTTTGCTTCTTGTTTTTCAGATACACGGCTCTTCATTTTATCGTGTCCTCATTGAATACACAGCCTATGCTTCGTTTATTGTTTCTGTTTTTAGCAAACACACGACTCTGATTTGGTTACTAATTTAGCATTTATTTTATTTGGTGCTGATATTTTGTTTTTAAGTAGGCCTATTGCTCGTAACTCTGCAGCAGTGTAATAATTTTGTCTGTTGAATTCACAGCACTTAGTAATTCTGCCATTTCCGTACGTAAACAGTCATAGTTTATGGATTTCAGTGTCACTTCTGCACATTTTTCATGTTACTGGAAATTATAGGTAATACATAAGATCCATTTGACCACACAATTTTTGCATTTCTTACATGTCAAAGGATTGAACTTTTGACTTTTTGATGAGAGCGCTGTGTTGTTGCACTGTTAACTTGAAACCATCTTTGCTGTAGCTTCGAGGATTATGTTTTGGGGTGTTGTAGTCTGCAATATTTGTGCACTTGTGGCATTTATTGAGGGAGTACTGAACAGTGTAGCATGCAGAACATCTTTCAACTTGTTGTGTTATTGTTCTTATGATACCAGGGAGATATACTCTTCAGCAAAGCAGTGCTTGTACACTCATTTCTCACAGACACGATGCAAGTCCGAGATGTTCTCCATTGACCATCAGATTTCCAGATTTACATTCAATTGAGTCTGTTCGGGGGCAATAGGATGGAGGCTGATCTGATCTGTATTGCCAGTAACATCCCTTGATCAGTTGTTTTCCTTATGTTTGGTCCACGGCCATTATGCATCAGTTAAAATATGTTATCCACTGAGTGTCTATTATTTGAATAAAATATTTAATTTTCACTCTTGGTCGCTGTAGATAAGCTTATGTACATTGTATGTTCACCTTCACACTGATCCTTATCGTGTACATGCCACACCATCATTACATTATGAGACGAAGCTGACAGCCAGTATGGGTGGGTTCTGTTGACCATTGATGATGCATTTGGTTTTGCCTTGGCAATATTTTGTTTATGAATGTATACCATGTGTACCGGTATGAAACGAGCGTTAAGATACAAATGTGCCGATAGGGAACATTTGTTGTGAACGAGCCTTAATTTTTTTTTGTTTGGTTGGTATGACATCTGTCAAAGATATTTAGTATAAATCAAGTCATGGAACAAACAACATCATATGTTTTCATCGTGTTAACAATGTCGAATTGTGTACCAGAAAGTGATGATTTGCGGAAAGCATTAATTTTTTGTTTTCATTTGAAAAAAAGTGCTGCAGAGTCGCATCGAATGCATATGGTGATCTTGCTCTATCAGAAGCAACATGCAAAAGATGGTTTCAGTGGTTCAGAAATAATGATTTTGATGTAAGAAATGAAGAACGTGGAAGACCACCAAAAAAGTTCGAAGACGCCGAATTGCAAGCAATATTGGATGAAGATGATTCTTTGAGTCAGAAGCAAATGGCAGCAATGCTAAATGTTGCACAACAAACAATTTCTGACCGTTTGAAAGCTATGGGAAAGATCCAAAAGTGTGGAAAATGGGTGCCACATGAATTGAATGAAAGACAGATGGAAAACCGAAAAAACATTTGTCAAATTTTGCTTCAAAGACATGAAAGAAAATCAATTTTGCATCGAATTGTTACTGTCAGATGAAAAATGGATTTATTTTAAGAATCCTAAATGGGGAAAAATCATGGGTTAATCTGGGACAACCATCAACGTCGACTGCAAAACCAGATCAATTCGGCAAGAAGACAATGCTCTGTGTTTGGTGGGATCAGAAAGGTGTGGTGTATCGTGAGCTTCTAAAACCTGATAAAACTGTGAATGCTAATCGCTACAGACAACAAATGATCAGTTTGAACTATGCATTGATCGAAAAAAGACCAGAATGGGCCAGAAGACATGGCAAAGTAATTTTTTTATATGACAATGCATCTGCACACAAAGCAAAACTGGTTCAGGATACAATCAAAACACTTGGCTGGGAGCTGCTACCCCACCCGCCGTATTCATCAGACTTGGCCCCTTCCGACTACAATTTGTTTTCATCAATGGGACATGCATTGGCTGAGGAACACTTTGATTCCTACGAAGAAGTTGAAAATTGGGTGTCTGATTGGTTTGCTTCAAAACGAACATTTCTATTGGCGTGGTGTCCACAAATTGCCAGAAAGGTGGTCAAAATGTGTAGAAAGCAATGGTCAGTACTTAGAATAAAATGTTTTTACTTTTCAATTCAAAATTAGTGTTTCATTTTCACAAAAAAACACTCATCTCATGCCGGTACACCTGGTATACAATATGCTATTTGTTTGTCTGTGGTCATGTGTATACATGACTACCAATTTTTAATTATTATGAAGTTTTAATTTATATTTCTGTTTAGTTGACAGCATAATCATGTTGGTTATCACTTGTATATATACATACTTCTCCTTTTGCGTGTCCTCACAGATACATGTCTGTTAAGGTTGCTGTTACCAGAGAAGTGTCTGAATGGTTTACCATAAATTGGCTAGTAGTTAATCCCCAAAAAACAGTACTAGTGAATTTTCACACAGATCAAAATAAAAATGTGAGACAACCCATAATACGTATAGACAACCAGAACATTAGTGCTCTTACTGAAACTAAATATCTTGGGATTCATATTGAGGAAAATCTTAAATGGAGCACTCATATCACATCCCTAAGTTCAAAACCAGCAAAAAATGAGCTATGTAGTAAGATTTCTCTGCAAAAATACTAGTGCATAAACAGATGGGACTGTATACGTTGCTCGTATACTTTCAATACTGAAGTATGGAATCATTACACCAGGCCATAACAGTTTTCAGGAAACAAAAGGCAATTACAAGAATAATGAAACAAGTGAGCAGCAGAAAACGATACAAACCTTTCTTTAAAATATAAAGATCCTAACTTTCCCTGCATTTATATACTGGCAATAGTCACGCACGACACGAAAAGTACACTGAGAAAAGAAAACCTTTTTCCTCTAAACAAAAGTGTCCATGATTACAGCACCAGGTCAGACAGTGACATACGTGTTAGTCAATGTAACACCACATTATGCCAAAAGGTGTATATCATGCAGATACAAAACTATACAACAGATTACCAAGATGTATAAAATCTCTTCCTGAATTACAGAACTTTGCAAAAAAGTGTGTGACAGCTTACCTTCTGAAAAACTGCTACTATTCAATCTCACAGTATCTTATGCAAGAAAAAATGTAATTTGTATCTTTAACTGCAGAAATAAGTTATAAATATACAGTAATTAAAAATTGTAATTATTAACTGTATAGATCCAATTTCTTATAAAAATTTAAATGATCTGTGTTTGATGTTTAAAAAACCAATAGATGAAAAGGTTTTCTGTCCAATATCCTGCATACGATAATGTACTGAAAAAGAGATTTATATGGACAAATAAATAAATAAATAAAAAGATGTTTATAATGAGCATGCAGTCAAAATTGGTCAACAGTGACAAATAAAACATTAGACTCAAATGACAAACAGCATCAGCAGAATCATGACATCTTTTAATTCCTTTACCAGTTGTGACAACAATTGGAGACAATGTGAACACTGTTCTACCATACCTATAGCTATGCGAATTGGTCAGCACCATGGCTTTGAACCAAGATATGGAACTTTGTAAGCATCGAGAGATTAAATATTATCTATGGTTGTCTTAGCAATTTAACAATGAAATGTTTGTTTGGTGTGCTAATTTCTTTTAGAGATTGGGTGTTATGTTGTGTGCTATAATTGTGTGACATGTGTATCCTTTCCTTTATTTCTTTGGTGTATTCCCTTGTTTCTTACATCATATATAATTTGTGGCTTAAGGCTTGATGATTAAGTTGTGATTTTGATTGATCATTGTTTCTTTCTGCGTCATAAATCGTGAAGTAATTTTCCGTAGTTGAACATTGTGATGCGAGACGGTAGATATTGAAGACACTATTAAGTTTTCACAAAAGTTGCCTGTTTTTTGGGAACATTGTAAATGTTACATATGTGGCAATAATATAAACCATGTAATGAAAAGATAGATTGCTACATACCGTACAGAAGACATACTGAGTTGCACACAGCACAATGAAGAGACAGTTACAATTAGCTACACACACACACACACACACACACACACACACACACACACACACTCTCTCTCTCTCTCTCTCTCTCTCTCTCTCTCTCTCTCTCTCTTTGTGTAGGTCAACAACACACAATTTTTAAACTACGGACACTTGGCACCACACGCTCCGATTGGCCATGGGATTGCCCTGTTGCTGGATAACGCATGACACCGAATGCTTTGTCTGCCGGACATCCCAATATATTCCTGGCAGATTAAAACTGTGTGCTGGACCGAGACTCGAACTCGGGACCTTTGCCTTTCTTGGGCAAGTGCTCCACCAACTGAGCTACCCAAGCATGACTCACGCCCCGTCCTCAAAGCTTTACTTCCGCCAGTATCTCGTCTCCTACCTTCAAAACCGAGTTCGAGTCTCAGTCTGGCACACAGTTTTAATCTGCCAGGAAGTTTCATATCAGTGCACACTCTGCTGCAGAGTGAAAATCTCATTCTGTCTCATCTTCTTTGTATGCCTATGACTTCTGCGTATACTATAGCTCCACTGGCATTGCAGCTGCTGAATGGCAGCTGCAGGGCGCTATCCAAAAGGCACAGTCTTGGGCTGTAGTGCATGGTTTCCAGTTTTCAGCTGCCAAGACCTGCATTATGCATTTCTGCCGGCATTCACCCTGAGCCATGGCTTTATCTTGATGGCGAACCTCTTGCTGTGGTGGAGACGCATCAGTTTTTGGGATTGGTATTCGATACCCGGTTGACTTGGCTGCCTCATATTCGGCAGCTTAAATAAACATGCTGGCGGGACTTTAACGCTCTTAGTTGCTTCAGTCACATCAGCTGGGGTGCCGATCAGTCTACCCTTCTATGACAGTATCAGGTGTTGATTCAGGCCTGTCTAGATTATGGGAGCCTGTCTTACGGTTCAGCATCCCCTTTCGATTGCGGTTGCTGGACTCTATCCTTCACAGCAGGATCCGACTTGCCATTGGAGCTTTCTGGACAAGCCCCGTCAACAGCATACTTGTGGAGGCAGGTGTCCTTCCATTGCAGTTCTGGCGTCACCAATTACTGGCTGCTTATGCTACACACGTTTGTAGATTGCACGCGCATCCCAGTTATCGTCTCTTGTTCCTTCAGTCAGTCGTCCATCTTCCAGAATGGCGGCCCCAGTTAGGGTATACGATCGCGGTTCGCGTCAGAGCTCTTCTCTCTGGGCTTGAGGTTTTCTGTTTTCCTCCTCTTTTCCGGGCCCCTCTGTGAATACCTCTGTGATGTTTGCTCCGCCTGTGCCTTTGGCTCGATTTGGCACAGGACCCGAAGGACTCAGTCCCTTCTGAGGCCCTCTGCCGCTGCTTTCTTTCAATCCTTGTCGCGTTTCAAGGCTCTGATGTTACGTTGTCTATACTGACTGTTCGATGGTTGCTGGTTGTGTCGGTTATGCTCTTACTCTAGGTGATCATTATGAACAGCACTCATTGCTGCTGACCTGGTCGCCATCTCTCGCACCCTAGAGTATATACGCTCCTGCTCAGGTGAGTCCATTATCTGTAGTTACTCCCTGAGCAGTTTATGAGCTATCGACCAGTTTTTCCCTGGCTCTCATCTGGTGATGGCTATCCAGGGGTCCCTCCATACTCTTGCCCATTACGGCTGCTCTGTGGTCTTTGTGTGGACCCCGGGTCATGTAGGCATCCCAGGAAATGAATGTGCTGACACGCTGGCCAAACAGGCTGTCATTGCACCAGCCTTGGAGATTGGTCTTTCGGAGAGTGACCTCAGGTCAGTTTTGCGGCAGAAGGTACTTCGCACCTGAGGTGAAGAATGGTGCCCTGCCTTCACACAACAAACTTCGGGCCATCAAGGAGGCTACCGGTGCGTGGCGCTTCTCCTTGCGGGTCTCTTGCAAGGACTCAGTTATCCTCTGCCGGCTGCGCATTGGCCACACCTGGATAACGCACAGCTATTTATTGCGCCGTGAGGACTCACCTTTATGTCGCTGCGGGTTAGCTTTGACTGTGGTCCACATCTTGTTGGACTGCCCACTTTTAACTGCACTTTGGCAGACGTTAGCGCTGCCTGATAAACTTCCTGCACTTTTATCAGATGATGTTGCGATGGCAGATGTAGTTTTGAGTTTTACTCATGCAGTGGTTTTTTTATCGCTTGATCTAAGTGTTTGTCCTTTTTTATTTGTGTTGAATCTGGCCTTTGGCCTACGATTTTAGACTGGTGTTTTTAGTGCGTTTCTTGGTGGTTGGCTTTTTTTTTTTGTTTCTATGGTCGGCCAACCACTGTCACACTCGGTGTGATTTTAATTCCTTTTGTCTGGTCTCTTGTCTGTGTCTTTCTTGTCCTGTGTCGTCTCCTCCATTGTTTGTTTTTATGCCTTGTGCGGGTTTCAAGTTCATGGAAAAAGGGACCGATGGCCCTAGTAGTCTGGTCCCTTCAATCCCACAAACCAATCAATCATACCTCTTTGAAAGACCCAGGTATAAGACATCACCAATCCACTCACTCAGCACTTCCTACTCTAGTCCTATCACAGGCTTGTGCTACCCTTACCCCATGGCAGGTTTGGCCACCTGTGAGAGCAACTGTGTCATATACCAGCTTGCTGCGAACAGTCAACAGCTTTTTATGTCAATTTGACTACCAACCAGCTGTCCACCAGGATTAATGTCCACTGCCAAACTGTTGCAGAGAACAATCTTAACCATATGGTAGCACGTCATGTGTTTACTTATAACATGCTCAATTAAATCAATGGCTGCTTTACAACCTGGGCCATCGGAATCCTTTCCTCCACAACCAGCTTCACTGAAGTACACAAATGGGAGTTATATATGCAACATATCCCTTGGGAGTTATGCTTGCAACTTATCCGTTGCTCCCATAAACATCCTGGCCTCAATCTATGGTAACCCAATGACCCCCCCCCCCCCCCCACTTCCCACCAATCAGTTTCTCCTTTCTCCATCGTATCTCCCCATCCCAGTTGACGTCCCCGTGTCACCTTCAGCGTGCACTGCTCCCCACCGGCTTCGACACCCGTGCTTCACACACCTAGCCCAAGGAGCTGCCACCCCCTCCCTTCAGTATTCCTAGTTAGCAAACTAGCTGCCTTCTTCCGAGCCACTAGTCACTCACCCTAACCCCTCCCTACCTCATGCCTCTCTCTCCCTTTGCCCACCCACCCCACCTGATAAACCCCCACTCCAACCTTGTCCACCTGCCATAATGCAGCACAGGGATTTTGTGTGTAGCTGACACCATCTTGGTCACAGGTGTGTGGGAGGGGGGGGGGGGGTCGCATGTGCGCACATGCGGTACTCTACTAGCCGAGGGTTTGGCAAGCACAAAGACAAGCAGTCAGCAGAAGGGAATTATCTTGCTGAAATGTAAGCCCAGAATGACTTTTCATGAAGGGCAACAAAACAGGTTATAGAGTACCATTGATATACTGCAGTACTTTAAGGGTGCCATAGATGACACACAAAGGAGTCCTCGTATGAAATGAGACGTCACCTCTGACTATCACTCCTGGCTTTGTCATGCCGTACTGTGGGTACCAGTCTGGTTGGTGTCCCACCCTGTCCAGGGCATCGCCAGACAGGTCTTTGCTGGTCATTGGGGCTCAGTTCGAAGCAGGACTCATCACTAAAGACAATTCTGCTCCAGTCAATGAGATTCCAGGCCCTAATGACCCGTGAAGAAGTTTCTGGAGGTGCTCCGGACAGTGATGGGATGCCAACCTAACTGTTCCTGCCAATACAGCTCGACAGCCAGCTGTGATGGTCTGGGGTGCCATTTCATTTCTTAGCAGGACCTCTTTGGTTGTTATCCACGGCATCCTAACAGCACACTGGTATGTCAACGATATTCTATGCCCCGTTTTGTTGCCCTGAATGGAAAGCCATCCTGGGATCACATTTCAGCAAGATAACACACACTCGCATACGGCGAGAGTTTCTCCTGCTCGTCTTCATGCTTGCCAAACCATACCTTGACCAGCAAGGTTGCCGGATCTGTACCCAGTTGAGAGCATTTGTAGCATTATGGGCAGGGCCATTTGGCCAGCTCTGGATTTCATTCTAATGTGTCATTGGGACAGAATTTGGCACAACATCCCTCAGGAGCACGTCCAACAACTCTATCAATCAATGCCAAGCCAAATAACTGCTTGCATAAGGGCCAGAGGTGGACCAACATGTTATTGAATTGCTCAATTTATGAAGGTCTTTCTCTTGAATCATCCAATTTTTCTGAAATTGCAATCTTTTTCTGTCTGTACACTTACATCACACCTATAAATTTCTATCACGCTTGGATATTTCCTTTGTGGCGCATTGTCTTTTTTCCTTAAAGTGGATTTTCCTTAAGAATTTCATAAAAATGTACATTAACTGTCATGATCATTTTCATTGTTTAGAGGGACTGAGAGTGTAAACCATAATTCTCTCTAAATCTCTAAATGATATGTTATACTTCACATCCCCCAATGAGATTAAAGATGACGCGAAAGTTACTACCTTCAAATAACTAAAAACAATTTTTTAAATTCTTTTCATGCAATTTAATGTAACAAACAAATGTTAGCACATGTTTTTTTAATAATTCTAACATAGTTTCAGCCAAATAGAAAACTTTAAGTACAATATAAAAAAGGAACAAGAGCATAGCTCTCCTTTTAGGTAACAGCCCCTGCTAATCTCTGTTCCTCTCTCCAAGGTGATGATTAGCTTTATAGTGTGCTTGTATTTGGTTAACTTTGTTTTAACCTCTATTAATTTCAGTGTTTCTTGTATAAGTTTTACTGATGTTGTTTGTATTTTTTCACTTATCGTTAATTATTTGTGGAAAATCTCCACTTTACTTTACAGCTTAAATTATTTGCTATTCTTTTTTTAAGCAGTCAGGAGGTACCATTTCGACTTGGTTAACAAATTGTGCCCAGCAGTACCACTGCAATACAGTAAACATGTGGGAGAAATTAAAAAATCTTCTTTTTAACTTTTCACCTCATATTAAATTATCTTTGCCTCTTTGTTTTGAAAAGGTATTCACTGACTTGTTTCTATGATTTGCTCTAAGTAATACATAGGCTAGTTACATTTCTTTTAAATGAACCTTGCTACATCGTATCTAAGGAGGTACATGCTTCTAGGTAATCACAAGCCCTTACCATCGATAGCAAATCTCTGTCACTTGCTTTTTATATATGCAGTTACAGTATGGACATGTCTCTTTTACTAATCTGCTCAATCAAGATATGTCTCCTTGTACTTTATTAGTGGGGAGAACTCTTCAGAAATGGGAAACATAATTCACTACCATTCCTTACTTCTGTAAGAACTGTTTGGACATGTTTTTCTGTAGGACGATACTTCTCAACCATTTAAAGTCTTTGCTGTTCTTGCCTTCCTTGCAAAGTCTAGCATGGTACAGGTCATTCCTTCTGTGGATCAACCTTACCTTGGTATAAGTTCTCCCTTTCCTGGGCTCACCGCGCCATTCCAGAAGATGTGTGTCGGAGAGTCATCACAAATGCACATGTGCAACTTGAAGAAGTTGTAAACCAAAATGGCAGTCATATTGAACATGTGATTCATTAGGTTGTATTTCCAAGCTGTATTCTTTACTTCCACATCAGTGAATTACAAATCTTGTCAACAACAAATGTGTTATTCATGAAACAAATCAGGTGACTTATCGTGCACCACCCTGTAGAAGGAAAATTCATTAATAGACAGTAGAGATGGTAAGTGTACAAGAAAATGCTATTGGGGAAACAAAATATGAAAGGCTGAAGCAACTACCTCAGGACATGGCAGTCTCAGTCCATCAAATAAGCAAAGATTGCACATTCTCCTGAGGGTCTAAATTTTTAACACCATATTGATGTTACATAAACCTTTTTGTTGATCTGCCCTGGGACCTTCAAAAACCAAACTTTAGGATGCGGAATCCCAACTGTTTTATATGGTCCATTGTAATGTGTGAAGAACTTACTGGTTTATTTCTTCAAGTTTGACAGTAAATAAATAAATAAATGCCTAATAAGGCTAATGGTCCTCAGGTTAGAAAATAAAATAAAAAATGCAAACATCTTAATAATCAGCTTATGAACTAAATAAAAGTCTTTCTGGTTCTGCCACTGGTTGTGTGAGGAACACCACATCAGCAGCGATGATGTGTGCCCTCAGCATAAAATAACATAACCACCACACTAGTTTGAACAATAGATATGTCCTAAGTCGCATTAAACAATACACTTCTTATTAGCCATGCACTACCTTTAGATAATGTAGAATGTCAGAGATTACACATAATCCATTACTCGTGAGATTTCTTTTCGTAGGCCATGATTCACATAACAGCTCATGTAATATGTACATCTGATTTAAAATTACCTCTGCATATCCATAAATCTTCACATTCTTATTATCATAAAGCTTTCTTATTAATCACTCTTCCTTGACAAGCACTGTGTTCCTGAGTAGAATCTTCATGAGCACATTCCTTATAAAATAAAGATTGTTGATATTCTGACTTAGAACACTCACTAGGACACCTATCATTGTTATTCACTGACTCTGTCTTAAATGTCTATCTAATATGAGTACAAGTATTAGTTTATAACTGGTCTAACCTATCAGATAAGGTTTCAATGGATTTGTTTATTTGTTCCTTCAAACTATTAAAAGTAAGTTAGGAACTAATCGTTACATTTGAATCTTTAGTCTGTTCTAATACATTCAGTGTTTCTTCGATGTCTGAGATTTGCTCAAAGTTCCATAAGGTTTTTCATTTGTTTCATATCATTATTTAATTCACAAAATTGTTCATTGACCTCATTTAGTACTTGATCACATTGATTTTTCACCTCTGTTTGCAACTCCCATTTTAAAGTTGTTGCAGCTGTCTGCAATTCTGAAATTTAAATATTACTGTTAGCTGTCTTATTATTTGAGTCAATTTTTAATTCAGTACTAGAGGTATTAAAGTTATTTCATAATGCTATAGAAGCCTTGCCATTGCCAGTTAATTCTTCCAACTTTCTAAATATTTCTGGCAAATTGCCCTCCATTCTAAGGGTAACCACAGGCATACAACATACTTCTAAGAAGAGATAGCTTAGTCTTGTTGCAGTACCATATCACAAACATGAATTAGTAGTTTAAAAGAAAATCACTCATCCATAAATTGAAACTTCTTGGCAGATTAAAACTGTGTGCCCGACCGAGACGCGAACTCGGGACCTTTGCCTTTCGCGGGCAAGTGCTCTACCATCTGAGCTACCGAAGCACGACTCACGCCCGGTACTCACAGCTTTACTTCTGCCAGTATCTCGTCTCCTACCTTCCAAACTTTACAGAAGCTCTCCTGCAAACCTTGCAGAACTACTAGGAGTGCTAGTTCTGCAAGGTTCGCAGGAGAGCTTCTGTAAAGTTTGGAAGGTAGGAGACGAGATACTGGCAGAAGTAAAGCTGTGAGTACCGGGCGTGAGTCGTGCTTCGGTAGCTCAGATGGTAGAGCACTTGCCCGCGAAAGGCAAAGGTCCCGAGTTCGAGTCTCGGTCGGGCACACAGTTTTAATCTGCCGGGAAGTTTAATATCAGTGCACACTCCGCTGCAGAGTGAAAATCTCATTCTGGAAACATCCATAAATTGCTCAATGTTGAGTTATTATCACGCAAACCCACTCAAAAAAGTAGAAAACATGACAGTTCAAAAGGTGCATGGGTGCCTTGTGTTGTTATTACAAGGCCCAAGATGTCACAGGTAGTACTTTCTAGTGTTTCTTCCATCTAAAAATGGCATGATGATACTGTAAGTGTATGCTATTGAAACAGTGAACAGCCACTTCATTCCTTGATTGTAAGAAGAGGTAATGCAGTATGATCTGTGCATTGAATTCATTTAACGATATTATGAAAAGAATAGCTGCTACTCAATATTTAGCAGAGATGCTGAGTCACAGATAGACACGACAAAAAAAGACTGTCAGAAAGTGAGCTTTCAGCCAACAAGACTTGTCGGAAATAGATAAAACACACACACACACACACACACACACACACACACACACACACATATGACCACAATCTCTGGCAGTTGGAGCCAGACTGCGAACAGCAGCACACTATGGGAGAGGCAACCAGGTGGCGGGGTGGCAGGGGTACGGAGGAGGCTAGGTTGGGGAGGAGGAGGAGGGACAGCAGGATAGGGCGGGGGGGGGGGGGGCGGTAAAGTGCTGTTTGTGGCAGTATACAGGGATGAGGTGGAGAGAGGTTAGAGCAGCTTATTTATTGGCTTCAATCACTAAAATGTCAAATCAAACCTATTCACTTTTGGGTGCCTCTGTAGGAAGGTATTAAATTCATTGTAAGACAGTTATTTTGTACTAAGTGTTCTGTCCATATATATTAACGTAACTAGCATATGTTTATTTTGGCTATGAAATTTTGCTTGCAAATAGTTTACTCTCTTACATAAATTTGTTTATAAAAATGGTCGGCATAAAAGGTGATGACTTACTCCAGAGTGTAACATTCCTTTCAAATTTGCTGCAGATTCTTCCATCTTAAATCTCATTATTTCAGTATATAAGTGTATTTCTCTTGACATTTCATTTTGATATAATAAGTCCAATGGCGCAATTAAACACGGAACTTGTTTCAGCTGACACAACAAAATTATTCAGGATGGGTTCTATTGCTATGGAAGAATATGAACTGATGAAGGACTCAAAGTACAGAGTGTAAGTATTAATAACACAGTAAGAAAATATTTATATTGTAGTCTTTAAGGGAAAAAATGTTATCACTGTTACTATGAGTGTGTTTGTTTGGTTATTTGCGTGTTCCATTGAGCATAATAGTGACCTCTGACTGTGATTCACATAGTCAGTTTACAATTATAGTTCACTTTCACATTGAAAAAAAAATGACAAAGTGTGAACCATTTACATGATATACATATCTACATCTACAATCCATACTTTGCAAACCTCTATGAAGTGCATGACAGAAGGTAATCCCCTTTGTATTAGTTATTAGGACCTATTCCCATTCCATTCATGTATGGAGCATGAGAAGAATGTTTAAATGCCTCTGTGTGTGCTGTAATTACTTTATTATTGTCTTCATGGGCCTCACATGAGCGATACTTAGGAGATTGTAGTATATTCCTAGCATCACTTAAAGCCAGTTCTTCCAACTTCGTAAGGAGGCCTTCTCAGGATAATTTTTGCCTGTCTTCAGTTGGCCACCAGTTCATTTTCTTCAGCATCTCTGTGACACTCTCCTTTATCGGTCAAACAAACTTGTGCCCTTTCATGCAGCGCTTTTCTGTATATGTTTAATATCCCCCGTTAGTTCTTTTTGGTTGTGGTCCCACACATTTGAACAATATTCTGGGATGGGTCACACATGTGTGATGTAAACAACCTTGTTTGTAAACTTACTGCATTTCCATAGTATTCTGCTCATAAACTAAAATCTGCCATGTGCTTTAGTTATGACCGAGTCTTTTGATTGTTCTATTTCATATCCATACAAAGTGCTACACCCAGGTGTTTGTATGAATTGACCGGTTCCATCTCTGGCTTGTTGGTGCTGTAGTCATAATAATCTACATTTTCTT
Source organism: Schistocerca nitens (assembly GCF_023898315.1). Lineage (NCBI taxonomy): Eukaryota > Metazoa > Arthropoda > Insecta > Orthoptera > Acrididae > Schistocerca > Schistocerca nitens. The sequence continues at coordinate 1,144,875,666 of NC_064614.1, read as the reverse complement.
TGTTTATCAAAATGCTCAATTATACATTTTTGAACATTAAAAGCAACTTGTCAAACTTTGCATAACTTTCAAATCGTATCAAGAACTGGTTGAATAGTCGTGCAGCTTTTTTCAGGCATTACATCATTACAAACAGCTGCCTCGTCTGCAGAAAGACTGAGGTTATTATTAATATTGTCTGCAAGATCATTAATATTCAACATGAAAAGCAAGGGTCTCAAAACACTTCCCTAGGCCACACCCAAAATTACTTCTACATCTGTACTGCATCCTCCCCACCAAAAAATCCTTGATCCAGTCACAAATTACACTTAATACTCCTTCCTACCATAATTTTCATTATAAATGCAGATTTGATACTGAGTCAAATGCTTTACAGGAATCAAGAAATACTACACCCACTGTTAGCCTTGATTCGTGGCTTTCAAGATACCCTGTAAGAAAAGTGCAAGTTGGGTATTACACGATTGCAGTTTTCAGAATTCTGCTCTAGGTATCTCATTATGTTTGAGCTCAGAATATGTTCTTAGTTCTATAACAGTCGAATATCAAAGATATTGGACAGTAGTTTTGTGGAACAATTTTGGCACCCTGGTTGCAGACAGGTGTGACCAGTGCCTTCTTCTAACTACTGGGCACAGTTTTTTGTTCGCATTGTCAACAGCAAATTACAGTTAAAGGAGGAGCTAACTCAGCTGCAAATTCATTATGAAAACTGATAGGGATTCCATCAGGCCCTGGAACTTTGTTCAGTTTCAGCTGTTCTCAGCATCACTGTCACTAATGTCTATATTATTCATGCCTGCAGTGGTGTGAGAATTAAACTGGGGTAATATCCCTAGATTTTGATTTGTAAAGGAACATTTTAAAACTGAGTTCAACATTTCTGCTTTTCTTTTGCTACCCTCAGTTTCAGTTTGTGTGTCTTATCCATGAGTCTCTAGACGCTCACATTGGTACCATTAACAGCTTTCACCTACGGCCATAATTTCTTTGGATTTTGTTAGAGATCATTTTATAGTATTGTGCTACAGTAGTCATTAAAGGCTTCAAGCTTTGCCCTCTTGGCAGCAGAACACATTTCATTCAGCATCTCCTTATCTCTAGCCATATGTTATGTTTTATGTGTCTTGTGCAGTAGTCTCAGTTCCTTTAGAGGCTTCTTTAGAGTGACTGTATGCCTTGGAGAGTTCTTCCTATCGTGAACTGTTCTACTAGGTACATATCTATCAAGTGCATGGTCAACTATTCTTCTAAACCTGAGCCACAGTTCTACTGCATGCTCCTGTCCAGAACTAAATGTTTGCGGTTCCTTAGTGAAATGTGACATTACTGTCTATTTATCTAGTTTGCTGAAAATGTAAATCCTTCTACTTGTTTTAATAGCCCTTTATACTTTGATAATCTTCATTACTACAACGGCCTTATGAACATTGATACCAGTTGCTATGTAGGCATTGTCACAGAGGTGAAATCAGTTTATTGCTATTTGATCCAGTGTATTTATATCATGAGTGGGCTGCTGAAAACGATGTAGTTACTTCTCAGAGAATGCTTTTATTAATGTTTTACGGAACAACTTATCACACTACTTACAAAATTTTAATTTTATGAATTGATTTTGGATGATTAAAGTCTCCTCCAATGATGACATTACAATTAGAGTGTTTATGCACTAGTAAACATAGGTTGTGTCTGAAGTTTTCAGTTACTTCTGGAGGTGAGTATGGTGGCCAGTAGAAGGATCTAATCGTAATTTTATGCATAGTCATAATACTGAGTATTGACCAGAGAATCTCACATGCAGTTTTTATTTCTATCTCAGTGGATTTGAGCTTCTTGTTTACCATGACAAATATACCACCTCCATTTATCATTAGCTCATCCTTCCCATACGTGCTTAAATTCCCCCATATATCTCATTCTTTTAATTTAAGGTTTTATTCAGCTTTTTGAACCTAGTATAATGTGAACTCCACAGCTTTTTAGGATTGCTCCAAACTCTGCCACTTTGCTATGAATGCGTTGGCAGTTAGTCAGTAGGATTTTAATACTATTGCCTCTAGGGGGCATTTTTTTGGATCTTACACTGACAGTTCCGGGTTTCCTATGACTATCATTATCTGGACTGGATGGCAATTTGCCTAATGTAAAAAATCCTTTTGTGCACCCCACATGTGATCCTGAAAGTTGCCTAAAGTAAATAATCCTTCAGTGCACCCCACATGTGATCTGAAGTGTAATGCACACTTGTCCCATTTAGGGGTACCCCACAGTTCTCAACTTAACGGTGCATGTCTAGGAATTCACAGCATAGTCTTCAATGTCTCTGGTTCAGTCCCTCCACTTGACTGAGAGCAAGAGGGTTATGATCAATTCTGGGAACAATGCTTCAAATTGTATACTTTGAATCTCTGTGTGTAAGGTTGGCCTTCTGAATCTTCTCTGCCGGTCATCATAAGGGCCCAAGTACGACCTCATAGCTCAGACGATAGGCGTTGCTTGTTCCAATGTGACCACAATCGGTAGTTGGTTACATCTTTTCCCTCAACAACTGCTGGAACAGCCTCTCCAACATGCTGATTGAGGCCCGAAGGGATATATAGTGACTGTGCACCTGGTGTTTCTTTCCATCCCTTGCTTTCATTTTCGTAAAGTGTACCATTATTTGCCATATGTTTGAAGTGAAGTGCTGACAATTAATAGAACCTACTCTTTTGCTTAATATTAGAAAACTGTACCAGGTTTTACAGTGCTTTTCACTGGTTCAAAAACAATGCATTTACCTGGGTAAGACATCATCAGACTACCTCATGTGATGTTTTGCTTTTGCTACCTCTTGACACAGAGCACAGCAGGTTTCCAACAGGTGAATTGAGTCTCATAAATAAAGTGATATTGTGCTGAACTCTCTCTCTCTCTCTCTCTCTCTCTCTCTCTCTCTCTCTCTCTCTCTCTCTCTCCAGTAAAGTGTGTTCAGAAAAGAATAAATATACAGTCACCTGTTTTCGTCATAAAGACATGACATCTTACAGAAATGCTTTCTGTTTCTAGGTTCTCGCACTACTGAAATTCGTTTACTCGAATGTCGTCTCATGCTTTTTGGCAACACACTCATCATTGTGACATAATACCTGTAGGTACTGCTATTAGACACAATCTATGTAACATATTGAATATACTGTTGATGTCTGGATAAGAACATTAGATGTGCCAACCTGTAGTGGCAGACAGTTATCTCGTCCAGAAAGGTCTGCATGTTTGTGATACTGTTTAATATGTCACATTGTTACCAAAAATTGCTCACCACCAAAACTTCATTGTAGACCACAGTTGGAGAACCGTCTCCATGACAGTGTGCTGATTGGTCCCTGATGCTGTCTGATTGAGGAGGACTGGGATCCAAACATTTGTGAAGCCACCCATGTTTTTGTTTTATGAGGTTTCCTCAAATCAGTAATGTTGATTGCCATGATATTTTCCTTGGAAAGGTCATTGTTTATTTCTTTTCCCATCCCTATCCTATGTGAGCTTATGCCTTGTATTTACTAATCTCTTTACCAACAGTTCATTAAACCCATCTCCCTTTTATTTTTGGCCTTTGAAAACAGAGCTAATATATACTTGAGAATGGATGGTACCAATGTTCTATTTGGGTAACTTCATGTCATGATAAGTGCACTTAAGTCTAATTAGACTTAAGTGGAATTAATTTCACTGTCACAGGTTTCATTTATGTATAGTTTTCCAAACACCTTAGGTCAGTGGACTTCCAACATTGTTTCCACTCTTTACTAAGAATGCACAATTAAATATTTTTACTTATTGTTATTGAGTTTATTCCAAACACTGCATTGAGATGCTCTTAGAAGGTCCCCGACTGATTGCAGCACTATTGCCGGCTTTCAACTACGAAGCACTAATGACTGCAATCAGAAACAGTAGCCATTTATGGACGTTTGACAAAGAAGTGATGCCATACAGATGTTTACAAAATTGCATCACGTTATTAGTTGAGGTAGTCCCTCGAAGCTATCATGCCTAGCCCACTGCAAATGTCAGGGATCAACTTTTCTGACTCAACTTTGGAAGGCAGAATGGCTGGCCTGTACTTACTTTCAGGAGGTGAAATTCTAAGTATGGTGACAGACAAAACTACCATCCCAGCTTTTGGAAATCTTAGTTCTTTCCTCAGGGGAGATTTGGATTTGAGGAGCAGGTCACTCAGACTCCAAGTTAAGACATATCTCTTGGAGGATGAGGGGAGGCAATTATGAAAGTGGACATGTAAGAGGGAGAAGCCAAAAATATTACATTGATAAGCATGGGTACTACTTGTTTCACAACAATTTCTGCAAATGTGATGCCATTTTGATGTCTCACACAATATCAATGAGTGAGTGCTTGATAGGCTGTCGACTTTAGTTAGCATTCGATACAAACATCTCATACGATTTCATGTGGGCATACCAGAGATGATTGTCAATAATTTAATAATTTACAAATTAAGAACGAAACTAACTTGTTTTGTGATTTGCAGTATGCCATTTCAAAGTAATGGAGCATTGAAAACTTATCAAAAAACATCACCATTGTCATTAAATGTCACTTAATAAAGCATCAATGATACAAGCCTTCAAGATAGAATATGATGACCAAGACTGGAGTTAAACATCACATGGTTAAGTGCTAGCATAATGGAATAACATCACGGTTTCTGGAATCAAAAGTAGTTGATTTGCATCCTGTTACATGCATTTTTTTTTTTTTTCATGTTAGCGTTGTTAACACATTCTATTATTTCCTTATGAATTTAATACAAGTATGTTCTGCAATATTTACATTCGTCTGATCTGAGAATGAGGGATGAAATAAATATTTAGTGATTTCCTAAGATGTGGTCAGGCAGGAACTGCAGAGGACAGTTTAAATTGCTGCAACTAAAAAAAGCAACAATAAAATTCATATTCTTCCTTCTCACAAATATTTGGCTCTTTATTTTTTAATGTGTGCCGCATATCGAATGTGTGGTTAGTCAGGAACCTAAGAGAACACTTTAAATTGCTGTGAGTGAAATGACGAGCATTAATACTAATAGTCTTCCTTGTCACAAATATTTCACTGTTTATTTTCAAATGTGTGGTGTTTCCTGAGGGAGTGGCTAGGCAGGAACCTAAGATACAGCTTTAATTGCTGTGACTGAAATGATTTATCTTGTGCTTTTTCACTAATATTTGGCTTTGTATTTCCAAATATGTAGCAATTTCTGAGTGTATGATTAGATTGGAAACTAAGTGTTCAGCTTTGAATGCTGCGACTAAAATGAGCTGCAATAAAATTTGTATTTTTTCTTCTCACAAATATATGTCTCTTTATTTCTGAATATGTAGCAACTTCCAAATGTGTGGTTAGGCAGGAACCTAAAATGACAGCTTAAATTGCTGCAAGTGAATCGAGAAGAAGTAATACTCATAAATTCTTCTTCGTCACAAAGTTGATAGCCACACATGTGGCCGTCGATATTGTGCGTGACATCAAAATGATGTCACATTTGTTGGAATTATTGTGAAACGAGCATAACCTGTCCAGAGATGATGGAGTGAAATATAAAGATAGAATGAGGAGAAGAGAAATAGAAGTGAAATAAATAGTGTGATTAAGAACTAGGAGGAAAGAGGAAAAAATGGGGAAAACATGTTAATGGAGAATAAATCTAGGAGAGTGGTTGTATGCAAGTATTTGTTGGAGAGGAAGCTTCTGCCTCTGAAATTCAGTGAAATTTTAGTGGGTGAGAATATCTGAATGGCTTGTGTGGTGCTGCAGGCATTCAGGCCACTTGAGTCATTCTATAGAGCACATTCAGAAATTGGGTACAAGGCAGATAGCTTTTTGTATTAGTAGTTGGGTAATTTGTGAAGGGGTTATATAGTAGTTTTGTAGGGGTGGAAAGTAGCTGTAGTACAGTAAAACTTGCTCAAAACAAAATTGCACCGAGCGACGTGGCGTAGTGGTTAGACACTGGACTCGCATTCGGGAGGACGACTGTTCAATCCCGCGTCCGGCCATTCTGATTTAGGTTTTCCGCGATTTCCCTAAATCGCTCCAGGCAAATGCCGGGATGGTTCCTTTGAAAGGGCATGGCCGACTTCCTTCCTCGTCCTTCCCTAATCCGATGAGACCGATGACCTCCCTGTCTGGTCTTCTTCCCCAAAACAACCAACCAACAAAATTGCATGGGACTAAAATAATTTTCCAAATTGGACAAGTTTTCCGATTACAAAAAATTCACCAGGCTACTTAAAATTTGTCAAGTATCATATACAAAATTATAAATTTGTAATTATGCACATATTTACGTACCGTCAATCCTACACAGTAGATGTTCATTTACTGTATATTGTAAAATAGATTATGAGACTGTTACACTAATTGATAAATAATATGGTATGTCCGTATTTTACTCTACTTGTTTATTGTTGTATGTATATACATATTATTTCCATGTATATTTGCTTCACATTTCACATTTTTCGCAACATATCAAGAGGGAAACCTATTTGAATTTCATGTTCAAGATTGTTTTTCCTACACAATTTTTTGCACTATATGATGGTTTCAGCAGATTGAGAAAATTTGTGTGTGTTATAAATTGCATAACATCATTTATTTATGCAGTATCTTCTCAAGGTGTATTAATTTTTTCTAGGGACATTATTTTGCTCTTATTCTTCCTTTGTTGTTTTACTGATCATCTTCTGTGTTGTGAATTTCTATTAAAGCTCTTGCTAAAGTGAAAGTGAAGTGACTTGGCAGAAAGTCATCACTTAGAATGTAGTCATCTGTATTACATTAAATGTTTTGCATTTTAATTAATCAACAATTGCTGCTGCATTTTCTGAAACTTCAGTGGCCACAGAAGCATCTTGTTCTTGACCTCCAAATCCCCTTATGCTGAACCACTGAGTAACAATTTTGGGCTTCATTTCCCTTACTGCCAATCTAATTCAGTTGACTCCATTCAGGGCAGAAACTGACCGTGGAAGAGAAAATACACTTTCAGCTTCTTCAACACCAAGAAAAGAGACTGCATCAATAATCGCTTATAAAGGGACTCAAATGTGTAAATAAACCATGGTCCGTGGGTTTTGAGAGATTGGTTGAACCTGGCGGGAACCAAGCCAATTTCACAGTATTTGATAATATGACTTTTTGGTGGTAGGTTGCATTGTCTAGGAAAAGGAGAACTCGGTAATTTCCTTTTTTCATTTTGGCATTGAAAGAGCCCAGCCATGATTTTGAAACAATGCGGTTTTGCTGCCTTTCCAGTCAGCAGTGGCTTCTCCATTTCACCTAACTCAGCAGACAGTGAGACTTCCCATGGACATTTTTCTTGCAGTGTATTTTTCACCTTGAATTGCCAGAGATTTTGAAGGCATTGCCCTATGAAACAGTCACGTTTTATCGGCACTGAACACTTCTTTCGGGTCATAATTTGCAATTAGGTTGTACTATATTGTCTTCCATTCTGTTGCTACATTTTCATTTTAAAATCTCTTGTTTCCCCGCACACTTCCTTCCACACAATGTTCTTCCTACTTTTAAACTGTCAAACCCCATCCTTTTGATGCCTTAACTCCATACTTCCAAGTTCTTTAGAGACTTTCAGAGCCTCAATCTGCTACATGGGCCCAAGCAAAGGTAAGATTTTTGCTCGTGCACTTATGAACCATTTCCACACTATCTCGTTAATTTCTTCATTTCCCGTCTTCTTCGTTTTTGCCTGTTTGTTTTCATCCGTTAATCCCTTATCTTATCCTTGTTTCTAAAAGTATCATAAATTTGTGTTTTACCACATTTGAAACACAACATTATCTTGGGCATAGGAAGTTTGTCTTTCCCACTCATCCCAACTACCTTAAGCTTTTTGTTAAGTGTTAGCAACACATACTCTTTGTTTGACATCATGTTATTACTTAACTAGTCAACTGAAACTTATAGAAAATAATGCTGGTAGTAGTGCATTTCTTTGGGATGCTTGACCTTACCAGGTAAAACCATTGGTTAATAGACCACCACCTCTTTCACTGCACAGATTGCAGCAGAGTCTTCGTAGGTGTGAAACAATGTTCCATTATGCGCTCGGGAATGCCAATAATAATCGAAAGCAAGACACACCAGAGGACAGAGTGCTCACAAACGAACCATTTCCTTAGATGTACTGACATTGCACATCACTTGTTCATTGTTGTGCAGAGTGGCATGGTCTGATGTCCACACCCGCAGCATCAAGCTGCAAGTAACCTCTTTTCTTGGTTTTGCACCACCTAACAGTGTTGGCAAGGTTGTACATTCATTGTGTGAAAAGCAGTGTCCTTGTAGAATCTTGAATAACTACTGTATTTGTAATACAACAGTACTGTGTAAGCTATTTTTGACATTACACAATGAATTGTTAATGAAGTCTTAAAGTTTGCATGCTGTTTCCGCATTAGGCATGTATAGGTTTATACAAAAATATTAGCATATGAAAGTGTATTGAATGCATCTGGACTGAAATACTTGTATGGTTTGGGCATATTTCCAAATTATACAAATTCAGCTGTGATAAAGTTTTACATTATAAGCATTTTTGTAGCATTAGACTTTTTTGAAATGTTAGTAAGTCCCAGGAATAAATCTCTATTATATAAAAGGCAATATCCCAAGTGACTGACTCACTCGCTGCCTAATCATCGCCCGCCCAAACCACTAAGGATAGAAACCCAGAATTTGCAGATGCTGTTAATCTTGTACTATAGGCATCGTTTAAGAAGGGATTGTTTTGAAATTCCACCCCTAAGCAGCTGAAATGTGGGTGAAAGGTTTTTTGAAAATATGTTGCTATTAATGCAGTTTTGAAGCTAGACCTACAAAAATTGGTATAACTCACAGGGTAAAAGCCTTTTTTGGAAATAAATCATTATTAAAGAACTACTAAAGCATTTTTAAAGTTACATCTGTGGAGATTGATGTTTGACTTCTCGTTTACAAATAAAGAAATATGTGTTTTAGTGTATTTGGAAATGCATCCACTAAGGGAATGAAATAGGGGATGAAGTGTTCTATGAAACTGTTTCATTATGAAAATATTTTTAAAGCTAAATCTATAAAATTTTGAATTTGGCTTCTTGGTTAGAAATAAAAAATACATGTTTCATTGTTTTTGGAAATTCAATCCATATGTGAGGGAAATAGGGGCTGAAAGCTTTTATGGAAATATTTCATTATACAAGCATTTTTAAAGCAAAATCTAGGAATATTTGTAATTGACTTCTTCGTTAGAAATAAAAAATTACACATTTCACTGTTTTTGAAAATTCAGCTCCTAGAGGGATGAAATAGGAGATGAAATGTATGAAAATATTTCATTGTAAAGCATTTTTATAGCTAAATCTTTTAAAATTTGTATTTCGTTTTTCACTTAGATATGGTGTGTTTCTCTGTTTTTGACAGTTCAAACATTAAGGATGGAAATAGGGCAAGAGTGATTCACTGGCTCATAATCGTCCAGCCCAAATCGCTAAGGATAGAAACTTGAAATTTGGAGAGGGTTTTGATGTTATACTGTAGGAATCGTTTAAGAAGGCACTGTTCGAAATTACTCTCTTAAGGGGGTGAAATAGGGGATGAAAGGTGTTTTGAAAATATGCCACAATTAAGACAATTTTGAAGCTAGAACTACGAAAATTGGTGTTTGGTTTCTCTGCCAGAAATAAAATAAATTAAAATTTGTGTTTGGCTTCTCTGTTAAAAATAAAAAAAGATTCGTGTTTCACTGTATTTGGAAATACAAACCCCAAGGGGGGGGGGGTGAATTAGGGGATGGAAAATGTTTAAGGAAGTATTTTGAAGCCAAATGTATGATAATTGTAATTTTTCTTCTTGACTGGGTATAAAGAAATATGTGTTAGGGATAAAAGTTTATATGGAAATATTACTTCAACAGTGCAAAAGGTATTATTAATAAAATCCTTGGGCTCCGGCTACAAGAATAACTTTTTTGCCAGAAGTACAATCAGAAAGGAAGCTACTTTTGTGGCCTTAATTAGTGTGAAAAGTCGAAAGCCGTAATTATGCTGAATAAATGAATGAATAAAAATAAAAAGCTCTTCTGTGTCTATGCATGTGCTCAGTTAGCTTAGTGATGCTGATTCCTGTACACTAAAAAGCTGTACAATGAAAATGTTAATTGGTAAATGACATGTGGTTTCACATGTTATTCTGCTTTTGGTGATGTAAGATTTACCAGTGGATGGGCTGGAGTAAGTCATGGTGGGTGGATACATGGGTCAGCTTTTGTGGTGGGAATGACTGCAAGTACAGAAATCTTGGGGAATGAACAAGGATTTGGGAATGTCATAATTTTTGACGTGTGTCTTGTTAACTTTCCCTGACATATCCTTCTTATCCCCCTGACGAAGGACCTATTAGTTATGGAAGGGAAGTAGTGTGTCCCTTATATGTTAAAATGTGTCTGTTGGAGATACTAGGTATACATTTCACCTCCTGAAGGTAAGGACCGGCAAGAATTGGTATTTCATAATTGATTAGATGCCATATTAGATCAGATGCTTCTAAAGCGTGTGAAAGGTTTTGTTTCATTGATAACACACTGAGAAAGTATATTTTCTGTGTGAAGAATTTGTCTTGCAAGTACTTTTGTGACTATTGAATGAAGTTAACTTCAACTTTGGGCAATAGCATGATCAAGTGTGTATAAAGAGCAGAACATAAGGTCTGAAGTGTGATTCATTTCTGGTACAGTTTTGCAAAGATGTTCTCAACTATAAATTGGCAGACAGGCAAAGAAATACAGTGAATACCTCACAAAAACGTGCTTACAAAATTTTAATGAGATAATAACATTGTACACTCATCATAGTGACACCATTGATGTGAGATTAAATTAATTACAACTTATGAATAGTCATTTATTCCAGATTCGGCTTATTAATGGAACAGAAAAACCTCTTCATACATTGTACAGTAAAAATTGTGATTTGTCATGAACTTTATTGGGATTTGAAAAGTAAGTGGGAAAATACAAAAACTTAGTCATGCTCTATTGCTGCAACATTATTTTTATTTAGTTATGATAATTTTTCTATTGTCATGTACTAATTCCATAATTGTGATAAATTTGATCTATTCTGTATTTATTTATTTACTTTTTTATTTTTGTAGGTATGTTTCTGCTGTTGACAAAGCATTGAAAAACTTTGAATATACTAGTGAGTGGGCAGATCTAATATCTGCTCTTGGGAAGCTGAATAAAGTAAGTTAAATTAATAAAGTAGTTTTTCAGTATAATTGCATAGGCCTTCACAGCCAGAATCAGTTGACACAGAAGTTTTCTAAGTAGATCCAGAAGAAACCCATGGATGAAACATTGGATTCTCCTTATAGTTTTTTTACATTATGATATATTATGATACTTAGAAAACTTTTATGTCAACTAGTTTTTCAGTGATTCCATGGTCAGTTTTGCTGGATGTTTTCCTCTTGATGCAAGGCTACAGGTGTTTTGTGTATGCTACAGTTTTACTCAAGTGACTCTAATACAGGGAATGTGTCCCATGATTAGTTGCATGCCATCTGTTAGAGATATATTTCCTGTTGCAAAAACTTTTCAATTGCATCTACACTTAAGTGCCTGGCAGAGGGTTAATCGAACCATTTTCATACTACTTTTCTACCATTCCACTCTTAAATGGCGTGTGGGAAAAAGGAACACCTAAATCTTTCCATTCGAGCTCTGATTTATCTTATATATATGTATATGTTTTGTCTATTCAGCCTAAACCTCACAATGGCTTGCTGAGACCGTATCAAGTTTTATGTGGCCAAGTAACTGTTGGAGATGGTGAAGGACATGGCCATTATTTTCCTGTATGTTTATCTATCAACCTCTATGGAACTGTCAGAAAACAAGTTTACAAATTTCTACACTAGAAGTAAAAAGAAATTTTCAGGTTTGTTAAAGTGTCAGCTCAAAGAGTTGATATCTTCTTGAACTTGACAGGGTGGGAACACTACTCAACATGCAAGAACAAAATCACAACATTCTGTTTCGCATTGGCGGGGCTGCTCAGTCTGTCATTCTGGGGACACAAGGACTATTTTGGTTTGATTCTAAGAGACAGTCTACCAGCTAACTTTCGTGGTTTTAGAAGATTTACTTCATGCATCTGGATGAATGCAAGTCCTGGGTGACACCTTAAACCAATATATCCACATTTAACCCACATTTGTTCAACTTCAGTTATGTCATACAAACTTAAGAACACATGGAAATAATACAAGGCATCGACTCATATGATCATACCAGATGTATGGCGTGCAGCAAAAATACTTTTACACACCACCGGAAGATGGAAAACGGACATAATGATGAATGTACATAAAGTCTGCACTTGTTATTAACGATAGGACATTCTTCAAAGTCTCATTTTGTGTATACAAACCCTGGATTTTTGCGAACTTGTGAAAAGCTTTTATAGGTTCTCCCAACATTTTGTTGTGTTTTTGCATCATAAATGTCTATAGCATATAGAAATTGCATTAGGTGAACCCATAGACAATAATCTAACAGATTGATGTTGATGTTGCAAGAAGAGATAGACCTGTCCTTCTTTAACTAGCCATCTGTTATTGCATCGTCCAGTGCCTCTCCAGGAAAGTGACTGGAATTTTCTGGTATGCCATCATGAATAAACCAGTGCTTCATCTTATTTTCGTGTGCTTATCTTGCACCAAGTTTGCACCACTGATTTAAATAAAGTTCCTGTGGACAGACCAGCAAGTTATGTATATCTGTGTTGAAGGAATAGCCACATCATGTTGTATGTAGACATGACACCACAGACTTACATATGTAGGAAACACAGGTGGTTAGAGGCAGATCAAAAGTAAGAGTTGACCAACACATTAAGACAATTACAAGCAGCAGCGGATGAAGATAGGACAGATGTGGAGTTGCATACTATGCAGCTGATGAACCTGGAACAAGATGTACTGCATAACACTCGGGTAGTATGAGAGTTAACTGTGGAACTGATACATCATGTAAAGAATACCATGGGAGTAGTAAACAATGACTTAGATAGAATATGAAATCGATAAAACATGATTGAGAAGAGAATGGTTGTAATAAGATTGTTATGCTCAATAGCAGACAGCCTAAGTGTCACAAGAATTGGGGTAGCCGTGTTGCAAGAAGCAGTGCATCACGCAGTACATGGGCAATTAAGTCCCATGTTGGTACCACCGCAACAGTTTTTAGCTGGGTTACTGAAAGTACAACAAAGCGTAGCAACAGAATTATAGCTTCTAGTAGAAGTGATGGAGCGAAGTTTGTCACTATTCTTCCACATGTCAGTGGTTGGAATTACTTGTTGTTGCCAGTCTGCGTTTTATATCCTTTTTACTTCTGTCATCATCAGGTATTATGCTGCCCAAATATCCAAACCTGTCTGCTGTTTTCCGATTCTCATATCACATTCTAATTCTCTTAGAATTACCTGTGTTAATTGGGCTGTATTTGGGTAACCTTGTTTTACTTTTTTGTGTTATTAGCTTATAGCCTCCTTTTTCAGTTAACATTGTCATTTAGTAGCATTGTTTCTGAAATATCACTGTAAGAATGCTGGACTTTTCCATTTATTTCATTCTGGCTCTTTTTTTTTTCAGGTGCTGCTGAATTATATGAAATTTCCAGTTATTCCACGCCGTATAAAAATCAGTAAGCGTCTTGCACAGTGTATGCATCCAGCACTGCCTTCAGGTGTTCATTTAAAAGCTCTTGAGACTTATGATATAATATTCAAATGTATGGGAACAAACCGTTTAAGTCATGAACTATTCATTTATAGTGCTGGTAAGTCTGCAAGTTTTCCTCCAGATTCATCCTGCACTGAATTTGTGATATAACTATTCTGTTTAGATTTTATTATTTTTGGACAAAAGCATGTTGTATGTATTCATAAAATGGTGCACTGACTGTTGTTCCTCTAAGAAAAGAACAATGTTACAGCAGCAAACATAGTACTTAAATCTAGACAGTGTTGATTGTAAAGTTAAAATAGGAATTAACTTTGTTTCTTTGAGTGGTTTCTTGTATTAGTGTCCTCCAAAATTGCCAATCATAACTTATATAATGTGGTGATATTTGTTCCTTTCCCACTAGGCTAGGGAATAAAGCTTGCTGTAAAACATTTCTAGTGACAATAGTTACTGTAATTATCAATTTCTCATCTATAATGTCTGGTTCAAAATTTATTTTGTAATCTTATTTTCCAAATTGTAATTATAAGGACATCCAAATTTTTGAAACTACTATTAGGTTAAATATTATAATGAGCCACAAAAAAATTATATGTATCTACAATTCTAGGCTTGTTTCCACTTCTGGGCCATGCTGCCATGAATGTCCGTCCTTCACTTCTCACTGTATATGAAACACATTTTGTACCTCTGGGAGAGAGACTTAGACCTGGACTTAGTGGTTTCTTGAGTGGTGTTCTACCAGGCTTAGAAGAAGGTTCTGATCATTTTGAAAGGTGAGCTGCCAAGTCAGTTGTGATCAGTGGATGTGGTTTACGGTTGATACTGTTCATGGAAACCGATGACATTTGCAGTGTCTCTATTAAGGTTTATTTATTTTTTTTTATTTAATAAAATTGCAGCCAAATAGCCATATACAGTTACTTTGCTTAATATTTTACATTTACATTTTACATTTTTGCATATTCATTTATCGATTTCACTCTTTTACTGCACAGTTCTATGTGATATCGTTCACAGGCTTCGTTACACAGTTCACATACACATGTTGCGGTTGGGTCATGATAAGTTTTGTTCTTGCAGATTAGATGATGAAAGCCGTGAATAGAAAGTCTAGTTACGACATGTCGCTGTTCGAAGTTTGGTGCTGTCCATGAGCGGTTCGTCATTGCTTCGGTGCCATAAAACTCCGGCCATATTTTTTCTCGTTTGTCCTCCATGATCTTCAGTTGCTTTCTGGAAGCCCTGGTGTGTGGCATCATATATCGAAGTCTGATGTCTTCAATTAGGAATGTCTCTCTTGTTAGCAGGTACACTAGTCTAGATCTTGTTGTCTTTGAGAGACCTAGTGCTCTTTTTAGATAGGTCGATTTTACCTTTTCTAGTGTTTCTAGATTTTTTTCTGTCAGGTGGTCCCATATAACCTCCATCCCATAGGCCAGGATTGGCAAGATTTTTGTGTTGAATAATTTCATGGCTGTTTCTAGACTGAGTAGGCGGACGTTTTTGATGTCCTGTATTGCTATTATTGCTTGGGCTGCACGTTCTGTTGTATGTTTTGTGAAGCATTTGGCTGTTGGTTGCAATGTCACTCCTAGGTATTTAAAGTCTGATGAGATTTTTATTTTTTGTCCTCTGATACTGATTTCCGCATTCTTGGGTGTTTTGCCTCCTTTTCTGAAAATTACCATTTCTGTCTTTGTTATATTTATGTGTAGTTTGTGTTCACTGCACCATCTGTCTATTTTCTCAATGATTCTCTGCAGCTTCTGTATAGCTGTTGAACCTACGGCTATGTCGTCAGCGTATGCATATACATACACATCTTCTTCATTTTCTCCAATTCGGAGTACTTCTTCAGTGGCAAGAAAGTACAGCAAAGGGCTCATTGGGTCACCCTGTAAGACTCCGTTCGATTGCAGAATGGGGTTCGAAAAAGAGAGGTTGTCTGATATTGTAATTAAGTTGTATTCGAGGATTGATTTGATTATTCTTGCCCATACGCTATCTTCTCCCATTGTGTTTTCCAGTTTTCGGACTATGAGCTCTCTTTCCAATAGGTCAAAGGCTTTGGTAAAGTCTATGAACACTGTGTAGAACATTTGTTTCTTTTGTAGTGCATCATCGATGTTGTTTAGAAGAAGCCTGACTGCCGTAAGTGTTGATCTTCCAGATCTGAAACCCATTTGTCGTTCTGGGAGATGACTGTCCACAGAGGCTTGGATTTTTTGTGTTATTATTTTTGAAAACATCTTGAACTGAGTATTTTCCAGGGCTATGCCTCTGTACTTGTTTGGGTCCATTGGGTCTCCTCTACCTTTGTAGAGAACTTTTATTGTCGAGTGTCTCCATTGTGTCGGAATTCTTCCAAGTTCCAGGCATTTGTTAAACAGTTTGGTCCATATGTGTTGGAGGGCCTCTTTTGCATCTTTTATATGTTCATTATATATATTATCAGGTCCTGCTGCTTTCTTATTCTTCAGTGCTTTTATTACTTCTTTACATCATCTTCATTTAGGGGATCCCATGTATTGTCTTTTTCCTTAGTTTGATGTTGTTTCTCTTTCTTTGGGGGTGTTTTGAGTCCTCGTTTGTTCAGTATCTTACTGAAGTGGTCTTCCCATTCCTTCAGGTCTATATTTGGTGTATGAGCCATTTTTCTTGGTCTTGCTGCTATGTATGGGTCTTTCTCTGCTTCATCCACTTCTCTTTTTGCCTCACTTTCTATGTATTCTTTTTTCTTCTCTTCTATTAGTTTTTTGTAGATTCTCCTCTCTTCTGCGTACAGTTTGTATGTTTCCTCGTCATGCTGGTTTCTTAGTCTGTGGAGGATTCTTAGAACAGTGTTCCTTTTGCTGTAGCATTCAGCATCGAACCATCTTTTGGCCATCCTTGTTTTGGGGGTTGTTTGTATCACTGAATTTTTTAGGACGTCTTCTATTTGGTCTGTTGCTTTTTCGAGGTCTCCTTCCTCTATGAAAGTTTCTATTTCTGTTAATTGTTCTTGCTCGTTTGTTAATTTTTCTATATCAATTTTTCTTTGTGTGATTTGGTGGGTCTTTCTTGCTGGCGGTGACGTGACGATATTTATTTTTATCTTCATTGGAATGTGCTTTCGTATAGGAGTAATGGAGTCATGCCACATTGGTTGAATACTTCCTTCTATGTCTCCTCTTGTTAATGCGATATCAATGGTGCTCTTCCCATTGTGGCATATGTATGTAGGTATCTGTCTATCGTTAAGTAGGGTGAAACCATCTTCTTCTAGGGTTTCAACGACTAGTTTTGTTTTATAGTTTTCTGTGTCTATTCTGCAGTTGAGATCGCCTGCAATAATGGTGGGTTTGCTGTCGCATTGTTTGATGAGTGTGACTATTTCGTCAATTATTTCTACAGTATTTGTGTGCGGTTTAAAATAGGCTGCAATTATATTTATGTTTGCCGCTTCTATTAGCATACTATTTTCTTGTTTTATGATTTTTTTGGTGGGCGTCATCCAGGGTTTCAGTAGGATAGATATTCCTCCCATGGGTCGTCCTCTTTCTCCCTTCTTTGCCATTAGGTGATAATTATAGAAATCTTTATGTTGCCAGCTGTCTATCAGGAAGGTTTCTGTTAGAATTGCAAGGTCCGAGTTTTGCAGAATGTCTGTTGGTGCTAGGTTAAGAGCACTTTTTACTCCCTCTGTATTCCACAAGACTGCTTTTATTTCTTGCTCTTCTGGTTTTCTTCTTAGTTTAGTTGAGCTCTGCTGCCTCTTCCATTGATCGTCTTGGGAAACGAAATCGACGTACTTTTATGTTTTCTGGCCAGAATTCTGGTTCTTGTGTGATTTGTAGCTTTTCAAACGGAATGCCTACTTTGAAAGCTTTTTTGTCGCCCAGTGTGCGCAGTTCTTCACATTCTAGTTGTCCCAGTATTCCGTTCTTGTTAAGGTATTTCACTACTGTAGCAGTTGTGGTGGTTCTCTTTAAATTACCGATGTATAGCCACGCTGTCGTTTCTGCTGCTTGCATTTCTTCGTCTTTTTTGATACCCATTATGGTTTTATAATTACTCTTGTTTCTTCTGTACCAGCTCCTCCCTGCCACAGTACTCCAAGTCGGTTCCTCTAGTTTATTAACCTGATTTCGGGTTTTATTATGTTGCTCATGTGCATTGATTTGGACTTGTAACTGATTTTGTTGCTGGAGCAGAGGATTTCTGTATATTGTCGTTCCCTCTGGTTTAACTTTGTTGTTGTATTTAGTTTGTATGTTGTTTCCATCAGTTTTGGTTTTCTCTGCGTCTAGGTGGCTTTCCTTTTCTAGAGTTTTCTTTATTTGCTCTTTTATTAATATCCCTAGTTGGTTTTTTAGGAAATCAGTTATCTCCTCCACTTTATGCCTCAGTTCTCCCATTTCCGTCTTATTTCCGTCTTTTTTTGCTTTTTCCAGAAAGCTACCCACACCGATATCTCCGTTGAAGTTCTTCTCAGATCCCGTAGGTGTCTCTTCCGTCTGTCTCTGTCTGCTATGTGCTGTTTCCTGCGTTTCGCCAATAGATGTCGCTAGGTGACTAGCAGTCCACTGTCCGCTATGTGCTGTTTCCTGTGTTTCGCCAATAGATGTCGCTACGTGCCCAGCAGGCCACTGTACGGTCTGTGCTGTTTCCTGAGTTTCTCCAATAGATGTCGCTAGTTGTCCACCAGTGCAGCTGTCTTCTCCAGCGCTCGTCTCTTGTTGGATGTTCCTAACCTCTCTTGTAGGATTCCTATTCTCCACCTTATTTGCGTTTATTTCGTTTTTCAAAGATTCTAAACATTTTCTTATTTCGCTCACTGCCTCTAGTAAGTTGTTCTTCATTTCCTTCTTCATATATCCTCCTTCTTCTGCCACTTTTCCGATCATCATAAGAGCATTCTCAATACGATACACTGCACTGTCTGCCATCTTTCTCAACTTCTCTATTAAGGTTTACAGACATAGATTGAATAATGCTTCCCCAACAATCGTATGTATTACTTTTAAGGAACTATATGCATTTAATTTTCTGTTAACTGCACAAACATTATATTTATTATATGAAGATGGTATCTGTTCTTTCAGACATGTCCGAAAGAACAGATACCATCTTCATATACAGGGTGACGCACGAAATGTGTTACCAATTGTTTCTTTCACAATTTACGACACACATTAGATATCCCACTGGGATCTCTACAGCAATACCAGTAGAGCTTGGAAAAACAAATGAGTTACGGACTGACGTGTAATTCACGATACTGCCGCTAGGAGACTAGTAAGCAGCAATGGCTGACAATGGAAGACTGACGACACAACAACGATCGGCAGTTGTGTTACTTTTTCATGAAACGAAAAGCTTTGTTGTTACTCAGAGGTGTTTTCGACAACAGTTTAACACACGATGGGCCCTTGCAAGAAGACCATCCACAGGTTGTACGATAAATTTGTACAGGAAGGAACAGTGTTGGAAGCGAAGCGACCTCGGGCTAAGCCTGTTTGTTCGCTAAAGAATATTGAAGCGGTACGAATTACTGTACAGAGAAGTCCCGGGAAATCGTGTAGAAAGGCAGCAGTGCAACTGGTAATATCCAGACGCTCCGTTCAACGCATTCTTAAAAGTGACCTCCATATGTACCCATACAAGATGACCTGTGCACAGAAGCTCACTGAAGAACACAAGCAGCAGAGACTACTGTTTGCTCAGTGGGCAGAGTATAGGGAAAAAACTCTCAACAACGTTTGGTTTTCAGACGAGGCGCATTTTTATTTAGATGGTGTGGTTAACAAACAAAATGTACGCTTTTAGGCCACTGAAAACCCACAAGTGCTTCATGAACGACAACATTATGCTCCGAGGATTACAGCGTGAGCAGCAATTTCCAGTCACGGACTTATTGGACCCTTTTTCTTTGAAGAAACTATGAACAGCGAGCGTTATTTGAGCATACTTCGCAATAGCTTCATTCCACAGCTTCTTGCTACTGCCTTGCCCTTCAACACACAGTGGTTCATGCAAGATGGAGCAAGGCCACATACTGCAAACACTGTGTTGTAGTTTTTACACGAGCAGTTCGACATGTGGCTCATTTCACTCAGGTTTCCTGGCCGCTTCAATGACGGACAAAATTGGCCCCCCAATAGTCCAGACCTCAATCCATGTGACTTTTTTCTTCGGGGGTACCTAAAGGAAAAAAATTTTCCCGAAACGTCCATGTGATTTAATGGAGCTCAGAAGACTTATTCTTCAAGCTTGCAGTGTAATTATGGAAGACATGTGCCGTAGGGTAATCACTAACTTCAGTGTTCATTTAAAGGAAGTTAGGAAACGAAATGGTGGACATAATTGAGCACGTGCTGAGTTAGAACAAATCTGCATGGACGGCTCTTCATTGTAGTATATGTTCCTTTCAGATTGTATTGACAATAAAGTTTATATTCAAAAACAAAATGGTAACACATTTCGTGCGCCACCCTGTAGATAAGGCTTGCCGGCCAATGATCTTCTTGAGTGCGGATGCACTCATATTGCTCAAACTCTTACGGGAATCAGTAGATTGACTGTCGCGAGTAATGAGTATAGTGGGCAGGGGCACTACAAATGTATTGTGTGGACAGTAACCTGGAGATGTGGGTCTCACAAGGAGCTTGCCAGAGATAAGTCCATGCAGTAGCTCTATCCTCTGTGTCTTTGGTGGCTCAGATGGATAGAGCGTCTGCCGTGTAAGTAGGAGATCCCATGTTCCTATCCCGGTTGGGGCACACATTTTCAACTGTTCCCATTGATACTTGTCAATGCTTGTAAGCAGCTAATGGTCTGGATTTCATTGTAATTTCATTATATTTATTATCTGACCACTAATTTCCTTATATAAATGTTGCAGTGTTTTATGCTTTGAATAAATATTTATAAAAAAGTTGTTTCGAAAAGACATATATGATCTAATAAAGATGAGAATGTGGCAGGAGACAGACATGGAAAAAAATTGAACACAAATATTAACTTTCAAACCAAATGTTCATATGTATTATGCAGGAAAAACTAACAAAATGGTGCTACTCAATGATCAAGCATTTTTTATTGGCTTAAGGATGTGACAACAGACCATAGTTACTGGAAAAACAGTAGCTAAATGCTAACATCAAATGAATCATGTTTTGTGGATATGGTTTACACCTGAAACTGTTAAATAATATGATAAGTAAATCACTGAAATTCAGACATCTGTTATTGTGCAGTGGAGAGTAGTGTAATTGTTCTATTCATAAAGTGTCTGTTTCTTTCAGAACTACCTCATTGTTAGAAAAAGTTTGTGATGGAGTAGGTCCAAACCACTTTTATGGATGTCTGTGGGATTGCATAGCAGCAAATAGTGGTATACGCCTCCCTGCTATATCCTATGTTCTGTCACACTTCAACAAGAGGCTTTCTATGGAAGATCAGTTATTCATCATGGGGACCAATGTTGACATTATGGTAATAAGCACTGTTTATACTTCATTTTGGTTTTTATTGTTTGTAATGATGACACAACAAAGTAAGAAAGCATAAATTATGTTCCCATTAAATTTGCTCGTGTCAGACTGCCATTTTGGATAGTGTAATCATGCCACCCCCTGTTTCCTTGTGTGATGTCTGTGTGATAAAGACTGTGTGGCTACTTATTGATCTTTTACCGTATTTACTCGAATCTAAGCCGCACCTGAAAAATGAGACTGGAACTCAAGGAAAAAAAAAAATTCCCGTATCTAAGCCACATCTGAAATTTGAGACTCGAAATTCAAGGGGAGAGATACAGCTACAGTAGTTTGGTTCGAGTCATAAGCTTCGCAGTTAAGCTTTACCAGGTAGCCATTGCTATGCGTCAGGCGCTCTGTCCGTATTTATACGGGTCCCCTTCCTTTTTCACGTGCTTCGTCTGGTTTGAATCGATTGCTTATTTTTCTT
Organism: Schistocerca nitens; assembly: GCF_023898315.1. Taxonomy (NCBI): domain Eukaryota; kingdom Metazoa; phylum Arthropoda; class Insecta; order Orthoptera; family Acrididae; genus Schistocerca; species Schistocerca nitens. Next base: position 1,144,853,895 of record NC_064614.1, on the reverse strand, counting down.
TGATCTGATAAGTGCTGTTCTCTTTGTTATAGGTATTTACGTCACTCTAAGCTGAAAATGCATTACTGTACTGTCACGCATTGTTTGTCGTATTCTGATAATGAGTGTTTACGCCCCGTCGCTACTTGCGGCATGGCTTGCCTTTGTGCACGCTACCGCCGTTTACAATTAAAAAAAAGAGAGAGAGAGAGAGGAATCATCTCATTAGCGAAACAATGGCAAGAGGCTGCTATTTGTTGTTACTTACACTGCTGCTTTCTTTGATAATGATCAACAAGAATGAAATAATAGACTGTGTATGATAGATGATGTTCTGAACGAGAGTTTAGCGAAAATTTTTCTCCGTTTGAAAATCTTTGTAGACGCCTCTTTAGTACATTACATTCTGTTCAGAAATTAGAGTCATCTTAGATTTAAAAATCTAGTCAATTGCCGTGCTTCATTTCTGACTATCACTATTAGGCATAAGAATAATACGAATATAAACATGACATGTTATGTATATTCTTCCACGTTTGCTGTTGTCTCACTCTAGTTTCGTAGTTTATTAGGCAAACAGGATTTAAATGAGATAGCATCAAACACGAAAGAATACATGGCAAAATGTTTATATTTGTATTATTCTTATGGTGAAGAGAATACTGCATGTGATTCACAATTCATAAAAGTTCCTATTAGCAAACATCTCTTCTCACAGGTAGGAAGAAATTCAGAACGTAGAGTTGGCCATATTGACAAACATCCCAAACAGTCTTGCCAGTCGGATTTTCATAGTACAACGAAATGCTGCTACATTCGAAGATGAACAATACGGAATTTGTATTTACTTCGTTGGATAATGTCCACCTTTTTTTTTTTAATTTATTTACTGACGCAGTGGTTTTGGCGTCAGTATTTATCTTTGTGCCTGCAAAGCATGCCTGTGTAGCGCTACATACATTCGACGGCAGAAGTTAGTTGTGGCGGCACCTACCAACATTTTTCAGAACTTCCGCTTACTTTGCACTCGATTCTAAGCCGCAGGCGGTTTTTTGGATGACAAAAACCGGAAAAAAAGTGCGGCTTAGATTCGAGTAAATACAGTACTTCTCCTCCTCCTGACAACAATTAGTATCTGAATCACTGCTGTAGTTGATGATAGGGAAAAATTTATACTGCTAATCCATTCTGTTCCTCCTTGTATCCGAACATGATTAATGTGACGGTACTTCATTCCATGACCTACATAGATCATTTCTTAAATATTGTGGTGGACTTTTGCAAGTGAAGTTTCATTCAGTTAGTAAGTTTATTGTTGTGTAAAAAAATTATTATCTAGAAATTTTAAATGTTGTAATTATTCTGTAGAAATAAAACCAAAATGTAGTAAAAGTTGTTCATCCATGTGATCAGTCTCAACTTTTCTTTAAGGTTAGTGCACTGTGTGCATGTATGCAAGACACTAGTGTGCTGGTGCAGCGCAGTGCGCTCGACCTGCTGCTTGTGGGATTTCCTATGCACAATAACCAGTTATTGCGCACTGATGTGGTACGACTTGTAACGGCCTCTCTTACTACCATACTTCGTAGAGATATGTCACTGAACAGGTATGCAGTTTAGAATTGTCACAAGGTGCATAACTTTTTTCTCTTTATATTCTATCCCTGCTGCCTTCAGATGCTATAAATGTAGCTTTGCCTTTCTTCTGTCTATCTGCCAAGATAAGCTATAGCGTCAGTTCTGCCTTGCATGTGCCTACATTTCTCTGGAATCCAAACTGATCTTTTCCAAGGCAGGCTTATAGCATGTGAATAATGCACGCAGGTACTTTGCAAATGTAACATGAAACTGATTGGAAGATGAAGTAAATATTCCTGAATTTCGATCAAGAACAACTGCCAAGATGAGAAACATAGAAACAGATATCCTCGGTGTCACAAAGCAGCTTACATCACTTAATAAAAGTAAGGCTTCCGGTCCAGATTGTATACCAAACAGGTTCCTCTCAGAGTACGCTGACAGAATAGCTCCATATTTAGCAATTATATACAACAGCTCACTCACAGAATGATCCGTACCTAAAGACTGTAAAATTGCTAAAGTCACACCAATACCCAAAAAGGTAAGTAGGAGTAATCCGTTGAATTACAGGTCCATATCACTAATGTCGATTTGCAGTAGGGTTTTGGAACATATACTGTATTCGAACATTGTGAAGTACCTCAAAGAAAATGATTTATTGAAACGCAGTCAGCTCGGATTCAGAAAGTATCGTTCTTGCGAAACACATCTAGCTCTTTATACTCGTGAAGTAATGAGTGCTATCAACAGCGCGTCAAATTGATTCCATATTTTTAGATTTCCAGAAGGCTTTCGACACCGTTCCCCACAAGCGCCTTCTAACCAAACTGCGTGCCTATGGAATACCGCCTCAGTTGTGCAACTGATTTCGTGATTTCCTCTCAGAAAGGTCACAGTTCATAGTAACAGACCTAAAGTCATCAAGTAAAACAGAAATAATATTCGGCATTCCCCAAGGAAGAGTTATAGGCCCTCTATTGTTCCTGATCTATGTTAATGACATAGGAGACAATCTCATTAGCCGTCTTAGATTGTTTGCAGATGGTGCTGTCATTTACCATCTTGTAAAGTCATCAGATTACCAAAATGAATTGCAAAATGATTTAGATAAAATATCTGTATGGTGCGAAAAGTGGTAATTGACCCTGAATAAAGAAAAGTGTGATGTTATTCACATGAGTACTGAAAGAAATCCGCTAAATTTTGGTTACATGATAAGTCACACAAATCTAAAGGCTGTAAATTCAACTAAATACTTAGGGATTACAATTACAAATATCCTGAATTGGAACGTTCATGTAGATGATGATGTGGGTAGAACCAACCAAAGACTACGGTTCATTGGTAGAACACTAAGAAGATGCAACAGGTCTACTAAAGAGACTGCTTACACCACGCTTGTCCGCCCTATTCTGGAGTATTGCGGTGCAGTGTGGGATCCGCATCAGATGGGACTGACAGATGACATCGAAAAAGTACAAAGAAGGGCAGTTCGTTTTGTATTATCGCGAAGTAGGGGAGAGAGTGCCACAGACATGATACGTGAATTGGAGTGGCAATCATTAAAACAAAGGCGTTTTTCCTTGCGACAGGATCTTCTCATGAAATTTCAATCACCGGTTTTCTCCTCCGATTGCAAAAACATTCTGTTGGCACCCACCTACATAGGGAGAAATGATCATCACTGTAAAATAAAAGAAATCAGGGCTCGCACAGGAAAATTTAAGTGCTCGTTTTTCCCGCGCACCATTTGAGAGTGGAACGGTAGTGTGAATAGCAGAGTAATCATGTAGATGTAGATGTAGATGTAGATGTAGATAGGTAATATTGACAACTGTCAGCACCACGCCTTTGTTTTCTTAGTATGGGCCTCCTATGTATTCCTTCCACCTTTAAACAATCCCATCTGTGCTTAGCGTGGACTAATCATCTGAAGTCTTGGTATTTATAAAGCTGAAGCTCTCTTCTCCAAAAATGTCTCTGATTTTCCCATATGTGGCACCTTAATTTCTATAAGTAGTATTTAAGTTTGTAACATTATTTCATGATGTTCTAATTCTTACGTGTCAACAAGAATAAAAACACATGTAGTGGCATAGCTGAAAGCATTTGTTTTTTCTTTTTACAAAATAAAATCAGTATAGATGACTTGTGTTTCATACATTATATGCAAAATATAGTGGTTAATTGCGATTTTTGGTGAACTACTGGTATTATGTCTGTCAAAGTATGCACAAAATAACTTGGCCCATATCTGCACATACTGCATAGTAGAAGAGGGGGCAGTGGCAGTGGTGGGGGTTCTGTTCTGTTTGGCAACGATGTGATTGGCGAGGTGTAGTTTAACAGCTGTTGCCTTTTGCACAAGCAGAACTTCTAAGCTATAGCTAGCATGTTTGCAAATGATCACATTAACTTATTACATCATGAAGGCCAATATGTGACAAGTCGGTAGCCTCTGGCTGGAATACTGAGTAATAAAATCGGTGTATGAACAACTGAGACAGCCACTGTTATTGGATGAAGCTTGCAGTTCAGTAAATGACAGCAAACAAATTTGGCCACCCCTTCAGAACAGAGAGGTGGACTTGCTCCACAATCAGGATGAGAATGTGTTTTTGTGCAGGTCCCAAGGTATTTTACATGAAGTATGCCAGGAAATGTTCAGGAGTGAAGTAAAGTAGCAATGGTGTAACAATAGAAGGACTTTGATGGAATTGTTTATATTATAGTTCCCATGTATAATTAAGAGTTTTGGAATGCATTTTGTATCAGATAAGGAGTAAGTCAGTAATAAGTAAGGTGTTCTGTGTTAATAAATTGTGTTTCAAAATATTAATTGAAATACTGTTTTCAGGCGTTTATTTGCTTGGCTACTAGGATCAGAAGTAAATGTATCTTTACTGAGTTCAGAACATCCTCTTGTTAAGAAATCTCGCAGCATAGAATCTACTTCATCCAATACCTCACCATATTTTGAGATGTATTCCAGAGATCTCTTGATTCAGGTATGTATATAAGATAGGCCTAAATGTGCAATGCTGTATTTTGTAAATTCATTTTATGATATAGAACTGAGCTCCTCATGAATGCTGTGTCATTTTTAGTTAATTTATGGCTCTATAGTGGAAATGTATAAAAGAGCAGGAGCTAACTTAAAATGGTAAATTGACATACAAATCTAATGTTCACCTAAGCTTTGTGTCACTATTTGACATTGATATTGATAGCAGTTGCAATGTTGCCCTTCTTAAATATGTCATTGTAGTAGCCACCAGAAAGATCGCGGGAGGCGCACATTGGCACGGCGCGTCACGGGCGGTAGTTGCCGCAAGTAGAGTCCCATCCACCAGAGGGCATGCGAGAATTCGGACGCGACCTCTGCCGGCGTAAGAACAAGAATAACAACAACAACTCCAGCAGCACGGGCCGTGCCCAGTCAGTCAACATCGGGCATGCCTAGGACACAGTCCCGGTCTACACTAAGTGAAGTGCGACGTAAACGTGAACAGTGTTACTACACAATTGGCGACGAGTAGGGTCGTTCTTTCGCGTGTTGCGTCATTGTTCCGGTTTCGCAGTTTCTCCACGGCATGGAGGATTTGGTGCGAGTTTTGGTTGCGCAGCAGACGGAACTCATGGCCACCGTGAAACAAGTGCTTCCGGCGTTGCTCTCCACGCCGTCTGCTCCGGCGCAGTTCCCTCCTCCCTTTCCCCCGTATGACGAGATGGCAGAGGATTGGGACGCATATGAACATCGCCTTCGGCAGCATTTCCAGGCGTTTCATGTTGCCGAGGCGGAGGTATGTCGTGCTCTCTTCTTGTCTTGGATATCTCCCTCGCTGTATCAAGTTTTGCGGCAGCTAGCGCTGTTGCAGGAACCCTCGTCCTTGTCTTTTGACGCATTGTGTTCGTTGCTGTCTTCATATTATCGCCGCCGCACGCATGTTGTGGCGGCTAGGGTCGAGTTCTATCAATGCAAGAAACAGCCCCATCAGTCTTACCGGGCGTGGGCCGCTACCCTGCACAGTCTTAGTCACAAGTGTCATTTTGTCACGGAGCAGTCGCGAGAGTCGTATGCCCACGTTATGGTACGCGACGTCATTGTTCGTTCGGCCCCTGATAGGGAGGTCCGGCAACGGGCCCTGCAGTTAGAAGACCCTTCCCTCGAGGAAGTCCTGTCCATTGCTCAATCGTATGAAGTCTCTCACGCAGCAGGTCAACAGCTGGAAGCGTGGTGCGACGTCGCGGAGGTTCAGGGCGGCGCGGCCGCGTCCACTGTGTCCGGGGTGGACGACGTGCGAGCGGTACAATCCGGCCGTTACGGCCGCTCCCGCACGGCGCGTAAACAGAATTCCGGCCGCCGGCCCCTGTTGCCGTCCTGTGCGTCGTGCTATATACATCACGATCGGTCAGAGTGCCCCCAGCGTTGGGCCGTTTGTCGCAAATGTAATAAAAAAGGTCACATTGCTAAAGTTTGCCGCTCAGCCTCAAAGGCATCGAAGGAAGCAAGTACAGAGGACATGGACGTTGACATTCAGGAAGTTTCGTCGGGCCAGGCTCCCGACGCATCGGCCCACAAACTCTTTATCGAGGTGTCGGTTCGGTCGCGCCGGTTACAACTGCAAGTAGATACGGGGGCGGCAGTTTCGTTGTTGAATGCACAAACTTATTCCGACCTTGGATCGCCCCCGTTGGCGCCAGTTTACCGGCGTCTACGCGGTTATGGTAAACAGTTCATTCCCCTACTGGGTCAATTCACTACCGACGTGACTTACAAATCAGTCACTCGGCCTATTACTTTTATTGTTGTCAGTGATGCGAGCTCCGCTAACCTTTTTGGCCTGGATGCCTTTCAGGCTTTCGGTTTTTCTATTGCTGACACCATACAGTTGGTCTCCGAAGACGTTCCCTATCACTCATTGGAATCTTTGATCTCAGACTTTCCAGATATTTTTGAGGAGGGCCTGGGGCGTGTTTCCGATTTTGAAGCTCACTTAACGTTGAAGGCGTCGGCTCGCCCGCGTTTTCTACGCGCGAGACAGATCCCCTTGGCTCTCCGCCCTCAGGTAAAGGAAGAGCTAGACCGGCTGACAGCCCTAGGGGTCGTTCTTCCCGTTTCTTCCAGTGAGTGGGCTTCGCCCCTCGTTATTGTCAAGAAGCCCTCAGGAAACTTACGTCTTTGTGGCGATTTCAAGGCCACCATTAATTCCCAATTGGTGGTGGACACCTATCCTTTGCCTCGTGCTGATGAATTGTTCTCCGCCGTGGCGGGTGGCCAATATTTTTCGAAAATCGATCTGTCGGAGGCTTATCATCAGATACCTCTTGATGAGGACTCCAAACGGCTGGCGGTCGTCAACACCCCGTTTGGCCTTTACCAATACCAGCGGTTGGCTTTTGGAATATCCAGTGCCCCGGAGATATTCCAGCGTTATCTTGAGCATGTCACGTCGACAATCCCTCATTGTATTAATTACCTGGATGACATAATTGTCACAGGCCGCAGCACGAAGGAACACTTGCACAACCTTCGCACCCTCTTTCTCAAATTCAGGTCTGTGGGCTTGCGTTGCAACCTGCATAAGTCAACCTTCTTCCAACCGTCCATTGAGTATGTGGGCTACACCATATCTCGGCATGGCATACAGCCACTAGGAAGTTTGGTCCAGGTATCGTCAACCTTCCTCGGCCCACTTCGCTGAAAGAGTTACAAGCTTTTTTAGGCAAGATAGCCTATTACCACCGGTTCATTCCCAGGGCTTCCCCTATAGCCCACCCCCTGTACTGCCTTCTGCACAAGGGTGTTCCTTTTGATTGGTCGCCTGCATGCGAGCGAGCGTTCACCTCGTTGAAGGGCCTCCTCACTTCAGCCCCTTGTTTGGCTACTTTTGATCCCCGTAAGCCGTTGGTCCTGGCTACAGATGCTTCGCAGTATGGGGTGGGGGCGGTCCTGGCCCATCGCAACGCAGACGGTTCCGAGCAACCACTGGCGTTTGCGTCTAAAACGCTTAGTCCCGCGCAGGCCCATTACTCCCAGGTGGAAAAAGAGGCTTTGGCCATTGTCTACGCTGTTACCAAGTTTCACCCTTTCTTGTATGGCACGAAGTTTCAGTTAATCACTGACCATAAGCCGTTAATATCGTTATTTGGCCCCACCTCTCAGATTCCGGATAGGGCGGCCCACAGACTACAGCGCTGGGCCTTGTTCCTCTCTAAGTACCATTATGACATTCATTTACGCCCTACAGGACAGCATGCCAACGCCGACGCTCTTTCCCGTCTTCCGGTGGGCCCGGATCCTACGTTCGATCGAGAGGAGATTATGTGTTTTCATTTGGATGTGGCATCCCGCCAAGCAGTTGATGGCTTTCCGATCACTAGTTCTCGAGTCGCCAGGGAAACGGCGGCTGACCCGGTTCTCCGGCAAGTAGTTCGCCTCATTCAGCAGGGGTGGTCCTCCCGCCCTCCAGGCCGGGCCTCAGACCCTCTTCGTAATTATTTTCTTCTACGAGACCGCCTCTCAGTCTTGGAAGGAGTTCTCCTTCTGGCTACCGATGATACAGCTTCTCGCGTGGTTGTTCCTGCAGGTTTACGAAGGGAGGTCCTCACGTTACTACATGCGGGGCACTGGGGTGTTTCCCGTACTAAAACCTTGGCTCGCAGACATGTGTACTGGCCCGGTATTGACAGAGAAATTGAGCACTTGGTGGCCGCCTGTTCCCAGTGAGCGAGCCAACAAGCATCTCCCAGGGCAGCGTTCTCTTCATGGCCGCCGGCAACCCAAGCATGGGAACGTGTTCACATCGATTTTGCAGGCCCGTTTCTCAATGGCTTTTGGCTCATTGTCATTGATGCTTATTCCCGATTCCCATATGTGGTTCGCTGCTCCTCAACCACTTCAGAAGTTGCAATCCAGGCACTAGCAAAAATCTTTTCTGTGGAAGGTCTGCCAATCACCCTGGTCTCAGACAATGGACCGCAGTTTATTTCGCAGACCTTCCAGGATTTTTGTAGGCGCTTCGGTATTCGGCACGTTTGCTCTCCCCCCTTCCATCCACAATCGAATGGGGAAGCCGAGCGCATGGTGCGCACATTTAAGACGTAGATGAAAAAGTATGTGCACGAATTTCCTGCAGAGGAAGCCTTGACGTTTTTCTTGACGGCATACCGGACCACACCAATGGGCGACCGCAGCCCCGCAGAGCTCCTCCATGGGCGTCAACCTAGGACTCTGCTGCACCTCCTCCGGCCTGGTCCTCGCCAGTCTTCACAAAACGAAGTACCTGGCTTTCCACTGGGTATGTCGGTCTGGGCCCGTGGGTTTGGTCGCAATCCACGTTGGATACCGGCGGTGGTCCTGCGCCGAAATGGCCGCCGGCTCTATACCTTGCAGGCAGGGGATCGGGTGGTACGTCGTCACCAAAATCAGCTACGTCCACGTTCGGGCACCCACCCTCCGACCTCTCGGACACCGGCTTCCCCATTGCCGGCACCTGTATTGGTTTCACAGGGGACGTTACCTCCTCTCCCCGCTGTGACTCTGCCGCACTGCGATGGTTCTCAGCCTTGGCAGCCTCCAGTAGCTCCAGCTCCGGCATCGCCATCATTCGAGATGCCCCAGCGAGAGCCGGCCCCCCCTAGCAGGTTCGGTTTCTCAGGGGGCTAGTTCACCTGTGGTTGTCCCTTCCCCTTCGTCCCCACCACTGGGTCTTGCCCCTCCCGAGGTGGAACGGGATCCGGAGTTCGACAGCTTGTCACCCGTTCTGTCCCGAGCTCCGGTTGTGGGACGACGGGGGCCTCTTCGTGTGGGTCACTTCCAGCCGTATTCGAAGGTTCCAGCTCGAGGGTTGGCAGATCCCCTCGACTCCGGCCATCCAATGGATGTGGAGGTCATCGCTCCTGCCCGACGCTCCACCTTCCGATGCAGTGGATCACAGTGGCTTCACCCCCCGAAGGAGGAGGAGTGTAGTAGCCACCAGAAAGATCGCGGGAGGCGCACATTGGCACGGCGCGTCACGGGCGGTAGTTGCCACAAGTAGAGTCCCATCCACCAGAGGGCATGCGAGAATTCGGACGCGACCTCTGCCGGCGTAACAACAAGAACAACAACAACAACTCCAGCAGCACGGGCCGTGCCCAGTCAGTCAACATCGGGCATGCCTAGGACACAGTCCCGGTCTACGCTAAGTGAAGTGCGACGTAAACGTGAACAGTGTTACTACAGTCATGTTATATTATATGTTCAGATTTAGATCTGTTGACATCATGCAATTCTGAGAGGGTGCTCTGAATTCCTGGAACGCATCTGTGCAGCATTGTTGTCTTCGTCACTGCTGCAGTTATTTCTGCATTGAAATCTTAGAACCTTTGAGCACTTCCAAATGTCTATGAAAGAATACAACTTCTTCTTTTAATGAATACTTATATTGCATCATAATGTACAATCACTTATTGTATTTCAACATTTAGTAACAGGGAAACATCACTCATATATACTGTTGGAGATTGCGCATTTGACTCTGATTCATTGTCACACAGTGCTCCTTACTCGGTGGTGCACCACTCCCACACAGGTACAACAGTAATACTGCTATTGCAGTCCCACCTTGAAAATGTGTGACATACATCCATCCACCCGTATAAGCATTGCATGCAAAACAGATGACAAAACCCATAAACAGCTTTCCACCATTAACTATTAAACTATTATATGGTTTCAACAGTCACAACCATAATTTTTCAGCCAGGTAGACTTGGAGCAACACATCACTTTGCCATAGTTCAGCCACAAAGTGTAAATTATGATGATATTTTTTGCATTGTGTGTTCCAGTGTAACTCACTGTTTCAGTTTTTTAAATGTTAAATTCATATTATACATATTTGAGGTATTTTATTTGTGTCAGTAGGCTATTTTAGGTTATGGGCTAATTGTTAACTATTAATGTAGGAGACTGGAGAAATGTTGGTGTTCAAAATAGATGACAGATGTATAAAGATATAATGCATTTCTGTAATGATTTGAATTTACCCATAAAAGTGTCTAATAATGGCAGCAATTTTTTTTAGTCTAAATGTTTAAATCATCCATATTAAATCCTTTTGTTCTGTCATGGGTGTTGTAATGTTATATAATCTGTTGTTATAGGCTATAAAAATTACTCTAAGTCAGAGTGCAAGTCACCCACAAGATGTTCGTCCTTATCGCCTTTTGGTTTCTCTCTTGGACAAGCCAGACATAGGGCCTGAGATTTTAGATGATATCCTGTATGAAGTTTTCAGGTATGTAATTTACTGTTTTCGATTGATCATTACTTGCAGAACACTGAATAGAAAGGTGTTGAGCCACAGAGAAGGATGTGGAAATGACAATTATTAGCTGAGCTTTTGGAAAACATCCTTTTTCAGAGATTTGTTTGTGTATTACAACTCTTGTAAAATTAGTTGCGGACAACAGCCATTCCAATAGTTGAGTTCCATACTCCATTTGTTAATTAAGATTACTTTGTTCTCTCTTTTAGTGACTGCCAGTCAAAATATTTTGTTACTTCCTTTCATAATGTTCTTTTCATTTAATGGTCAGCATTTCTGCTTTTTAAAAGTTTGTCAGCATTCTTGCTTGGCTTATGGTGGAACACCTTGTATCCCCCACCCCCCCCCCCCCACACGTGCTGTTTTTTTAGTTGTTGTACTATCTGTACGTATACATCACCCTTTTCTTTCATTTGAATTTCCATGCCCCCAACATTGTGTGCTTTGCCTCAGTTCAGTTCTATTATGAACCACATAAAAAGTGTTTTGGTATTCGACCTTATAATGCACTGGCATAACTCGTTGTATTATGTTTTTGCCTGAATTGCCCAGAATGGTAGTTGTTGCCCCCCCCTCCCCCCTACCCCCACTTCTCCATCCTCTTTCATCATACTGAATACTTGTGTTAATTTGTAAACATATATTTATTGTCATGCAATTTTCCCATGCATTTGGTTGAGAATACATTTTCCAAGGTATTATTTCTTGGTGAAAGTGATGTTATTTTCTCTCTCTCTCTCTCTCTCTCTCTCTTTCTTTCTCTGTGCTGAAAATAAACCACAGGAAATTGTTGATACACTTGTTGATGATTTTTCCCTGTTATCACCATCCATTTAATGCGTGTGGTGAGCTGTGGCACAAACTTCTTTGTGCCCTCCTGGAAGAATTCTCCTGCCAGCTGTTTTCCCCAATTCAGAACCTCTTTCTGCACCGACTAGTCAATTGAAAATTTAATGTCACTCGTATGTACCTTCAGGGAGGTGTAAAGATGATAATTTGAAGACACCAAGGCCGGCCAGTGTGGCCGAGCGGTTCTAGGTGCTACAGTCGGGAAACGTGCAACCACTACGGTCGCAGGTTCAAATCCTGCCTCGGGCATGGATGTGTGTGATGTCTATAGCTTAGTTAGATTTAAGAAGTTCTAAGTTCTAGGGGACTGATGACCTCAGATGTTAAGTCCCATAGAGCTCAGAGCCATTCGAACCATTTGAAGGCACCAAGTCTGAGGAATATGGGGAGTAGTTAAAGAATGCCTTGGTGGCGAAGGCTGTGAGAGGATGGGCATTGTTGTGCAACAATCACATTCTTCACATCAGCATTCCCACCTTTTTGTTTTGAATGCTCATTTTCAGATTTTTTAGGGTCTCACAATATTGTTTTGCATTGATGCTCTCTTCCTGCGGCAGAAATTCAACCAAAACAATTCTATTTTGGTCCCGAAACACTGTGGCCATGATTTATTTTCCCAAAATATTGGTTTTGAAATTTTTGACAGATTTGGAACTGGTATGATGCCACTGTGATGACTACCTTTCGTCTCAAGCATGTAATAAACCACCTGTGTTTTGTCTCCAGTCACAACAGAGCTCAGAAAATCCTCACTTTCCAATTCAAGTTGCTTGAAAAATCTGTGAGTGCTATAGACTTTATTTTTCTTGTGCTGCTCTGTAATCTGTTTTGGGACCCAACTCACGCAGTTTCCATTATTCCAGCATTTCTGCGAGTATCTTGTATAAGAGAGTTCTAGAGAGTTGTGGAAACATTGCAGAAATTTCATCCACTGTCAGTGGGCAGTCTTCATGAATAGATTCTTTGACTTTTTGCACCAACTCATCAGTAAGAATAGAAGATCTTCCACCCTTCTGTTCATTGTGAACATTTGTTCTGCCTTCACTAAACTCCCAACACAATTTAAAAATACTTGTTCTGTTTGCAACACCTTCACTGTAAAGCATTTTGATTTGTGAAAAAATTACAGTTGGTGCTATTCATTCCACAAGTAGAAAGCAGTTCACAGGGACACTACAGTTAGAGTCCACATACTATTGTGTTCCGATAGTGTTGACTCTGGTCACGGGATCCCCCTCTACCACTCAGTGTTGCAGCCCCCCCCCCCCCCCAAAAAAAAAAAAAAAAAAAAAAAAAAAAAACAGCCAGTTATGGTCATAGTACACACATCAAAAAAAGTTTTGCATCAGCCTGATTCCCAGAACTCCTGAAGATAGACGTTGACTGTGGATGTTGTATCACAGACACAGTCCCTTTGACTGTTCAGAGATGTCACTAAACCCGCCCAAAGATATAAACAACCAAGCATGAGCAGCACCTATTAGACGGACGGGGTCTGACAGCCGATCAGTTACAGTCATTCCACCAGGAAGGAGGTACACAGCTCGTGTTGTCTGTAGTTCACCCATGCCTACATGGTCAATACCGTGGGTTGATCCCACCCGCATTGTTACTTTGTGCCAGGAAGGGCTCTCAACAAGGGAAGAGTCCAGGTGTCTTGGAGTGAACGAAAGTTATGTTGTTTGGACATGGATGAGATACAGAGAGAAAGGAACTGTCAATAACATGCCTCGCTCAGGCCACCCGAGGGCTACTACTGCAATGAATGACCATTACTTATGGATTATGGCTCAGAGGAACCCTAATAGCAATGTAACAATGTTGAATAATGCTTTTCATGCAACCACAGGATGTTGTGTTATGACTCAAACTGTGCGCAATATGCTGCATGATGCACACATTCACTCCCGACATACATGGCAAGGCCCATCTTTGCAGTGTGGTACAGATGGACCCAACAACTTGTTGAATGGACCGCTCAGGATTGACATCACGTTCTCTTCACCGATGAGTGTTGCATATATCTTCAACCAGATAATTGTCGATGTGTTTGGAAGCAACCTGGTCAGGCTGAATACCTTAGACATGCTGTCCAGCGAGTGCAGCAAGGTGGAGGGTTCCCTGCTGTTTTGGGGTGGCTTTATGTGGGGCCGATGTACGCCGCTAGTGGTCACGGGAGGCGCTGTAATGGCTGTATGATACGTGAATGCCATCATCTGACCGATAGTGCAACCATATCAGCAGCATATTGGCTAGACATTCGTCTTCATGGACGGCAATTTGTGGCCCCCATTGTGCACATTTTGTGAATGACTTCCTTCAGGATAACAACATCGCTCGACTAGAGTGGCCAGCATGTTCTCCAGACATGAACCCTATCGAATGTGCCTGGGATTGATTGAAAAGGGCTGTTTATGGATGACATGACCCACCAGCCTCTCTGAGGATCTATGCCGAATCGACGTTGAGGAGTGGGACAGTCTGGACCAACAGTACCTTGATGAACTTGCAGATAGTATGCCACAACAAATACCGGCATGCATCAATGCAAGAGGCGTGCTACTGGGTATTAGAGGTACCGGTGTGTACAGCAATGTGGACCACCACCTCTGAAGGTCTCGCTGTATGGTGGTACAACATGCAATGTGTGGTTTTCAGGAGCAATAAAAAGGGTGTAAATGATATTTATGTTGATCTCTATTCCAATATTCTGTACAGATTCCAGAACTCTTGGAACTGAGATGATGCAAAACTCTTTTTGATGTGTGTACAATTATTTTCTGAACATGCCTCATATATTTTGCAGTTTCTATGCAAAACTGAAGGATAATTAAGAACAATAAAAGTTTGAGTAATTATATTCGTACCTATGGCAAGGCTTTTATTGATGAACACTATTCTTATGCTTTAAATGTTATTAATCCAGCGAGGATGTGGTGCAAAATGGGTACATCAAGGATGTGGAGGGCCATATTGACCCTGTTTTTAATTTATATTTTTAAAGTATTTATTGTCACTTTTTAATAAAACATGGGAATTAAAGGATTTTCATAGAAAACCACCATTAAGGGAAAAAAAAAAATTCCCAACGCTTTCTACATGAATAGTCATATTAACAGCTCTTAATGTTACATTCAGATAGTTAAGGGAGCCAAAAATTTAATAGCCATTACGGATTGGAATAAGATAGTAGGGAAAGGAAGAGAAGGAAAAATAGTAGGTGAATATGGACTGGGGGTAAGGAATGAAAGAGGAAGCTGCCTGGCGGAATTTTGCGCAGAGCATAATTTAATCATAGGTAACTCTTGGTTTAAGAATCATGAAAAAGGTGGTATACGTGGAAGAGGCCTGAGACACTGGAATATTTCAGATAGATTATATAATGGCTAGACAGAGATTTGAGAGCCAGGTTTTAAATTGTAAGACATTTTCAGGGGCAGACGTGGACTCTGGCCACCAATTATTGGTTATGAACTGTAGATTAAAACTGAAGAAACTGGAAAAAGGTAGGAATTTAAGGAGGTGGACCTGGATAAACTGAAAGAACCAGAAGTTGTAGAGAGTTTCAGAGAGAGCATTAGGGAATGATTGACAAATACAGGGGAAAGAAATACAATAGAAGAAGAATGGGTAGCTTTGAGAGGTGAAATAGTGAAGGCAGCAGAGGATCAAGTAGGTAAAAATACAGGAAGTGCAGAGTGGCTAAGCAAGGATGGCTAAAGGACAAATGTAAGGATGTAGAGGCATATATCACTAGGGGTAAGATAGATACTGCCTACAGGAAAATTAAAGAGACCTTTGGAGAGAAGAGAACTACCTGTTTCAATAGCAAGAGCTCAGATGGAAAACCTGTCCTAAGCAAAGATGGGAAAGCAGAAAGATGGAAGGAGTATGTAGAGGGTCTATACGAGGATGATGTACTTGAGGTTAATATTAGGAAATAGAAGAGGATGCAGATGAAGATGAAATGTGAGATATGATGCTGCATGAAGAGTTTGAGAGCACTGAAAGACCTAAGTAAAAAAAAAAAAAAAAAAAACGTCCTGGGAGTAGACAACACTCCATTAGAACTGCTGATAGCATTGGGAGAGCCAGCCCTGACAAAACTCTACCATCTGGTGAGCAAGATGTACGAGACAGGCTAAATACCCTCAGACTTCAAGAAGAATATAATAATTCCAATCACAAAGAAAGCAGGTGTTGACAGGTGAGAAGAATTACTCAACTATCAGTTTAATTAGTTATGGCTGCAAAATACTAACACCAATTCTTTACTGACGAATGGAAAAACTGGTAGAAGCTGACTTCTGGGAAGATTAATTTGGATTCCGTGGAAATGTTGGAACACACGAGGCAATACTGACCCTTCAACTTATCGTAGAAGATAGATAAGGAAAGGCAAACCTCCTTTTCTAGCATTTGTAGACTTAGAGAAAGCTTTCGATAATGTTGACTGAATACTCTCTTTCAAATTATGAAGGTGGCAAGGGTAAAATACAGGGAGTGAAAGGCTATTTACAATTTGTACAGAAACCAGATGGCAGTTATAAGAGTCGAGGGGCATGAAAGGGACTGCTGGTTGGGAAGGGAGTGATACAGGGTTGTAGCCTATCCCTGATATTATTCAGTCTGTATACTGAGCAAGCAGTAAAGAAAACAAAAGAAAAATTTGGAGTAGGAATTAAAATCCATGGAGAAGAAATAATAACTTTGAAGTTTGCCAATGACATTGTAATTCTGTCAGATACAGCAAAGGATCTGGAAGAGCAGTTGAATGGGGTGGACAGTGTCTTGAAAGGAGGATTTAAGATGAACATCAACAAAAGCAAAACGAGGATAATGGAATGTAGTCGAATTAAGTCGGGTGATGCTGAGGGAATTAGATTAGGAAATGAGACACTTAAAGTAGTAAAGGAGTTTTGCTATTTGGGGAGCAAAATAACTGATGATGGTCGAAGTAGAGAGGATATAAAATGTAGGTTTGCAATGGCAAGGAAAGTGTTTCTGAAGAAGAGAAATTTGTTAACATCTAGCATAGATTTAAGTGTCAGGAAATCTTTTCAGAAAGTATTTGTGTGCAGTATAACCATGTATGGAAGTGAAACATGGATGATAAAAAGTTTAAACAGGAAGAGAATAGAAGCGTTAGAAAGGTGGTGCTACAGAAGAATGCTGAAGATTTAATGGGTAGATCACATTACTAATGAGGAGGTGATGAAAAGATGTGGGCAGAAGAGGACTTGATGGCACAACCTGACTAAAAGAAAGGCTTGGTTGGTAGTACATGTTCTGAGGCATCAACAGTTTAGTATTGGAGGGAAGCGTGGAGGGTAAAAATCGTAGAGGGAGACCAAGAGATGAATACAGCAGATTCAGAAGAGTGTAGGTTGCAGTAGTTACTCAAAGATGATGAAGCTTGCAGAGGGTAGAGTAGCATGGAGAGCTGCATCAGACCAGCCTGTGGACTGAAGTCCACAACAACAATAACAACAACAACAACATTACATATTTTTTAAAATCTACGAAGCCATACATTCTCATGAGTAATTCGTATTTTTTGCTAAGTATTTATGAGATAAATCTTCTTCAAACACAAAATGAACAATAAACTTTCGACATAAGCTGTTGATCATCTCTTGCCATAGCATATTGTTGATAGAATGGAACAGGGTGTTCTTTACAATTGTACTTACGACATCCTTCACAAGCATGCAGTGTCTTACAGTGTCTAGCATAGGGACACACTTGACATCTTTTTGTACACCTTGGACGCTGGCAGTCGATTCTTGTGAAGATTCTCGCACTAAATTCTCTGATTCTCTTATGCAGGGTGCTTGGCAATTTGAAGTATTTTTCATCAGGCACTAGTTCTCACTGATGAGCTTACAGCCTAGTGTTTTTATGAAATTACAACACTTATTGTTATTTGATCGCTGAACAATAGCAGTATTTATTATAGCCATACTCAGTATTGCGTAGAAGACAGTCTGAGGCCATTTTTTTGAGTTGCAGCTCATCTGCAATTTCAACTCCACCTTTCGTAGAATTATAAAACATCTTTATCTGTGGTTTCTTTTTATCTCGTGTCGATTCGTCAATTTCAGCATTATGGTGCAGACTAGACATGAGCAAATCAACTTCGTTTTTCTTTGGTATATGAAAAACAAGTGTAATATCCTTTTGGAAACTGAACTTAGATGAGTAGATATATCTATCACGAGTTTTTGCTATTTGCCCATGTTCTTATGCATTGTTTCTTGTGTTCTTTCTGCAGTTGTGGCACTCGTTCATAGCTCGTAAACCAATTATCTAAAGCCCCATTATGGCTTGTTTTTGAAATGGGTTTCATCAGCCGATTCACCACATCAAATGGTTTATTACTGAGTGAAAACGGTCCCTCTGGCTGCCTCCCAGCATATATTTCGAGGTTGAAGATATAGAAATTCTTTTGTGTCAACCAAGGCAAATATTTAATGCCATATTGGGCTGGTTTTAATGGAATGTATTGTCAAAATTGCTTCTGCTTCTGAATGCAAGCGGCATTTCATCTACGGTTGTATATTCCCCTAGTACATAGGCTTTCTTGCAGTGTGAATGAATATTTCAAATATCTGATGTATTGGTGCTAAGTTGTTCAAGTGTTTTCTTTCTTCATGTGCGGATTTATTGTCAAAACAAAGAGAGCTTTGAATAAAATGAAAATGTTGCCATGTCATTGTCAGCCAAAATATTTCAACACCTGTTCCATCTGAAGCCCAAAGGTCAACGGTGTTCTTCCTCACAGATGGCTTAAATCCAGCAATGTACAACAAGCCTATATAAGCCTTCAGCTCGTTCGTGGTCATTCCCTTCATAAAACAGTTATTTGCGACTACTTCACAAGCTGCTTTCCTTTCTGCAATTTGCAAGTTTTAGTATATCAAGATAATAGTAAGCTATATTTTTGTTGCAAAACAGACTCCAGCATTCAAGCTCTTTCTCTGCTAATCTTGCCACTAAACTCACGCCAGGTACCTGCCTGATGATATTTTCAGAACAGGTCCTAACTTGTTGTTGACATGGATTTTTTTTATGACTTGGATCCATCATTACCAAAATAAAATGAACTGCGTACCTGATTTTCAGATTGTTTCACTAATTCTGGCAACGCATCATTGTGGGCAGCATTTTGTAGTCCATTGAGTGGTGTATTATCTTCTTTTGTCATTGCCTGCACTTGTGTCTTGCTCAGTACCACTGCTGACACTGCGCTCACTTGTACAATTTTAATTTTCGCTGCCATCTGTCATAAAGTCATTTTCACTGTCTGATAATTCTGCCAGCCAACGACGCATATGCTCAGCCTCCCTTCCTTCATTGTTCATTTTGACTAAAAACACCAAAAAACATGGAACATTCATAAAAAAAGATAAATTGAAAAATGGCACAGAAATACTACTTCGTAGTTGTGGAAGGGTCAAAAATACCCTCTTACTGTTTGCACTCGTTTATCCCCTTTCACTGACGGCAGGTGACCGAGTGTGTGCATGTATTAGGGAGGGGAGTTCAATAATTACAGCTACTGAGATCTTCGACAATGTGCAACTGCGCAACAAAGAACTGCCAACAAAACAAAATGAGCAGTGTCAAATTAACCCTACCACAACCTCACTGGGTTAATTTTGTAATTGTGTCAGTTCTATAGCCTGTAATGGAAATTAAGAGACAGGCAGATATTATCGATGGACAGTGTTGGTAGAAAGAACAAAAAATATTTGTATAAAACTCTTTACTGTTCTCTTATTAGTGATTGACTGTTTGCACAGATTTAATCAGTGTGTTTTATTTCAAAAGATTCCTTATTGTTTTCCTTTTTCCTCTTCTTCTTTTTTCCTTCTGCTGCTTCTCATCTCTTAAGTTAATTCTTGTTCCATACAAACACATGTCGTCATTTTCACCATAGATTAGTTTTATATTGATTGATCGAAATGAAGAACTAACTACAATTTGTCCATTATAAATTTCAAGCTGAAAATGTGCCACACTGAACTTATATTTTCAGTGATATCGTAGTTTGCTATACCCACATTTTGAGCAGTTCATGTTCTGTTTTAGGCATTATTTTTAATTAATTTTTTGGGTAATTACACAGGTTTGAATATTGATATATGAATTCATACAATAATTTAACTTGTGCTTTATTTATTCAAGCATTTTGATGTATTACTGTTTCAAGCCCTGTGCACTCATTATTTAGAACATCTCATAGATTACATGAAAAATTGATAAGTTGTCAACATGTTATGTGAATGGCATGGTATATATCTCTCATGTTCTTTCACATGCAGTTCTTCATATTCAAAAGTAATATTTTGGATACAGCAAATATCATTTCCACCAAAAACATGTTGTCTTTCAATGTGTCCTGAACTTGGCATAATAAGCAATCAATCTTAACAATGTGCAGGTTTCACCAAATGCACTATCCTCTGCACCTTGTTAACTGCATTTTATACTCTTACTTAATAATGTTACATATCTTAACAAAAATACTCAATTTTTGAAAATGTAACTGCACAGTTAAAAAACAATCTACTCACCAAGTTGCAGCAGCAGAAAACACATATAAAGGTATTGAAATTTGCAAGCTCTTGGGACCAGTGGGTCCTTCTTCTGGTGGAAGGGTTGAAGGGGAAGGAAAAAGTGTGCAGGAAAAGGACTGGTGAGGGTTAGGAAATGGGTATCGCTTGGAAAAGTCGCCCAGTTCCCCAGGTCTGGGGAGGCTTACCAGACAGCACGAGAAGGAAAGATTGATTGTTGGAGACTGCACTGGGCGAGATTTGAAAATGTACGAGTTTAAAGGTTGAAGATAGGGTAACACACAAGACAGAGATTACTGACAAAACATTATGCTCAAGTCTATAAGAACTGAAAGCTAATTGCATTTTGTATGATAGAGGTTGGGAAGGGGGGGGGGGGGGCAGGGAAGGGAAAAAATAGACAGTTCAGAAAATAAAGAAACCAAAAGGGAGTGAAGAAAGCAATAGTTGCTGAGAAGAAACACTGACACCAAGAAATAAATGTAAATTAAGGCAGATGGATGGCGAGAATCAAGGACGTGTCATAATGCCAGTTCTCACATGCAGGGGTCTGAGAAACTGGTGCCTGGGGGAAGATTTCGTACAGCATATGTGCTGAACCCCCCATGAACCATGGACCTTGCCGTTGGTGGGGAGGCTTGCGTGCCTCAGCGATACAGATGGCCGTACCGTAGGTGCAACCACAACGGAGGGGTATCTGTTGAGAGGCCAGACAAACATGTGGTTCCTCAAGAGGGGCAGCAGCCTTTTCAGTAGTTGCAGGGGCAACATGGATGATGGACTGATCTGGCCTTGCTGTGCTGGTACTGTGAACGGCTGAAAGCAAGGGGAAACTACAGCCGTAATTTTTCCCGAGGAAATGCAGCTTTACTGTATGATTAAATGATGATGGCGTCCTCTTGGGTAAAATATTCCGGAGGTAAAATAGTCCCCCATTCGGATCTCCGGGCGGGGACTACTCTGAGGACGTCGTTATCAGGAGAAAGAAAACTGGTGTTCTACGGATCGGAGCGTGGAATGTCAGATCCCTTAATGGGGCAGGTAGGTTAGAAAATTTAAAAAGGGAAATGGATAGGTTAAAGTTAGATATAGTGGGAATTAGTGAAGTTCGGTGGCAGGAGGAACAAGACTTTTGGTCAGGTGAATACAGGGTTATAAATACAAAATCAAATGGGGGTAATGCAGGAGTAGGTTTAATAATGAATAAAAAAATAGGAGTGCGCGTTAGCTACTACAAAAAGCATAGTGAACGCATTATTGTGGCCAAGATAGACACAAAGCCCATGCCTACTACAGTAGTACAAGTTTATATGCCAACTAGCTCTGCAGATGATGAAGAAATAGATGAAATGTATGACGAGATAAAAGAAATTATTCAGGTAGTGAAGGGAGACGAAAATTTAATAGTCATGGGTGACTGGAATTCGTCAGTAGGAAAAGGGAGAGAAGGAAACATAGTAGGAGAATATGGATTGGGGGGAAGAAATGAAAGAGGAAGCCGCCTTGTAGAATTTTGCACAGAGCATGACTTAATCATAGCTAACACTTGGTTCTAGAATCATAAAAGAAGGTTGTATACCTGGAAGAATCCTGGAGATACTAAAAGGTATCAGATAGATTATATAATGGTAAGACAGAGATTTAGGAACCAGGTTTTAAATTGTAAGACATTTCCAGGGGCAGATGTGGATTCTGACCACAATCTATTGGTTATGAACTGCAGATTGAAACTGAAGAAACTGCAAAAAGGTGGGAATTTAAGGAGATGGGACCTGGATAAACTGAAAGAACCAGAGGTTGTAGAGAGTTTCAGGGAGAGCATAAGGGAACAATTGACAGGAATGGGGGAAAGAAATACAGTAGAAAAAGAATGGGTAGCTCTGAGGGATGAAGTAGTGAAGGCAGCAGAGGATCAAGTAGGTAAAAAGACGAGGGCTAATAGAAATCCTTGGGTAACAGAAGAAATATTGAATTTAATTGATGAAAGGAGAAAATATAAAAATGCAGTAAATGAAACAGGCAAAAAGGAATACAAACGTCTCAAAAATGAGATCGACAGGAAGTGCAAAATGGCTAAGCAGGGATAGCTAGAGGACAAATGTAAGGATGTAGAGGCTTGTCTCACTAGGGGTAAGATAGATACTGCCTACAGGAAAATTAAAGAGACCTTTGGAGAGAAGAGAACCACTTGTATGAATATCAAGAACTCAGATGGAAACCCAGTTCTAAGCAAAGAAGGGAAGGCAGAAAGGTGGAAGGAGTATATAGAGGGTTTATACAAGGGCGATGTGCTTGAGGACAATATTATGGAAATGGAAGAGGATGTAGATGAAGACGAAATGGGAGATAAGATACTGCGTGAAGAGTTTGACAGAGCACTGAAAGACCTGAGTCGAAACAAGGCCCCGGGAGTAGACAACATTCCATTAGAACTACTGACGGCCTTGCGAGAGCCAGTCATGACAAAACTCTACCATCTGGTGAGCAAGATGTATGAGACAGGCGAAATACCCACAGACTTCAAGAAGAATATAATAATTCCAATACCAAAGAAAACAGGTGTTGACAGATGTGAAAATTACCGAACTATCAGTTTAATAAGTCACAGCTGCAAAATACTAACACGAATTCTTTACAGACGAATGGAAAAACTGGTAGAAGCGGACCTCGGGGAAGATCAGTTTGGACTCCGTAGAAATGTTGGAACACGTGAGGCAATGCTAACCTTACGACTTATCTTAGAAGAAAGATTAAGAAAAGGCAAACCTACGTTTTTAGCATTTGTAGACTTAGAGAAAGCTTTTGACAATGTTAACTGGAATACTCTCTTTCAAATTCTGAAGGTGGCAGGGGTAAAATACAGGGAGCGAAAGGCTATTTACAATTCGTGCAGAAACCAGATGGCAGTTATAAGAGTCGAGGGGCATGAAAGGGAAGCAGTGGTTGGGAAAGGAGTGAGACAGGGTTGTAGCCTCTCCCCGATGTTATTCAATCTGTATATTGAGCAAGCAGTAAAGGAAGCAAAAGAAAAATTCGGAGTAGGTATTAAAATTCATGGAGAAGGAGTAAAAACTTTGAGGTTCGCCGATGACATTGTAATTCTGTCAGAGACATCAAAGGATTGGAAGAGCAGTTGAACGGAATGGACAGTGTCTTGAAAGGAGGATATAAGATGGACATCAACAAAAGCAAAATGAGGATAATGGAATGTAGTCAAATTAAATCGGGTGATGCTGAGGGAATTAGATTAGGAAATGAGACACTTAAAGTAGTAAAGGAGTTTTGCTATTTAGGGAGTAAAATAACTGATGATGGTCAAAGTAGAGAGGATATAAAATGTAGACTGGCAATGGCAAGGAAATCGTTTCTGAAGAAGAGAAATTTGTTAACGTCGAGTATAGACTTAAGTGTCATGAAGTCGTTTCTGAAAGTATTTGTATGGAGTGTAGCCATGTATGGAAGTGAAACATGGACGATAACAAGTTTGGACAAGAAGAGAACAGAAGCTTTCGAAATGTGGTGCTACAGAAGAATGCTGAAGAGTAGATGGGTAGATCACATAACTAATGAGGAGGTGTTGAATAGGATTGGGGAGAAGAGAAGTTTGTGGCACAACTTGACTAGAAGAAGGGATCGGTTGGTAGGACATGTTCTGAGGCATCAAGGGATCACAAATTTAGCAGTGGAGGGTAAAAATCGTAGAGGGAGACCAAGAGATGAATACACTAAGCAGATTCAGAAGGATGTAGGTTGCAGTAGGTACTGGGAGATGAAGAAGCTTGCACAGGATAGAGTAGCATGGAGAGCTGCATCAAACCAGTCTCAGGACTGAAGACCACAACAACAACAACATGTGCTGAAACATGCACAGACATTACTGCTATCATTTTGCAGAGCATGCTCTTCAATAGGGTGTTGTACAACATTTGTGTTAAAACATGTCCTTGGTTCTTGCCGTCCACCAGGCCTTAATTTTTGTTAATTTCTACAGTCTCAGCATTTCTTCTCAGTATCTGTTCCTTTCTTCACCTCCTTTTAGTTTACTGTACCTTTTATTATCTGACCTGTATGTTTTCCCCTACTCCTTACCTATTCCACATATAATGTGCTTAGCTTTTCACACTCATTAACTCTTACATGATGTTTGGTCAGTAATCTCGGTTTTGCGTATTACCCTGTCTTCCACTTTTGAACTTTCAGGTTTTCAAATCTCATACGGTGCAGTCCCCAGAAATTAGTCTTTCTTTCTCATCCCATTCAGCACATCACCCCTGACTCAGGGTTCTGGGTGACTTTTCTGAACTCTACCCATTTCCTAAAACTCACCAGTCCTTTTTATTTGCCCCTCTTCCTTCCCAGACAACCCTTGTGCCTGAAGAAGGAGCCAGTGACTCCAAAAGCTTGCAAAGTTTTAATACTTTTATACGCGTGTTCTCATGCCGCCGGTTGGTGAGTAAATGTTTTTATGTATTGTCATATATCTTACAACTAACTGCAAATGACCTGATCTGTACCATTATTATACACATCAGTTAACTGCATTCTCCATGTCAGCTATGGGTACCTGCTATCATACCCAGAAATGAGGAATAGCTTCCCCAATACTTTCCCACTCCCTCAAATCAAAATTCACTGCTGCCACAACATTTCTGATGCCTCTAGCTTTCCCTGTATGACATATTCAAGTGCAACCCAGAAATCATCAGTTTTTTAAAAATGTCTCAATTAAACATTGACAAGTTAAATTTTGCTATAAGAACTTTTATTGTTAAGTAACAGACAGGAAGATAACTATAAAGAACAAAAATGTTCCGTAGGTTATGGGGCCCTGTGTATATCATCCCTCAGTTTCTAGATGGTTTACCACTTCTGATTTTTAGCTGAATCAGCTAAGACATTGTTTGCATACGTAAAGAAAGCAATCGTTATGAGGTAATGCCCGATAGGTATGCAACGCACCTAATGTACGGGTAATGCGGAAACAACCTTAATTGCCCAAAGCTCTTAGGAAAACTTCTGTAGTCTATGATACTTCCTGGCAGATTAAAACTGTGTGCCAGACTGAGACTTGAACTCAGGACCTTTGCCTTTCTCGGGCAAGTGCTCTACCGACTGAACTACCCAAGCACGACTCGCGACCCATCCTCACAGATTTAATTTGGCCAGTACCTCGTTTCCTACCTTCCAAACTTCACAGAAGCTCTCCTGCAAACCTTGCAGAACTAACATTCCTGGAAGAAAGGATACTGTGGAGATTTGGCTTTACCACAGCCAGGGGGATGTTTCCAGAATGAAGCAATTTTAATCTGCGAGGAAGTTTCATATCAGTGCACACTCCTCTGCAGAGTGAAAATTTCATTCTGGAAACATCCCCCAGGCTGTGGCAAAACCAAGTCTCCACAGTATCCTCTCTTCCAGTAGTGCTGGTTCTGCAAGGTTCGCAGGAGAGCTTGTCTGAAGTTTGGAAGGTAGGAGATGGGGTACTAGTGGAATTAAAGCTGCGAGGATGAGTCGAGAGTCGTGCTTGGGTAGCTCAGTCGGTAGAGCACTTGATCGCGAAAGGCAAAGGTCCCGAGTTTGATTCTTGGTCCTGCACACAGTTTTAATCTGCCAGGAAGTTTCATATCAGCACACACTCCACTGCTGAGTGAAAATTTCATTCTGTAGTCTACGCTTACGATAGTCTGTGGTAGCCTACATTAGCTTTACAACTCTGTTAGCCCACTGTTTTTAAAAAAAAAAGTATTTTCTGCAGGCTTCTTAAAATCATTTTAATTAGAAAGACAATATTCAAAACCATCTGAAAAAGTTGGTTTGGTTGTGCAATGCAGTGTGCAACAACAAAGTAAAAGCACCATGAAGAAACACCCATGTTCCGGCTGTACTCAAATTAAGTCTGACATAATTAATTATGCTTTGCAGTTGTTTAATACACTTTTGGGAAGGCAATATAAAAATTTCTGATGAATGGGAAAGCTCGAGTCGGAAGAACTGGAAAAAGTACAAAAAAAAGGAGGACATTATTGTTGTGACCCTTCATGATACATTTGACGTAGTTTTTCTGCTGTAATAACTACGGGATCAAACTAATTATAAACTTCAAAATTTAATTATCCATTACCAAGGTACTGGAGGTCATGGTAGCAAAATTGTTGCAGAATACCTGCAACACACATTCTATTAACTGCCTTCAAGTTTTACATCACTGTCACAGTGCGTTAATTTTGGTGAAGTTCATAGCAGTGTGCCGGAGATTTTTTGGAAAAGGATTCATGTTAATGAGAATTTTGAAACTGTTTTCTACTTTGTGATGCTATTCATGCGCAAGTTTAATTCCAATCTGAAGTATAGCAAATTTCTGTCCAAATAGTTTGCAGTTTACATGGGACATGAAAAATTTTATAAATGTGTTGCTTTAGTCTCTGTTGGTTTAACCACTGCTGGTTTCTTTTAAAGTGAGAAAACCAGCATCCCCATCACCACAGGGGCCAGGCCCAAAGCTATGCAATAGCAGCCGCAGGTAGGTTTCTTTACCAAATGATCCCAAGCCTGATATGGTTCTGTTTCTGCAAGGTTCCAAGTCTTGATGATACATTTTAAGTGCCCCAGGCCAAAGCTAGAAGAGATTTCTTTAAGATCTTAACCTTATCTTTACTCAAAGATACTTGAATTTTTTAGAGGTTTGATTAAATTTGTGTTGAATACTGCAATAAAAACCATACTGCCAACAAGATGATACCTCTGATGGTGCTGCAGTAAGTGCAACAGTGTGCTGTTCTGGAACCCAACATTTGTCATTCTGTGATGGCCAATACAAATGAATTTGCTGGACCATGCGGGTGCATAAAACTTGTTAGTGTCCTACTGCTCAGAGGTAAAGATGTTTCCAACCCACCACTCTTTTTCATAAATGCATGCTGCATATTTTCCTGGCTCAAGGTGTGATGTTAATATACCTCCTTCATTATTTTCACTAATTTGGACCAAAAAAGGTGATGCATTATTTCAAAACTGCACTGATCTGCAGTATTGTTTCATCAGTTGGCAGAAAATTGTGATTTTCTCTAGTTCTTGCTGGAGTATGCCATGTTTAAAACTCTCTTCTTGTCAGTTTTTATTTTGTTCAATTTCTTCTTAGCCGATGGAAACAAATTTAATGCTCTCAGTGCAGGAGCCAAGCACATTTATAGGTGCAAGAATCTGCCTATTGACTGGCTGTTGCAAGCTTGCTCTTGCTGCTAATTACATTGTTCTACCCCCAGTTCCATCACAGGATGATTTTTCATGACATGTAGCAAAAAAATTCTGTTGTACCATATTTCCAGTCCTTTTTATGATAGCACACATTGAGAAATTTTTTGAAAGTTTTGTTTTGTATGCTGGAGCAATCACTGAAATAATGGATGTGGGAAATCTGAGCAAACTGTATTTTACCCATTTGATCAGATCCTTGACAAAAGCCTGGGCAACAATTGTGTCATGTCACAGACAGTCAGTAGCTACACAAAAACTGATAGATTGGGGAAATAAATGACAAATGGATGGATAGTTGCTTGAATATTTTCCCTGTAAAATCCTTGCATTGCGTCCTGAATGATAAATGAATAATCTTTTGCAAAATCCATTAGGGTTATGTCTTCCTTTAGGCCAAATTTAAGGGCTGTAATATGCAAACATTGATATTTGGTGCTGTAATGATTGTATGACAGACTCTAAATTTTGTTCCTACTTCTTCAGTAAGTCATTCACTGCCATTTACTTTGTGTCCAGAGTGTCCTGTTTGATATCGATCTATTAATTATATGCAATAATTTTTCCTGTGGATCATGCTGTATGACGTAGCTAACAACTGCATATGTGTAGTTTCGGGTCCAGTACAATTGTCTCAACAATCTAGCGTGCATTCTTTAAATTCCAGACTGCAAACTGCAATGCTGAGAAGCTCAAGCAATTATCTAAATTGTAAGGGGTGATTAAACAGTTTCCATGTGAGGGCACTGCTTCAGCATATATGCAATGTAGCACAACTCTGATGTGGGTATATAAGCACCAACAGGCAGACAAGGAATTAGCGTGGTATGCTTATCTTTGCAACTGGCATGTGGTAAATGCAGAAATGTTAACTATGGTGACATTATTACCAAATGTGTCTGAACAGGACCAATCTGTTGCTATTCTTTTCCTGGGCTGCTGAATGACAAAATACAAGTGGACATCCACTGGAGAATGAAGACTGTGCATGAGCCAGCATATATGTTGAAAACCACTATTTTGGAATGGTATGCCAAGTTCCATGATTCAGCACAAGATGCTGATCGCTCTGGGAGGCCAGCCTTTTTTAAGGCCTTGAAGGGTCTACGATTCCTGTCAGAAGAGGATGTGCCACAGGCTGTTACAGACTGCTTCATGCAGCAGTTCATGGTGTTTTACCAAATGGGTACCTTCAACCTGGTGCATTAGTGGAGTGATTGCCTCAACACGCAAGACGATTTTCTTTGATTGGTGTGTTGATTCTGGACTGTATGGTCTTTGAACAGAAACTTTTTATCACCCCTTATATTATGGAGTGGAAAAAAAGAAAATACTGTCTTTGATATTGGGTTCTTGATGTTCTTTGATTTTAAAAAAAACAATAATTTTGTAGAGCTCAACACTTAAAAAAAGAAGTTTTTTTTCCAGTTTTTTTTAAAATTCAAGCTCACTTCCTGTCCATTTCACTTCTGATTTTACTTTCTCTTGACACTACTTAACAATTGTTAAATATAATAAAATATGTAAGGTTTAAATGGAGTGCCAGCAAAATATGGGTGTATTTTCTCTACACCTTTACCTGATCATTGTCTTTTACACTTCATTTGCTACAGTTACAAAAAAGATCAAGTTTTTTAGTACTTTAGAACATGACCTTTCTAATGAAAACAGTGTAAAAGTGTTTGGAGAAACTGTTTTTACAATAAAGTGGGCTGAAAATACCCATTAGTCTCTTTTTACAATAATTTTCAACTTTTTCTAGTGGCTGTTTTTTTCCTCAGCCAAATTTGCTTAAAATTGTCTCAATGAGAATTGTTTATTATTTTTTTTATTATTCCTCATAAGAGAGCACAAAAAATTGTACAAGGCAGCCTAGTTTTGTTTCTTTCAAGTAAATATTGCTGGAGATATTTTGTCTCAAAGTTGCTGAAAACTCAGGGGCGCATTGTTGAAAGCTGCATTACAGGGCCAAACAGATGACTATTATCTCGGCAAGTATTACATCGATGAATGTAAAACTTTGCCAAAGTTCATTGGGAACATGTGCAAATGTTCACACAAAATTTCATCAAATTCCACGATGGTCATGCGGGAACCTTCCCCAAAATTAGACCACTTGGCATGGAATGGTCCACTAATGGTGCAGCTGGCTGCAGGTGACTGGAAACTATGTGGCCAGCGAGTTGGGAGGAGGTGAGTTTGCGGGCATGAGATCAGCAAAAGCATTAGAGGCTGTGCTCGAAACTCTGTCTTGGCATTCCGAATGTGTCCTGCAGCTGGATGGTGCTGGGCACACTCTTGTATCACCACTAGTGTGGAATTCTGTGCCAAACTAAGCTGGTTTCCTCTGTACCTACAGATTAGATTCCCTTGAGTCCTTATGTCTGTGGATTACCTGATAAAAGCTGTCTCAATATCCAGTTGACCGGTATAGCACCTTGGTGTTGTGAAAGTCACAAATGAGGTCTTCCTTTATTTTATCATCTGCTATTGCTGATTTCTCTGTTTTTCCCAGTCATATGTGCCTGGTGTCATCTCACAGAGTTTCGAGATAC
Organism: Schistocerca nitens; assembly: GCF_023898315.1. Classification (NCBI taxonomy): domain Eukaryota; kingdom Metazoa; phylum Arthropoda; class Insecta; order Orthoptera; family Acrididae; genus Schistocerca; species Schistocerca nitens. Next base: position 1,144,823,787 of record NC_064614.1, on the reverse strand, counting down.
CGCTGCATTTGATTAATGTATATGTGGCCACATTCACAAGACATGCTGTATATTCCAGGCACATTCAGTTTTAGTGGGTCTTTCACAGAGATAAGGTGCTCTTTTGTCATAGGCACTGGTTGGAAGACAGTTTTTATGTTGGATTTTCCAAGCACCTCACAATCTTTTCTGACAGTGTTCCCAAGTAAGGAAGTAAAGTGTCTCTCTTGTCTTCTTTCTCCTCTTCCCAGTTGGCCGCATATTTTCTCTTCTTTAGTGCCTACTAATCATTATTTCATTGTCTCAGGCATTGTAATTCAGCTGGGAGGCTTTCTTTATTGAACATGAAATGTGCCCCATGTACCAGGATGGTTTGCAATTCCTGCTATTGTGTTAGATGGTGGCAGCTCATTGCAAGCAACTACAAGTCCGTGTGTGTGTCTTCTTCCTATATAATGGATGTACTGACAAAGAAGAAGGCAGATGGTACATGCCATGCACTGTCCGATGCATCTGGAATGCCCTTACAGAGATTAGAGAACAAATCTCCTGCACACTTGCTGTTCCCACCACTGCAGCTTCACTCCCCTCCCCATCTGCCCTCTGAATGGACAGTACCAAGCTGTCTGCAACCATTTAGAGGGGGTTACTGCTCGTATAAATATTATGACATCTGCAGTGCCAGAACATGTTGATTATGATACACTTCGAAACCAAGTAGTATTTTAAGACTGCCATCTGTCTGGAAATCCAAGAGCTTTCCGTCAGGAGTATTACACCAGGAAAGTGTACATTCATAGCAACACAGGTATTAACATGTGTAATTATGATATTTGGACTCTCTTGTTAGTATGGGATGTAGTGAAATAGTGTTCATGGGAACCTGACCTACAGCTCTTCAGCTAATGGTAGTTCAAGATTCCTGCAGATTTTACAAGAAGTTCGGTCATGACATTTCTTTCCTATAATTATATCATCTGCGAAAAATCTCAGAAAGTTGGTAATGAATTCTATCATTGGCTTATGTGGTCTTTATTGACTCAATCAAGACTGCACTCATTTTCAGAATTTATCAACAATCACTTATTTGTGTTCTTCCAAATTGTACAGATATGACTTTCTGCTTATGTTGTAAATGGAGTCTAACACTAAAACTAATACAGTTAAATTTAACTTTAATCATCAACTGTCAGATTTTATTCATCTACATGAATTATGCTGTGAATATTTGAAAATTTGTATTATTTTTGCACTTTTGTGTTTTCAGCTGGTAATTTTATATTGATCTCCTTTTCTAATTTTAGTTTATTGGGGATGAGCTAAAAATGCAGTTTAGAAGTTGTCAAACTTTGCTGATAAAAGTGTGAAATAAGCAGCAGACTAACAAGCATTTCTTTTTAGGACACTTTATTTAGCTTGTGATGGAGGCAAACTGGCTTCTGTTGCTTCCACAGCTACATACAAAGGCAGCCAAGAACTTCTGAAGTCTGCTAATTTGTTGTTCAGCACACTTGAGCCATGTTACATTTGGGTCTACTTGGGTACCCTTTTTGATAAAGCTTGTGGTGCTCAAGCAGTTGTTGATACAGCAAAGATCTCACAACCTGTGGATTTGAAAGTTAACGATGAAGTGAAATCTGTTGGTCAAGGACAACCAAATCTCCTAGAGGTAGAGTATGTTTGAGTGTATTTACCTGAATAGTGGGTTGTAACTTTGGAATTGAGTTGTAATTGTGCCATTCCTTATATGTACTGTCTACTTGTAGAAACTGAGCATATTTTTGAAATTTGTAGACATTGAAACATTGTAGCATTTAGAATTAACATGTAATATGAACATAAAGAAGATCACTGAGTCTTACAGATACCGTATTTACTCAAATCCAAGCTGCGCTTTTTTTTACGGTTTTTGTAATAAAAAAAACTGCCTGCAACTTAGAATCGAGTGCAAAGTAAGTGGAAGTTCTGAAAAATGTTGGTAGGTGCCACCACAACTAACTTCTGCTGTCGAATTTATGAGCGCTACACAGGCATGCTTTGCAGGCACAAAGATAAATACTGGCACCAAAACCTCTGCGTCAGCAAATAAATTAAAAGAATAGGTAGAAGAATGTAAACATAATGCCGTGTATTCTTTTGTGTTTGCTGCTATCTCATTTAAATCCTGTCTGCCTAATAAACTACGAAACTAGAGTGAGACAACAGCAAACACGGAAGAATATACATATCATGTCATGTTTCTATTCGTATTATTCTTAATCTGAATAATGATAGTCAGAAATGAAGCACGGCAAATGACTAGATTTTTAAATCTAAGATGACTCTAATTTCTGTGCAGAATGTAAATGTACTGAAGAGGCGCCTGCAAAGATTTTAATACAGAGAAAAATTTTCGCTAAACTCTCATTCAGAACATCTTCTATCATACGCAGTATATTATTTGGTTCTTGTTGATCATTATCAAAGAAAGCAGCAGTGTAAGTAACAACAAATAGCAGTCTCTTGCCTTTGTTTCACGTTGTTTTTTATTGTAAGCGGCGGTAGCGCGCACAAAAGCGAGCCATGCCGCGAGTGGCTACAGATCGTAAACACTCATTATCAGAATGTGACAACAATGCATGACACAGTACAATAATGCAGTTTCAGCTTAGAGTGACGTAAACAACTATAACAAAGAGAACGGCACTTATCAGATCAAAGCACAATAAGCAATCGATTCAAACCAGACAAAGCACGTGAAAAAGCAAGGGCACCCGTATAAATACGGACAGCGCGCCTGACACATAGCAATGGCTACTTGGTAAATCTTAACTCTTAGGCTTACGACTCGAACCAAAATACTGTAGCTGTATCTTCATCCATTCGACCTAAATTGTGTCTCATGTTACAATGGACCAACTTTGTTTCGATTTGGAGGTGCGGTCTAAGACTTTTCTCTCGTCTTGAATTTCGAGTCTCAAATTCGAGGTGCAACTTAGATTCGGGAAATTTTTTTTTTTCCTTGATTTAGAGTCTCATTTTTCAGGTGCGGCTTAGCTTTGAGTGCGGTTTAGATTCGAGTAAATACGGTAACCACGGAGTTAGCTTTATCTGGTGGTCAGTGCCACTTTGAGGTAGGTAAGGTAAAGCTTTCATCAATCCAAAGGTTGGTTTGAATGCTGAAGCACTTTACTAGGCATGGTCCTATTGGAAATAGTATTCCTTACCTTCCTCCAAATTTTAAACTGACCTACCTGTACCGACCGTTTAACACGGTCCCCAAACCAACATGCAACTCGGCATTTTCCATATTAACCAACCTTGGTGGACGTGAAATAATGATAAGTGACAGATAAAAATCCTAAAGCTGACCAATGTTTGAACCTCATACCTATGGACCCATTGTCAGTCACAAATCCACTGAGGCGCACCTACTTTAAGATAAATAAATAAAAACAACAAAATACCTGACAGAGTAAATGAAACAGATTTCTCAAAAGGGTATAATAAGTTATTACAGTAGTTCACAGTGAATGATGCTGTATTATAGCGATATTTTATACATTTGAATGTTGTGTTATGACACACGAGTTACAAAACACCCTAAGATAAGCAGTAACCTCACTTGCAGATATCAAGTACCATCCCATGACGAGCAATCAAAAACTGCCAGGGATGCTGACAAGTAATGCTCATTTCTTGACTTATACACAGATAACCTCAGCAGTTTGGTCCCATAGGGACTTACTTCTTGACTTATAGAGAGAGGAATGCTTTGGAACACCGCGTATTACGAATGGGTAGCGAAGAAGGAATAGAGCAACAGAGAGGAATAAGAAGAGACATACTGCTTTTGTCATGGCTAGTAAATTCCGATGAAAACTGCAAAAATGTATATTTTTGATAACCCTATATTTGTCAAGGAATAATTCATCATACCAGTACATCAATTCCTCTGTAGTGTAGCTTCAGTGTCACTGTTGTTATGTATCTGAACAACATTTACAGTCCCATTATTAATATTGCCTCAGTGGTGACAAAACCCTAAGTAACAGGTGTGGTTGTCATTGTCAACCCTTCAAAAATATTCAGCCTGATATGAAATAGATCACAAGTTAATTCAGCCCAAAGTGGGTATCTGTACAAAACATAGGCAGTCAATACAGACACATGGGCTAAGCAATAACAAATAAGTGCTTAAGTGCTCAATATGGCTTGTAACAAGCACATTTGCAGCAGCCTAAAAGTTAAGTAAGGTCATATGTAAATAAGGCAAGTGGCAAGATCTGGTTCATTGCCGTATACTGGGAAGTACGACACCGTCATGAAGGAAGTATGTGTACAAACCACTAGTGAGAACAACACTGCAACACAGTCAAATGTGTGTGCTCTTAAGCACACATACGTCTTGTATGTCTGCTTCTGCAAAACAGCTTGTATTAATCACAAACATTTACAATTAAAGTACAGAAACTGTTTTGTTGTCTTGCTTGTGGATGCCAAGGAGTTGGTGGTTCTATGACGGAGAGCAATATAATAAGGTATACGTGTAGTGTTTGATAAACCTCTTTTACTTATCTTGAATTCCACTAGCAAAATCCAGACCACAGAAACTGCTTTGCCACCCTGCTTCTGAATGCCAAGGAATTGGTGGATTCTGTGCAGAGAGCAAAATAATCCCAGTGGCCATACTTTAACTAAGCGCTTTGTTAGAGGTTGCTTCCTATCGGCTGAAGGCTATACTACTTTCCTACTTGATGTCCCGAGCAAAAGTGGCCGAGCAGACGCTAGAGACTTGTTGCAAGCCGCAGAGCGGCGCTAGTCTCGACTTGTGGGTCCAGTGATACTAGTACGGACCGTGGTCGATAACTGCAACCCCTAACAAGTGTGGTATTGAATGTTGATGCCACACAGATAAAGTCCTTGAGACAGGCTGAGTTGGCATATATTGAGCAATAATAGGGGCTGAGTGTCAAGGCACAAAGATTAGGCTAGACAGTCAGAACTAACTGAACTGACAGATGCAACATGCAGTGTGCTTTAAGTCGGATCTGTGGCAGCACTGGTTATGTGGGCTGAGAAGACTGTCTTGCAGCCGGCCACAGATTGCTGGTACAGTCACATGGTTGCTTCCAACATGTAAACATGCACATGTGGTTTCAGTACTGAATGATTCCACAAAAACTAATAGCACCTGCCTCTTCTGGAAATACACAGATCAAAAGACTTTTGACCTCATGGTTAAAACAATACTCTGAATGATTGCTGAATAACTCGCATGTCATTTCTGAAGGACACTGTTTGTAGGTTTGGTTGGGAAATGCTGAGATGCAGATTGCGGTCTCTGTGCACCCATATGTTGTCAGTTAATTCACTGAAAACACAGCAGTCAATTGAATGATGAACAAAGATAGTCCCACATTAAGTATATATGTAAATCAGTGAGCTAGCCAATATTGTCAGAACATAACAATGAAGCTCAAATCACAGTCCAAAAATAAACCAATTACCGCAGGGTCGTCCATCAGTTGTCAGAATGGGCATTGGCTCTTTGACAAGTGACAGGGCAGTCTGCAGCCACCCTGAAATGTATTGCAGTTGTTTTGTTTTGTCACATGACCAGGTGGCAGCAGATGTTTCTTTTGCACCACACTTACCGGACTCTGTGGGTGTATTCATAATTATATCGTTTGATCCATTGATATGTCATGTGGGATTACAATGGTATTTTCAGAACATAATATGGCTAAGGAAATGCTCAACAATTTCAGTAGTAGGTGCAAAATGAAAAATCATGCTTGTTTAGAAGCAGCGTACTATCAGAGTTAGAAGAATGAGTTCCTTTTCCATAAAGCTTGTGCTTGTGTGTGTGGTACCAGTTGGGTCTGTCAGTAGATTGGGTTTCACTAGGCATTGTGCACTCAAGAGGTATGGAAAGGGGAGGCTGGCAAAGTGTATAGGTGACAGTGTAGTTGGTTGTGGTGGAATCACTCATGGAAAATTTCCTGTATTAGTTGGTGTTAGAGCTGCACCTTTTTTTAAATTGAAGTCAGCTGGTAGGTATACTTGCTTAAAGGAAGTCCCTCTATCTAAGGGCTCACATTCAGAGCATGTCACGTTTCCAAGTAGAGAAGGAATTAGTATAATTTATCAAAATATAAGAGGTATTAGAGATAATGTTAGTGAACTGCTTATAGATGTTGACTTGAGATTATTAGTATGTCAGAGCACCACTTAAATAATTTGACAATTCAGAGGCTTCTTTTACCAGGGTACAGATTAGCTGGCTGTTTTTCAAGGAGTTCCTTTCGGGGTGAGGTAGTGGCTATGTACGTAAAAAACAGTATTCCATTGAGTCCATAGGCGTATCACAGCACTGCACTAAACAGGTATTTGAATGTTGTGCAGGGGCAGTTGAATTTAGTGAAACTAAACTTGTAATGGTTGTTGTTTGTAGGTGCCCTAATTCTGACTTCAGAGTGATTCTGCTCAAGCTAGAGAGGGTTGTTAATTCACTTTGTAGGAAGTACCAGAAATTATTTATATGTGGTGACTTCAATATTAATTTTGTATATGATAGTGTAAGAAAAAGGATGTTGGTAGATCTCCTAAATTCATATGATCTGATGCAGACTGTGTTTTTTCCAACTAGGGTGCAAAGGAACAGTAGCACAGCCATAGACAATATTTATATTCATTCTTCATTACTAGATGGTCATTCTGTTAGTAAAAGGGTGAATGGCTTGTCAGACCATGATTCCCAAGTTTTAACACTAAAAGGTTTTTGTACTCAGATGTCACATGTAATTACAAGCTAATGCAACAGCAATAGAGAGTTTTTTAAACCTTGTCAAGGAACAAGAGTGGCAGGATGTTTATAGTGCCAATAACACAGATGATAAATATAATGCTTTCCTTAGCACATTTCTCATGCTCTTTGAGAGTTGATTTCTGTTAGAATGTTGCTAAACGGGGTACTAGTAGTAATAGGCAGCTCGGGTGGCTGACTAGTGGGATAAGGATATCATGTAGAACACAGAGGGAATTATATCAGAATGTTGGAAGTAGTCACATTCAAGCTATAGTAGCCCATTACAAATAGTATTGTAAGGTGCTTAAAAATGTCATTAGGAAGGCAAAAAGTATGTGGTATGCAAATAGAATAGCTAATTTGCAGGATAAAATTAAAACCATGTGGTCAGTTGTGGAGAAAGTGTCTCGTCAGCAGCACAAGATCGATGATATAAAGTCAGTTCGTAGTAAAAATATTTCTGTTACTGATAAATCAGATACATGTACAGTATTTAACAATCATTTTCTCAGCGTTGCTGGTGAATTAAGTAAAAATTTAGTTTCTACAGGGAATCATATAACTTTCTTGGCAAATGCCTTTCCGAGATTGATGTTCGAAATACTCCTCTGTGATACAGCCAAGGGGGAGTTTGAGTCAGTAATTAAATCACTGAAGACTAAGGACTCTCATGGTTATGATGGAGTGCCTAGCAGAATATTAAAGTACTGTGCTGCACATGTTAGCCCTGTACTTAGCCATATTTGTAATTTTCCCTTTAGGAATGGTCAGTTTCCTGTACAATTAAAGTACTCAGTAATAAAGCTGCTTTACAAAAAGGGAGAAAGGGATAATGTAGACAATTTTAGACCTATTTCTATGCCATCAGTGTTTGCTAAAATTATTGAAAAAGCTGTATATGTAAGAACAGTTGATCATTTTATACCCATGATTTGCTATCAAATGTACAGTTGGCCTTTAGAAGTCAGTTTAAGAACTGAAAATGCTATATTCTCTTTTCTCTATGAGGTACTAGATGGGTTAAATAAAAGGTTTCGAATGCTAGGCACATTTTTTGATTTAACTAAGGGGTTTGATTGTGTTTATCACAAAATATTGCTCCCGAAGTTGGGCCATTACAGAATATGGGGAGTAGCTCCCAATTGGTTCACGTCTTACTTTAGCCACAGACAGCAAAAGTTCCTTATTCACAATGTTGAGAATGGCTGTGATGGTGGGGTCTGAGTGGGGTATGGTCAAGTGAGGGGTGCCCCAGGGATCAGTGTTGGGTGCATTCCTGTTTCTTATTTATATAAATGATATGCCCTCTAGTTTTATGGGTAACCCTAAAATATTTCTGTTTACTGATGACATTAGCTTGGTAGTAAAGGATGTTGTGTGCAACATTGGCTAGGTTTCAAATAGTGCAGTTCATGACCAAAGTTCATGGCTTGTAGAAAATAAACTAATGCTAAATGACAGTAAGACTCAGTCTTTACGGTTTCTAACACACAATTCAACAAAACCTGACATTTTAATTTCACAGAACAAGCATATAATTAGTGAAACTGAACAGTTCAAATTTCTAGGTGTTCAGATAGATAGTAAACTGTAGTGGAAAGCCCATGTTCAGGATCTTGTTCAAAGACTTAATGCTGCCATTTTTACTATTCGAACAGTATCTGAAGTGAGTGATCGTTCGACACGAAAATTAGTCTACTTTGCTTATTTTAATTTGCTTATGTCATATGGTATTATATTTTGGGGTAACTCTTCCCATTATAAAAGGATATTTTTGGCTCAGAAACAGGCGGTTTGGGCAATAAGTGGTGTAAGTTCACGAACCTCTTCTTGACCCCTGTTCACGAGTCTGGGTATTTTGACATTGGCCCCTCAGTATATATATTCCTTACTGTCATTTCTTGTTAACAATATTAGCTTATTCCCAAGAATAAGCAGCTTTCACTCAGTTAATACTCACAGAAATAAAACCTGCATTTGGATTGGACTTCCTTAACTCTTGTGCAGAAAGGTGTGCAGTATACTGCTGCATCCATTTTCAATAAGCTACCATTTGAATTAAAAAATCCTAGCAGTAAGCCATGTGCCTTCAAATCGAAGCTGAAGAGTTCCCTCATGGGTCATTCTTTCTATTCTGTCGAGGAGTTCCTTGAAATATTAAGCTGATTCTTGTTGTATTGTGGATTGCATTTACTTAAACTTATGGATTGACTTTTTTCAGGTTCATAAACATTTTATTTTTATTTGTTATTACTTTTATGTTGTAATTTCATGTACTCACATGTTCAGTGACCTTGTATATTTGCTCCTCAATTTGGTCCTACAGAACTTGACGTGTAAATAAAAATAAATAAATTTTCACAGTGAGGACAGTGTTGTATTCATTATGGCATGTTTGTTGTCATATAAGTGTTTTTTCAATTTCAACCCATGAAGAACATTTGACAGTACTGGTACAGCTTGTGTTTCAAATATACCCCTTTGTTAACTTGTTAAGCATTAACGTAAATGGATGCATCCATTTCTAATAAAAACTCAGCACTGAAGAATAAAGAAATAAAAGTAAACATGTCATTTTGTATATGAATTTGTTTGTATTTTATCATAATTTATCCAAATCCTTCTATTTCAATGATGAAATAATAGACTGATGTTTTGATATTCAGCATTTTAACATAAATGACACTGCTGTGATACTAAAAGTGCAAAATTAACTGGAAAAGAAATTTTGTCATCTGCAAATGTACTTACATAAAGGAATATTGTAGGTTTAATAAACATAGATTCTTTTGAATCTGGATTATAATAAGTAATGTATTGTTTGATTAATTTGAGCATTAGTTTTCATAGTTTCAGGAAACTGATATATTGTTTTTGTTTTTATAGGTATGTACACTTGCAGAATTCCTTCTGGATGCTGTATCTCTTGAGGCATATATGGACACCACGAGTGAGCATTTACCAGGACTCTTTCTTCACATTATTTGCAAGTTAACAGAGCATTGTGATAATCTCTCAGCAGAAGATATAGCACGTTCTCTCCAACTGTGTGCAAAAATACTTTCAAAAGTGCAGCCCTCAGTGGTAGCGGTTAGTTCACTAAATGGGAAATCAGCAAGTGATCAGATAGACACAACCATTAACCAAATATGTAGCCCCATAGAGCACAGCAAGTCTTTACCAGATATTACTGATAAAAGCAAAAAATCAAGAACCAGTGGTAAGGGTTCAAACAAAAACAAGAAATCAAAGTTTCGCTTGAGACAGTCTGGTGAGAAAAATGAAGTCATTGATGAAATTAGTCCTGTTGTAGTAACAGTGAGTTCCAATTCTCAAGAAAATTTATGTGAAGAAAGGACAGTTGATGAATCTGCTGCTGAAGTTACAGTCAATGGACATCTGAACATTAGTATTAGTAGTTCAGGAAAACTCAGTCCCAATCTGTCTTACGGAAGTGCAGCACAGCAAACAGATACTGAAACTAGTTTGATGGGAAGTGAAGCTGATATAACTAGTCAGTCAGTTTCAGAAGAGTCGTCTGAACCTCCTTTATTGCCTTCAAAACAGCAGTCACTGCTTGAAGAGTGCTTAAAACAGTATAAAATATTCTATGTGAAGTTTATGTGTAATAAACGGTTAATGGGCTGTGATGTGGAATCTCTCTTCAAACAACTTATTATTCATCCACAAGAAACAGATGATGAAAGGACTGAAAAGCTTATATGTATTTTGAATAGGTGTTTGGAAAGCAATGATCACAGTTGTCAGTTCTGCGAAGAAATTACAGAGCTGGAAAAACATAACTATTCTACTCTATCAGGAAGAAATGACAATAGAAGGAAAATATACTTTTGCAAGTCTAATGCCCAAGAGTGGGAATCACCTGTAAAAGTATCATGCAATCTCTTGGTGGAACTGTCCACATTTCCCACTTACTGTCTTCCAGAAACACCGATAGACGAGCCAACAGGTAAAATACTGTGCTTTTTACTTCAGTTGATTTTACTAATACATGTACAGCCTCGATTGCTTGAGGCAATCGCTATAGTACATCTGTATGTTCAAAGTAATAGTTTTTTGTGTTGAACCTAAACAGCTGTTGTAAAATATTGATGATTAGTTGATATTTATTTGATCTACATAAGAGAGTTGCAGCGATAGCTGTCACTCAGTAAATTTGTGAAGTTTACAGACAAGATGAACTGCAGTTGAACCACTGAAAGAATGTCATTGACAACCAGCGATTGCGTTGCCAATGGTACTATGCTGCTGTTTGTTGTTACGATGTGTCGGTAGCCTAACTACGAATATCACACCAGAAAATTGTAGAGCTGTTGCGATGTCCGACTGCTGAAGGTTGAAAAAACTCTTATAGCCTTGAGGGATCAAACCATACTCTCATCACGGTTAAAAAGAAAAGGTTTAGAAATGTATGTTGAGTTAAAGATTACAATGTTTCAGTATTTAAATACACATTTTAATGCATAGGTGCACCTCTTACCTGCATCTTATGGGAGAGAGTGGACTCCACAGTCTTCAATATGTTCACTCTTATTAGCCATATCTCCTATGTCACTGTCGCCATCTTCCCTGCTGTTGCTGCTGCCACTGCTGTTACTGCTCCTGCTGCCATCGTACTCTAATGTTGTTACTGACTCTTACACTCCTTGTTCCAGTGCACCTTCTTGTTGCAATGTCTGTTCTAAGATGTGCCACCTATCTGTGACAGTACTGTTCCATTTTGTGGGAGTAATACTGCCCAATGCCTCATGCACAAAAAATTTGATGTGTCTTAATTTATTACTATTATTTCTATCTGCAAAACATGATTTCAACTGAGCCCAGATAAGTTATATTGCACTGAAATGGCAATGATATCGTAGAAGGTGCAACACTATCTGGCCGTTTTCTTCTGCAATTTTGTCACTATCATAAATGATATTAAGTGATTTATGCTCTTTCATGATTTTGCTTTTCTCATTTCCCTATCAAATGAATATGTGCCATTCTTTTCTAGCTGGTTTGCTATGTTCACTCTTCCTGCTGCTTCATGGAGGGGCTGTATTTAATTAAGAGTAGTATTGTGCATAATTGACTATTGTAGTGGAGTTCTTTTCTATGTGTGGAATCAAAGAGTGTATGAACTACTCTTCAAATTTAGTTGCCATCATTTCTTCATGGTAGTTCTCAGATTTCTTTGATGCAAATAACGACAAAGCCTTTGCAGTAAACTCACTGATTGCTCCACCATGTAAAAGAATGAGCTGCTGCCTTTTCCACCCTCATGCAGTATCATCAGTCCATACAGCTGATCTGAAATGATCAGCATTTACTCACATTTTGTACAACCAAATGATTTTGTTTGATTTGTAGTTAGACACTAACCGCAAAATATGGCATCTTCAGACAATGACATCCTCCTGTTCAACCAGAACTCTTCTTCCAGAAAATGTTTTCCATCAGAACCCTGTCTTCTTTAGTACCACTGAAAGGCTGGTTTTTCCTCCGAAAAACAGTTCACTATCTCATAGTGAGAGAAACAGCTTCCTTTAGGCGGACTACTCTTTCCATGTGTAATAGTCATACGTATTTCGCCAAATAGCGTCCTTTTGAAACTTATCGAGTTCCGTCATTTTAGTAGCACAAACGCTAGTTTTTCCTGGAGTCGAAAGTGCAGCAGTTGGTTCCTGTAGATCTCCACCACACCACTCCTTCAGTATTTCCTTTACAGAGGTCGTTCTAATTTTCAGAGCTGCAGCAACTCATTCAGTGATGTTCAGCAACGATATAACATGCTCACTGTTATTCCTTTCGTCCTAAAGGTAACATTATATATATGAGCTCACAAGATTGACGCTGTAAGATAACACCCCTGCCTACTTTCCTGCAGCCTGAGAAAGAGACCATATCACATCCATTTGAAATTACGAGGAAGACGTCTTAGAGCACATGATAACATGAACCGATTTGGTTACTCAATCCGTGACAGAGGATAAGTACGGGACAGACACTTTGCAGCCACTGAGAGCTACCATGCATGACTGTGAGTTGTAAGGTAGCAATGTGGGACTGTCACCATGGCAACATTAATTAATTCCAGAGCTTGGTTTGGCGTTAAAGTGTCCCCTCCAGACAGTGAGCTACATTTGTGTGAAGTGTCAGTGATGTTCTTCCTGCAGGCTGACAATACGTAGAGTCCTTGTGTATGATATCTCTCTTTAGTCTGAACCTATGAGACCTCAGCTATATTCATTCTGTTGCATCATGCTTCATGTGTATATAAATCTTGATAGTGTAACAAAAATATGGAAGGGATAGATTGCTATTCTCCCTTCCACATGACCTAGTCACATGTGGCCAAATACTCCAAGGATCTCATTGAAGCCTTCACAGACTGAAATTACCCTCCCAGACTAATCCAGCAACAAATCTCCTTTACCTTGCTTCACCAGTCCTATACCATCCCCCACATATACACTGTCTGGCCACAAGGAAGCACTCCTCTTGGAACTCAGTACCACACAAGACTGGATTAGTTTAGTCACATTCTCTGCAACAGTGTTGACTATCTCTCTTCCTACCCTGAAATGAAAAATATCCTCCACACTATCCTTCCCACCTCTCCCACAGTGGGATTCTGCCGCCCACACAACTTATGCAATATCCTTGTTTATAGCTACTCCACCCTGCTCCCAACCTGTTATGTCTTGGCCCATATCCCTGCAATAGACCCAGATGGAAGACCTGTGCCATACGTCCCCCCTCTACTACCTACTCCAATTCTGTCACTGATATCACTTACCCCATCAAAGCCAAGTCCACATGCGAAAGCAGACAAGTGATTGCCAACTTAGTTGCAATCACTGCAATGCATTCTACGTGGGCATGACAACTAAAAAGCTGCCTGTCCACACGAATAACCACTGCCAAACTATAGCCAAGAGACAGCTGGACAACCAGTTCCTGAACATGCTGCCCAAAACGATGTGTTAGTCCCTGTCACTTCCACTTGCCTATCCCCTTCCTTGTTCCTTACTCTAGTACTGCACACACTTTGCACCCCTCAGTACACGTACATAGTTCTCTCCTCTCTACTGTGCACAGCCTTCTAATGCTGCTCCTAACAGTAGAGATGGGAAAAACATGCTGGTTAAAACTAATACCAGTATTTTTTGGTATTTGTTTGGTCATAGTTGTAACAGTTTGTTTTTTCATTTTTTACATGTAAGCAGGTACAAAAACAGGCATATAATTTGCCATAGCAGCAGTGCTAGAAGTTTTGTAAATTTTTTAAAAAAAGAATGTAATTTTTATTCTTAAAATCTCGATTGCTTTGAAATAAAATGTCATTATCGAAAATGGGAAAATTGATCAGTGCTATTTTAATGATGATGCCAACGGCTAGAAAGGAACAACAAATGTATGACGTTGCTACATGGTGTTGTGTTTTAGATGGTATGCATGTACATGCAGTGTTCAAGACTTTCCCATATACAATATAGATTCTCATTTTGTCCTTTTACATCAGTTGTATTGCAGAATGGCATCATCTGTAGTTTGGGAGTATTTTATGAAATGTGGTAGCAATGAAGTACAGTGCTTCATTTGCTTTAAAGGACGAAAAGTGGGCATGGTACAATAGAACTGTGACATTATATAAGGAGAAACCATACACAGTGTTCCTAGGAAGAGAAGGTAAATTTGACTGACATACCTATAACTTCATTGATGTGCTATAAACTTTATATATAAACTTAGCCCTTAATTTTTTGGTTGCTTCAGAGTGAAAAATTGATACCATTCAAAAATGATGATGCAGGAAGGTCAACAAAATGTGACATTTAGCTCTCACCATCACCATGTCCATCTCCTTCATCTTTACCATCTTTGCTAGAGACATTGAGACTGATGTCTGCCTCAGGCTCCACCCCATGTAGATCAAGATTTTCTGCTCCTTCCCTTTCATTAGAATTTTTCAATCTTTGCTCAACATCTATATTTACTACTGAAAATAACAGCATCAAAAAACCGAAAATCACTTATTTTGTAAACTGATTATTTTGAGCAGTTTTAAAGAGTATGTTAAACTGAAGAGAGGGAAAAAATAGTAAAAGTAAAACCAGTTGTTTCAGTGATTACCTCTATCCCTACCTAGCAGCTCTGTCCCATCATATCTGTGCCCATACAGCCAGCATTAGCATATTCTCCCACCCCTACCCTGATACTGCACCCCTTCCGTGCCCCATGCATCTTCCTTACTCCAACTATCCAAACCTGTTAGATTGTTGCTCATGTCAGACACAGGTGCAGTCAGGACTTTGTGCTCAGAGACAGTGGCATGGGTGTATGAGTTGTTATTGTTGAGTGAATGTGTGTGTTTTTTATATCTGAAGAAGGACTTTGTCCAAAAGCTGATATATTTCTAGCATTCTTTTTCACTGTGTCTGTCTGTGACTCAGCGCCCCATCTGTGTAGTGAGTGCAATCTGCGCTTTCCATATTGTTGTTATTATATCCTGGACTGTCCACTGTTCAAATCTTGATCGTGATATTTTAACAGCATCTGTCATATGAAACTGAAATTTATACTGCGTGCCAGTAAAACAGAAATGAGCATATGAAAGTACTCAAATGGAGTCCAATTTTGTTAGTTATCAGAATGTTGTGCTAACTGAAATTCACATCCCAGAAGGATGCATCAGAAGTTTGTTATAGCCTGATCTAGTGAAGGGAGGCCCTCATGGAGGTAAATTCAATTTTAATCAAGTATGGGAATTAAAAACGGCAGCTGAACAGTTTGTGCACCTACTCACGCAGTAAGCCAGTATGCTAACAGTCGTGGTAGTGAGAAATCCACATTGTTTCTCGTACAAATAAGGTAGCTGTTCAAAATGAGCTGCACAATTGATATCGCCAAGCAAAAAGTCTCAAAGCTGTTGACATTCATTGCAAACTTTTGTGCTATATGTAGACAGGACAGGACAAGTGAAGGTGTTGTATGTCAATAGTGCCATTCATTATGGTGACAGAAGTGGCCATTTGTTTGTAGTCATCAATGAAATGGTACAGACAGTTGATGAAAAATTCCTGATAATTAGCATTTCATGATATCTCAAGTTTTGGACAACTTTTTGTAGATTTGTCAGTGTTGTGCACAGGGGATTTAAACTTCTCTGCTCTTTGGATTCCGAAACTCCTTCCTTGTAATCTCAAAACTGTGTGGATGAGTGTTTTCATGACTTTCTTTTTCGTATAGTGTTGAAGCAGAAAGCCTACTGACAGTTTTATTCTTGATGACCAAACCTGGGCTTCCTGCGTTAAACCAGGGATGAAACAACAGTCATTGATGAGGGGGCGGGGGGCTTCCATTTCACTCAACAAATTGAAAAAAGCACACCATATTTTATCATCCAGACATGTTGTGACTACCACATTTTGGGATGCCAAAGGGACCATGTTTGTGTATTGTATGGGATGTGCAAGGACAGTCAATTCTGAAGTGTACTGTCAAACATTAAGAGAATGGAAAAGAACCATTCAAAACAAATGCCACAGTCTCTTGACCACCAATGTCGTTTTCACGGCAATGTTCAGCCACATTCTACCCAGCAAACATAAGAATTGTTGCCTCAGTTCAAGTATGACTTGTTTAATGACCCTTACAGCCTAGTTGTGGCTCCAAGTGATTTTCACCACTTCATGCATATGAGAAAGTGGCTTGGCTCCCAACATTTGGATTTTTATAAAGAACCTCAAGAGCTGTCATGAGTTGATTGCAATCTCAGGGGGTGAAATTTTATGCAAAGGAATTTATCAACTCAAGTTATGTGCTTAAATTTGAATGATGATAATATAGAGAAGTAATTTAGATTTGCTTCCAATATTCTAGTTACTCATTTACTGGGATTTAAAACTTTTCCAGCATACATATTGTTCCACAAATTTGAGCACACCCTCTCCTCTACATATTTTTTATTTTAATAACGAGTTTTATGAGAATCAGATGGTGTCGCCATGGGGAGTCCTTTGTCTTCCCTGGTGGCCACGCAGTGGCTAGCACACTGGACTCGCATTCAGGAGGACGACGGTTCAATCCCGCGTCCGGCCATCCTGATTTAGTTTTTCTGTGATTTCCCTAAAATCGCTCCAGGCAAATGCCGGGATGGTTCCTTTGAAAGGGCACAGCCGACTTCCTTCCTCTTCCTTCCCTAATCCGATGAGACCGATGGCCTTGCTGTCTGGTCTCCTCCCCCAAAAACAACCAACCAACCAACCTGGTGGCCAATCAATCTATGGAAGATTTTGAGGAGTGAGCACTCCTCTTAGCAACTTTTAAACCAATAGTATTCTGGTGATATGTGGATGATACTTTTATAGGTCAGCCTCATGGTTTGGATCGTCTGTGAGAGTTGCTACAACATCTGAACTTCATACATGAAAACAAAATTTACTATGGAGTTGGAGAAGGAGGGTTGACTGCCGTTTTTAGACGTCTTGGTGCGATGTAAGAGCGATGGAACACTTGGTCTTTCAGCATATAGAAAGCCCACTCACACAGACCTTTACTTGCAAGCTGCTAGTTACCACCACCCAGTACAAATGATGGGTGTTTTGAAGACCTTGATCCACCGAGCCCACGTCATCCCTGACACCGATAGTGTGCAAATGGAACTGGAGCCCCTGCAGACTATTTCTGAAAATGGGTATTCATTCCAGCTAGTGGAGAGAGCGCTGCAGACCTGTAAACGACAGAGCAAGAACAGGAAGTGGCTTTTAAAACGATTCCCTATTTACCATATATTGGTAATATTTCAGCGCAAATAGGCAGAATACTAAGAAAATATTGCCACATAGAAGAAGGTGTAATTAGGTGAATGACAAATACTAACTTCCCTTAACGAAGGTTTATTCAGCACTTGCACATAACAAGAGCGTGGAGCGAACTGCCTTCGACCAGATCACATACGTTGTATATACAGTTACAGAACATTCTAGCACAATAATTCTTGACATTTGTGGATACTTCTAGAATGTACTGGAACCAAATATAGAAATTAAAATTTTACAGTTCAGGTGAGTTTTCAACTGATGCAACAGTCTAGTATCATAACTACTACACCACAGTGACTGTGCTACTCAGCTTCTTCTGCGACATTGCTTCCTCCTTAAGAGAACAGTGTCTCGGTGTTAAGTCCTTCTAGTCCGGGAACAAGTCATCGGTCCTGCATACTCTGACTCCCGATTGCTGATGTTCGCCCTGGCGGTGATCTTCTTAGAACTTCCTTTGTTGCTACACTCTTCTTCACCTTTCCGCTTGTTGCCTGTTGCTGGAGCTTCAAATTTACCCTGGGTTGCAGGATCCATATAGGGCTTCATTTGAAGGACGTGGACCGCACCTCTGATCTTTCATCTTCTTATGTTGGAGTTGAAATCCTCAACTTCATAAATAACATCAGGCAACTGTTTTACAACCTTATAAGGTCCAAAGTAGTGCCTGAGGAGCTTCTCAGAGAGACCAACCTTCCGAATAGGAGTGAAGATCCAGACGAGGTCACCAGGCTGGTAGACAACAGGGCAGTGACTCGCGTCATACCATCGGCAATCGTTTTCTTGAGCCTGCAGCGTGCGGAGTCTTGTTTGGCGGTGTTGTAGGCAAATGTCACGAAAGGTAGCACCTCATCCCAGTTGCTCTGCTCAACATTGACGAACGTCCGCCAAGGTCTTATTAATGCATTCAGTAAGCCCGTTAGTTTGCGGATGTTAGGCAGTCGTCATGTGATGAGTAATGTTGCACTGACAGTTTATCTCTGTCACAACTTTGTCTCTGTAAAAAACTTTCCCTTGATCCGTAATTAACGACCTTGTGGCACCGTGTTTTAATACAATGTCTTCCACAATGAATTTGGCTACCTTGAATGCTTTGGCTGTTTTCACAGCTTTTGCAATGGCATAGCATGTCAGATAATCAGTGCAAGCAATAATCCACCTATTGCCACTAGCAGACGTTGGAAATCGTCCGAGGAGGTCAATCCCAAATGCTGGAAAGGCGTTTCTGCTGAAGGAATTGGTATGAGTTGGCGGTTCTTTCTGAGGAACTGCCTTTCTCCTCTGGCAGTCTCGACAGTGCAACACATAGTGACGGACACCTCTAAATAAACCTGGCCAGAAAAATCTCTTGCAGATCCTATCATATGTCTTAACAAATCCTAAATGTCTGGGCTCAAGTGTGTCATGGAATTTCTGTAGAACATCTAAGTGCATGTGTTTAGGAGACACTGGTAGCCACCTCTTTCCAAATGGATCAAAGTTTTTCTTCCAAAGTAATCCATTAACTACCTTAAATTGTCCTTTCACATCCTCTGACCGATTTTAGGCAAGCATAATTTGAGATATCATGGCATCGTCCTGCTCAGCAGAGAGATCCTGAAGTGCAGCTTGACAGTCACTGTCTTCATCCTATCTTCATCAAAGTCTTGATGGTCGGTGTTTTCTTCCACTTTTGTACGCTATGGTAATGTCATACTTTTGAATATGTAGTGCCCACCTGGCGTGTTGTCCCGTTGGATCCTCAAGACCTGTCAACCAACAAAGTGAATGATGATCTGTAACAACTTTGAATGGCCTTCCATAGAGATACTGTAGATATTTGCACATGACCTGGATCACAGCAAGACATTATCTTTCTGTAGTTAGTAGTTTCTCTCGGCTTTTGTAAGTGTCCTAGAAGCATAGGCTATGACCCTCTCTTTTCCATCCGAAATTTGCACCAGAACAGCACCGATCCCATACCCACTGGTATCTGTGTGTAGTTCTGTAGGTGCCCTATCATACAGACCAAGTACAGGGTCAATCGTCAGACGTTTTTGCAGCACATCAGAAGAATCTTGTTGAGCACCACCCCAGATAAATTTAACATCGGCTTTTAACAACTCTTGGAGTGGCCTGGCCTTGATACAAAAGTCTTTGATAAAACGACGGTAATAAGAACATAATCTAAGGAAGCTTCTCACATCTCTAATACTTTAGGGAGTAGGAAATTCCGTTATAGATCTCACCTTTTCTGGGTCTGGCCGCACACCTTCATTTGACACAAGGTGTCCAAGTATTTTGATTTCTTTTGCTCCAAAGAGACACTTTCTTCGATAAGTTTCAGTCCACCTTGTTGGAGACACTTAAGAACAGCCCTCAGTCTTTTTACGTGTTCATCAAATGTCTCTGAGAACACTATAATGTCATCTAAATAACAAACATATATCGTCCACTTCAGGTGACTTAGAAGATTATCCATCATCCGTTCAAAAGTTGTGAGTGCATTACACAAACAAAATGGCATTACCTTAAACTCATACAGGCCCTCAGGGATGATAATGTAGTTTTCTCATGATCAGCCTCACCTACTTCAATTTGCCAGTATCCTCAGTACATGTCCATGGTTGAGAAAAACTTCGCCCCCTTCAGACAATCTAGTGTATCATCAATTCGTGGAAGGGGATAAACGTCGTTTTTAGTTATCTTATTAAGCTTCCTGTAATCAACACAATTTTTCCCGAGGGCATGCAGCTTTACTGTATGATTAAATGATGATGGCGTCATCTTGGGTAAAATATTCCGGAGGTAAAATAGTCCCCCATTCGGATCTCCGGGCGGGGACTACTCAAGAGGATGTAGTTATCAGGAGAAAGAAAACTGGCGTTCTACGGGTCGAAGTGGGGAATGTCAGATCCCTTAATCGGGCAGGTAGGTTAGAAAATTTAAAAAGGGAAATGGATAGGTTAAAGTTAGATATAGTGGGAATTAGTGAAGTTCGGTGGCAGGAGGAACAAGACTTCTGGTCAGGTGACTACAGGGTTATAAAGACAAAATCAAATAGGGGCAATGCAGGAGTAGGTTTAATAATGAATAGGAAAATAGGAATGCGGGTAAGCTACTACAAACAGCATAGTGAACGCATTAATGTGGCCAAGATAGATACGAAGCCCACACCTACTACAGTATTACAAGTTTATATGCCAACTAGCTCTGCAGATGACGAAGAAATTGAAGAAATGTATGATGAAATAAAAGAAATTATTCAGATAGTGAAGGTAGACGAAAATTTAATAGTCATGGGTGACTGGAATTCGTCAGTAGGAAAAGGGAGAGAAGGAAACATAGTAGGTGAATATGGATTGGGGCTAAGAAATGAAAGAGGAAGCCGCCTTGTAGAATTTTACACAGAGCATAACTTAATCATAGCTAACACTTGGTTTAAGAATCATGAAAGAAGGTTGTATACATGGAAGAACCCTGGAGATACTAAAAGGTATCAGACAGATTATATAATGGTAAGACAGAGATTTAGGAACCAGGTTTTAAATTGTAAGACATTTCCAGGGGCAGATGTGGACTCTGACCACAATCTATTGGTTATGACCTGTAGATTAAAACTGAAGAAACTGCAAAAAGGTGGGAATTTAATGAGATGGGACCTGGATAAACTGAAAGAACCAGAGGTTGTACAGAGTTTCAGGGAGAGCATAAGGGAACAATTGACAGGAATGGGGGAAAGAAATACAGTAGAAGAAGAATGGGTAGCTCTGAGGGATGAAGTAGTGAAGGCAGCAGAGGATCAAGTAGGTAAAAAGACGAGGTCTAGTAGAAATCCTTGGGTGACAGAAAAAATATTGAATTTAATTGATGAAAGGAGAAAATATAAAAATGCAGTAAATGAAGCAGGCAAAAAGGAATACAAACGTCTCAAAAATGAGATCGACAGGAAGTGCAAAATGGCTAAGCAGGGATGGCTAGAGGACAAATGTAAGGATGTAGAGGCTTATCTCACTAAGGGTAAGATAGATACTGCCTACAGGAAAATTAAAGAGACCTTTGGAGATAAGAGAACGACTTGTATGAATATCAAGAGCTCAGATGGAAACCCAGTTCTAAGCAAGGAAGGGAAAGCAGATAGGTGGAAGGAGTATATAGAGGGTCTATACAAGGGCGATGTACTTGAGGACAATATTATGGAAATGGAAGAGGATGTAGATGAAGATGAAATGGGGGATACGATACTGCGTGAAGAGTTTGACAGAGCACTGAAAGACCTGAGTCGAAACAAGGCCCCCGGAGTAGACAACATTCCATTGGAACTGCTGACGGCCTTGGGAGAGCCAGTCCTGACAAAACTCCACCATCTGGTGAGCAAGATGTATGAAACAGGCGAAATACCCTCAGACTTCAAGAAGAATATAATAATTCCAATCCCAAAGAAAGCAGGTGTTGACAGAAGTGAAAATTACCGAACTATCAGTTTAATAAGTCACAGCTGCAAAATACTAACACGAATTCTTTACAGACGAATGGAAAAACTAATAGAAGCCAACCTCGGGGAAGATCAGTTTGGATTCCGTAGAAACACTGGAACATGTGAGGCAATACTGACCTTACGACTTATCTTAGAAGAAAGATTAAGGAAAGGCAAACCTACGTTTCTAGCATTTGTAGACTTAGAGAAAGCTTTTGACAATGTTGACTGGAATACTCTCTTTCAAATTCTGAAGGTGGCAGGGGTAAAATACAGGGAGCGAAAGGCTATTTACAATTTGTACAGAAACCAGATGGCAGTTATAAGAGTCGAGGGACATGAAAGGGAAGCAGTGGTTGGGAAGGGAGTAAGACAGGGTTGTAGCCTCTCCCCGATGTTATTCAATCTGTATATTGAGCAAGCAGTAAAGTAAACAAAAGAAAAATTTGGAGTAGGTATTAAAATCCATGGAGAAGAAATAAAAACTTTGAGATTCGCCGATGACATTGTAATTCTGTCAGAGACAGCAAAGGACTTGGAAGAGCAGTTGAACGGAATGGACAGTGTCTTGAAAGGAGGATATAAGATGAACATCAACAAAAGCAAAACAAGGCTAATGGAATGTAGTCGAATTAAGTCGGGTGGTGCTGAGGGAATTAGATTAGGAAATGAGACACTTAAAGTAGTAAAGTAGTTTTGCTATTTGGGGAGCAAAATAACTGATGATGGTTGAAGTAGAGAGGATATAAAATGTAGACTGGCAATGGCAAAGAAAGCATTTCTGAAGAAGAGAAATTTGTTAACATCGAGTATAGATTTAAGTGTCAGGAAGTCATTTCTGAAAGTATTTGTATGGAGTGTAGCCATGTATGGAAGTGAAACATGGACGATAAATAGTTTGGACAAGAAGAGAATAGAAGCTTTCGAAATGTGGTGCTACAGAAGAATGCTGAAGATTAGATGGGTAGATCACATAACTAATGAGGAAGTACTGAATAGGATTGGGGAGAAGAGAAGTTTGTGGCACAACTTGACTAGAAGACGGGACCGGTTGGTAGGACATGTTCTGAGGCATCAAGGGATCACCAATTTAGTATTGGAGGGCAGCGTGGAGGGTAAAAATCGTAGAGGGAGACCAAGAGATGAATACACTAAGCAGATTCAGAAGGATGTAGATTGCAGTAGGTACTGGGAGATGAAGAAGCTTGCACAGGATAGAGTAGCATGGAGAGCTGCATCAAACCAGTCTCAGGACTGAAGACCTCAACAACAATCAACACAAAAGCGCCAACTGCCATCCTTCTTCCTGTTGAGAACCACTGGTGACGACCCTGGGCTCTGCGAAGACTGAATGATGTCATTCTTCATCCTTTTCTCTACCTCGTCGCAAATTATTCGACGTTCCGTTGCTGACACACAGTATGCTCTCTGGCTTATTAGTTGATAGTCTCCAGTGCTAAACCAGTGCTTCACCGCTGATTTGTCTAATTGGTTCTTCACCTGTGGATTGAAGCATTCAGAGAACTCTTGAAGAATGGCAAATAGCTTCTTCTGTTGTTCCTTAGTGAGATCTGGTGATAGTCGAGCTGGAAGATCTTGTCTTGGAGTGGTATCGCGAATTTCGCCCACGGACTCAGCATGGAGGTTTCTATGACGCTCAGCTGTTCGACAGTTAACGGCTCAACGTTAGCTACGCACATGCATCTAGGAAGGATTTGCGGTTCTCATTGACAGTTAACTATCAACAATTCACCGAATCCATTCTTAAACGAGACGACAGAGGCTGGGATGATCAAGTTATTCTTCAGTGGTATGCTTCTCTTACATTGCACTACAAGATCCATGAGTTGATGCATGGCATGACACATGACAGTTATCCTTCTAGTGCTGACTGCAGGAATGATCACTTCATCCAGCACACATAGTCTCCAAACACTCGGATGCAGATCTTCCTGTCCACAGTATCTCATCTTGACCAGCATAATCTTCAAGTGACCACAATCTATAATTGCCTGAGAAGCTTTCAAAAAGTCCCATCCGAGAATGACATCATGACTACATCTTGTAAGAGGATGAATTCTAAGGGTTTTGTAAGGTCACTTATACCCATACAAATGACACATCTTCCTGTAGGTTTTACATATTTCCCATTAGCCACCTTCAGCAGAGATGTTTTGTTGTCGACGAATATGGTTTTCTGCAACTGGCGACGGTACTTCTCCAAAATGACTGAATATGATGCTCCAGAGTCCACAAGAGCTTGGACTGGTCAGCCATCCATGAGGATATCAACATAGTGTCCTATCATTTTTGTAGTGATCGACGGCAGAGGATTTTTCTCTTCAGCGGGCTCACCTCCAAGGAAGGTCGCACCCTTTAGTTTTCCAGGTTGCAGCGGCTAGGTTATCAACTGAAGCTTCTAAACAGCGATGGAGACCTTGATCGGCATGTTGAGGAGCGTCCTCTCCAGCAGCTAGCTTGCGGCGATGGCGACCTACATCGTCCTGCACCCAGATCTTCTTGTTCATCTTTGTCGTCCCGGAGCTGGCGTCGGCTAAGATCGGTCTGGTGTCTTGTGGCGCAGGTGTCATCAAATATCCGCTGCCTTT
This sequence comes from Schistocerca nitens, assembly GCF_023898315.1. Classification (NCBI taxonomy): domain Eukaryota; kingdom Metazoa; phylum Arthropoda; class Insecta; order Orthoptera; family Acrididae; genus Schistocerca; species Schistocerca nitens. The sequence continues at coordinate 1,144,799,127 of NC_064614.1, read as the reverse complement.
CTCGACAGTAGCGCACCACATGTCCTGGTCATCTGCAGTGGAAACATACTGGTTGGTTATCCTGGGTCCTCCAGACGTCAGTCTTCCTTGGTGCCCACACAGGTTCCTCATGCAGCATTGCAGGAGCATAACCTCACATGGATATTGACTTTTTCATCATTTTAAAGGGAAATGAAGGACGAGAGATTGGGTTCAATGTCTGTTCCACTTCCTCCCTTATGACCTCTTGAAGCACCTCGGTTTTTTGCTTGCCGTGCAATCCAAGTGCCTTCTGAACTTGCTCTCTCACTATTTGATGAAGAACACTTGTGAAATCATTTCCTTCCCCCACCACAGACATCGATATGACGTTTGGAAGCCATTCAAACTTCTTGCGTGTAATTCTTTTTTGATGCATTGTCTCGATATACTGGCACCATTTTATGGAGTTGTCTGCAGTCCAAACCTCCTTCAGGAGTAGGGCGTGATACACGTCCTCAGTATCACCCTTCATGAGATGTGCAACCTTATCTTCCTCCTTCATTGTAGGATCCACTATTTTACACAGTTCCAAGATGTCTTGAATGTAGGATGCTGTAGTTTCTCCTGGACACTGTGTCCTACACTTTAATTTATCTTCAGCCTTGCACTTCTGTCTTGTGTCTCGCCAAAATACTTGCACAATTCCACCTGGAATACTTCCCAGCTTGCGAACTTCTCCTCGTTGTCCTCATACTATTGCTTGGCAGTGCCCTCCAAGTAGAAGAGTACGTTAGCCAAACACGCATTGTCATCCAATTTGTTAAATTTGGCTATACACTCATATACCTTCAGCCACTTGTTTGGATCTTGGCCATCGTCACCAGAGAACCTGGAAGGATGTCTCATGTGGTGGCACACAGTTGCTGTCATCGTAACGTCTTCTACTTCTTCTGTCTCCGATAGATTGCGATCTGTTGAATATGACTTGAACTCAGATTTCTCACCACGTAAACGGCGGCTGTGTCGTGGCCTGATGGGAGCCACTGTGTCATCGATAATGTGCACTGTCACAAGTTCCAATACCTGGTACCTCCACCAGAATAATGTCACATAGAAGGAGGAGTCACTAGATGAATGATGAACACTAATTTCACTTAACGAAGGTTTATTCACCACTTACACATACAAGAGTGCGGAGCGAATTGCCTCCGACCAGAACACATATGGTATATATACAGTTACAGAACATTTGTGTACAGTGATTCTTGACATTTGTGGCTACTTCTAGAATGTACTGGAACCGAATATAGAAATTAAAATTTTACAGTTCAGGGAAGTTTTGAATTGATGACCCTCCCTGCAACAGTCTAGTATCATAATCACTACTCTACAGTGACTGTGCTACTCAGCTTCTTCTGTGACAATATAAAGTGAAAGCAATCTTTTGCCCTCCTGCAAAAATTTTGTCGCTGTTGGGATCTGTCAAAGATGACCTAGAGCTGTGAAAGGCAGGTGTTTACAGGTTTCCATGCTAATGTGACAAATCTTATATAGGGCAAATGACGCGTACAGTGCAGGATAACTTTGTAGAACATCAGTGGCATACTCGCCTCCTTCAGCCTTGTAAGTCTAACATCGCCAAACACTATATTTCCACTGGTCATGTAATGAATTACAGTGAGACAAAAATTGTGGCCCATGCATCTAACTTTGGAGTTCTGTTATTAATGAGTCCATGGAAATACGACTGTCTGACAGTGAGTCTCATATTAATTGAGATGGCGGTTTTCAGTTGAATTTGGCATGGAACCCAATTGTTTAAAAACTTCGTGTTCTCCATAGCCAGCGTAGTTCTGTGATGGAATCATGGGAAGACAATCAAATTGATATTGATGCGGCGAGTTTTCACCACAAATGGCGTGCGGCACAGCAGAATCCAATGTGTTCAATTAGCGCACCCACAACACCAAGTGAATCCACCACGCATGTGCTGGCAGGGCCTTAAATACCAGAACACAGTGTGTTTTTGCCAGTATCACCTTAAGGTGGCCAGAAGACTCTTCACCGAAATATTGTGGCAGGAAGTTACAAACATTCGGCAGTTCTCCCGAAATTTTGTGGAACATTGATTTACTACTTTGCAGTTAGCCCTTGTAACTGTTCTGCATAACTGACTGTACTTGCCACTGTGCAGCACTTGATTCACAACCATGCTGTTGTCCCTTCAAGTATACACTAGCTTGATTCAAATGTAAATCTGTATCTTGTTAAACAACCACCTCGTGACTATGGTCTCTTCCATTGTCATATGAAATAGGCTACATATTGGAGTTGCAGAAAATATTAATAAATAATGCTGTACAGTCTGTCTTGGAACTCTATACTAATAATAAATCTGTAAAATGGTTGTGTCCCGTCTGTCGGTCTCTGAACATGCTAATCTCCTAAGCTTCTAGATGAATTTTCGTGGGTTTTTGCAGGTATCTTGAGCATAGTTTGGGCTGTGTATGGACTTAAGTTCATCAAAATTGGACCATGGAAAATAAAGATATTTTACATTTACATCTACATCTACATTCATACATATTACAAAACTGTAATGTATGTATGTATTTGTGTTCCACATCTCCTCCGAAGCCACTGGACCAATTTCAACCGAACTTGGTATACATGTCACTTATTGTCTGCAGAGTATCACTGTGCATGTCAGAACCACCTACCTATCAAATGGGTAAGGGTGGGGGTGAAAAAGAAGTGTAGGCCATGATGCATGGATGCCCAGATTATGTTCATCGAGTATTTGAGAATGAGAACAAACTTTATGTAATTTCAAATCCTTACAAAACATTTTCTCACTGACACCTCCCATGCCGTGATGAAAGGAAATAACCTTATCGCTTACTACATTTTCTCTGTTTATTTTTGCAAGTGTGACATTTTAATTTATTACTTCTTTAGTACTAACTGTACTTGCAACAAATTTTACAGACTGTGTTTCTATATACCACTGAGTTCACATGCAGTTATATCATTCTATGACAGAGAGAGAGAGGGGGGGGGGGGAGAGAGGAGATGGATAGAGGGGAGGAGATGGACAGGCAGAGGGGGGGGGACTTAGAAATGGAGATGGACAGAAAAAGGAGAATGGAGGAGGAGGGGGACGAGGAGGAGACAGACCGGGGGAGGGGGGGGGTGGACAGAGGAGATGGACAGCGAGAAGAAGGGGGGGAGGAAGCGAGAAGAACGGGGGGGGGGGGGAGGAGATTCACTGATAAGGGTGGACAGAGGGGGAGGGTTGACTAATAAAATTTAAATAGTTACATGCCCAGGTGACACTGGGTACTCAGCTAATTTTTACATAAAGAAGGCCTGCACTTAACTCGGGTCCCGAGTTTGAGTCTCGGTCCAGCACACAGTTTTAAATCTGCCAGGAAGTTTCAGGTCTCTTAATACAGTTGTCTGCCTTAAGTTTTACTTCAAGATCATGAAAAGTACAGGATGGAATAACAACAATATGAATTGGAATAGATTGCTATTCGGCCTGTAGAGCGTCAGATGGGCACATTTACACCCACATCCACATCTGCATCCACATCTACATCTACACCTAAGTTGATATCCATACTCCACAAGCCACCCTGTGGTGTGTGATGGAGCATACTTTTGAACTAGTGTCACCTCCCAAGTCTCCTGTTCCGGTTGCATATGGTACGTAGGAAGAAAGATGGCAGTTAGGCCTGCACATGGGCTCAAATCTCTCTAACTTTATCTTGAGGGTCTTTTGGCAAGGTATATGTAGGAGGACGCAAAATATTGGTTGACTCATCTGGGAATACATCCTATCAGAACTTTAACAGTAGACTATAAAGTGATACTGAACACATAGGGAACAGTAGAGGTGTGGACAAGGAGGGTAAGGAATAGCAGAGTAGAGATGGGAAATGATGCTGTAGTGCTGTCTATGGATGCATGCATGAACCTGGCAGAGACAGGATGGGTGACCTGCTAGGTGTAGCATTGGGAGGCTGGAGAGAAGAGAACCAGCAGAGGGGAAAGGACTATGCAGGTGCACTGAAGGAATAGAAGGGCTGTATGAGGCTGGAGTGATGTGACATTTTGCCTCGGGGTCCTTGCCCCCACTCTTTTTATACACACATAAGTACATTGTAGTTGTAGAATGTGGGCATTTCATGCCGATTAACTTTGAGTGTGGCTCGCTATCATCAATTGAGGGTCACTGTACACAGTCACTCTATAGCCCAATAACACAATATAATAATGTTTATACCAAAACTTTATACTAACAGTGAGACATTAGTGAATATTATAATGAAAGTTGTACCGAGGTTAGATTTCTTTGTTGACATGCTGAAGGATAATAATATTTCTCAAAACAGATTGATTTAAACTTTGATATAAATCCCTTTTATTTTTCAGATATGCACAATGTGTGTGAATGGTGGCCACATACAAATAACTCACTGAATTATCTATCAAAAGTGCAGACTCTGAAATTACTTTGCGCAAACATAGCATTTACACCTAGCTGCATGCATTAAGTAATAAAAGTAAAGGCCCACTGCAGGAAAATAACATTCCCAGCATACATATTGCCTATTGTGTTACAGACTCTAGATGAAACCAAGACCTCTAGATGCACGATAACAGACAAAAGGCCATTGAGCTCTACCCAGCATGTGTAAGTAGAGGTCTTCTTGCACGATGAGTCCTTGATTCAGTGCAGGTTCATCCTGGCAACCATTCATAATTTTCACAATAATATGATCACTCCCCCCTCCCATGAACCATGGACCTTGCCATTGGGGGGGAGGCTTGCGTGCCTCAGTGATACAGATAGTAGCTACGGTGCAACCATAACGGAGGGGTATCTGTTGAGAGGCCAGCAAACGTGTGGTCCCTGAAGAGGGGCAGCAGCCTTCTCAGTAGTTGCAGGGGCAACAGTCTGGATGATTGGCCGATCTGGCCTTGTAATACTAACCAAAACAGCCTTGCTGTGCTAGTACTGCGAACGGCTGAAAGCAAGGGGGAACTACAGCCGTAATTTTTCCTGAGGGCATGCAGCTTTACTGTATGGTTAAATAATGATGGCGTCATCTTGGGTAAAATATTCTGGAGGTGAAATAGTCCCCCATTCGGGTCTCCAGGCGGGGACTACTCAAGAGGACGTCATTATCAGGAGTAAGAAAACTGGTGTTCTACGGATCGGAGCGTGGAATGTCAGATCCCTTAATCGGGCATGTAGGTTAGAAAATTTAAAAAGGGAAATGGATAGGTTAAAGTTAAATATAGTGGGAATTAGTGAAGTTTGGTGACAGGAGGAACAAGACTTTTGGTCAGGTGAATACGGGGTTATAAATTCAAAATCAAATAGCGGTAATGCAGGAGTAGGTTTAATAATGAATAAAGAAATAGGAATGCGGGTAAGCTACTACAATCAGCATAGTGAATGCATTATTGTGGGCAAGATAGACACAAAGCTCACGCCTACCACAGTAGTACAAGTTTATATGCCGACTAGCTCTGCAGATGACGAAGAAATTAATGAAATGTATGATGAAATAAAAGAATTTATTCAGGTAGTGAAGGGAGACGAAAATTTAATAGTCATAGGTGACTGGAATTCGCTAGTAGGAAAAGGAAGAGAAGGAAATGTAGTAGGTGAATATGGACTGGGGGAAGAAATGAAAGAGGAAGCCGCCTGGTAGAATTTTGCACAGAGCATAACTTAATCATAGCTAACACTTGGTTCAAGAATCATAAAAGAAGATTGTATACATGGAAGAATCCTGGAGATACTGACAGGTTTCAGATAGATTATATAATGGTAAGACAGAGATTTAGGAACCAGGTTTTAAATTGTAAGACATTTCCAGGGGCAGATGTGGACTCTGACCACAATCTATTGGTTATGAACTGTAGATTAAAACTAAAGAAACTGCAAAATGGTGGAAATTTAAGAAGATATGGATCTGGATAAACTGACAGAACCAGAGGTGGTAGAGAGTTTCAGGGAGAGCATTAGGTAATGATTGACAAGAATGGGGGAAAGAAATACAGCAGAAGAAGAATGGGTAGCTTTGAGAGATGAAATAGTAAAAGCAGCAGAGGATCAAGTAGGTAAAAAGACGAGGGCTAATAGAAATCCTTGGGTAACAGAAGAGATGCTGAATGTAATTGATAAGAGGAGAAAATTTTTTAAAAAAATGCAGTAAATGAAGCAGGCAAAAAAGAATACAAACGTCTCAAAAATGAGATTGATAGGGAGTGCAAAATGGCTAAGCAGGGATGGCTAGAGGACAAATGTAAGGCTGTAGAGGCTTATCTCACCATGGGTAAGATAGATACTGCCTAGAGGAAAATTAAAGAGACCTTTGGAGAAAAGAGAACCACTTGCATGAAATCAAGAGCTCAGATGGAAACCCAGTTCTAAACAAAGAAGGGAAAGCAGAAAGGTGGAAGGAGTATATAGATGGTCTATACAAGGGCAATGTTCTTGAGGACAATAGTATGGTAATGGAAGAGGATGTAGATGAAGATGAAATGGGAGATAAGATACTGCGTGAAGAGTTTAGCACTGAAAGACCTGAGTCAAAACAAGGCCCCAGGAATAGACAAAATTCCTTCAGAACTACTGACAACCCTGGGAGATCCAGTCCTGACAAAACTCTACCATCTGGTGAGCAAGATGTATGAGACAGGCGAAAGACCCTCAGACTTCAAGAAGAATTTAATAATTCTAATCCCAAAGAAAGCAGGTGTTGACAGATGTGAAAATTACCGAACTATCAGTTTAATAAGCTACGGCTGCAAAATACTAACACGAAATCTTTATAGACGAATGGAAAAACTGGTAGAAGCCGACCTTGGGGAAGATCAGTTTGGATTCCGTAGAAATGTTGGAACATGTGAGGCAATATTCACTGTCTGACTTATCTTAGAAAATAGATTAAGGAAAGACAAACCTACATTTCTAGCATTTGTAGACTTAGAGAAAGCTTTAGACAATGTTGACTGGAATACTCTCTTTCAAACTCTGAAGGTGACAGGGAGCAAAAGGCTATTTACAATTTGTACAGAAACCAGATGGCAGTTATAAGAGTCGAGGGGCATGAAAGGGAAGCAGTGGTTGGGAAGGGAGTGAGACAGGGTTGTAGTCTATTCCCGATGTTATTCAGTCTGTATATTGAGCAAGCAGTAAAGGAAACAAAAGAAAAATTCGGAGTAGGAATTAAAATCCATGGAGAAGAAATTAAAACTTTGAGGTTTGCCGATGACATTGTAATTTTGTCAGAGACAGCAAAGGACCTGGAAGAGCAGCTGAACGGAATGGGCAGTGTCTTTGAAAGGAGGATATAAGATGAACATTAACAAATCAAAACGAGGATAATGGAATGTAGTGAATTAAATCGGGTGATGCTCAGGATGATTAGGAAATGACACACTTAAAGTAGTAAAGTAGTTTTGCTATTTGGGGAGCAAAATAACTGATGATGGTCGAAGTAGAGAGGACATAAAATGTAGACTGGCAATGGCAAGGAAGGTGTTTCTGAAGAAGAGAAATTTGTTAACATCGAGTATAGATTTAAGTGTCAGGAAGTCTTTTTCTGAAAGTATTTGTATGGAGTGTAGCCATGTATGGAAGTGAAACGCGGACAATAAATAGTTTAGACAAAAAGAGAATAGAAGCTCTCGAAATGTGGTGCTACAGAAGGATGCACAAGATTAGATGGGTAGATCACATAACTAATGAGGGGGTATTGAATAGAATTGGGGAGAAGAGAAATTTGTTGCACAACTTGACTAGAAGAAGGGATCGGTTGGTAGAACATGTTCTGAGGTATCAAGGGATCACCAATTTAGTATTGGAGGGCAGCGCAGAGGGTAAAAATTGTAAAGGGAGATCGAGAGATGAATACACTAAGCAGATTCAGAAGGTTGTAGGTTGCAGTAGGTACTGGGAGATGAAGAAGCTTGCGCAGGATAGAGTAGCATGGAGAGCTGCATCAAACCATTCTCTGTACTGAAGACCTCAACAACAACAATGATATTTTATAAATCACACCTATAATTAAATATACATTGAAAATGATTGGAAACTCAAAGAAGGAAACTCATACTGATAAGATCATTTGGGTGTCTATATAAGATTCCCTAGTTAAGCCACTATTGTTTGAAACATTTTTTGTATTTCTTTAGGTAGAAAAATAATCTGTTCACTATGTTGCAGGCCGTATCCTCTTTCATCTTATGTAATACAGATGTGATTTTTGTGTTACTGTTAAAACTACAGATATACAATTATGTTCAATGACCTCGTTGTATTGCCGCAGTTCCAAGACTGTCATTGGTCTTTTCTAGTTAGTTATGTGTTCCAGGGATTATTTAGCGTGCTAGTTGATAATAATATGGAACGAAACATTTTACATTCACATCACAAATTAAGTTGTGCATATGGGTACCTTCTGCACATTTCTAAAGTGTTTTTTTTTTCCTTACGGTAAGAAAAGATGCACAGATTTGAGGTGGTAATTCCTACCCACTACCTTTTACACATTACAGTAATAGAAATTCTTCTGCAGAATAGATGGAGGTGTCACGGAGAAAATTTCTCTATCTGTTATCAAATTTTACTTTGTTGTCTATCAGATATTTTATATCACTGGATAAGTGATCAGTAATTTTTGTGCTAAAGACAATTTTAATGTTGTGTAATGAATGTCATTTTTCCTTCTGGTATTTTAGTTATGTACATCATTGTTCCTTTTGGACTATAGTGGATAATTTACATCAAACTTTGAGGGAATAAATATACTGTAAAGCAGTAGTCAGAATGATGAACTTCTTAAACAGATGTCTACAAGATGATTGTGAATGAGCATCAAGTATTATTCTTATAGCATGTGTTTGTGCAATGAAGAATTTATTTCTTAAAGATGAGATACCCGAGAATATTATTCCGTGTGATGTTATTGAATGAAAATATGCAAAATATGTCAACTTAGTGATTTGCCTCCCCCACAAAGACTTGCATTCTAAGTGCAAATGTTGTTGAACTAAGTGCTGGAGTAGGAGCAGTGGAGGGTATAAATGGCTGAACATAGTTTTAAAATGTGTTTTTTATATTGGACCCCTAATAATGTTGAAGTTACTACCCTATTTATTATTTCCTTAGCATGTGTTACCATTATCATTGGTGTAGTACCTCTAGATGTGCAGAACTGAATATTTTGTGTCTTTTTGAAAATAAGGGTGAGACCATTCACAGAAAACTAGCCAATGATACTTTTAAGAACTTTGTTTACAAATGTTCCCCAATGCCTGATTGCCCTACCTGTCTCAACCTGCAATGCCGCTTGGGTTTAGTGATCCTGGTGTTAATTGATCATCCAGTGATTCCACATTAGGCTTTTCCACATGTAAATGGTACGCGGTATATTCGTGACACTGTAAGTGGGTCCCTTTTCTGCTGTGCCTATCCGAGAGACACTTTGTTCTTCTTTATCAGTTTATAAATAGTCTTTAAACTGTTTTTGTGCAATATATGGCCAATTCTATCTTCACTGTGGGAATTTGTGGCAGAAAGGTCGAACCCAACATTTCCTCTCCGGATATGTCACTCTGCCAAGTGTTTGATTCCATGACACTTCTTATGTAACTGGTGGGTACCCATTTCTCCTCAGAATGCATCCTAGGTGTTACACTTTGTGTATGACGTGCTGCGGCTCAAATATTCATCTTCTGTGTGTTACAAGCATATTAATCATGCCTCTTTTCTGGTTCTGCTGGTGATTTGATTTTTGTGCACCCAGCGAGATGACTAGGACAAGATCAATAGCACCACTCATAGAAGCAGGCAGAACAAACTAGACCACTGTACCAACTGACAAAGATAAAGTTTGCAAGATGCAGGAATCAGACCAATAAGACAATTCTCAACATGTCACAGACTGTGGTCAACCTCAGTGAGTGACCATTACAAAAGAGGAACAGTCTGTCCTTTGAAAAGGAGATAATTTCACTATCATCCTGAGAATTATACCTGTAGAGAATATCACTGCTAATATAGAAGTGGCCATTCGGATAATTCCTTATGAAAAAGTTGAGGAAACATGCACTGAAATCACCAAGCAAAACCACCAGGTTTCAACCTGATGAAAGAAGAGTAACAAGCTGTTAGCAGCTTTAACATCAACAGGAGTATATTGCGACTGCCTGCCGAATAGGGAAATGTTGCAATGAATACTGAAGATTATGAGCAGAAGATCTGGGACATTCTGAGGAACTTGCACAACACAGAAGCCCTACCATCTTGGCTGTATGGATTACCAAAGATCTATAAAGATAATTTTCCACTAAGACAGACTATAAGTACTCTTGACTCAATGAGGTACAAACACACAAAACACTTGGCCTTTCTGCTTCATCGACAAGGGAGAAAGACAGACACATATAAAAAGACTTGGGACATTTCATTGAGAGGCTAAGGAGATTAATACCTGGATCAAATGACATTCTGGTCAGTTCTGATGTTTCTTTGTTTTCGGAAGTGCTATTCAGTGATTCACTAGAGTATATCAGTTTCATTTGCCTGCAAGACATCACCAAGCTTTTGCATGCATGTCTTACCATGAACTATTTCATGTAACTACTTTGAACAGCTAGAAGGCATCACTGTGGGTAGTCCTCTTAGTCCAGTGGCAGCACACTTTCTTCAAGGAACATTTCACAGCACAGAAACTGGACTTAGCACCTTGTAAACCTAAGGTGTGGTACAGATAGGTCAACAATTCCTTCGTTGGATGGAGCCATGGTAAGGAACAGCTCTGCAACTTCCTTAGACACCTGGACTGTCTCCATGTCACCATAAAATTTATTACAGGGACAGAAAAGGACCAACAGTTACCTTTTCTAGATGGACTGGTTATAAGGGATGGTGAAACTCTGGGATACAGCATTTGTCAAAAACCAACACACAAGGACTGATACCTGCACAAACCATCCAATCACCACACAAGTCAGAAATGAGGTATGCTTAATATGCTCGTAATGTGTGCAAGATAAATGTGTGAGCTGCAGCACCTCAGATGCAAGATGCAACACCTGAAAAGTGTTCTGAACAACAATCGGTACTCCACTAGTTACATAAGTAGTATCACAGACTCAAAAACTCAGCAGAGTAGCACATCAGAAAAAGAAATGCCAGATACAACCTCTCTACCATACATTCATAGAGTAACAGACAGAATCAGCTGTATATGGTGTAAACATGGCGCAAAGGCTATTTATAAACTGACAAAGAAGAACAAAGAGTGTCTCAGATCGGCAAAGCAGAAAAGGAACACAACTGCAGTGTCGGGAATGTATCACATACCATGTATATGTTGAAAAGTATTATCTAGAATGAGTGGATAATGAATCAACACCTAGATCACTGAACATGAACGGCTCTTTAGGTTGGAGCAAGTGGATAAATTGGTTGCAGTGCTGCATGCGCTGTGCAAGACTGACCACATAATGTATTTCACTAACATGGAAGTTCTTGCTATAGAGAAGAGCTACAAGACCCACTTGTTCAGGCAAGCTATAGAAATCCACAAAAATGACAACAAATTCAACAAGAAAGAGGAAAGTCTCAAGCTGAATGGATCCTGGATTCCCGTACTGCAGCAAAAAACTGTTGCAAGTAGCAACAATAGTGGTAATGACCATGGAAAAGCCTTTTGACTTTGGCATGCCAGGTACATATAATCTGCAGCTGTAAACTCAACTCAATTTTGCCAGCAACAATGACAGGAGAAGCTTTGACAATGCTAGCCCCTTGTGCTGGTGAAAAGTCAATAAGAAATTTTCAAACTTACATTGGCCAAAGTGTCTTAGACAGAAGTCAATAGGCAATTTGTCATTCGAAGAGCTGTTTAACACAATGCTCATTAAGCAGAAGAGCCTGTGATTAGGCTCCATTATTTGCATATACAGCCTTTCTCAACCCCCCCCCCTCTTCCCATCCACTTTTTACACTTATTGGTACTACAGTACTACAATGTTACCTTGCATCTGTCAAGATGAATCTGTTCACTTTCAGTGACTTTTGTGTGATCTACTGGCATTCCATCCACCATTTCATTTTCCTTTCTGTGTATGAGAAGGTTTTCCTCTTCATTAATAAGGCTTCTGATGTTTTGATGGAAGATACAAAATACATTTTGTTTAATATATACTTCTACATCCACATTTATAATCCGCAAGCCACCCAACGGTGTGTGGCGGAGGGCACCTTACATGCCACTGCCATTACCTCCCTTTCCTGTTCCAGTCGTGTATGGTTCGCCAGAAGAACGACTGCCAGAAAGCCTCCGTGCGTGCTCGAATCTCTCTAATTTTACATTCATGATCTCCTCACGAGGTATAAGTAGGGGGAAGCAATATATTCGATACCTCATCCAGAAATGCACCCTCTCGAAACCTGGACAGCTAGCTACACCGCGATGCAGAGCGCCTCTCTTGCAGAGTCTGCCACTTGAGTTTGCCTATACATCTCCGTAACGCTATCACGCTTACCAGATTTTCTAAGGACTCTCCCAATGAATCTCAACCTGGCACCCGCCTTACCAACAATTAATTTTATATGATCATTCCACTTCAAATCGTTCCGTACGCGTACTCCCAGATATTTTACAGAAGTAACTGCTACCAGTGTTTGTTCCGCTATCATATAATCATACATTAAAGGATCCTTCTTTCTATGTATTCACAATACATTACATTTGTCTATGTTAAGGGTCAGTTGCCACACTCTGCACCAAGTGCCTATCCACTGCAGATCTTCCTGCATTTCGCCAAAGAACCTGAGACAGAAGCAAAAAGGAAATTTGTCAAAAAGTGACCATGAAAGCCTTAACAGTTTTGTAGTTCTTTGAATGCTATGTCACAGCAGTGACCCAAAAAACACAGAAGCTTGTACTTTTGGCACTTTACAGGCCGCCAGCTGGAAGTATCTGAAGCTTCATAAAGCAGCTAGAGACAATTTTCATCAGCTTATACAGACTTAATGTGAGGAAAATTGTTGGTTGTTTGTGTGATAGTCTGATCAAGGAAGTTGTTGATGTCCAGCTTTGGATTATTTGCTTCAGTAGAGTCCCTAACAAGGATTGAAGGACACAGTGCAACAGCTATTGGCAAGTTGTTTTGAGATCCACAATGGTCAGATGTTAACAGTAAAAGATGATGATCAGTTAGGTACAGACCACAGAAGAAAAATATTGTTTTGCAGAATCAGTGACTGGATCACTGTGTTTAGAGAGAAATTTACAAAGCAGACAGTGTAGACTGAAAATTTGACTCTTCCTTAAAAATATTCCATCAGCACTTTGAGTTGTATTTTCCCCCAAAACAAACAATGGTAAAATTGATCAGAAGCATGGATAAGAGATGGATAACCCGTGGGATGAAAGTAGCTTTTGCTGGCTAACCTGACAGGAAGGGCGGTAGTCAAGACTTGAAAGTTTATTACCACCACTATTGAAAAATCCCCCTGTTTGTTATTAAATAGATGAAACTCATGCAATATGATTAAAAAATAAAACACTTCAAGATTAAAGCAAAAACAGTTTGAATCATCAATAAACAAGAATCAAACGAAGTTTGTAACTAATCCTAATGAATCTGAGTCCCCAGAAAATATCTCTAGCATAAATGATGACACTCTGAAATCATTGACTACGGAATTCACTGATTACCTCTTCACAGGTCAGAAATCGTTGCTCTTGTCAATGGCCAATCTTTCAGATTCATTTGATGTACTTGTACAGACACGGTATGTTACGCGAACAGATATCAGTATCAGAATTACTATCCCAAAGACAATTACAAAATTCATCAGTTTACTAATAAGTAGTCATTCTGTTGAACATGATGGCATTTGTTATATAATATTAAGTCTTGTACTTACTTGATTGGACTTCCGTTCAGCTATCTTTGTGGTCAGTCAGTAACTCAAAGCAGATTATTACCTCCAGAAACTGGTGTAGATGTAGCTGACATTGGCTATACACCAGGAAAGATTTGTCCTACAGGTCAATCTCTGTAATGGAGTGGCCAGCATAGATGCCTGCCACGTGGAGGGCCCGGGTTCGATTCCCAATACTGCCAAGGGTCTTTCCTTGGTGGAAGGAGTGGTACAAGGTGAATTCAGTCTTATTATGCTAGCTGAGTAGCTATGTGATTGAGAAGTAGCAGTTCCAAAGTCTGGAAAGACGCAGAATGGTTGGAAGAGCGGTGTGCTGACCACATGCCCCTCCATATGGCATCCGCATGACACTGCATATCAATCCGCATGACTCTGCATATCAGGGGATGACGTGGTGGCCAATTGACATCCCTTTAGCCTTTAGGGCATGGATGAGGAGCTCGCTTCATCCAACTAAAAATGTAAAATATGACTGGCTGATTGAATATTTTGAGAATTAGGAAACTTGATCAAGGAAATTTGGACAAAGTAATACAAACAAGGCTAAATTTCAGTTGACTACTTTTAGTGTTCACTTGGATGAATGTCTGGGGGTACAAGAGCTACCTCATTACAAAGCCAAAGTTCCCATTGAGGAGGTACAGAAGGTTAAGTGTGGAACAGCAGAGCATGAGCAAGTTCTGAGTTTGGCCTGAGGTTCGACCGTCACGGGAGTCCCTTTGACTGACTGTCTCATGTCTAACTCTTGTGTGCACGGGTGACACACGGTAGTCTTATATATGTGTTTGCAGTATCCTCCTTCACATGTGAAGCAAACACTTGAAGTCAGTGATCCCAGTGACCCTTTCAGCTTTCCAGCTATGTCCTGTAGCCTTGGACTGTGCTCATAGAGATTGCCAACTGCTTCCACATTGCGCACCAGGTGTTATTTATGGCTATGCGTGCTCTATACCTCGAGACACAAAGGCAACTGTCTCCCTTTGAGCTCTTCTGGTATGTCTCTCCTTCATCAACGGTGTATTGTTTATTTACCGGAGGCTTCTAGATTTGGTACCAGACCACTGCTTGTGTCCAAATTGTTTAGCTCTGTGATGTCCATACCCTCCTCAAAGCCCTTTCACTCAATTAAGGCTTCATGCTTATAAGTTTCTTTCAGATCTTGCTGCTGCCTTCACATTCAGGCATTGCATTGCCAGCATATATGACAATATTTTCTGACAGACTTAAATATGCTGTAGTAACCCTTGTGTGTAAAACCAAAGTTAAGCAAATCATCTGTAATTACGGGTCTATTTCATTCCTTTCAGTTTTTTCAAAAGTGTTTGAGAAAGTGGCCTATGATAGAATGCTAACTTATTTATATGAACAGAGTTTGTTACCCATCTCTCAGTTTGGCATTCCTAAAGAATTCATCACAGAGCAAGCGACACCTCACAAATAAGACCCTGGCACAGCTAAATGAGAGACATTACAGTAGTTCCTGTTGGATATTTGTTGACCTTTCCAAAGTGTCTGATAGTGCAAATCAGAAAATTCTACTTTTCAAAATAAATTGTGAGGGAATCAGCAGTATCTCTTTTGTGTGGATGGATTTTACCTTCATAACAGAAAGCATAGAATATCATTGACAGTCTGTGTCAGCTGTATGAAACTTACATAAGAGCAGGGTTGGAGAGGAGAACACGGATAACATGTGATAAGTTCTGAACTCACTCATGTTATTAATATAAATAAATGATCCTCCAATAACAATAAAGGTCAGTCCAAAAACTGTGATGTTTGCTGTTGAGACCAACATTTTACTCAAGTGTCAAAACTCAAGCTCAGTGGATACAGATCAGGCAATAGTCGAACAGGTGTACAAGTGGTTTGTAGGTAATTGTTGAAGTGTTAACTTCACAAAGGCTAATATTATGTGATTTCAAACAAGCAAAAATGTTCTGCTACTGCCAGAAGTTGATGTTAATTGACATACGCCAAATTTTAATAGTAATAATATTTTTATTTATTTACTTTTTTGACTCGCCCTGTATATGAGCAAGGATACTTTTTAGAACACCTGCCATCTTTATGCTAGGTGAAGATGCACTGAGATCTTCACGTGGCACCACATATATTATTTCCTAATAACCAAACCTTTAGTCCTGTCACAGTCACCAGTCGTGTTGTAATAAAAAAAATATTGTTATTATTATTATTATTATTATTACTGAATATTATTAAATATTCATATGAAAACACATTTTTGTAGGATATAATACGATTGCGTTATTAGAAATGTTCTGTGCTTATTTGAATTTTTCTTGGCTATCAGACTTCGCTTACATTTCGCAGGCAGTGGACTCCGAGAACACCGGCGCTTGTCATAATGGAGAAAATCCTCCTTACATAGTTTTCACTTCACTTAATAAATAAAAAAATACTTGATACTGTTGTTCAGTATACTGTTATTGATGGACACGTGTGATACATAGAACTCGTAATACTTCATCTTTAAAATGGCACATATTCATCATCCTTCTACTTACAAGAGAATGTGTGTGTGTGTGGTGGTGGTGGGGGGGGGGGGGAGATTTTTTTCCTTCCATTTGTCTGCGCCTTACCAAGTATTCATAATTAACGGATTTGCTAATGCTCATGATCTGTGTGTGTGTGTGTGTGTGTGTGTGTGTGTGTGTGTGTGTGTGTGTGTGTAGTCTTTCATCATGTACCTACACAAAATGAAACACACTGTTAAAATTCTTTGGGCTCCAGTTGGATGACAGTCTAAATTGGAGTTGCGTACTTCACTCCTTGCCTTGTTAAGGAATTATCTTGTGGGGCAGTGCACCTAAAATAAATAAAATGGTTAATTCAGTATAAGCATAACATAAGAATTGTATAAGAGAGATAACTGTACAGCTTGCAGAAGTTCTTCGAGGGATCTTGGAATTTTCACTATAGTTGTCATATTTGTCTCGTGAGAGTCAGTAGATAAGATATTTGTCTTAAGATATTTGAGATAATTCTCATTTATTGTTCAGTCTCATTTGCACATTTTTAATTACATCACATTTTGATCACTCAGGATCATATTCAGATCTTAAACAAAGTAAAACTAAATATTACCATCTAATATTTTAGAATAATCAGAAAAAAAGGAATTCTGCATAAGCGTAGAATTTACCTAAGTATTTGTGTCAGCAGCCTGTCTCAGAACCACTTATCAGAGTACTGTTTTTAATAGGTATATGTTGGAGGTAGGGGTAGGGGTGGAAGGAAAGGAAGTAGGGAAGAGGCGATGGGGATGTCATGAGTTTAATAAGAGGGGTCTTGCTAAAATAATAGAAGATATAGTTATGTAGAAATTCTCATTAAATTGTTAATATTGTAGAATAATGGGCATGTAAGATGTAAATGACATAAAATAGTAAAATTGTAAAATTTAATGAGGGGGTTGAAAGGGAGAAAAAAGGCAAAGGAGGGGTGGAGGGATGGGGAAGTGGTAGGGATTGTAAAGAGAGGGCCTTACACTGAAATTGCAAAGTTCAATTATGTAAAAAAACACTTCTGTTAAAGTATCAGAAGTGTAGACCAATGGATGTCTAAAAAATGTAAAAAGGGATAAAATAGTAGGCTATAAAAGTGGAAATAAAGCAGCTAAAACTGAATTAATATCATAATATATTAAAAATGTGAAACTTTGAAAGTATAAAGGCGTAAGGTCTTACTCTGAAAGTATTTTAAATTGTGTAAAAGTTTTTGTTAATATTAATTAAAAGTATAGGTGTAGAACAATGGATGAGTAATTAGTGAAAGACACAGATCATAAAATTGCAGAAATGGAATTATGTAGAGAAGCTAGAATTGCATGAAGTGTTAATATATATTAAAGAAATCAAAAATATAAAACCATAAAAAGTATAAAACAATAAATTGTAGTGTAGCAAATGAAGTTATAGGGAATAGGATGTGACAGATATGATTAACAGCATTTGCTCCAATTGATGGTGTTGTACGGTGCACAGTATTGCAGTATGTATGGAAGCCACTCTGCACACTGGCCTGCTGCCAGGACAGTGTGTGAACTGATGTGCAGTCACTGTCTCTTCTAGGTGAGTGGGGCTATTGATCTTCTGTGTGCTGTGATGAGGCAGGCTATTGAAAGAGGCTCAGTAAGTTTCTAAAAAACTGCATTGTTAGTAAAATCAATCTGCTGATTTTATGTGTTGCCAGGCTCTTGCTGATGGTGTGGAAAAACTCAGTTTCTTCCAACATTGTCAGCAGGTGTCCCTTAGATTCATTGTGCAACACTTCCAAATGTGTATCAGTATTTCCGCCAGCATGCTTTGATGCTAGAAGGTGCTCATCAAACATTGTAACTTAAGTTGTTACACATAGTTTCAATTTTATAATTTATTGTTTTATACTTTTTTATGGTTTTATACTTTCACTGTTTTTAAACTTTATAATATTTAATGACACTTCATGCAGCTCCTCTACATAATTCCTTTTCTGTAATTTTATAATCTTTTTCTTTCACAATTTATACATCCATTATTCTCAGTCTGTACTTTTAACATTTTAACAAAAAATTTTATACAATTTATAATACTTTCAGAGAAAGACCTTATGGGTTCATATTTTAGAAGTTTCACACTTTTAAAATCTGAAGACACTAATTCAGTGTGAGCTACTTCGTTTCCACTTTTATAATCTACTGTTTTATCCCTTTTGACATTTTTATGCATCCACCGGTCAACACTTCTGGTATTTTAACGGAAGGTTTTTTACCTAATTGACTTTTTGTGATTTTAGTGTAAGATCTCCTCTTTTTAAACCCGTAGTGTCCCTGCCACTACCCTTCCCTCCACCCTCTTTCTATCTTGCTCACTCCATTTTATAATTTTACTGTTTTATGCCATTTACATTTCACATACCCATTGTTTTACACTATTAATATTTTAACTAGAATTTTTACATAATTATACCTTCTATAATTGTAACAAGACCCCTCTTGTTAAACTCATGACGTCCTCACCATCCCCTCCCTGCTTCCTTCCTCCCACCCCCCACCCAAATCATCCTCACTCCTACCCCTCCCACCCCCCCTCCCACCGCACTCACGCTCCCCACCCCACCCCTCATCACCTTTCCAACATGTCCTGTTTAAAACAATGACTGCTGTTGTGAAACAGAGTACTCTGATATGTGGTTCCTCATGCAACTACTTAGGTAAATTCTATACCTATGTAGAATTCCTTTTTTCTACTTATTGTAAGATATAGATGGGACATATTTAGTTTTACTTTGTTTTGGACCTGTAGGTGATCCTGAGTGATTTAAACACCGAGTTTAATTAAAAATGTGCTGCTGAGATTGAACAAAGATGAGAATTATGTTATATAGGTCTTGGAATTCTTGTTCAATTCCCAACACATTTACTTCTTAATGATATCTATTGCTGACAATAAAAATCAGGTTCAACTGAACCGTAACACACAAAATCACAATACTAGAGAAAAATAATTTTCATGTAGAATTGTACTTTCTTACAAACTGTTCAGAGTAGTGTTATGCAGACTGATGCAACAATATTCAACATGGTCTCATCTAACACAGACCAAGAAATTGGGACTCCCAATCGTTTCAAAAGAAAATTAAAGACATACTGTATCAATTTGTTTCTACACATTAGCCAGGTTCAAGGATTGAAAAGTTCTGTTTGTTACATGTAACAGAGCAGTGCTTGTTGTAAAGCTACAATACAAGTGATAAGCTACTGCAAACATGACTCAGTGTATACAAAATTCAGTAAACAGACTAAGCTTTTATGATTTGCTTGGCTCTTGTTCATGTGTAGGTTGACTTTTTTCACATCCTTGAAGATTTTCTTTCTGGGTTGGATATACGAAACACAATGAATGAATGAAGCAAATAATACTGGGTCTTGTAAAAATGTTAAATTTCGTCATCATGTTTCAGGTGTTTTGTTTAGTGCTAACTAATTTTCCTTGACCTTTTTTAATGGTTGTTTCTTGATAGTTTTTAGCTTCTGTATATTTAAAATGTATATTAAGCAAGAAATTTTGAACCACAATTAACAGATCTTATAGCATTTCAAGAGAGTTTTTGCTAACAAGTGTTGCTCATAATGCATGTTTTTGTATACAGGATTAGCAAACTTTCCCAAATGGCTACAAGTTCTAGTGGTTTGTGCATGCTATCTTGCGGATGCCCCAGCATTGCAGCTAACAGCCATTGCCACTCTGCTTGAGCTAATGTCGCTGTTGCGATCACAGACTCACAGAGATGAAGTGACAGATCATTTGGACCACCAGGGTGTTGTTTCTGTTGTCATGAAACCTCTTTTGAGGCAATGGGATGTGACATTTCTTGAACATCACACAATTACAGTCCAGGTATGTAACAGTTGTGTGTATTTTTTAACTTATATGAAACAGGAAGCAATTTCAAGAAAAGATCTGGTAAGAAAATATAAATTTCTTAATCTATGTAAATGAAAATATGAATGTATGTTTGTTCAAAATTTTATGTCTCTTGAAGTTCTTCACCAGTTGCTTTGAAATTTGGATGTAGCATTAGATTCAAATACATGGATGTTTTTATAGACCTACTGAAGTGCCATCTGTTGAACATAAATATAAATATGTATACATGGTGATTCTAAATTAATTACCTAAGAGTAACATAAAATAACACAGGAGATATGCATACTTAAATAATGTTTTCTCAGTTCTGAAATTGACAGAACATCAAGTTTCTTTCTACAAATAATACTCGTGGGTTCCTCTTATTACACAACAGATATTCCATCTGCATGAAATTTCTTCCCAGATGTTCTAGAGCGTGCCAGCATCTACTTCATCCAGCACATCTCTGATGTGTTTGTGAAGTCTGACGATAGTTGCAGGAAATGAAGGGATGTACACCTTGTCTTTAACATATCCCCACGGCAAAAGCCTAATGGTTTCAGCTCAGAAGATCTTGAAGGGCAAGCTACATCTCCACATTGTCAGTTCCAACAAAGAACAGTGTGAGATAGGTACACTGTGACTTCTCAGAGGTAATGTAGAGGGGCCCCAACTTTCTGTAAAGTGAATACACCAGTGTTCTCCAGAAGTTGTAGTATCAGGTAATTCTGCAACTTATCTAGATATGTAATTCCAGTGACAGTCAGCTCATGGAAAAAATGGTTGGTACACTTTGATGAAAGTCAGTGCACCAAAGACATTCATTTTTGATGAGTCTCGTGTATGTTCCAAGACCTCATTCAGTTTCTGTGCAGCCCATATCTGCACATTGTAGTGGTTAACATTACCACTAAGGTGGAACATGGAGTCAGTGCTGAACACTGTCTTGTCAAGAAAATAGTCTTCATTTTCCATCCTGTTCATCATCTCTGTATAGAACTCATAACATCTCTGCTTGTCACTATCACTCAACACCTGCAACAGTTTCAACTTTGTATAGCTCGCATTGCAGTCCCGTTGTAAAATTCTCCATACTGTAGGCTGAGGAACATTCAGTTCCAAGCTTGCCCTCCTTATGGACTTCCTTGGATTCCATGTGTATTTCCCCCCCATCGCGGTTTCCACAGTGTGGCCTGCTACCTGTGGGGGACCTTGACCTTCCTCTTGATGTGCCACATAACCTGTTTCCACAAACCAATCACACGATATTTTTGTAGTGTTTGCCTATCCTGAATAATTTTAATTATACATAAGATTATTATCTTATAGTTCAGTAGACTCAGGATATGTATGTTATTACTCCCTGAAAATTTGAATAATCTACTCGAAGTGGTTTCTGAGATTTAGGCAAAAATGAAACAGAAAATGTAAATTTTCAGGAACGGCTTCTAAAGTTTCAGAAGACTATACCTCACTTAATATGCTTAATTTTTTTATTTTTAGTCACTCAGAAGCACCTTGCACCATACTATATATCATTCTCTTGATCTTTTTTCAAGTTTTTTCTTCTTTTCTTCTTTCTGGACTCCTTAGTTGCCAACTGTGCTGCATACTCTGCTTTATCAGTGCGAGCCTTGTCCATCCATTCAAGTTCTCTGATGCAGTTTGCTCCAGGATTAATTCCCATATGCTGTAGCACTTTCACCCTACCAATGTTGCCATCATTACAAGCAATAACAGCATCACTTCACCCCACTTTAGTGTGTACATTCCAACAAAAACATTTTTTGGTAATCGAGTCCATATAAAATTATTGAACGACTCATTGGGATTTTGAGTGTGAGCGCGCAGACACTTCTTCAGTAATTCAGGATTTGCCAGGTCTCTGTAAATGGGTTTTATGCTGCCATGACTGCTGCTGGGATGGAATGTTTATGGCTGTACGAGCTGTTTGAGTACTGGGCATTGTGGTAATTGCACCTTGAATCAGGTCCAGGAGGGCAAAGGCGGTGCACTGGTTTTTCCTCAGTTGACAGTCTGTGGAAGAAGGTAGCCCATACTGCCTGCTTCATTTTCAACGAATCCTCAGTATTACTTCTAATGGCCATCCCATAACACTGCTGTAGTTCATCAATCATTTTGTCTGTCAGCCTGCCTCTTATGGTTTTACCATCAGAAAGTGTCTTGTCTCTCAAACTTTGTTTCAACTTCCTCAACCTGGTGCCCATCCTCTTCTGGACATGACCATCACATTCCAGCTTTGTGATAATCTTCTCACCATAAGGCTGAGCAGCTAGTAGCTGTTATATGCTTTTGAGTCTCCATCGCCTAAGAATTTAGTGTAACACACTCCCCTTTCATTCACAGATCGACTAAAAATTTCAATAACTGCAGAGGCCTCCATACCACCACTTGTTCCTTCATAATTTCTGTCACAGATATGCCCTTCTTCATTCCCTGATTTACACTTATAACAGATTTCCAGATTTTAACCAAACATTGTTATCTTTCCTGTATACACACTGGTCACCATAGCAACAGAATTCTTAGAACTGTAGCCATGCTTCTGTCAAGTGCCGTCAAAAGCTACTGGTATGTCAGTCATACCATCATTTATTCCAACAGCTTTGTTTGCAGCACACTTCATTGACTCACATGTAACAGATTTCACAGCAGCTCCAGTAAATCCTGCATACTTGTTGATTTTACAAGGTGGACGTGGCATATTCATCACGGCACACATTGTTTCTGCTGCAGTGTGTCCTTTGCCAATAGGTCTCAATTCATAAACCCACATAACATTTACGTCGAAATAATTATCTTTACACTTATCACAATTCCAAAATGAATGAATATATTTACAACTTGCACAATTAATGTCAAGTTTCCTGGCTAGTCCATTTGGTACCTCACTGTCTTCATGTAATCTGACTGGCCCTCCACATATTTTATAACACACACATTCACATAACACCCTTGTTAATATGTGTAAATCTATCAGAATATAACCTAACCTACCACTTTCGTTTTGAGAAAACTGTGTATCACAACGTTTTATTTTAATCTGAGAAGCACTAATGGATGATTCTCTAGATACTGATGATTTTGTCTGTATTTCATTGTCTGTAACTTCACATGTTGAACACAATGTTTCCCTTTATTCGAAAAGCTATTACCATGAAACCCATGTTTCTTAAAAACACTTTGTTTTGGCGTCATACTTTACTTTTTGAGAGATTTGCCAATCTCGGAAGTTCTTGACTGTTGTCGTGTACAAGTCGCCAAAAATAAGCTCAATGAGTTCCTTTCACATTCACTTCATTGTCAATACGAACATGTCATCGTAATGGGTGACTTGAACAGAGACCTGCTAAGAGACACTCCGTCCGCAGTAAACCTCGACTCTCCACAGTTCCCATGTCTTTACCACACAGTACCCTGCTTGTCACTATTGATGCCATCTCCATGTACACTAACATTCCTAATGCCCATGGCCTTACTGCTATTGTACACTAACTTTCTCAGTGCCCAACAGATTCCAAACGAGCAACCTCCTTCCTAGTCACTATGACCAACTATATCCTCATCCACAATTACTTCTCCTTTGAAGGCGTTACCTACAAACAAATACAGGGTATGGCTATGGGCACCCGCATAGCACCGTCCTATTCCAACCTATTCATGGGCCACCTAGAGGAATCGCTTCTAAAAAGCCAGAATCCTAAAGCCCTCATCTGGTTCAGATTCATTGATGACATCTTTGCCATCTGGATCAAAGGTGAGGACACCCTATCCACATTCTCCCAGAACCTCAAGAACTTCTCCTCCATTTACTTCACCTGATCCTACTCAGCCCAACAAGCCACCTTCCTAGATGTTGACTTCCACCTCAAGGAAGGCTACATCAGTACATCTGTCCATATCAAACTTAATAACCACCAGCAACACCTCTATTTCGACAGCTGCCACTCGTTCCATACTAAGAAGTCCCTTCCATACAGCCTAGCCACCTGTGGTTGTCACGTCTGCAGTGATGAGCATTCCCTCTCGAAATATACTGAGGGTCTCACTGAAGCCTTCGCTGACCATAATTATGCTCCCAACCTTGTACAAAAACAAATTTCCCGTGCTTTATCTTTCCAGTCTCCCACCACCTCCGAAAGTCCCACTGTCCGGCCACAGAGGTGCAGTCCCCTCGTAACTCAGTACCACTCAGGATTGGACCAACTGAAATACATTCTCTGCCAGGGCTTCAATTACCTCTAGTCATGCACTGAAATGAGAAATGTCCTACCCACTCTCTTTCCCACCCCTCCCACAGCGGTATTCTACTGTCCACCAAACCTAAACAATATACTCATGCATCCTTACACAACCCCTACACCCAACCCCTTACCTCATGGCTCATACCCATGTAATAGACCTAGATGCAAGACCAGTTGCATACATCCTCCCACCACCACTTAGTCCACTCCGGTCACGCCATCCACACCATTCTATCCCTCCCCCTTTCCACACCAGCCTCATGCTGGACTGGTAAGTCTTTCCACTCCCGGGATTGGAATGACTGCTTACCCTTTCCCTTAAAACCCACATCCTTTCTTCTTTCCCTCTCTGTCCCTTTTTCCTGATGAAGCAGCCGTGGGTTGCGAAAGCTTGAATTTTGTGTGTGTGTGTTTTTGTTTGTTTGTGTGTCTATCATCATACCAATGCTTTCGTTTGGTAAGTTACATCATTTTTTAGATATATTTTTCCCACGTGGAATGTTTCCCTCTATCATATATATATATATATATATATAATAGAGGGAAACATTCCACATGGGAAAAATATATCTAAAAACAAAGATGATGTGTCTTACCAAACGAAAGTGCTGGCAGGTTGATAGACACACAAACAAACACAAACATACACACAAAATTCAAGCTTTCGCAACCATCAGGAAAGAGGGAAGGAGAGGGAAAGACGACAGGATGTGGGTTTTAAGGGAGAGGGTAAGGAAGTCATTCCAATCCCGGGAGTGGAAAGACTTAACTTAAGGGGAAAAAAGGACAGGTATACACTCGCGCGCACACACACACACACACACATATCCATCCGCACATATACAGTCACAAGCAGACATTTGTAACAGCGTTGGTATGTTGATAGAGACACTAAAAAAAACACACACACACACACACACACACACACACACACACACACACAAATTTCGAGCTTTTGCAACCCAAGGTTGCTTCATCAGGAAAGAGGGAAGGAGAGGGTAAGGAGTTATTCCAATCCCAGGAGCGGAAAGACCTTGGGGGGGGGGGGGGGGGGGGGGGGAAAGGACAGGTATAGGCCCCCTACAAACATGCAGAAGAGCCGCAACATGACATGGCATGAACTTGAGTAATATCTGAAGTAGTGCTAGAGGGAATTCGAGACCATGAATTCTGCTTGGCTGTCCATAAACCCATAAGAGTACGAGGGGGTGGAGATCTCTTCTGGACAGCATGTTGCAAGGCATCTCAGATATGCTCAATAATATTCCGTCTGGACAGTTTGGTGGCCAGTGGAAGTGTTTTAAGTCAGAAGAGTGTTCCTGGAGACACTCTGTAGCAATTCTGGATGTGTGGAGTGTCGCATTGTCCTGGTGGAATTGCCCAAGTCTGTCAGAATGCACAATGGATGCAGGTGATCAGATAGGTTGCATACATACATGTCACCTGTCAGAGTCGTATCTAGACATATCTACATCTACATCCATACTCTGCAAGCCACCTGACGGTGTGTAGCGGAGGGTACCCTGAGTACCTCTATCGGTTCTCCCTTCTATTCCAGTCTCGTATTGTTCGTGGAAAGGAGGATTGTCGGTATGCTTCTGTGTGGGCTCTAATCTCTCTGATTTTATCCTCATGGTGTCTTCGCGAGATATACGTAGGAGGGAGCAATATACTGCTTGACTCTTTGGTGAAGGTATATTCTCGAAACTTTAACAAAAGCCCGTACCAAGCTACTGAGCGTCTCTCCTGCAGAGTCTTCCACTGGAGTTTATCTATCATCTCCGTAACGCTTTCGCGATTGCTAAATGATCCTGTAACGAAGCGCGCTGCTCTCCGTTGGATCTTCTCTATCTCTTCTATCAACCCTATCTGGTACGGATCCCACACTGCTGAGCAGTATTCAAGCAGTGGGCGAACAAGCGTACTGTAACCTACTTCCTTTGTTTTCGGATTGCATTTCCTTAGGATTCTTCCAATGAATCTCAGTCTGGCATCTGCTTTACCGACGATCAACTTTACGTGATCATTCCATTTTAAATCACTCCTAATGCGTACTCCCAGATAATTTATGGAATTAACTGCTTCCAGTTGCTGACCTGCTATTTTGTAGCTAATTGATAAGGGATCTATCTTTCTGTGTATTCGCAGCACATTACACTTGTCTACATTGAGATTCAATTGCCATTCCCTGCACCATGCGTCAATTTGCTGCAGATCCTCCTGCATTTCAGTACAATTTTCCTTGTTACAACCTCTCGATATATCACCGCATCATCTGCAAAAAGCCTCAGTGAACTTCCGATGTCATCCACAAGTTCTTTTATGTATATTGTGAAGAGCAACGGTCCTATGACATCCCCTGCGGCACAGCTGAAATCACTCTTACTTAGGAAGACTTCTCTCCATTGAGAATAACATGCTGCGTTCCGTTATCTAGGAACTCTTCAATCCAATCACACAATTGGTCTGATAGTCCATATGCTCTTACTTTGTTCATTAAACGACTGTGGGGAACTGTATCGAACGCCTTGCGGAAGTCAAGAAACACGGCATCTACCTGATAACCCGTGTCTATAGCCCTGTGAGTCTCGTGGACGAATAGCGCGAGCTGGGTTTCACATGACCGTCTTTTTCGAAACCCATGCTGATTCCTACAGAGTAGATTACTAGTCTCCAGAAAAGTCATTATACTCGAACAGAATATGTGTTCCAAAATTCTACAACTGATCGACGTTAGAGATATAGGTCTATAGTTCTGCACATCTGTTCGACGTCCCTTCTTGAAAACGGGGATGACCTGTGCCCTTTTTCAATCCTTTGGAACACTACGCTCTTCTAGAGACCTACGTTACACCGCTGCAAGAAGGGGGGCAAGTTTCTTCGCGTACTCTGTGTAAAATCGAACTGGTATCCCATCAGGTCCAGCGGCCTTTCCTCTTTTGAGCGATTTTAATTGTTTCTCTATCCCTCTGTCGTCTATTTCGATATCTACCATTTTGTCATCTGTGCGACAATCTAGAGAAGGAACTACAGTGCAGTCTTCCTCTGTGAAACAGCTTTGGAAAAAGACATTTAGTATTTCGGCCTTTAGTCTGTCATCCTCTGTTTCAGTACCATTTTAGTCAAAGGGTGTCTGGACATTTTGTTTTGATCCACCTACCGCTTTGACGTAAGACCAAAATTTCTTAGGATTTTCTGCCGAGTCAGTACATAGAACTTTACTTTCGAATTCATTGAATGCCTCTCGCAAAACCCTCCTCACACTACATTTTGCTTCGCGTAATTTTTTTTTATCTGCAAGGCTTTGGCTATGTTTATGTTTGCTGTGAAGTTCCCTTTGCTTCCGCAGCAGTTTTCTAACTCGGTTGTTGTACCACGGTGGCTCTTTTCCATCTCTTACGATCTTGCTTGGCACTTACTCATCTAACGCATATTGTACGATGGTTTTGAACTTTGTCCACTGATCGTCAACACTATCTGTACTTGAGACAAAACTTTTGTGTTGAGCCGTGAGGTACTCTGTAATGTGCTTTTTGTCACTTTTGCTAAACAGAAAAATCTTCCTACCTTTTTTAATATATCTATTTACGGCTGAAATCATCGATGCCGTAACCGCTTTATGATCGCTGATTCACTGTTCTGCGTTAACTGTTTCAAATAGTTCGGGTCTGTTTGTCACTAGAAGGTCTAATAAGAGTATAAGAGTGAGTCTTTGGCTCCGAAAGCCCATATTGATGATGTTTCATTGAATGGTTCACTCACTGCCAGTTGTTGATGGCTCAGCACTGAAATGCACAGCAGTTTGCGGAAAGGTTGCACTTCTGTCAGTGTGAGAGATTTGATGTTTTACTGGATTCTTGATACACATGGTACACTCGTAAAATCCCCACTTCATCACTATCTTGGAGATGCTGTGTCCCATCGCTCATGCACCAACTATAACACCACTTTCAAACTCATTTAAATCTTGACAACCTGCCATTGTAGCAGCAGTAACCAACCTAACAACTGCGTCAGACACTTGTGGTATGATATAGGTGTTGCCAACCGCAGCACCGTATTCTGCCTATTTACATATCTCTGTATTTGAATAAGCATGCCTATACCATTTTCTTTGGTGCTTCAGTGTATAAGTGTTCTTGTATGAGGATGAGATAGGTGGTTGCTTATGACTGTAGTGAAGGAACCATCAGAGCTTTCACTGAAATGATTTAAGAACACCATTAAAAACATAAATAAGGATAACTGGACAGGGCAAAGTCCATCCTGTTGGATATGAGGACCTTGTATTAACAGCTGCAATGCCTCATTTGGTTGGTCCAAATTGTACACGTTCTTTGATGTAAGCAAAGTTTGCTTTAGATAACTTTTATTATAAATATAATTTTACTCCGCTGCACACATCAAGAACACCCACTGGTGACTCCAGAACCATGAAAGTGATGCTGTGTCCCTTGCACCTACTCCAGTCCATTCAAAAAGAATTCCTCCAGGCTCATAAGCAAGCAACTATGCCCCATGCATGTCTTCATGACTCCCCTCAATCCACCTGAAAAACTAAGTCAGTATCTCCCCATGGTGAGTGAGATATTGAACTCAGGAGAATAATAAGACATAACATACCTGTTTTACACTGTAAATTTTGGCATGTGTTTTTCTTGTAAAAGCATTACAGTACTATTAATATGACAAGGTGTTGTAGTTATTCCCATTCAATACTACCCACTGCTCTGGGTCCTGTAAGTGATGTTCAGTTGCTTAGCAAACATTACTTATGAAGAATGTTTTAGTTGCTTTCTTAAACAGACATATTTTAGTAATTTTTTTCATCTTCTCCGGCATTGTATTATACAGTTTTACTCATTTTTTCCTTGGTAAATGTAAGTCCAAAATCACTCTTGTCACATAACTCTGTATAGACCTTTTATTGAAACTCTTAGTAACATATTCCCTGATAAGCACAATAGATTGGTAGATGTACTCACTTAGTGCAGTAAGGATACCTGGCTTCTTAAAAATATTTCTTTTGTGTAAGCCTGAGTACTACTTCTAATTATTATTTTTATGGCTCTTTTCCACAGTTATAATTTGTCCATGTTTTGTGTCTTGATCCCCAAAAAAAGGTCGGCATAGCTAAGAGCTGAGTGTGTGTAAGAATAGTATGTCACCACAAGACATCGGATGTAATGAATTCATGATAGAAAGCTCAGAGCAAAACATGCTCAACAGATTCATTTTGCTAACATCTTTGTGTCTTTATTTTGTGTTAATTGACAATCACTATTTGTCCCAAAAAACTTTGTGTTAGTTCCACAATATGTAGATTTATCATCTACGTTTAATGCGAGAGGATAGTTTGCCCTCTTTATGTTGAAATGAGGACTGTTTGTTTTCTTTATACAGGGTGTTACAAAAAGGTACGGCCAAACTTTCAGGAAACATTCCTCACACACAAATAAAGAAAAGATGTTATGTGGACATGTGTCCGGAAACGCTTAATTTCCATGTTAGAGCTCATTTTAGTTTCGTCAGTATGTACTGTACTTCCTCGATTCACCGCCAGTTGGCCCAATTGAAGGAAGGTAATGTTGACTTCGGTGCTTGTGTTGACATGTGATTCATTGCTCTACAGTACTAGCATCAAGCACATCAGTACATAGCATCAACAGGTTAGTGTTCATCACGAACGTGGTTTTGCAGTCAGTGCAATGTTTACAAATGCGGAGTTGGCAAATGCCCGTTTGATGTATGGATTAGCACGGGGCAATAGCCGTGGCGCAGTACATTTGTATTGAGACAGATTTCCAGATTGAAGGTGTCCTGACAGGAAGACGTTCGAAGCAATTGATCGGCGTCTTAGGGAGCACGGAACATTCCAGCCTATGACTCGCGACTGGGGAAGACCTAGAACGACGAGGGCACCTGCAACGGATGAGGCAATTCTTCGTGCAGTTGACGATAACCCTAATGTCAGCGTCAGAAAAGTTGCTGCTGTACAAGGTAACGTTGACCACGTCACTGTATGGAGAGTGCTACAGGAGAACCATTTGTTTCCGTACCATGTACAGCGTGTGCAGGCACTGTCAGCAGCTGATTGGCCTTCACGGGTACACTTCTGCGAATGGTTCATCCTACAATGTGTCAATCCTCATTTCAGTGCAAATGTTCTCTTTACGGATGAGGCTTCATTCCAACGTGATCAAATTGTAAATTTTCACAATGAACATGTTTGGGCTGACGAGAATCTGCATGCAATTGTGCAATCACGTCATCAACACAGATTTTCTGTGAACGTTTGGGCAGGCATTGTTGGTGATGTCTTGATTGGGCCCCATGTTCTTCCACCTACGCTCAATGGAGCATGTTATCATGATTTCATACGGGATACTCTTCCTGTGCTGCTAGAACATGTGCCTTTACAAGTATGACACAACATGTGGTTCATGCACGATGGAGCTCCTGCACATTTCAGTCGAAGTGTTCGTACACTTCTCAACAACAGATTCGGTGACAAATTGATTGGTAGAGGCGGACCAATTCCATGGCCTCCACGCTCTCCTGACCTCAACCCTCTTGGCTTTCATTTATGGGGGCATTTGAAAGCTCTTTTTCTACGCAACCCCGGTACCAAATGTGGAGACTCTTTGTGCTCGTATTGTGGAGGGCTGTGATACAATACGCCATTCTCCAGGGCTGCATCAGCGCTTCAGGGATTCCATGCGACGGAGGGTGGATGCATGTATCCTCGCTAACGGAGGACATTTTGAACATTTCCTGTAACAAAGTGTTTGAAGTCACGCTGGTATGTTCTGTTGCTGTGTGTTTCCATTCCATGATTAATGTGATTTGAAGAGAAGTAATCAAATGAGCTCTAGCATGGAAAGTAAGCGTTTCCGGACACCTGTCCACGTAACATATTTTCTTTCTATGTGTGTGAGGAATGTTTCCTGAAAGTTTGGCCGTACCTTTTTGTAACACCCTGTATTCATTGCAATTTATTACACACTGCCCATTCTTAAACATTTGTGAGGTTTCATTTACTTTCTCTGATAGGCATTCCGGTGTCTTATCTGTATGTAAGATGTTGCTGTCATCAGCAAAGAGGACTTTTTTTCCCCATGTGGTATACTATCTGGAAAGTCATTGACATATATTAAGAACAAAATTAGGTCCAATGCACTTCCCTGAGGAACACCTATGTTTATATGTTTCTTGTCGGACAATTGTTTTACTATAAAATTATCTTCAGCAGATGCGGAACCCTCTCTACCTTTTGCACACTGTTTTCCAAGTAAGATCGGAACCACAGCTTGTGCTTCTAGCTTGTTTAATAGTGTTTTGTTGTCAGCCATGTCAAAAGCCTGAGTCTAAGAAGTGTCTGTAACACAGTCATTCTTGATAAGAGCATCATTTATCACTTTTATGAACTCTGTCACCCTACTTTTTCCTGGCCTTATCTTCACGGGGTTGGCATATTCTTTTGGCGAAGTGGTCTTCGCTGGAAAATGATGTGTACATCACACTATTTGAACACTGCTACCCAGCTGGGAATCCAAGAGCTTTTCACCAACAGTAGATGTCGGGAGAGTCTGCACTCACATATACGAACTGTGCTTCATTAAAAAGGTTGCATTTATTCATTTAACTCATTAGTCTGTCTTTCATGATTAATTCAGTTATTTTTGAGAATGCAGACTCTAGTGAAACTGGCCTGTAGTTTTCAATACTCTTCATATTACATTTCTTTAGTAAGAGCATAACTTGTGGGTGTTTTAGGTACTATGGAAAACATCGGAACTAAAGAACTCATTTATTATGTTTGTTAATGAGGCGTGTATGCTCTCTATGCATGTCTCCAGAACAGAGGCTGGAACCCCATCTTTACTTGCTGACTTCTTATTTTTTAATTGTCTGCGTGTTTTCAAGCTATGTTGTGGGAACAACATCATTGTGCTTCCTGTGTAAGTCTTGTGGGTTTTAGGAAGATTTTGTTTTGAGCCATACCAGAGCAATATTAATTTATAAAACTCGCCAATTCTGAAGGATGTTCTAATATTCCACCCATATCTTTGATTTGCATCCTATTTACTTGTGTTTGCCTTTTCAGTTTCTTGTTTTATGACAGCCCCCACTACTTTGCTTTTATTTTTTGCACTAAATATTGCTAGTTGACCTCTGTGAATAATTTGCATTCTATCCTGATTGGTCAGTGAAAGGTAATATAGTAATGGAGAAATAAATTAATAAAAGGTATTATATTTGAGGAATTTTGAGGAATAGTAACAAATATTAGTCTCATTGTAAAAATCAATATCATTGTATGCAGTACGGTTCTAGGCGCTACAGTCTGGAACTGAGCGACCGCTACGGTCGCAGGTTCAAATCCTGCCTCAGGCATGGATGTGTGTGATGTCCTTAGGTTAGTGAGGTTTAATTAGTTCTAAGTTCTAGGCGACTGATTACCTCAGAAGTTAAGTTGCATAGTGCTCAGAGCCATTTGAACCACTGTAGCTAGTTTGTGACTGTTCTCAATGCAGTACCATAAACATCTGATTTACCTATAGTCCTTTCAGAATCACCATATGGAAAAAACACATTGGATCAGGAAAGTAAGATATAGCAGTAAGTGCACCAGTTATTCTAGAATAGATGATAAATCAATTGCCTGGTGGTGATCTATCATCAGTGATAAAAACAGCAGCAACGTTACTGACTACGTGCCTTGGATCTTCCAGAATGAAATGCATTGCTAGTAGTGAATTGTATTTGAAAATGCTATATTGTAAGGTATATGTTACATGTATTGAAACAACAGTGGGCAAGGATTGTGTGAATCAGGGATTGTGCACAGTAACCATTACTCACCTGCAACAGATTCTATCGGCTTTATTCTCCATGCGGAATTGTAATGCAGTATTAAAAATCTATAATGGAGAGCCCATCCTAAAATGCAACTCCGGCAGGAGTTGCTATCATATGATACAGTTACCCACATATTTTAAAACAATGTGAACCACTATTTTTGGAGTTTGGACCTAGATAAACTGAACTGAAGCAAATGCCAGAGCATTATTAAATTGTCTGATATTTCGTGGGTGGTTCTTAGTGTAGCTGTTATTCGACACTTTGAGGTTTTGAAACTCTTCACAAATTTTAATGGGCTCTATTTTAACCTTTCTCTTGTTACAGCACGTGGTAGCTGAATTGTCACTGACCTCCACTGCAAACAAACCTCGCAGAGCAGTGTATCCACATTTGGTCCATATTACCAACACTCTGTGTTTGCACTTCATTATCTTTAGGGGAAAGATGGGCAGAACAGTGTGTTTTTGGAAGTTTATGCTGTTGTCTTCTTGCACTGATATTTTGATAGTGGTGAATTAGGTAAGAGAGTGACACAATGTCTCTTTGTTGGACTAATTGTTGCAGTTGAGCATTGAATCAGTCTTGCCTGTGATTGCATTGAACTTCTCGTATCTTGCTGAATTGAAGTTGTCTTTGTTCATCGCTTAGGCTGGAATTTCTTCTTGTGTGGTCTGTGACTTGTTCTGGTGGTAAGTAATGCCCTCTGATTGGAGGTCTCCCTCTCGGTCTGCATGTTGTGTCCCATGGCATCATGTAAACCTTAAATACAGAAGAAAAAAGTTAGCAGATATTTACCTTTTTTTCGTAATACTTATTCATTTGTTAAGAAAAATTACCTTTTCTGGTGATGTAGATTAATGGTATTTGGGCTAGGACAAGTGTAATGTAATGTTTCAGTTGATGTGAGTAATGACGATTTAAAAGTTAAATTAAGGTATAAACTCAATTATAAAAGTAAATGGTACTTACCTGAAATGATGAACATTGACGTGATTGACTTAATTCATGCAGTTGCTTGAAGAAAGTAAACAACCCCAACTGCTGTTGTGCATATAGCGTACATGTACATAAAGAATCCAGACATCTGCAGCAGCTGTCCTGCATGGTAGTTAAACAGACTATCAGTAGATGGCATCTTCTACATGTTTTTTGTAAAAATGTTGTTAAAATAAAGTTTTTGAATGGAAAGAATAACTTTAAATTATTTGTGTAGTTTTTGTCATTAGTGGACAATGAAATTTTGAAAATGATATCTGAAACATTAATTTTGATTAAATAATGCAGGAAATATTGCATACTGACAAAAACACCATTGAGAAACAATATATATATATGATAATGTCATTGAATGCTTTTTTGCAGCAAGCAGTATCCTGCTGTATATTTTTTAAATGCATGTGATACTAATCTAATAACTGTGGATTAGTGAAGTGGTTTTGTAAGCAACTGAGAAATTTAAGTGTCTGAGATTACTTTCCTAAAACATGCAATTACCCATCTGATTTCCTTAAATGCTAGTGTAGAAGTGGAAATGAATCCTCAAAATTAATTTAAACAATGTGCAGAATTTAGAGAAGTTAACATCTACATTGTTTTCCATTTACAACTCTTTCCAGACCTAGAAGTTGTCTGTATTTTACATTTTGAGAAGATTCTTTTGTGTGTCTGTAGATTTGTGACTTGTCTTGGGCTTTATTATCAGATAGTAATGAAAACAAAGGTTAAGGTCTGTTATAAATACTTTGCTCTTTTCCCTGTCAGTGCATAGTCCATGCTGAACTTCTTTGTTCTGTCTCTTCTGTTAATTCTGTTTCATAAGGGTCCCAGACAGAGGAACAGTACTCAAGACTGAACAAGACAAGTGTTTTGTCTCCTTTCTAAAAAAAAATCACTTTTTTTAGTAAGTTAGTAAGTCTTCCAGTAAATTTTAGCCTGCTTCCCCAACAGATAGATTTATATGGCCATTTTACGTTGTTTGACCAGATGATAACTAATTATTTGTTTGTTGACTCTGACTGTGTGATGCTAATGACTTACATTGCATAACACTAATAGATCCTAGTCTTCTAATTAGGATAGCAATTAAAATAAATTTTGTTAAATCTAGGTAGAAAATATCTGTTTATGATGTTTTTATGTTTTGTGGTTTCTTTCAGTGGCTCCTATGACATATGCCTTTTCATATTTAATTCCTATTTTGTATCCTTCCTCTATTTTGCCAAATAATAGGAGTCGTGGTTTTTAAATGTAGAATATGTTTGTTTAGCAAAGTCTGTGTATTTTATTGAAATTCATTGTGAGAGATCATATCTGTTCTTGTCAGCTGTATTAAAGCAAAATTCTTTTCTATTGAACTTTTATTGCCTAATGATCTATTCTTTGTTCTGGTAATTTTGTTGATGTGCAATTGGAAATGAAGGTTTTCTGCTACCCAGTGGCTTGTTCTTTGCTTTTTGTGTGAGAGAATCATTTTCTTTGTTGTAATTTATGTCCTACTTCATCAGTAACAGGCTTTTGATTATTTTATTCAGAGTTACTGTCAGCTTAAAATGTGATTAGATTAACCTATGTAATGAAGCCATGTTAGAAGTGAATGTAAAAGCAAGACAGCAGTGATAAGTTGTTGATAATTAAGTGTGGTAATGTTTCTTACGACAGTTATGTTTGTTCAGAACTGTTTTACAGTTACCCAACTTTGTATATATTTTCTGCTTATTTACATTAATATAGAAATGTCCATATTTTGAATCTCTACTTTTGCTGGAAATAATATTTGCAAGTTTCATAACGATAAATATGAATTGATCCATGCTTGTGTTGTAAGTTACCCATAACTTTTAATTATCACGTATAATACGGGCATTTTCAGGAGGTGGCTAGGTAAGCAAAAGTGCTTACATGGAGTAGATAGTAGTTTCTTTGTCACAGAAGAACTGCTGGAATTGGTTCCAGTGAAAGACTACAATGGGACAGATACTCTAATGTGTGTGTGCGTGTGTGTGTGCGCGTGTGTGTGTGTGTGTGTGTGTGTGTGTGTGTGAGAGAGAGAGAGCGCACGCGCGTGCGCACGGGTGCGTTCATGCGCGTGTGCAAGAAAGTGTTGACAGTATGGGTCTGCAATGAAAAAATCTCACTTCTGTGGCTACAGACAGTGCAGTGGCTATGCCAAAATATTGATTTCATGGCACTTTTTTGAGAGATGGTAAAATTGTTACTCATTACAGATAAGAGTTTTGCAATACATTGCATTCTCCACCTGGAGAATATATGTGGTGATGTGTGAACATGAGGGAATGACAAAATTCATCTGCAGCCAAGCTCTCAGACATCACCATTTCAGTGCCATTTTGGAGGACCTGGAAAGCAGTTATGGTGGTGGGCCATATCTCAGTGAAATACGCTGGCTGAGTTGAAGTAAAGTCCTTGAGAGATTTTCTAAATTTTAGAGTGAAATAGATGAGTGTTGAGCCTGTTGTAACACTGACAGACAAATGAATGGTAGATAACCGATATGGCCTTACTCAGTGATATTATGCACAAAATGAGGGTATTGAATATAGTATTGCAGGTTGAAACCATATCAGTTTGAGAAATGTTTGACTGAATTTAGAGATTTGAGATGAAACACTCCTTTTGGGATAGACAGCTAGAAAAGAAGAATGCTACTCATTTCTCAAAATTGTCATCTTTAATTATGGGAGCAGAGTGGAAGTTAAATAGCGTCAAAGTATACCATTGACCTTCTGCATGAATTTGAGATTTATTTTCAGGGTTTTGAAAAGTAAAATAAAAAATCTAATTTTTTTCACATCCCATTTCAGATAATGTTGACAATTTGGAAACTGAAGGAAAGAAACTTAGGGTTAATGTCCCATCAACATTAAGATCATTAGTGACAGAGTGCAAACTCTGATTGCTGCAGGGATGAGGAATGAAATCACCCCTGTCCTATCAAAGGTACTCTCCCTGCACTTGTCTGGAGCAGTTTAGGGAAATCACGGGAAACGTAAATCACAATGACCGGACGCTGATTTGAACCATCATTCTCCTGCTACATTGTGACTTTTAGTTTTGTGATAAATTAGTCTCTCTGGCTTTTTAAGAATTTTTCCTCAACATAAATTTTCACAACTTTAAAAGTCCTCGCTATGATTATAGCAATGTTTGGATGAACATATTTGTGTATGAGACTTTTTTCCATAGTGAAGAGAATGAAAACAACCCACAGAAATTCACTGACAGATGTTGTAAAAAACAAAATAGTTTTATTTAATTGGATAGATAAAAACATATGCTCACCAAGCGGCAGCAGGACACACACATAAGACTGTTGTGATTGCAAGATTTCGGAGCCAGTGGCTTCTCCTTCAGGCAGAAGGGTTGAAGGGCAAGGAAGAAGGATGAAGGAAAAGGACTGGAGAGGTCTAGGAAAAGGGGTAGATTTTGGGAAAGTCACCCAGAACTGCGGGTCAGGGGAGACTTACTGTACGCGATGAGAAGGAAAGACTTGTAAGCAGTGGCTGGTGGGTTGCAGAATATGATAATTCGTGTGTTAGAGTGTGCCTCCTTGGAGGGTCTGCCCCTTTTTAATAGAGTAATTTTAAGAATTGCAGCATAGTGGCGATGTATGGAATTGAAAATTGAGCTGTGGCTTTAGAATGCGACATAGTATGTTTGAATTCAGTGGACTCTAAGCAAATTATTTATTTGATTCGTTACAAATGATCTGGAATGTATTTACCGTATGATATATGAAATAATGCTGGCAGTGTTTATAGTTACAGAACAATGATGTGTTAAAATTGAAAAATGAAGTGTAATACTAATTGACACATACAGAAAATGTTTCACAAAGCAACACAAAATCATTTTTTCAGATTGTGGCGAAGGCACTTTGGGATCAACTTGGTCAGCTGGAGCCTGATGGTCAGGTGCACTGTGTGGAGCTACTGCATCAACTGCACAACCTACTTCCTGGTTCACGAGTTGTTGAAGATGTTGTGGGTGAATCTCTTTGTGGACCAATCAGTTTTGACCAGTCTGATTACTGCTCCAGCACATTTGAGAAATTTTCACTGCTCTGGCACGTAGGGAGAGAAGTTGAAGCCAAGGGTGCAGGCTGCCACCCAGTCAGATCATTTGACAGGTAAGGAAGGATTTCATGAGAAAAAGGCTGGTCTGTAAGATTATAACTTATAAAACTGGAGAATAATTAATTTGAGTGCACATCTATAAAGACGATCTTTTCAGTTTCCCACGGACTTCCAGTATTTTTAAGAAATCATACGATTACCAAATGGCAG
Source organism: Schistocerca nitens (assembly GCF_023898315.1). Taxonomy (NCBI): domain Eukaryota; kingdom Metazoa; phylum Arthropoda; class Insecta; order Orthoptera; family Acrididae; genus Schistocerca; species Schistocerca nitens. Next base: position 1,144,760,333 of record NC_064614.1, on the reverse strand, counting down.
AGGCAAATCATATGTTAGCCAAGTATCCTGTGCCATTTTCTGTGGATCAAGATTTACTGCATACTTTTTTATAATGTAAACTCATTATAATACTTTTACGTGCATTGATAAATTAGGAGTAAATGGGACCACACAGAGAATAGCAGGTGTGTTGAGTTACTGACGGGCAAACACAAAAGAAAATGAAAACTTTGCTAGCTTTCAGAAGAAATTCTTTGACCAACTAGGATATGGGTACTTACTGGAGGATAGGAATGTGTGAGGAATGTATGGCAGATGCATGGCCTAAGTTTGTAATATACAGATACCAGAACCAGTGAAGTGTGACACACGATGGAGATGCCATTGCAGCTTGGATTGGGAGGGGCAACACGGCAGTGGAAGGGGAAACTGTTGGGTAGAGGGTTTGAAGACTGCTGGCACACTTGTTGCCCCTCTCCTAGTCCCTAGCTACCCGTCCCCAACCCATCTTCATAGTTCCCATTTCATGCCCCTTTCTCCCAGTATGCACCCTTTCAACACAACCCCATCCCACCCCTGTTCACCTACCAAGCTACAATCTTGGCACTGTGCATCTAGACACCAAATTGTAGGTGCACAATTTTGTGTGTGTGTGTGTGTGTGTGTGTGTGTGTGTGTGCAAAGATGGAGGATGACGCATTTCTGCAGCGTGTAATTTTTAGGGATGAAGCAACGTTCCATCTTAGTGCGCATGCACGCGCGCGCGCATGCGCACTAAGATGGAACGTTGCTTCATCCCTAAAAATTACACGCTGCAGAAATGCGTCATCCTCCATCTTTGCTAGTACATAACCACAAAATGATAGTCGCTTCTCTTTGTCATTGGTGTTGAGAGCAATCGCAAGTTGTAATCGGTAGGGCTTGTACAGAACATTCCGTACAGTTGGTTGGGGTATTCCAAGTTCTCAACTGGCCCTATTGGTGGACTTACTGGGACTGTGCATAGAACTTCCTTGAATCCGTCTGACATCATCCTCTGACACACATCATCGGCCTGTGCCTTTTCCTTTGCACACACTCCCAGTCTGTTTAAATTGCTTAAACCAATGGCTAATGCTTTTGCGGGTTGGTGGTTGAATACCGAATTTGGCACAAAATACCTGCTGCACTGCAATTTGCGACTTAATTTTCAAGAACGCAGGAGAACGCAGAAAACCTGGTGCTCCTCAGTTGCCATTTCACTCACAACTGACAGTGAAATGGAACGATGGCCCTATTGTCATGCGAACTGTAGCGGCCACTTCTGAAACCATCACCGCCCGCCCTCCGCCGCGTGCCAAAAACTTTGAAACTTCCTCTTTTCATTGGTATAAAGCTTGTTCATTTTGGATTTGTACTTGAATACATAAAAATTTTTGAAAAATGGTTCATCATTTAGAATGACCCTGTATTTTTATACACTGTTTCAACTATTAGTCAAAATTTTTCTTTTTACAACTTCTTTTTTCACTAAGGCTTCTATGGTCTTCAATAATGCTGGGCCTTCTCTGTGATCATTTGCAGTATTTTTCAATGCAGCAATGACTTATCAGGAGAAAGAAAACTGGCGTTCTACGGATCGGAGCGTGGAATGTCAGATCCCTTAATCGGGCAGGTAGATTAGAAAATTTAAAAAGGGAAATGGATAGGTTGAAGTTAGATATAGTGGGAATTAGTGAAGTTCGGTGGCAGGAGGAACAAGACTTTTGGTCAGGTGAACACAGGTTTATAAATGCAAAATCAAATAGGGGTAATGCAGGAGTAGGTTTAATAATGAATAAAAGAATTGGAGTGCGGGTAAGTTACTACCAACAGCATAGTGAATGCATTATTGTGGCCAAGATAGATACGAAACCCATGCCTACTACAGTAGTACAAGTTTATATGCCAACTAGCTCTCCAGATGATGAAGAAATTGATGAAATGTATGATAAGATAAAAGAAATTATTCAGGTAGTCAAGGGAGACGAAAATTTAATAGTCATGGGTGACTGGAATTCGAGAGTAGGAAAAGGGAGAGAAGGAAACATAGTGGGTGAATATGGATTGGGGGAGAGAAAATGAAAGAGGAAGCCTTCTGGTAGAATTTTGCACAGAGCATAACTTAATTATAGCTAACACTTCATTCAAGAATCGTAAAATAAGGTTGTATACGTGGAAGAATCCTGGAGATACTGACAGGTTTCAGATAGATTATATAATGGTAAGACAGAGATTTAGGAACCAGGTTTTAAATTGTAAGACATTTCCAGGGGCAGATGTGGACTCTGACCACAATCTATTGGTTATGAACTGTAGATTAAAACTGAAGAAACTGCAAAAAGGTGGGAATTTAAGGAGATGGGACCTGGATAAACTGACTAAGCCAGAGGTTGTAAAGAGTTTCATGGAGAACACAAGGGAACAATTGACAGGAATCGGAAAAAGAAATACAGTAGAAGAAGAATGGGTAGCTCTGATGGATGAAGTAGTGAAGGCAGCAGAGGATGAAGTAGGTAAAAAAACGAGGGCTAGTAGAAATCCTTGGGTAACAGAAGAAATATTGAATTTGATTGATGAAAGGAGAAAATATAAAAACGCAGTAAATGAAGTAGGCAAAAGGGAATACAAACATTTCAAAAATGAGATCGATAGGAAGTTCAAAATGGCTAAGCAGGGGTGGCTAGAGGTCAAATGTAAGGATGTAGAGGCTTATCTCACTAGGGGTAAGATAGATACTGCCTACAGGAAAATTAAAGAGACCTTTGGAGAAAAGAGAGCCACCTGTATGAATATCAAGAGCTCAGATGGACACCCAGTTCCTAAGCAAAGAAGGGAAAGCAGAAAGGTGGAAGGAGTATATAGAGGGTCTATACAAGGGTGATGTACTTGAGGACAATATTATGGAAATGGAAGAGGATGGAGAAGAAGATGAAATGGGAGATACAATACTGTGTGAAGAGAATGTCAGAGCACTGAAAGACCTGAGTCGAAGCAAGGCCCTGGGAGTAGACAACATTCCATTGGAACTACTGATGGCCTTGGGAGAGCCAGTCCTGACAAAACTCTACCATCTGGTGAGCAAGAGGAATGGGACAGGCGAAATACCCTCAGATTTCAAGAAGAATATAATAATTCCAATCCCAAAGAAAGCAGGTGTTGACAGATGTGAAAATTACCATAATAAGTCACAGCTGCAAAATACTAACGCGTATTCTTTACAGATGAATGGAAAAACTGGTAGAAGCCAACCTCGGCGAAGATCAGTTTGGATTTCGCAGAAATTTTGGAACACGTGAGGCAATACTGACCCTACAACTTATCTTAGAACATAAATTAAGGAAAGGCAAACCTACATTTCTAGCATTTGTAGACTTAGAGAAAACTTTTGACAGTGTTGACTGAAATACTCTCTTTCAAATTCTGAAGGTGGCAGGGGTAAAATACGGGGAGCGAAAGGCTATTTACAATTTGTACAGAAACCAGATGGCAGTTATAAGAGTCGAGGGGCATGAAAGGGAAGCAGTGGTTGGGAAAGGAGTGAGACAGGGTTTTAGCCTCTCCTTGATGTTATTCAATCTGTATATTGAGCAAGCAGTAAAGGAAGCAAAAGAAAAATTCGGAGTAGGTATTAAAATTCATGGAGAAGAAGTAAAAACTTTGAGGTTCGCCGATGACATTGTAATTCTGTCAGAGACAGCAAAGGACTTGGAAGAGCTGTTGAACGGAATGGACAGTGTCTTGAAAGGAGAATATAAGATGAACATCAACAAAAGCAAAACGAGGCTAATGGAATGTAGTCGAATTACGTCGGGTGATGCTGAGGGAATTAGATTAGGAAATGAGACGCTTAAAGAAGTAAAGGAGTTTTGCTATTTGGGAAGCGAAATAGGTGATGATGGTCGAAGTAGAGAGGATATAAAATGTAGACTGGCAATGGCAAGGAATGCGTTTCTGAAGAAGAGAAATTTGTTAACATCGAGTATAGGTTTAAGTGTCAGGAAGTCGTTTCTGATAAGTATTTGTATGGAGTGTAGCCATGTATGGAAGTGAAACATGGACGATAAATAATTTGGACAAGAAGAGAATAGAAGCTTTCGAAATGTGGTGCTACAGAAGAATGCTGAAGATTAGATGGGTAGATCACATAACTAATGAGGAGGTATTGAATAGAATTGGGGAGAAGAGGAGTTTTTGGCACAACTTGACTAAAAGAAGGGACCGGTTGGTAGGACATGTTCTGAGACATCAAGGGATCACAAATTTAGCATTGGAGGGCAGCGTGGAGGGTAAAAATCGTAGAGGGAGACCAAGAGATGAATACACTAAGCAGATTCAGAAGGATGTCGGTTGCAGTAAGTACTGGGAGATGAAGAAGCTTGCACAGGATAGAGTAGCATGGAGAGCTGCATCAAACCAGTCTCAGGACTGAAGACAACAACAACAACAACAATGACTGGGCTATCACCAGCACTGTAGTGTTCTTCCAAAGATACCACAAAAGGCAGTTGGTACCCTAGTGTATGTGTGCATTTTTGGATATAACAGTGACAAGCTGCAGTGCTCATTTTCATGATCAGCCTGATGGATTCTTCAGGCTTGTCAGCCGGCATAAAGAATTATGTTCTGTCACAACAATGGATGGTCTGCTATATAAATTCTGGTCTGCTATATAAATGCTGGTCTGCTATATAAATAGGATCAGAGCTTGCTGATTGCCCAGTAAACTGAGACACACTTTTTCAGTCGTAGAATAATTCTTCTTGTACTGGGTGGTTATATTTAAACTGGTGGTGTTCTGAGTGTTTCAGTTCAGGTTTTAAACATCACAGAATGATAAAAAGGCATAGGTATGTTCATTAATTGGTGCACTTGTAGAGTGTGCTGGAAAAAAAAAATGATAGTTCCGCTTTCTGCCACCAGGTGAAAATATTGTGCAGTAAGCAGTCAGAATGTGGTGTGGGAGTAGGAAAAGGGGAGAAATTATAAAGCTCATTATAACAGTGGTTCTGTCACATTTATTATGATATGGTCACATGTTACAACACGTGTTCAGTATGGTCTCCCGAGTCAGCAATATGCTGTACCCATAACACGACATGGTCGACAGTTGCTCATGGTATATCCGGTGTAATCAGAATGATATGTCATTGTATGTTATCCTTCGGATTAGTAGTAGTCCAGACACATCCCTAACAGACATGATCTTTCAGATATGCCCACAGCCAGAAGTCACATGAATTTACGTCAGGTCATCTGAAAGGCTACACATCTTGAAATTTCCTAGAGATAACGCAATCATTACTGAAAGTTTCTCAAAGCAAATCTTTCACCTGGCAAGTGTGGTGTCGCCCCATCCTGCATGAAAATAGTGGTGTGGACACAGTTCTGTTCTTACAAATCTGTAATCATGTGTTGCACAAGGACATCCTTAAACATGCAGATTTCACTGTACACCTAACAGGCCAATGAGGTGTCATCTCCTCGAAGAAAAATGGATTGAGAATTAAGGAGCTTGTTAAACAACAACACACAGTCACTAAAGCCGAGTGCAGTGGATGTCCTTGCACAACATGTGGCAGAGTAGAACCTCATAAGTAACAGTTCATGTGACACAGTTTCAGCACTGACTGCAGAATTTGAGTCATGTGCCGTAGGGTTAGCTGTAACTACAGCAACTTCATCAACAACTGCCATGGGAATGGGGCACCCCCTCTTCCTGCTGCTCCACCTAATTCACCTGTTTCATAAAAATTTTGTCATCATATTCCTTAGCCCATTTATTTGCATGGGGCTTCTTTGCAATTGTTTCTGTTGGTGGTGTTCGTGCAACGCATTGTTGCTATTGCTGCCATTCTGATTAAACAACTTTACCAGCAATGCAATGTCTTTCTTCTCAATAGCCAAGGCATTTTGTATGGAAATCATCCACTTTTTTAACCCTTTACACCAATAGTCACTTTGCAAAAGATCTCAGCACTAGTTATGAAGTGGCAAACATCAAGCTGATGTTAAAACAGTAAACATTTCACATTCTAACTGCTTAGAGTACTGTATTTTAACCTGGTGGGAAAAGTGGAACTTTTTTTGGGCGTACTCTGTGAGCACGCCGACTAAATAACATACCTAAGATGTTTCAGCATCCAGCGATGTATACAGTCTCCACTGCGCCCCTTGGAATACCATCAGTTTAATTATAACCTCTCGATGCACGAAGAGTGTTCTGGAGGTATGTGCAAACACTTTCTGCCCTATTCCTGAATTTCCACTAGAACTGCACCTACTCTGTAACCACTAGCACCAGTTCTTGGCTCCATCTTGGGATTCTCATACAAAAGTTCCAGAATTTTTGACAATGCCAGTACCTCCTTAAATATACGTGAAGATCTTTCTTGCACCTCATTCCAAGAAAATTAGCTGATTCCTTGCAGGAGTTCTTGTTATGGGTATGCATTATGACTGAAAGCTTTTATGAAACGTCTATAAGGAGAGCACTTTTTGAGGAACCCTTTGCATCCTGAATATGTAGAAGAGTTGGAAAATCTATTATGACTTTACTTTTTCTGCATCAGGCTTGAGCCTTTTTCCATTAACTATGTACTCCATCTTACTTATTTCTTGGTCAGTGAAGAAGCACTTTCTCTCTTCAGGCAAAGTCCTGTATGATGGACTCAATTCAGCACAGCTGCCAGGCACATTAGATGCTCTTCAAATGTCTTTGAGAGAACAATAATCCCATTCAGATAGCAAAGATAGATTGTCCATTTAAGACATCAAAGTAGGTTGTCCATCATGCATTCATATATGGTTGGAGCACTGCAAAGACCCAATGGTGTTACTTTGAACTCATATGGACCATGGTTCTTCATGAAAGCAATCTTTTTTTCCCAGTCAGTCTTATGAACCTTGCCATTAAACTCTAGTCTCCTTCCTGTGAACTTCGTTCTGCCAGTACAGTCTCCACATTCATAGCAGTGAAATACCTCATGCCATTCAGACAGTCCAAGGTGTCATCAATTCATAACAGTGGCTTTACGTAACTTGTGGTGATTTTGTTCAGCTCCCAGTAATAAGCACAGAAATACCAATTGTCACCTTTCTTTTTCTCAAGGACCATTAGGGAGGACTGAGGACTCCCTGACAGCTGAATGATGCTGTCATACGATGTGTGATTGGAAAGTTGAGGGCTTGCAATTGTATAGTGGTGGTTCTCACATGCTACTGTGATGCATCTCCTTCAAAATAATCCCCTTCTGACTGAACATACTGACTCCAATGGCGTTTCCACTTTTGGAAACATTCCTGGAAATTTTTTTCCTGCAGTGTGTTAAGGGTCCTCTCCGTATTTGCCTGGATGTCTTCAATCGAGTCAAATCGCTTCCCTTTCAGTGAAAATTTCAGTTTAGGAAACAGGTAGAAGTCCCCAGGGGCCAAATCAAGGGAATATGGCAGATGTGGAAGCACAGGAATTTTCAATTTGGTCAAAAATTCAACAATGGAGAAGGCACGATGAGCTGGAGCATTGTCATGGTGTAGCACCCAACTCCTGTTGTTCCACAATGCAGGCCTTCAACTGCGAAGACTGCACTTTGGTTTCAGGATCATCCATATACCCATGATTCATCAAATGTAATTACCCTATTTAACAAATTGGGTCATTTTTAGTCCGATTAATCAGTTCTTGGCTCACTTCAAGTCCATATTGTCTCTGGTCACTTGACAACACTTTCGGAATGAATTTTGCGGACACTTGACGCATGTTCAGATCTTCAGTTAAAATTGACTGAACTGCATAGAAACTTAAGTTCATCAGCCATCTGCCTAATTGTAAGTCTATGATCAGAGCACACTAAGTCATGAACTTTCACAACATTTTCATTCGTTTTTGAGGTGGAAAGACGGCCGGACCATGGTTCATCTTCAAATGATTCGTGGCCGTTTTTAAATCTGTTGAAGCAGACAAAAACATTTGACTGGCTCATACAATTATCTCCAAAAGCTGTTCTTAATAGTTCGTAAGTATCAGAAGCTGATTTCCCGGTTTTAAAACAAAATTTCACACAAAATCGTTGCTCTGTTTTTACAACCATTTTCACACAGACAGAATCCGGCAACAAGCCCCAACGGACCCAGACTCAACAAGCTGCTACAATGAACTGAATAAAGCAAACACAGTTTCCTGTCAGAGGGCATTCAAGGACAAGGTAATGACCCATTCCCCTCCCTCCGTGTACCTGCCTGCCAAACTGGTAAGCAGTAGCAGATCCATTCTTAAAACTTTCTCATCTCACCTTGTATGAGTTGTACGCGCTTTGTGACCTAGAGGTCTGCTTGTCCATTTGTGATGATTATGATTTCTGGCACATAGATTTCTTTTGTGAAGCTGGATACTATAACTTGTGCTGGTTGTTTCCAAATGTTTCTTAATCCCCGGTGTGAAATTTGCCTCGGCATTTATCTTCTCCTCGTTGTTCTCAAACCACTGCTGGGAGTGCCATCCTAAATGTAGATGTTGGCAGTATGTATCATCTCATCTGTTTCATTTAGCAACAAGCTTGAATCTTTCAGCTATTTTGTTGTACCTGGGCCAACATCTCCTCAAAACACTTCTGGGTACATGCATTGCATCTGTCTCACCGACGCTTTTGTACAGGTTGTTCATAATTGAAGTTCTAGTTTCAAAATGCTGTAGAAAGAGAACCACTGCTCAGAATGAGGTCAAATACAAACCTCATATTATTGACCTATTGACGCAAGCACTTTTGGGGGGAGGGAATTTGTCAATAGATGGCACTGTAAGCGTCTTAATGTAAAAGGGGTTGGCTGCAAATGACAGATGAATTGCAATATGACAGCTATTGAATGAGTTGCACATTACACCATCCATACTGTTCAGTGTGTATAATTGCACAAGTTCAGCAGTGAACAGTTGTGGCACTGTTATAGCTTGGGTCATATTGGAAGGGAGCCCTATTTTCAGCCGTTCTGCACATCCCCCACCATTAAGATTCATTCTCTCTTCGAGCAACTAGCTGCGAGTTACAAACTGGGCTGGGAGAATCTCTCTCCCACGTGCTGCGCTGTTGCCATATTTTGCGACAATGCAGTTTCATTCACAGAGCGACCAAATTATTCATTCAGATGTCGATGTTACTTTCTTGTAGCAGTATAGCTGTGAATGTGTATCTGTAAATGTTTTAGTGTGATTTGCAAATGAAAATGTCACGTGACGGCAATAAACATGAAGTTCCTCACAAGCAACTTAAATTGCTTGGCTATGAAGTATCGTCTAAGTCCTGCAACTGGTTTCATGATTTCCTGTCAGGGTAATCACTGTATGTAGTAATTGACGGAAAATCATGGAGTAAAACAGAAGTGCAGAAGTGATAGAGGCTATATCTGGCATTTGCAAGGAAGAGTTCCTGATCTAATAAACGATTTAGAAGACAATCTGAGCAGCCCACTTAGACTGTTTGCAGATGGTACTGTGATTTACTATGAAACAAATTTGAAAACGACTTAGAGAAGATATTTGTATGGTGAGAAAAGAGGCAATTGACTCTAAATAATGGAAACTCTGAGGTCATCCGCATGATTACTAAAAAGAATCTGCTAAATTCGGTTTACAGAATAAAACACACAATTCTAAAGGCTGTAAATTCAACTAGACACTTCAGGATTACAATTACAAATGACTTAATATACAACTATCACATGGGTAACGTTCTGTGGAAAACAAACCAAAGACTATGATTTATTGGTAGTACACTTAGAAAATACAACACGTCCTCTAAAGAGACTACTTACACTTTGCTTTTCTTCCTTCTTCTGGAGTATTGCTGTCGGGTATGGGATCCACTACAGATTGAATTGATCAAAAAAGTTCAAAGAAGGGCACCTAGTTTCGTATTTTCGCAAAATAGGGGAGAGACTGCCACGGATATGATATGTGAATTGGGATGGCAATCATCAAAACAATGGTGTTTCTTGTTGTGGCAGGATTTTCTCATGAAATTTCAGTCACCAACTTTCTCTTCAGTGTGTGAAAATACTTCGTTGTCATCCATCTATATAGGGGGAATGTTCATAGTAATGAAATAAGACAAATTAGAGATCGCAAGGAAAGATAAAAGTGTTCGTGTTTCCTGCGTGCTGTTCAAGAGGGGAATGGTAGAGAAATAGCTTGAAGGTGGTTCTATGAACGCTCGGCTAGGCACTTAATTGTGAAGTGAAGAGTCATCATGTAGATGTAGATGCTTCACAAGCAGTTGAGGAGGCTTATGTCCCGCATTTATAACTCCTTCAAATTTGAATCTGAAATCGGTTCTTCTATTTTTGACATTTTCAAGACTAAAGAACGAACTGCAGAAGCACATGTCAGGAAGAGAAGTGTACAGAGAATAGTAAACAAAAGTGTCGGAGCTGTAGAAAACTCAAGAAATTTTGTTTTCATGTCACCTGAAAATCATCGAAATTGCAAGAAACCTCTAACATAAATAGATGGTTTTGACAACGATATTTTAAAGTGCTCCATCTTTGAAATGTATATAAGAAAGGAATACCCAACATCACAATAACGTGTTACTATTATGCCTGACCAAACTGGCTTCATTTTTCAGTGTATAGACTTTAAAAATACATTGGTTTTTAATAAGTTAAGAAGACACTTTTTAATTGAAAGGAGTGACATAGAAGCAGCTCAAAGTTCATCCATTATAAAGATGCACGATACAAAAGGAGAAGGTAGTTCTACAGTGTATTGTTGTTGTTGTGGTCTTCAGTCCAGAGACTGATTTGATGCAGCTCTCCATGCTACTCTATCCTGTGTGAGGTTATTCATCTCCCAGTACCTACTGCAACCTACATCCTTCTGAATCTGTTTAGTGTATTCATCTCGTGGTCTCCCTCTACGATTTTTACCCTCCACGCTGCCCTCCAATACTGAATTGGTGATCCCTTGATGCCTTAGAATATGCTCTACCAACCGATCCCGTCTTCTAGTCAAGTTGTGCCACAAATTTCTCTCCTCTCCAATTCTGTTCAATACCTCCTCATTAGTTATGTGATCTACCCATCTAATCTTCAGCATTCTTCTGTAGCACCAGATTTTGAAACCTTCTATTCTCTTCTTGTCCAAGCTATTTATCGTCCAGGTTTCACTTCCATACATGGCTACAATCCATACAAATACTTTTAGAAAAGACTTCTTGACACTTAAATCTATACTCGATGTTAACAAATTTTTCTTCCTCAGAAACGATTTCCTTGACATTGTCAGTCTACATTTTATATCCTCTCTACTTCAACCATCATCAGTTGTTTTGCTCCCCGAATAGCAAAACTCGTTTACTACTTTAAGCATCTTATTTCCTAATCTAATTCCCGCAGCATCACTTGATTTAATTCGACTATATTCCATTATCCTCGTTTTGCTTTTGTTGATGTTCATCTTATATCTTCCTTTCAAGACACTGTCCATTCCATTCGGATGCTCTTCCAGGTCCTTTGCTGTATCTGACAGAATTACAATGTCATCGGTGAACCTCAAAGTATTTATTTCTTCTCCGTGGATTTTAATTCCAACTATGCTAGAAACGTAGGTTTGCCTTATTCTCTAAGATAAGTCATAGGGTCAGTATTGCCTCGCGTGTTCCAACATTTCTATGGAATCCAAACTGACCTTCCCCGAGGTCAGCTTCTACCAGTTTTTCCATTCGTCTGTAAAGAATTCATGTTAGTATTTTGGAGCCGTGGCTTATTAAACTGATAGTTTGATAATTTTCACATCTGTTAACACCTGCTTTCTTTGGGATTGGAATTATTATATTCTTCTTGAAGTCTGAGGATATTTTGCCAGTCTCATACATCTTGCTCACCAGATGGTAGAGTTTTGTGAGGGCTGGCTCTCCCAAGGCTACCAGTAGTTCTAATGGAATGTTGTCTACTCCTGGGGCCTTTCTTCGACTCAGGTCTTTCAGTGCTCTGTCAAACTCTTCACGCAGTATCTTCATCTACATTCTCTTCCATTTCTATAATATTGTCCTCAAGAACATCGCCCTTGTATAGACCCTCTATATTTTTTCTCTTCTTTGCTTGGAACTGGGTTTCCATCTGAGCTCTTGATATTCATGATAGTGGTTCTCTTTTCTCCAAAGGTCTCTTTAATTTTCCTGTAGGCAGTATCTATCTTACCCCTAGTGAGATAAGCCTCTACATCCTTACATTTGACGTCTAGCCACCCCTGCTTAGCCATTTTGCACTTCCTGTCGATCTCATTTTTGCCTGCTTCATTTACTACATTTGTATATTTTCTCCTTTCATAAATTAAATTCAATATCTCTTCTGTTACCCAAGGATTTCTATTAGCCCTTGTCTTTTTACCTACTTGATCCTCTGCTACCTTCACTGTTTCATCTCTCAAAGCTACCCAGTCTTCTTCTACTGTATTTCTTTCCCCCATCCAAGATGACAGGCATTGAAAGGCTTCTGCATGATGCAATAGACAGAATTCCCCTTCAGCATGGGCACACTGTGTGTGTCATGCTGAAAAGTTTAAAAAATAAAGACTTTCACTGGGAGATAAAGGCGGATAAAAGCTTTGCACGTATCATCTTAAATTTACAATCTGATGGTTTGGACATGGACTCAGATATTAGACGGGATTACGATGCAGGCAAAGTAATGTAATGATCTTTCTTGGTTTTATGTAAAGAATCATGGTTTAAAAATGTTTTTATCAACATATCAGTTGCATACACTTTACAAGAGATCTTCCTAGCTTTTATTGATTAGGAATATGTAGCCTGTTAAATATTCAGACAATATTGTTCAACACATTGCCCAAGGAGAAGTTATGCTTTTCCCAGCCTGTTGTATTACTTGAGAGAATGTGGGTGGATAAATTCATCAAAAACTCTGATATTTCAACACACAAATCCCTGTCATTTTCTTGGCACAAATTGGAAAATGCCTTAGAATGAAAGGGAGGGTTACCTGTCAAGATATTGATGGTTTTCGACTTTATCAGTCTGCATTCCATTCACTGAAGATGGCTAATTGTTTGCTTGTTCAATGGATCATAAAGTCTTCTCCCACTGTAACATCGAACGAGTTTAAACTAACTCGTAATGCCTGTTGAAAATGAAAAATATAATATACTGAAAATTTTTACGATAGTCTTTTGCACTAGTGTTTGCTACCACTAATTCTTTTTTATGCATTATGATTTACACTGAACAGCAGTGAAACAAACCCACATACACTCATTATACACATTTAAAAAATTATGTGGAATAGAAGCAGTTGTCAAACAAATATAATTATTTCGGTTTGAGTCTGAAGTTTATTTCATTATGCATTACATTTTTACTTATAATACAGTCCAAATTGCAATAAATGGAAATTATTTTCAATGATCTTGTCATTAGACAATTGTTGTTTTGAGAAAAATTGTGCTTTATGTCTTTACAAAGCTGAATCAGCTGTCCTCGCCTTCGGATATCACACAGACAATTGTTGTGGACCAGCGGACACAACCTCAAGACTGAAAAGTAAGAAGTAATATTTCTCTCATGTAGACGAATGATCGAAATCGGTTTTAAAATGGATTGTTCCCTCATAGATTTGTACATATAATATGTACTGAAGGCAAATGAACATGACTGTCCCCCCCCTGCGGGTTCGGGGGTTAGAATAGGCCCGCGGTATTCCTGTCTGTCGTAAGAGGCGACTAAAAGGAGTCTCAAATGTTTCGGCATTATGTGATGGTCCTCTCTCGGGTTTGACCTCCATCTTTCTAAATTATTCCGAAGAGCGAGCCAATTGGGGAAGGGCGCTTTACGTGGTGCACTGTATCCGTCGTGTATCGAGACCTTTAGCCGGCTTTTTCGTCGTTGAAATGGTGTCCCGCTCGTTTTCCGTCTCTTGGGCTAGGATACGTCCCTGGGTGCGATTCCCACACTGCACTCTGCAGTGTTGCTTTTAACTGCGACGACGACCTTGGACATTTTTGCACCTAAGATCCAGCACGGTAGCCAGTCCGTTGTGGTGGGGCCCCCATGTACCCTGTTGGTTGTAGCCCCCTGACAACACAGGGATTGCTCTACTGATGCCTGCGCCGTTAACTCCCCACGTATGCCAAGGAGTAGATGCCCATCTCCCTGGGGCATCAGGACTCCCGGCAATGGCCATCCTGCCAGGTGGCTATTGCTGCGGCTGGGTGGCGCCCGTGGGGAGGGCCCTTGGTCGGAGTAGGTGGCATCAGGGCGGATGACCCGCAATGAAGCGTGGTACATCATCTCTCACTGGCGGCCAGCCACCAGCAGTCTCTAAGCGTTCGAGGGCTCATTTTAAAGCTAACGTTTATGATCCCAAATCGTTCCCATCCCTGGCCACTCCATGGGAGGAACGAAAGGCAATGAATGACAGTGACGTGTATTCGCCCAGATATCTCGTCTGTACCAGAGCTGATGGTGACTCGTTTCTATCCGTGAAGCCTCAGTTCTTTGTAGAGCATTTAGAGGACAAGTTTGGGGAGGTGGAGGGCTTGTCCAAAATGCGCTCTGGGTCAGTTTTGATAAAAATGGCATCCTCTGCCCCGTCACGCAGGTTACTTGCTTGTGACAAGTTGGGGGATGTTCACGTTACCATCACCCCACATAAGAGTTTAAATATGGTCCAGGGTGTTATTTTCCATAGGGACCTCCTTTTGCAGTCTGATGACGAGCTGCGCGCCAATTTAGAGCGCTGAGGTGTACATTTCGTCCGACGTGTTCATCGGGGTCTGAGGGACAATCAGGTAGCTACCGGTGCCTTCATCTTGGCCTTCGAAGGTGATACCTTACCAGAGAAGGTCAAGGTGATGGTCTACCGGTGTGACGTCAAACCCTATATCCCTCCCCCGATGCGGTGCTTTAAGTGCTGGAAGTTCGGTCACATGTCCTCTCCCTGGACTTCTAGCCTCACATGTCGAGATTGTGGACGCCCATCTCATCCCGATACTCCATGTGCTCCGCCTCCCGTCTGTGTCAACTGTGGAGAGCCTCATTCCCCTTGCTCGCCGGACTGCAGTATCTTACAGAAAGAACGCAAAATCATGGAATATAAGACCCTGGACCGACTGACTTACACTGAGGCTAAGCGGAAATTTGAACGGCTACATCCCGTGCACATGATGTCATCTTATGCCTCCACTGTCACTCCTGCTCCAGCTCCTTCAGCTGCAAGATATACAGTCAGCTCTGAGAGTCAGAGGACCTCACCTGCCCCCTTCACGATGTGGGCCCCTTCTCTCGCTGTTGCTCCCACACCATCTACCTCGGGAGCAGCACCAACTAAACCAACGGGGACAACAGTCCCCACTTCTAAGCCGGAGAAGCGTAAGTCTTCTTCGGCTTCTCTCGCTCGCAAGGGATCCCTTGGGTCACTCCGTTCCCAGGTTCCTACCAGCGGCACAGCAGACACCAACCAGTGGCTGAAGAAGCCACAGGTCGCTGGTCGACGGGCTTCGCGATCCTCTTCGGTCCCAGAGACTGACTCCAATAAGCCCTCTCAACAACGGCAACCAAAGGAACAGCGAGAGAAAACGACTTTGAAGACCCGTAAGTCCAAGACACCTGCGGTGGCACCTACCTAAAAGCTCTGCGTCTGAGGATGAGGTGGAGATCCTTGCGTCCGCTGAGGACCTCGATCTCACCGATCCCTCAGTCGCAATGGATAGCACTTGCACGGGTGCTCCATCGGAGACAGCAGGTGACCCAGTGGCGTAATCTGCCTTCCCAGTCCCGTCACGCCTTTCTCCGCAATGGACAATACCATCCTCCAGTGGAACTGCAGCGGTTTCTTCCACCATCTAGCTGAACTTATCAGCCTTCACCCTTTCTTCTGCATTGCTCTTCAGGAAACTTGGTTTCCAGCAATGCGAACCCCCGCCCTCCGTGGCTATCGGGGTTATTATAAGAACCGGGCAGCATATGAAAGGGTGTCTGGTGGCGTCTGCCTCTATGTCCTTCACACTCTGCACAGCGAGTCTGTCCCTCTCCAAACACCTTTAGAGGCTGTCGCTGTTCGGGTGTGGACGCCAGAGGCTGTTACCGTCTGCAGTCTTTACCTTCCACCGGATGGTGATGTCTCGCAGCATGTCCTGGCTGCGCTGATAGCCCAATTGCCGCCACCTTTCTTGCTATTGAGTGACTTCAACACCCATAACCCTCTGTGGGGTGGGTCAGTGGCAACAGGTCGAGGCGCCATCGTTGAGCATTTATTGTCGCAGCTCGATCTCTCGCTGTTAAATGATGGTGCCTTCACACACTTCAGTGTGGCGCATGGCACCTACTCCGCCATTGACCTTTCAATCTGTAGCCATAGCCTCTTACCGTCTGTCCAATGGAGTGTGCATGACGATCTGTGTGGTAGTGACCACTTTCCGCTCTTTTTGTCACTACCACAGCGTCACTCTTCTGGGCGCCCTAGCAGATGGGCTATGAATAAGGCTGACTGGGACTTGTTCTCCTCCACTGCCGCTTTTGAGCCTCTCTCTACTGATGACATTGATGCGGTGGTTCAATCGGTCACCACCGGCATCGTTACTGCCGCTGAATCTGCCATTCCCCGTTCCTCTGGGTCCCCTCGGCGGAAGGCTGTGCCTTGGTGGTCGCCTGAGATCGCTGAAGCGATTAAAGATCACCGGCGGGCGCTACAGCGTCACAAGCGACATCCCTGCATTGAACACCTCATCACCTTCAAACGGCTGCGTGCGCGGCCCCGCCTCCTTATCCGCCAAGGCAAGAAGGAGTGCTGGGAGCAGTATGTGTCCACAATTGGCCTCCATGTCACTCCATCGCAGGTCTGGGCCAAGATTCGACGCATCTACGGCTATCGGACCCCTGCCAGCGTCCCTGCGCTCTCACTGAATGGAGCAGTTTGTACTGACTCCGACGTCATTGCAAATCGCTTAGCAGAGCATTTTGCTATGAGTTCCGCTTCTGCGAATTACCCCCAGGCCTTCCGCTCCATTAAAGAGCGGATGGAACGTCGGAGCCTTTCTTTTCGCACAAACACTTCTGAATCCTACAATGCTCCATTCAGTGAGTGGGAATTTCACAGTGCCCTTGCTGCTTGCCCTGGTACCGCACCCGGGCCCGATCGCATCCACTGTCAGATGCTGAAACACCTTTCAGTGGACTGCAAGCGACGCCTCCTCGACCTTTACAACCGTCTCTGGGTCGAGGGTGAGTTTCCGTCGCAATGGCGGGAGGGCATTGTCATCCCCGTTTTGAAGCCGGGCAAGAGCCCTTTGGAGGTGGACAGCTACCGCCCCATTAGCCTCACCAACGTTCTTTGCAAGCTTCTCGAACGGATGGTGAGCCGGCGCTTGAATTGGTCACTGGAGTCTCGGGGCCTTCTGGCTCCGTCTCAGGGTAGGTTCCGTAAAGGCCGCTCCGCCGCCGACAATCTGGTGAGCCTAGAGTCGGCCATCCGTACTGCCTTTGCCCGCCGTCAGCACCTGGTCGCTGTCTTTTTCGACATGCGGAAGGCGTACGATACGACATGGCGTCATCACATCCTTTCTACGCTTCATGGATGGGGTCTTCGGGGCCCTCTGCCGATTTTTATCCGCAATTTCCTGTCGTATCGTACCTTCCGCGTGCAAGTCGCAGCCTCCTATAGTTCCTCCCACGTCCAGGAGAACGGCGTGCCGCAGGGTTCTGTTTTAAGTGTCTGCCTGTTTTTAATAGCCATTAACGGGCTCGCTGCGGCCGTGTGAAATTCTGTCTCCGCTTCCCTGTATGCTGACGACTTCTGCCTTTACTACAGCTCTACTGGCATTGCAGCTGTGGAACGTCAGCTACAGGGCGCTATCCGCAAGGTGCAGTCTTGGGCTGTAGCACATGGTTTTCAGTTTTCGGCTGCCAAGACCCGCGTTATGCATTTCTGCCGGCGCCAAACGGTCCATCCTGAGCCGTGGCTTTCTCTTGACGATGAACTTCTTGCTGTGGTGGAGACCCACAGGTTTTTGGGGGTGGTTTTCGATGCCCGGTTGACTTGGCTGCCTCATATCCGGCAGCTTAAACAGACGTGTTGGCGGCATCTAAACGCTCTGAGATGCTTGAGCCACACCCGCTGGGGCGCTGACCGATCTACCCTGGTGCGGCTCTACCAGGTGTTAAGGGGCTCCGGAACGCCCTGTACTTGCAATGTTAAAATAACGCTTATAAATTACATCTTTCCTCACAAAGTATTTGAGGTAGGAAGTTGAACTTTTTACAGATTATTTATTGGAATATGGGCTACAACTTAACACAGGGATTTTACAAAATTTTAGTTCAGTTATTAAAGATGATTTTTTTTCAATTGTAATGAAAATTCACAACATTTTTTTGCAATTTTTTATCTATATATTCAAAAATATACAGTTTTTTGGAGAAAGGCTGTGTTAAATTATGCAGAAGGTACTGTGTAACATTTACTGAAAGTTTGAAACAAATATGTTTGGAAGATCCTTAGAAAACATGTAATTAGTATGAGAAAATAAAAGTTTTGGGAATCGAGCGACAAAGATGGGATTAACTTTTTAGTGTATTCCAGGTCCATAGGATGGATTATCCTCATCCTCTGCAAACTCCTCCTCCAGCTTCCTCTTGTTCCTCCTCCTGTTTACTTTTGCTTGTATTTCTAGACTCTTTACAGCCCTGTCTGCAGCCCGAAGGCGTTCCTTGTCTAAAGCAAGCATCGCTCGTACCATGTTAGAACCTATCTTCATTCCCATATTTCTAAATACCTTACACTTTACAATGTTGCCATCATTGAAAGTCGCAACAGCATCATACACACCAAAGTGAAGTGTTTCTATTCCAACAAATACAGTCTTGGGGATTCTCGACCATATAACACTATTTACACTTTCATTGGGGTTTTGAGTTTTTCCGTGAATACACTTTTTCAACAGTTCAGGTGCTGCTAAGTCTCGGAAAATAGGTTTTATCACCTCCATTATTGCATGAGGCAGACTATGCTTATGAGTGTACACTTCACCAGTTAGCAATCCTTTGTTATATTTACACCAACTGTCTTCTTCTTTGGGACACAAGCTATGTTGGGGATTTTCATCGTCTTTATTGTTTACAGTAATAACACATACCTTTGGCTTTCCAACATTTCTCCTTTTCTTAAAAGCCTTCAGAGGATTTCTAATAACTTTACTTTTACTCATTATTATACTTCAACAAAACAGAGACTCAAGAAACAGAATTAATTACGAATATTTTCGAGATAACGACAGAGTAAATAAACATGAAACAATCGAAAATCACACCAGCGATATTTATTGAACCATCACAGGTTAGCCACAACACATACTTTATCTCACCTCACTAAAATGTACCTGATGAACACGGACGTTAATAATAACACCATTTGACAGCAGTTTAACAGCGCCACAGTGGGTCACGCCCATGTAGAACACATTTCAAAACAAATTTAAAAATAGTTGTAAACTTCGGAATTGAATAAATTATATATCTATTAAAAGGTAATAGTCTGCAGATTCAGAAAGCGCAAAAAAGTAAAAATTGAACTTTTCATGATTTTGAGCCTTTGCGGAGCCCCTTAATCCAGTCCCGTCTGGATTATGGGAGCCTGGCTTATGGCTCAGCATCCCCATCTGCGTTACGGGTGCTGGACCCAATTCTCCACGGCGAGATACGCCTTGCCACTGGTGCTTTCCGCACCAGCCCTGTGGACAGCGTACTAGTGGAGGCAGGTGTCCCTCCACTGCGGTTACGACGCCAACGTTTGTTGGCCGCTTATGCTGCCCATGTTCTAAGCTTGCCCGGGCATCCCAACTATCATCTGCTGTTCCCGCGATCGGTCGTCCGTCTGCCAGAACGTCGGCCCCGGTCTGGTTGTACAGTAGCGGTCCGCATCAAAGAGCTTCTCTCTGGGCTTCAGGTTTTCACTGTTCCACCTCCTTTCCGGGCTACTTTGCATACACCCCCATGGTGTGTTCGTCGCCCTTGCCTTCGGCTCGACTTGGCACAGGGCCCGAAGGACTCAGTCCCTCCAGAGGCCTTCCGCCGCCACTTTTATTCCATCCTGGCCACGTATCAGGGCTCTGGAATTGTTTACACTGACGGTTCGATGGTTGCTGGTCGTGTCGGGTATGCGCTAACTCTAGGGGACCATTCCGAACAACATTCCTTGCAGGATGGCTGCAGCGTTTACACTGCTGAGCTGGTCGCCATGTTTCGTGCCCTAGAGTATATCCGCTCCTGCTCAGGTGAGTCCTTCGTTATCTGTAGCGATTCCCTGAGCAGTTTACGAGCTCTCGAACAGTGTTTCCCTCATTGTCGTCTGGTGATGGCTATCCAAGAGTCTCTGCATACTCTTGCCCGTTGCGGCCGCTCTGTGGTCTTTGTGTGGACCCCCGGTCATGTCGGTATCCCGGGTAATGAACATGTTGACCGCCTGGCGAAAGAGGCCACCAGTAAGCCATCTCTGGACGTTGGCCTCCCAGAGACTGATTTGCGGGCAGTCTTCCGCCGCAAAATTTTGGCGCTATGGGCCGATGAGTGGCGCGAACTGTCAACGCGCAATAAACTCCGTGCTGTCAAGGAGACGACGGCTGTGTGGCGGTCATCCCTGCGAGCCACTCGCAGGGACTCAGTAGTTCTTTGCCGGCTCCGCATTGGCCACTCCCGGCTGACACGCAGTTATTTACTGCGCCGGGAGGACCCTCCTCTATGTCGCTGTTGGGCGGCTTTGACAGTGGCCCACATTTTGATGGCCTGCCCCCTTTTAGCTGTGGTCAGACAGACATTTGCGCTGCCTGATACGCTCCCTGCCCTTTTAACAGACGACTCCGCTGTGGCTGACTTAGTTTTACGTTTTATTCGGGCAGGGGGATTTTATCATTTAATCTGAGTGTTTCTGTTTTATTTTATTGTTTTGTGTTGATTCTGGCCTTTGGCCTATGATTTTGAACTGATTTTTTAATGTGTTTCTAAGTGGTTGGCTTTTCCTTTTTTATTTCTATGGTCGGCCAACCACCGTCACTCTCTGTGTGGTTTTAGTTCGTTTTGTCTTGTCTTTGTCTCAGTTTCTCTTGTTCTGTATCGTCTGTGATCTATTCTGTTCTTCGTTTTTATTCTCTGTGGGTGTTCTTTGTATTTGGAAAAAGGGACCGATGACCGTAGAAGTCTGGTCCCTTTAATCCCCCAAACCAACCAACCGTTATCTGTAGCGATTCCCTGAGCAGTTTATGAGCTCTCGACCAGTGTTTTCATCGTTCTCGTCTGGTGATGGCTATCCATGGGTCCCTGCATACTCTTGCGCGTTGCGGCCGCTCTGTGGTCTTTGTGTGGACCCCCGGTCACGTCGGTATCCCGGGCAATGAACGCGTTGACCGCCTGGCCAAACGGGCCACCAGTGAACCCACCCTGGACATTGGCCTCCCGGAGACTGATTTGCGGGCAGTCTTCCGCCGCGAAGTTCTCTCGCTTTGGGACACTGAATGGCGCAATCTGCCCACGCCAAACAAACTCCGTTCTCTCAAGGCGACGACGCATGTGTGGCAGTCATCCATGCGAGCCACTCGCAGAGATTCAGTTGTTCTTTGTCGGCTCCACATTGGCCACACCCGACTGTCTCACAGTTAGTTATTGCGTCGTGAGGACCCGCCTCTCTGTCGCTGTGGGGCGGTTTTGGCGGTGGTGCACATTTTATTAACTTGTCCGCTTTTAACTGTGCTCAGGCAGACATTTGCGCTGCCTGATACGCTCCCTGCCCTTTTACTAGATGACTCTGCCATGGTGGCCTTAATTTTGCGTTTTATTCGGGCAGGGGGTTTTTATAGTTTAATCTGAGTGTTTATGTTTTTTAGTGTTGATTCTGGCTTTTAGCCTCTGATTTTAAACTGAGTTTTTAATGTGTTCTTGGTGGTTGGCTTTTCCTCTTTTTTTTCTCTATGGTCGGCCAAACACCGTCACACTCTGTGTGTTTTAATTTGTTTTGTCTGATCTCTGTCGGAGTCTTTCTCGTCCTGTGTCGTCTGACGTCTTTCCTGCTGTTCGTTTTTTATTCTCTTTGGGCGGTTTTAATTTTTTGGAAAAAGGGACCGATGACCATCGCAGTCTGGTCCCTTTAATCCCACAAACCAACCAACCAACCATGACTGTTGACCGCAGCAACACAATTCGGCAACATGGACTTCGTTTGCCCGCTCTCTGCCGCCATGCATGCACAAACCTCATCCCCTCTGTGCCTCCCTATCGCTCTGCCTCTATGCGCGGAAGTGCCATCTTATGTGAAGCGGGCTTTAGTTAGGTAATCCCATCCACCACTGCAAGGTCATACCACAACAGATGGGAAAAATCAGTTTTTAATTGTCCTGACGTCAAAAACCCCATACAAAGCAAAATGATACTGGTTTTTGATAGTCCTGAGGGTAAAAAAAAAAAAAATGCTTAAAAAGCAAAATGACATTGCTTTTTAAGTATCCCATGGCCAAAACCTATTTAAAATACAAAATGACTCTAATTGTCATGAAAATGGCACAAGACGTGTTCATTATGCTGTCCATCGTAAAAGCCACAAGTTTACATAGAGAAAAAAACATCTTTTTAAACCAACTGGAGTTTCTCGGGGTTCGCTGCACAGTGTATGCCTTCAATTCAGCTACGTTCATAACTGGAGCACTGAATGTAGTATCTTTCAGTTAACCCCTTAGCCAGAAGTCTCACAGATTAAGATCAGGTGATCCAGATGACCAGGCTATAGGAAAATGGCAGCTGATAATTCTAGCGTTTCTGGAATGTCTCTGCAGCAGCTGCTTCAATAGCTGTAGAATGTGCAAAGGAAGGCCATGTTGCATAAAAATGATTCTACCCACACATCCACACTGTTGAAGAGCTAGAATGGTGTTGGCATGCAAAAGACTCTCATAGCATTTACTAGTGACTGTACAGGTAACTGGACCCACAGGACTCGTCTCCCCAAAAAGCACAGCCCTAAAGTAGATGCCATCAACCTGAACCACACAGTCATCTTTGCAGGATGAGGTAGTACAAAAAAAAGCCAAATGTTTGTTTTGCTGCCGGATCAGCAGGAAGCAGCTGCTGAACATGGGTAATTCTATATGGATAGCAATGCAGGCTGTTTCGAAGGATTTTATGCACTGTGCTCACAGACATGTCCAGTGTTAGGGCAATTCCCCCTGCACTGTAGGTTTGCACACCACCACTTGAGCCCTCTTTCAATACTGTGGCCACATCTTTAACAGATGTTGGATCAACTGCTGTCGTATGTCTGCCACATTGAATTTTGAAAGAACCTGCCATTCTGAACCTTGTAAACATTTACTCCAGACCTGTAGCGGACACCAGACCAGTGTCTTTTTTCATATCCTTGCTGTAGAGCTACTGATGCACTGTCACTGTTCTTATAAAACAGCTTTACCAGCAATGCACAATCCCTTGTGGAGACAGTCGTGTTGGGTATCTTGGACACAAACCGAGGAACAGCTGTGTGCCGCACTATCTGTTGGTGTGCATTTTCTGATGCTTACAGTGCTGTCTATTGGTCAAATTCCAATGCCCTCCCCTCCAATGACATTTCCCTCTGCGTCAATAATAAGCTTTTACGTAATTCTGGGCAGTGGTTCTCTTTCTACAAACTGGAACTTTAATTATGGACACTCTACAGTTGGTACCTTGACGATTCATACCATGTTGTTTATAGTCCTGTTTCTGCCCATGAAGGTGATGATTGTTGTCTACATACTCCACTAGCCACCAAGCGGTATGTGGCAGAGGGAACAATTTGCACCAAAATCATATTCCCCCCATCTGTTCCACTCGCGGATCGCACGAGGGAAAAACGACTGTCTGAATACCTCAGTACGAGCGCTAATTACCCTTATATTTGAAGGGTGGTCATTGCATGATTTGAATGTTGGTGGTAATAATATATGCTCTACATCCTCGGTGAAGATCGGATTTCAGAATTTAGTGAGCAGCCCTTTTCGTTTAGCGTGTCGTCTATCTGCAAGTGTATCCATTCTGTGTGTAGCATTACTGAATTCATGGCAGTGTTAGTATAGTTATCAAACTCAGTGTCAGTGTCTGAGACACCCAGCATCTCCACCTTACTATGTCATTTAGAATTGAGTGTCAGTTACAATAAAAAGTTCGTAAACAAAAACAAATATGTCATGCTGACAGCATCTTTATTGAGAAAACAAGAAAGTGCATACAGAGCTGTACTGTGTGCCTCAGCAGCCTGTGCTCCTGTTTGCACAAATATAGAATATTCTGTTAAATTCCAATATTCCATGATTAAATAAGTCCCAAAATGCTCCAGAAATACAAATTATAAATGATAAATTATTGTACAAGGCTGGAATTGAACTGGTGGTATGCATTTCATGAGCCAACAGTTGCCAAGGGAAAAATCTGTTAGCACATACATTCTGTTATATCAATAGTTTCACGTGCAATACATATATAAGGGCAAGTTACCATGCCCTTCAATAACCCACTGGGCCCCAACCTCTGCTAATTTCAAGTTGCCGGCGCTCATACCTCACCTGTCATTCAACATCTTTGCCTCTGTACTTCAGCCTCGACTGACATCTCTTCTCAAACTCTTTGCCTTTACATATGTCAGCTTGTGTCTGTATATGTGCGATGGATATATATGTATGTGTGTGTGTGTGTGTGTGTGTGCGCGTGCGCGCGCACGTACGGAGTGTATACCTGTCCCTTTTTCCCCCTAAGGTAAGTCTTTCTGCTCCCGGGATTGGAATGACTCCTTACCCTCTCCCTTAAAACCCACATCCTTTCGTCTTTCCCTCTCCTTCCCTCTTTCCTGATGAAGGAATCGTTGGTTGCGAAAGCTTGAATTTTGTGTGTGTGTATTTGTGTTTGTTAGTGTTTCTATCAACATACCAACGCTTTCGTTTGGTAAGTTACATCATCTTTGTTTTTAGATATATTTTTCGCACGTGGAATGTTTCCGTATATATATATATATATATATATATATATAAAGATGATGTAACTTACCAAACGAAAGCGTTGGTATGTTGATAGACACACAAACACACACACAAAATTCAAGCTTTCACAACCAACGGTTGCTTCATCAGGAATGAGGGAAGGAGAGGGAAAGACGAAAGGATGTGGGTTTTAAGGGAGAGGGTGAGGAGTCATTCCAATCCCAGGAGCGGAAAGACTTACCTTAGGGGAAAAAAGGACAGGTATACACTCACGCGCACACACACACATATCCATCCACACATATACAGACACAAGCTGACATATGTAAAGGCAAAGAGTTTGAGAAGAGATGTCAGTCGAGGCTCTCTGCCCAAACTCTTTGCCTTTGAATATGTCTGCTTGTGTCTGTATATGTGTGGATGGATATGTGTGTGTGCGCGCGAGTGTATACCTGTCCTTTTTTCCCCCTAAGGTAAGTCTTTCCGCTCCCAGGATTGGAATGACTCCTTACCCTCTCCCTTAAAACCCACATCCTTTCGTCTTTCCCTCTCCTTCCCTCTTTCCTGATGAAGCAACCATTAGTTGCGAAAGCTTGAATTTTGTGTGTGTGTTTGTGTGTCTATCAATATGCCAGCAATTGCGTTACAAACTTGCAGTGCAAAGAGTGCCTTCTGAAGAAGTATTGAAATTAAGCTAAACTGGCCTCTTCTTCAACATGCCTCTTTAGATAATAACCATTGATTTTTTTCAAGCAGTGTAACAAGTGAGAAAATGCTGAAAGGGTACTGATTATTGTTAATTCCCTTGTGTTTAGATGTAAAACGCTATGAAACTGAGATTAAAATTTCAATAGAGTAGTATGAAAAGCTGAATAGCAGAAAATTAATGTTAACTTCCTGGCATTTTAAACTAGTATTAAGTTTTATAATGTGCATTGGCCGTAAGCAAATAGGTTATTCTGTGTTTTCCAAGTGTCTCTTGACATTTTTTTAAATTTCTTTAATACTGTTCTGACAGTACTAGGGTGTATCAAAAGTAAATATGTTTGATTCATATTTCCACTGGTTATATTTTCTTCTTCAGGACACTTGCTTTCTCTCATCAACTTATTATTGTATTCCTGTGACATTATAAAACCCCTAATGATTAACCAGAAGAAAAACTGAAATTATTCCTTCTGGGGCATGGTACCAGCAACATCAAATGTCCTGTAGAGATTTTAGTGCAAATTATTAAACTCACAATGTACTAATTTCTATACATTTTACTCACCCTCCTCTCTCACGGTATTTGTCAAAATGTAGAACAAGGATCGGAAATTCGTTTCCACAAGGAATTATCTTGTGAAATACATGTTCACAAGTCCTTACACTTCCCAAGGTTGAGGTTACTTTGCGGTGTCATCTTTCTCATTTAGGCTACAACATTGAAGGGGATAGAAAACAAATGAAAACTGGTATCGCAATGGAATGAAATTTCATTCTCGTATTCATTGTAAAGCACACCCACATATTTCACATAATATCCAGAAATTTTTGTTGTACATTTTAAGTGATTATTCCTTTGCAGCACTGTAATAACTTGTGCCATATATGTGATTTAATGTTGCAGGTGTCTGCTGAAAATGCTAGACCAGTTACAGCAAAGTGAGAGTTGCCCTTTACGGCTACAGGCCCAGACATGGCTACTTCATTCGTTGGTTCGTGGTGATGTTGCTCGCTTAATAGATCCTCTTCTGCTGATGCTATTGGATCCAGCCACAGCTCGTGTTAGTGTACTGCATGTCAGTGTCAAAGAGCGTGACCGTCCACAGAACCTGTCGTCTACTGATATGCCTCGAGTGTATGCCATAAGCTCCATTGATGGCCACATTATCTATCATGTGTCAAGTACTTCTGCTCCCAGACATGGTGATGCTTTTGCAAGAAGAGTTTATACAATGACAACACTGGCAGCTGGTGGTAATGGAAAATGCCACATCACAGACAAAGATTCTTGTACGAAACTTCCAGATGTGTTGCAAGCACCTTCTCCTTCCAGCTGTCGAAATATATCGTTATTTGTGAATCCGTTTGCTGCATCTGCTAGCAGCAATACAAACTCAAATGATTCTGCTACTGAGGAAGACTCTACTGCTACTTCACACAGTAAAACACCGGAGGCATCAAGTTACCCTGGTGAATTGCCTAGGTTTGGTCGCTCTTGGAAGTTAAGAAGTGGGCGGGGGAGAAATAAATTGGCTGCTTTTGGCAATGCTTCCACAATTGCAATTCACAAAAAGAGCAAGAGTGCTGAATTTCTACAGTCTGACATTCTGCCAAATGGAACTTACAGGAAACTTGGCAGTGGGAGCCAAACTAGTCTCAGTTGTGGGGACGAAGAAGAAAATTCTTCTGATAGTAATTTATCAGAAAGTTGTGAGGATAGCACTGGTGTTGTTAGAAGATGGTCACTTGGAGAGGATGTACTAGCAGACTTTGATGATTCAGTTGCCGAAAATAGCTGTCTTGAAATGGGGAAGGAAGTAACAACCAGCAAGGAGATAGTTGAACAAATATTGTATGAAGTATTGGATAAAGTTGTCAGCAGTTTTGAAGAAAAAGATCAGGTATGATATATGGTGTTTCTCTAAAGATTTAGCATGCTATGATTGCAGTGTCTTCATTTATCTATTTTATGCATCCATTTCCGTAAAAATGTGATAGCATGAAGTGTGCAACAGAAGAAACTTTTTTCACAATATGAATGAGACCTAAAATATAAAAGAATGCTAATTTTAATAACACCACAGAGAGATAATTGGACCACTTGTGTCAACACACATAAGGTCCTAACTCCCACCGGTCTCTAATGATCTCAACATTATAGTGATAGATGTGGTCAGTGCCCCACATTTGCTGTTAATTAAAGTTTATTACATTTAACGATTACAGGAGACTTGCACTTTAGTGTAACATTTGCAAACTGATAATAAATGGAGTAGATGCACAAGTTGTAGGAATGTAACTAGAGTTCACTGCAATAATTTATTTTCACAAAATGTGATACTGAACCTTGGCTAGTGAATTTCAGTTACCCTTTACGAAACAGTTAATTTTGTTTTGTCATTGTGATTAAAAGAAGGAATACAAAATAAGATCATGATATTGATTAAATCTTCCAGAATAACTTTGCAACATTTTTTTTATTGTTGCTGTGAGACCAGTAGAGGATTGACATTGGCAGGTGAACAATGGTGGGAACACTCAAGTGCATGTCATTTCCATTTAATGATGTTTTGGAGGCATGGTTGTTGTTCAGTGTCCATGGTGCACCTTGGAGGAAAGCACTCTGTGTAAGTGGTAGTGGGATGTGCGTTTCCACTGTGCCCTAGGGCTGTGTGTGGATAGGCATCTACCAGCTATGACTCGAACAAGGAGTCATAGCACTTAACCCAAGTACTGAGTGACCATTCAAAAGCTGTTCTGAAGTGCATTGCAGTCTCATCCCTTGAACAAGCTCTCTTTTAACCTCCTGCAGAATTTTGTATGGTTGCGTTCGTACCCCGGACTGGCCAGCTCAGGTTCTTTACAAATTGAATTATTTTACAAGATACACAGTTCTCCTGTAGTGCCCACTTTCCCCATATTACACTGGCTCATGTATGTACGAAGAAAGTTTTTTCTGATAGTACCCAATGTTTATTGTTTTAATTTCTCCAACATCTCCATTTGAAGTGTCCGTTTGTCAGCTCTGTCGTTGAGAAGCATCTTTATTCTGCATCTACCTCTGGTCCCAATTGGGACATAAAATATGTAAAATAGAGCCGTGGAAGGGGGAGGGAGGGGGGGGGGGATTTGATTGAAGTCTTTCTCTGTCTATGATTCGAATCTTCAGATAGTTAGGCCCCTGCATCTGAGGTTGCCTGGGTGTCTCATCTGTCTCATTCATTACAATGTTAAAGATCATTAAAAACTGACCTTCCGTTTCCGTAACTTCTTCTACACTCTCAGTTACTTGTGGAGAATAATCTCTACACATTTCTACAATTATCGTGTGCCCAGTTATAGACAGTATGAACAAGTTGTGTTGAACAGATAAAATTCAAACTAAGGCAAAAATTTTAAAAAATCTGTATTACAGTTGTGATTTGTTTCTATTTACAAGTTTAAAATATCTGGCCTCGGTCTTTAATGTGGGTCTTGTAGAATAAAGTTTAGTATCAGAATTATCTCTTATTACATTACCAGAAGTACAATTCCCAGTGCAAGTGTAAAAGGCTTGCTAAATAAAGTACTTGATTTCCTATGCTGTTTAGATAGTCAAATCCTGTTTTGAAACTCCAGCAAACTTGCACAAGAATTTTTTGATGTACCATAAAAGATAAATTTGGGGGTAACTGCAAATCTTTCAGCGAGATAAAAGTGCATTTATTTTCATACATATAATGACCCTTAGACATGTAGATTCCTTCCTTGCAGTGAGAGATATTTCAGTTATTTACATAATTCTTTATATCAATAAGATACGCTAAGTCTGCTGCCCATCTGCCATCACTTAGTGCTGTGCTTCTCAGTTCATTTCCAAAAGTAGGGTGATTTCCTACCAAACTGCAGAGAAGCACTAAGAACTTTGTGTTTACTAATCCACCATACAGCACGTCATGTTACGCTACAATGAATATGTTTTCATTAACTTTACTCATCACTTCAAAAATGTGATAACTGTAGGTTATATATTCTGTGCATCTCCTATCTAAGTTTTCCTCAATTACCTGCATTTCTGAGTCAGCACCTCACTGAAGTTAAGTCTGTTACATCTGTGCTGCCATTAAATGTTAGTGAATAAGCAACAAAATTGTGACCCCTTTGCGTCATGTGTTTTTCCAGTTATATGCCTATTTGTGAATCCTCTAAGAAACAGTTTACTTGGAAAAGTGAACTCTCTCAAATCATCTTACTGCTTCTCCTGTTGAGCCCTCAGTGATGGTGCACATATAGCTTTTGAGCAGGTTACTGAAAGAGATCTGAGTGAGTGCTAATTGTCTCAGTGGTATGTACTTCATTGTTATCTGGTAGCAATGCTGCATTGGATGCATGTTTGTCAAAGTAAGTGATCTAAAAATTACTTCCGTGAAACTCTTCTGATAGTTAGAGTTTATTCCTGCAGAAAAGGTAGACTATTTGTGTATGAATGCTCTGTGCTTCAAATTTACATCTTGTTACACTTTGCTCTTGTTATTGGCACACAAAGCATCAATCCAATTTTCCAGTGAACAAAAACTATTCTTCACAATAAAGTGATATTGGTAATAGGCTACTCACGGTAGTTTCCCTTGCTCTTTTCACATTCGCTACAAAGTAGAAGACTGTTAACGGCAAGAATCATTACTACTCAATGTGCTCAGGCCACAAGGTCACATGTTATATATTAAGCTACCTAGTGGGAAATTTATCAGGTGCATCAGACCAGCAGGTGACCTCAGAAGCTCACAGATGCCCATGCTCTGTTGGATGGAGTTCACAAAGCCTGCTCCAGATATTCTTTTCCCTCTTCAGATGTTGATAACTAGCATAGAACTGGAGTAAAATTAAGATTATAGTCACTGTTGATCATTTGGACATACTATAAGAGGCAGTCAAACGAAAACAAGAGATACAATGTAATGGACATTGTATGGGCATGGTGATGCACGTAGGTGTGTGTATAGATATAGATGTGTCATCTGTTGGGAGCCAGGAAGGAACAGAATGAACATTCACGACTGTGCAATTTGTCTGTTGCACGTGCTTTACATGAGGAGGGCAATGAGTTGTGTGTGCATCTGACTTAACTATGCAGGCCGGGAAAGAGGAACAGCACTGTGTAGTGCAGTGGAATGAGGGTCAGGAAGTGAAATTCAGTAACTTCCTGCCCAAATATATGCTATATATGGCGAATGTAGTATGTCACATGCACGTGTGCGTGCTTGAAATAAATGATATCCAGGAGATCAGGTGTCATTGAAAGACAGCAGTCAGCCAGGACAGGCTCATTAATGTCATTACCCCTTCTGTCATTGCAGCGGTGAATACTGCTGTCAGAACTTAACGACGGTGGACGATGGAAGGCATTTGAGTCATGCTGAGCACCAGTAGTGGTACTGCTCACGTCTTCATGACAGTCCTGGAAAATCTAAGCCAAGTAGATTCCCCACAGTCTTATGGAGGAGCAAAAGTTGAACAGAATGTCAACGTCACTGCAGCACCTGGAGTGGTATCAAAATGGAGAATATCATGTTGAGCTGGAGACCAAGTGTCAGGGCCAAAAATGGAAGGACATGGATTTACCCCCACCAAAAAAATCCAAAGCCGTGAATGTCAGCTCTGGGAAAGTCCTGATGACCTTTTTCTTCTACTGCTAGGGCCCACTGCGCATTGACTTTCTGGACCACAGAACCACAATTAACCCACAGCAGTAGGCGAACACTTTGCAAAATTTGAAGTGCACCATCAAGTCCAAACGCCCTGGAATGTTGATGGCAGCAGCATTCTGTTATAGGATAATGCCTCTCCACATGTTGTCAGGGTTGTTTTGACTATGCTGCAGATGTTTTACTGGGAAGCCCTTACATATCCCCTGTACAGTCCCAATCTCTCCCCAGGCTATTTCCATATGTTTGGGGCCCTGAAGGACATTTCATGGCCACTGATTTGCTTTGGATGAAGAGGTGCATGGCTGGGTTCAAACATGGTTCCACAGGCAACCACAAATATTTTTCCATGAAGGCTTGACTGTCTTATCTTACAGTAGGATAAATTTGTTAACAGCTATGGCAATTACTTTTGAAATAGTGAACAGTTTTTCCATGTGACTTGTTTTCATTTGATAGCCCCTGATATATGTTTGTGTAGCAGTTCTTCCCATCTCGTTAGAAAAAATTACATGTCTTCTTGTTCCATAATAAAAATTTTCAAACTTCACTTACAAGTTTTTCGCCTTGTGGTTACAGTCCAGAAAAAATGCCCTGCTCGGAATTCTCCTATTTATTTTTAGCTGATTAAAATAGGATCTTTGTATCTGAAACATGAAATCCATTAACAGTTATTGTCTCTGTAATCCAATCACAAGATTTAATTCAAGAACCAGTTCCACATTCATCTTACCAGGAAATATTTTCAGTAAGTTCATATTTTATTTTAGACATTTCTGGTTGAGTACTCATACAAATTCCAGAGCAGAAGATGTGGTCTGATTAAAAGGAATGAAGGAACTTAAAGAAACGAAACAGATTTTGAAGTTTATCAAAGTTATTGTTCTCATAGAAAAAGAATTGAATGTAACTAATGTTTAGGAAAGGACACCTAATATTCATGTAATATAATGATATCTTGTGTAACAGTGATGCTTCAATTCACATTTTCACACAGTTTTCATTATTTTACTTTTCAAGAAATGTAAAACGACGGTCGCTTCTTTATCATAATCTTTTGATGTGCTTATGATGCTGGGGAAGTATGCTTGTAACGAAAGGAGAAAAGTGTACAGGACTGGAATCTTTTATTTCTGCCATGTTTTTAAATGTTGAGACGTATTCCGATTTTACTCTTTTAACCCTAGGACTCACTCTGCTAAAATTTCCTTAGTACTCCATCTGGGGTCATACATGACCCCAATCAATATATAATTGACTGTGTGTACTAATCATTCAGAGAACAACGTACTGTCGTTTAATACTGTTTGTTTACATTTTATTTATTATTTAGACACATTTCACAGCTTTTTTAACAGGTATGTACGTAGTAGAATTAAATTACATATGACAGAGTAATTACATATCAGAAGTTACAATATTACTCTAAGTCATAATTTGTTTCACTCATAAATGTTTCACAATGGCTTGAAATTTACAGAAAATGTGTGAACAACTCAACAGGAAACATAATTCTAACCCGATCCCTGCTTACCGGTACTGCACTTTCATCTTCTCCACTGTCATCATTTTCAGCAAGAATATCATTTTCTTCTAATTCATGTAAACAAATTTCATCACTTTGGTCTACCTGTGTCTTCGGCGTCACTACCTCCTGAATCACTACTGCTACAAAATAAGTCTTCCGTAGGTTGTTCTACACTATAGCCAGGAGCAAAACGTATTCCATCCATGCTGAAATTACACTGCAACAACAAACGTACAAACGAACGTCCCGTTTGAGGTTAGTTCTGAGTAACACCTGAATAACACCTGAATTCAGTGTTACCAACTCAAAATACCTAAGAAATAGATTGTTAGTTGATAATCTATACATTCTATGAATGTTACATATAATCTATCTGGGGTCATAATTGACCCCAACAGTAGTTTTTTGTTAATTATTGACTTAAATGTTGCGTCAAGCGCTCTAAAAATTTTTGTGAGAGAACTACAATACTGTGTGGTAAAAGTCATAAAATTCTGGATTTTTACAAGAAATAGAAATATTATTTTATCCATAGTAAAGATGATTGGGGTCACCTATGACCCCAGAGTGAGTCCTAGGGTTAATGCGATGTCAGTAATTCTCATAACTCTTCATCATAAGTATAAACAGAAATTCCTGTAATACAGTGATTTTTGCAGTAAAGAATCAAAATAATATTTTTTCATACAGGATTCAGAAGAAAAGCAGAGTCTTGCCAGCAAAGTTCCAAGCACTACTTTGCGAGTTCATCAGTTACATTCTCATATGCTCTTATATTGTGCTGTTTATGACTCAAATCGGACATTATATGCACTGAGTACATTGAGGAACATACTATTGACCAACTCCAGGATGTTTCTGTGTGCAACTGCGACAACAGGGCTAGCAAATGTTGCACGTGGATCTGGACTGATGATGTTGTTAGCAAGACACCGTAAATCTGTATTTGGAAGAAATTTTCATGGAGAAATACCATCTGGTGGTGGAGAATTTGGTGCTGCATATAGAAGCAGCATGTATTTGGAAGTTCTGTTGCTGGTTTGCCTTTATTTTGCAAGAAGCTACTATCCCAATTTAGGAGAAATGCGACTGACACAGGAGGAGATATCTGGAAATCGCAAGGTATTTTTGTGTGATTATTTCACCTTATCTGTATAGTATAACTCCTCATGCTAATTTGATTGTTGTTTGTAGGTCCAGCTAGCTAGTACTGAACTCCTTACGATCATCTGCTATGAACTGATTTTGATTGTAAGAGACAGTGGAAGAGGTTTCGCTAGCTACATAGCAGATTTGATGGCCCGATGTAAAGTTCAGAAAATTGCGTTGCACTGTATATTGTCAAGCGTGCACTGCATGAAAGTCCATGACATCAGTAAAGAAGACAGCCCTCTTAAGGTTTGTTAAAAAATTGTTAGATGTTATTTTTATTTGATGGGGTAGTTCTGATCTTACTTTTCCACATTTGTTTCATTTTCTTGCTAAGCACTGCACAAACATTCAGATGGCAGACTTGATGGGCTATTAGAAAATAAGTTTACTGTGCAATTTGTGGTGCATAAAAACTGACAGTGTCAGTCGTTCTTACATTGTTCTTCAGTTACGAAACATTCATGAAATAATGATTCACATGTATGACTGTTTTTGAACACTTAACTGAAAGTTCGTTAGTTCTCATGTAGTAATAGTACACAGGAGAAAATATTGAGTGAGTAAACATTTCTAAAATGGTAAAGCAGTAAGCTGTGGAAATAAAAAGCCAGTCACCTGAATATACTAAATTCAAAAGGGTTAATCATGAAGGAAACCATTGTATAAGTTCATGAGGCATTGAGACTTTCTGTGTTAACAGTGAAGATATAGGACATCTCAAATTTAATCAACCTGTGGGCCTCTCTGTGACCAGCAAATACATCACAGTCCTTCAGTATGATGCATATATGCAGCTACAACACAATGCAGGCACACTTTTTAGTTACATTCACAGAGGAAGAGACATTGCTTGTCAATGGAAAGAGCTATTTACTTAAATGCTAGTGAAGGAGCAGATTGTCCATGAGTCAAATTTGGGAATTAATTTGTAAAATAATCAAAGAAGTAGATGTCATTGTTATTGTGTGATGGAGCTCTGCATGATAGTTTATTATGTGCAAGCCTTTTCATATCTGTGTAGCTACTGCAACCTTCAAAACTTGAATTTGCTAATTGTATTCAAGCCTTGGTTTGCCTCTTCAAAGTTTCTTCCAGTCACACTTCTTTCCAATACCAAATTTATAATTAGTGATGCCTCATGAGGTGTCCTATCAATTGATTACTTAAATCAAGTTGTGCCATAACTTCTTTTCTCCCCAATTTGATATAGTGCATTCTCATTAGTTACTTGATATACCAGTCTAATCTTCAACATTCTTCTACAGCACCACATTTCAAAAGCTTCTAGCTTCTTCTTGTCTGAATTGCTTACCAAACACATTTCACTTCCAAACAATGCTACACTGCGTACAAATACTTCCAGAAAATACTTATTAACACTTAAATTTATATTCAACATTAACAAATTTCAAACAGTGGAAAGTTCACAATGGAACAATAACAATGTTTTGAAAGGAATCAATTGCTGCTCACCATATAGGGGAGACATTTAGTTGCAGACTGGCACAATAGAAAGATTACTACACATTTTAGCTTTCGACAAAAAGGCCTTCTTCTGAAGTAGAAAAACACGCACACATTCACACAAGCACAACTCCACAAACACCTGACAACTGTCTCTGGCTGCTGTGGCATGAGTACAGACAGAGCAACCAGGGACGGTGGCCATGTGTGTGAGAGTTGTGCTTGTATTAACAAATTTCTATTTTATCTCTTGATATTTGCAGTCTACAGTTTATATCCTCCTTTCTTTGGCCATTGTCAGCCATTTTGCTGCCCAAATAGCAAAAATCATCCACTACTTTTAGTGTATCATTTCTTAATCTAATTTGTTCAGCCTCACATGTGGTTTTAATTAGACCGCTTTTTTTCAAGACGCTATCCATTCAATTCAACTGTTCTTCCAAGTCCTTTATCATATCTGAGAGAATTACAGTGTCATTGCCAAACCTCAAAGTTTTTACATCTTCTCCCTGACGTTTAATTCCCTTTCCAAAGCTTTCCTTGGTTTCATTTATTGCTCGCTCAGTGTACAGATTGAATAACACCAAGGAGAGGCTACAACCCTGTCTTACACGTTCAGTTTGGTGTTTTTGTACGAGTTGTTCAAATTTTAGATAACTTTTCGCCCTTTTTTTTTTACTCCTGCTGCTTTCAGAATTTCAAAGCTTTGCCTAAATGTTCACATGCTATAAACATAGATTTGTCTTTCTGAAGTCTTATCTTCTAACATAAACTGTATAGTTGGTATTGCCTCATGTGTTCCTACATTTCTTCAGAACTCACACTGATAGTCCCTGATATCAGCTCTTCCAGTTTTTCCATTCTTCTGTAAATAAGCTACATTTTGATACATTGCCTGATGACAAAAGAGAGAGGTGAAGCACCCAGAACACGTGGTCGGATGTTATTGTAACTTTGTACATGTACACTGTATGATCAAAAGTATCTGGACACCCCCAAAAACATAAGTTTTTTGTATTAGGTGCATTGTGCTGTAACCTCAGTAGTCATTAAATATTGTGAGAGAGCAGAATGGGGCACTCTGCAGAACTCGCAGACTTCGAACGTGGTCAGATGATTGGGTGTCACTCGTATCATACGTTTGTACGTGAGATTTCCACACCCCTAAACATCCCTAGGTCCACTGTTTCCAATGTGATAATGAAGTGGACACGTATAGTACAAAAGTGTACAGGCCGACCTCATCTGTTGACTGACAGAGTCCGCTGACAGTTGAAGAGAGTCATAATGTATAATAGCGAGCATCTATCCAGACCATCACACAGGTATTCCAAACTGCATCAGGATCCACTGCAAGTTCTGTGACAGTTAGGCAGGAGGTGAGAAAACTTGGATTTCGTGGTCGAGCAGCTGCTCATAGCCACACATCACATCGGTAAATGCCAAACGACCCCTCAGTTTGTGTAAGGAGCATAAACATTGGACAATTGAACCGTGGACAAACATTGTGTGGAGTGACGAATCACGGTACACATTTTGGCGATCTGATTGCGGGGTATGGGTATGGCGAATGTCCGGTGAACATCATCTGCCAGCGTGTGTAGTGCCAACAGTAAAATTTGGAGGCGGTGGTGTTATTGTGTGGTTGTGTTTTGTCATGGAGGGGGCTTGCACCCCTTGTTGTTTTGCATGGCACAATCACAGCACTGGCCCACACTGTTGTTTTAAGCACCTTCTTGCTTCCCACTGTTGAAGAGCAATCCGGGGATCTTTCAACATGATTGAGCACTTGTTCATAATGCACAGCCCATGGCGGAGTTACATGACATTAACATCCCTGTAATGAACTGGCCTGCACAGAGTCCTGACCTGAATCCTATAGAACACTTTTGGGATGTTTTGGAACGCCAACTTCGTGCCAGGCCTCACCGACCGAAATTGATACCTCTCCTCAGTGCAGCACTCCGCAAAGAATGGGCTGCCATTTACCAAGAAACCTTCCAGCATCTGATTGAATGTATACCTGTGAGAGTGGAAGCTGTCATCAAGGCTAAAGGTGGACCAACACCAAATTGAATTCCAGCATTACCGATGGAGGACGCCACGAAATTGTAAGTCATGTTCATCCAGGTCTCTGGATACTTTTGATCACCTAGTGTTCAAATCATTGAGTGGATATATAAATGATTGTAGTTGCAGATCTCTGTGTCAGGTAGAATGACCATTAATGTTGTTTATGTTTAGTGTTGCTACCAGGCCTGGAAGGGTAAATAAGCAGTGCGATTGCTATGAAGGATACAGAGATATCACATACTCACGTGTGACAGCATTAAATGCTTGACAAGAGTTTGAAAGGGCCTTCTTATAGTCTCCATTTGGCTGAGAGGTCAAACAATGTCATATCCAGGTTTATGGGCCATTTGGATGTGACAGTGGCACTATAGTAGAAACACGTGAGGACATGGATATGTTTTGTCAAGGTCCTAGTTGATCACATTTAATTATGACAAGGAAGGTTCACTGAATTGTGCACCAAGCACATTGTAGCCCTTCACATCTACATCTGCCATCTGAAAATAAGTAATGGAATGCCTGCAACATTCTGTTATCATCCCACACAGTTGGTCACAGACTAGCAGCAGTCAGACTGGGGAATTACTGTCTAGTGCATAGGCTCCTTTTAACCCCCCACTACAAACGGCTTTGTTTAGAATAGTGTTGTGACTGGGAAGCATGGACTGCTAATTGAATGGTTTCATTATGTGTCCAATAATAAATTGCAGTTACGCAGTACTCCAGATGAACATTGGTGGTAAGAATGGCGGACACCCTGGAGAGAGAGAGGTCCTATTCTTATTATGTTTTGAAAAGTTACAGTGGTGTTATTGCTGACCTCATAGTGTAGAAGAGTCATTGACTATGGCTTCAGGTCATGGCTGGTAGTGACTGAGGGAACTCTGATGG
Organism: Schistocerca nitens; assembly: GCF_023898315.1. Classification (NCBI taxonomy): domain Eukaryota; kingdom Metazoa; phylum Arthropoda; class Insecta; order Orthoptera; family Acrididae; genus Schistocerca; species Schistocerca nitens. The sequence goes on along the minus strand of NC_064614.1, from coordinate 1,144,721,863 downwards.
CACAGCGATAAGTCGCAGTTGTCGTATGTCCTCATGTGTTGCCTTACACGTGACAGTATTGTGGTGCCATTTTTCAACAGGATAAGTCTCATCCACACTTGAAACACAAATCTATGAACTGTTTGCTTGATGTTGAAGTACTTCGTACCATGTACCGTATTTACTCGAGTCTAAGCCGCACTCGAATCTAAGCCGCACCCAAAAAATGAGACTCAAAATCAAGGAAAAAAAATTTTCCCGAATCTAAGCCGCATCTGAAATTTGAGACTCGAAATTCAAGGGAGAGAGAAGTTTTAGGCCGCACCTCCAAATCGAAACAAAGTTGGTCCATTGTAATATGAGACACAATTTAGGTCGAATGAATGACGATACAGCTACAGTAGTTTGGTTCGAGTCGTAAGCTTAGCAGTTAAGCTTTACCAGGTAGCCATTGCTATGCGTCAGGCGCTCCATCCGTATTTATATGGGAACCCTTCCTTTTTCACGTGCTTCGTCTGGTTTAAATCAATTGCTTATTTTTCTTTGATCTGATAAGTGTGGTTCTCTTTGTTATAGGTGTTTACGTCACTCTAAGCTAATAATGCATTATTGTACTGTGTCATGCATTGTTTGTCGCATTCTGTTAATGTGTGTTTACGACCTGTCGCCAGTCACGGCATGGCTTCTTTTGTGCGCGCTACCGCCGCTTACAATAAAGGAAGACAGGAATTGTCTCATTAGCGAAACAATGGAAAGAGACTGCTATTTGTTGTTACTTACACTGCTGCTTTCTTTGATAATGATCAACAAGAACCAAATAATAGACTGCGTATGATAGATGATGTTCTGACCGAGAGTTTTGCGAAAATTTTTCGCCATTTGAAAATCTTTGCAGACGCCTCTTTTGTTCATTACATTCTGCACAGAAATTAGAGTCGTCTTAGACTTAAAAATCTAGTCTATTGCTGTGCTTCATTTCTGACTGTATCGCTATTAGGCATAAGAATAATACGAATATAAACATGACATGATATGTATATTCTTCCGTGTCTGCTGTTGTCTCACACTAGTTTCGTAGTTTATTAGGCAGACAGGATTTAAATGAGATAGCAGCAAACACGAAAGAGTACATGGCAAAATGTTTATATTGGTATTATTCTTATGGTGAAGAGAATAGCCTACTGCATGTGATTCACAATTCATAAAAGTTCCTATTAGCAACCATCTCTTCTCACAGGTAGGAAGAAATTCAGAACGTAGAGTTGGCGATATTGACAAACATCCCAAACAGTCTTGCCAGTCGGATTTTCATAGTACATCGAAATGCTGCTACATTCCAAGATGAACAATACGGAATTTGTATTTACTTCGTTGGATAATGTATGAAAATGCAGTGGTCGAAACTCGGTGCGGAGAAAAAAAGCTCATCTTCCACCTTTTTTTTAGTTTATTTACTGACTCAGAGGTTTTGGCGCCAGTATTTATCGTTGTGCCTGCAAAGCATGCCTGTGTAGCGCTACATATATTCAACGGCAGAAGTTAGTTGTGGCGGCACCTACCAATATTTTTCAGAACTTCCACTTACTTTGCACTCGATTCTAAGCCGCAGGCGGTTTTTTGGATTACAAAAACCGGAAAAAAAGTGCAGCTTAGATTCGAGTAAATGCGGTAGCCCCAAAGGCCCCTAGAGCTGTCTCCGATGTGTGAGACCAGTCCAGGTGCTAGCTCAGTCTCATTTCAGGGTATCAAGGACCAATTACAACAGTTGTGGGGCAGCTTGTTCCTGGAGGGAATACAATGGCTTTATGACACCTTTCACAACTGAAACATTGCATGCATCTAGGTCACAGGGGGTGCAGCCTCATACTGCTAAGTGAGCGCATACAGGAAAGTTCTTTGTAAGTTTTGTAATCACTGAAATAATATTGCATACCCTCTCAATCCATGAAGCTTCATTTCATTTTCTTCTCACCTGTGAGGTTCTTCACTTTTTTGTCATATGGCATAAATGAGGAAGCACCCAAAGCCTGAAAGTAAAGGTTATGCTGTTTATATTGTTTGAGTATTAATGCGTGATTATTTAATTTGTTTGCTGAAATCCTTCTTGGAGATGGGGCAGTTATTAACAGCTAGTGGTTTTTTGACTGTCATACGGAGAGTAATGCTCAAACCTACACTCCAAATTACCTCAAAGAAAAACACCACACCCGACTTACACCTTTCTCTTGTATCCCCTGATGAATGAAAACCTGCAGGTAATGGAGACAAAGTGTCAGGAATTTGATTTTGCAGAAATAATGAGCAAGTGAGTCCACTATGCAACATCTGACTTTTCATGAAAGATTCATTAGGGTTCAGTTAGTGATAAATACAATCATATTATTACCTCCCTGTAGATATTGGAATTTTGAGACTGACCGAACCCCACGCAAGACTTTTTTGATTAGTTCCGTGGTAGACTTAGTAACGTGTATTATCATTCTTCTTAATAATGGTAGTGAAGGGAAAATACATAACCTTTATTATTGGGAAAAATAAATGCATCTTTCATGCTTACTTCATTGTCTGCATCATTTATATTTGTAGATTCACTACCTATGGGATAAACAGTAACTTAATATTCACCTCATAACCCCTGAACGTAAAACCACTAGTTATCTCTCTTATTATTTTGACAAAAACTTAAAATTCCGAATATACATGGGCAACTTCAAACTAACTGCTTATATCTGTTTCTGCTCTGATAGTTAAATGTTCAGCAACTAGAGAGCATCTGGTACTACATTTGTAGCCTGGCTGTCGTGTTTTGGTTTAGGCGGTTGTCACTAGGTATCATCTTTACTGTATGCAGCTTTGGATACTCGACAACAAAACACATACTTCAGACTCTCTTATGTATTGTTGTTTAGGCAATGCTTTTTTTTTTTTTTTTTTTTTTTTTTCTTTTTTTTTTTTTCTCAAAGGGGGGGGGGGGGGCTGAAAGCGATGATATTTTGTCAGTTGAATGACAAGTGATCACCAGTGGTACAGCGGTGAGATAAATACATCCACTGTATACCAGCAAGCCCCTCCAAGATCTATGTTCACAGAAAGCCATTGTGAAATGTGTGGTTAGACTTTATTGCTACACAGAAACTGAAAAATGACTTCAAGTGTCAGGATATTTTAGTCAAAGTCCAGTGCATGAGTATACTCAGGATTTTATTACTGGTGATCTTCAAAATTTATAACTCATTATTTTGAGCTTTAAAAGCTGTCTTTATATGTCTGTATGTAATGTAATTCATTATAGGATGTGTTTTGTAAATAAAAAAAAATGTTTTTTGAACATAATATTGGAGGGAAAAAAATTAAGTTAAGGGGTTAAATTACTCTGACTATCAAGTCCCTCACAATGTTCGCGAACTTCAATAAGCCTCTTCTGATGCTCAGATACCCTTGTTTACCAAAAAACACAGTCTCTCTCTCTCTCTCTCTCTCTCTCTCTCTCTCTCTCTCTCTCTCTCTCTTACTCTCTTAATGATTAATGGAAAATCTCATATAAAGATGTGAAACAAATACTAACAATGAGATAGAGGGGCTGACCAGTACTTACCTCAGCTCAGTACAGCTGATAGATACACAAAACAGAACAGAAAATTTATGTATCCTAGCTTTCAGAACTTTGTTCCTTCATCAGGGAGGAGAGAGGGGAAAAAAGAGGAAGAAGGGAAAGTGGATTCAGTTACTCACAACCCAGGTTATGAAGCAACAGGGGAAAGGTAAACAGGGAGGGTAGCAAAGATGGAGGCATAGGTGTCAGAGGCAAGCCAAAGATATTCTACTGTAAGTACTGTACCAGCTTCAAACCAAAGAGGATGCATACAGAAGTAAAGAGGTATATAGTATAAAGATAAACACAACTATGTAGGATGAAAAGATGCGTGAATGGCTAAAGAGGAAAGGGAAAGAGGAGAAGACTGAAGAGTAAATGGGAGTGAGGTTGGTTAACGTAGGTTCAGTCCAGGGGGATGGCGGGATGAAAGGATGTGTTGGAGTGCAAGTTACCGTCTCTGCAGTTCCGAGGGACTGGTGTTGGGTGGGAGAAGCCAAATGGCATGTACTGCTGGGTAGAGAAGGTGGTCTGGAAATATTGTAGGGTTTGACAAGGATGCTACGGAGGTTAGGGGGGCGACTTAAGGCAACTGACTTAAGGCAACTCTGGGTGGTGTGGGGAGAATTTCCAGACCACCTTCTCTACCCAGCGGTTCCTACTTCTGTAACCGACCCCGCTGCAAAACCTGCCCCATGAATCCTCCCACAACCACCTACTCCAGCCCCGCTACTGGTAAATCGGACACAATTCAAGGCAGGGCCACATGTGAAACAACACATGTCATTTATCAGCTGACATGCCTGCACTGTACAGCCTTTTACATGGGTATGATGACAACTAAGCTGGCTGATCGTATGAACGGGCACAGACGAACTGTCCGCCTAGGAGTTGTCCAATACCCAGTAGCTGAGCATGCCCTCCAGCATAATTCTAGGGACGTAGGAACCTGCTACGCCATACGTGCCATTTGGCTTCTCCTACCGAACACCAGTCCCTCGGAACTGCGGAGACGGGAACTTGCACTCCAAAAAATCCTTTCATCCCGCCATCCCCCTGGACTGAATCTACGTTAACCAACCTCACTCCCATTTACTCTTCAGTCTTCTCCTCTTTCCCTTTCCTCTTTAGCCATTCACGCATGTTTTCATCCTACATAGTTGTGTTAATCTTTATACTATATACCTCTTTACTTCTGTATGCATCCTCTTTGGTTTGAAGCTGGCACAGTACGTACAGTAGAATATCTTTGTCTTCCCTCTTGACACCCATCTCTCCATTTTTGCTACCCTCCCTGTTTACCTTTTCCCTGTTGCTTCATAACCTCGATGGTAAATGGAGAACTTGGAATGTGGATGTAGAAGATAACCAAAGGCTGCAATATTGCAGAGCCAGGTGGCACAAGGTACTGCTCCCAGGAGGCAGACACAAGTTACCACCAACTTCCCAAATGACCTGTGATGGCAGGACATACCAGATATTAAGCTGGTGATAACAGATTTTTTTATTTCATTTAAGTTATATTAGAGTGATAATATTATGTCTATGAATTTTAATTATGACTAGGCAGTGGCAAAATTAATGCTTCAGTAGACAAGTTGTCCAGCAGTAGATACTTAATGCTACCCATAGACCTTGCCATTTGTGGGGAGGCTTGCGTGCCTCAGCTATACAGATAGCTGTACCGTAGGTGCAATCACAACGGAGGGGTATCTGTTGAGAGGCCAGACAAACGTGTGGTTCCTGAAGAGGGGCAGCAGCCTTTTCAGTAGTTGCAGGGCCAACAGTCTGAATGATTGACTGATCTGACCTTGTAACACTAACCAAAACGGCCTTGCTGTGCTGGTACTGCGAACGGCTGAAAGCAAGAGGAAACTACAGCCATAATTTTTCCCGAGGGCATGCAGCTTTACGGTATGGTTAAATAATGATGGCGTCCTCTTGGGTAAAATATTCCGGAGGTAAACTAGTCCCCCATTCTGACCTCCGGGCGGGAACTACTCAAGAGGACGTCCTTATCATGAGAAAGAAAACTGGCGTTCTACGGATCGGAGCGTGGAATGTCAGATCCCTTAATGGGGCAGGTAGGTTAGAAAATTTAAAAAGGGAAATGGATAGATTAAATTAAGAAATAGTGGGAATTAGCGAAGTTCGGTGGCAGGAGGAACAAGACTTTTGGTCGGGTGAATACAGGGTTATAAACACAAAATCAAATAGGGGTAATGCAGGAGTAGGTTTAATAATGAATAAAAAAATAGGAGTGCGGGTAAGCTACTACAAACAGCTTAGTGAACGCGTTATTGTGGCCGAGATAGACACAAAGCCCATGCCTACTACAGTAGTACAAATTTATATGCCAACTAGCTCTGCAGATGACGAAGAAATTGAAGAAATGTATGATGAGACAAAAGAATTATTCAGATAGTGAAGGGAGATGAAATTTTAATAGTCATGGGTGACTGGAATTCGATAGTAGGAAAAGGAAGATAAGGAAACGTAGTAGGTGAATGTGGATTGGGGGTAAGAAATGAAAGAGGAAGCCGCCTGGTAGAATTTTGCACAGAGCATAACTTAATCATAGCTAACACTTTGTTCAAGAATAATAAAAGAAGATTGTATACATGGAAGAAGCCTGGAGATACTGACAGGTTTCAGATAGATTATATAATGGTAAGACAGAGATTTAGGAACCAGGTTTTTAATTGTAAGACATTTCCAGGGGCAGATGTGGACTCTGACCACAATCTATTGGTTACGAACTGTAGATTAAAACTGAAGAAACTGCAAAAAGTTGGGACCTGGATAAACTGAAAGAACCAGAGGTTGTAGAGAGTTTCAGAGAGAGCATTAGGGAATGATTGACAAGAATGGGGGAAAGAAATACAGTAGAAGAAGAATGGGTTGCTTTGAGGGATGACGTCGTGAAGGCAGCAGAAGATCAAGTAGGTAAAAAGACGAGTGCTAGTAGAAATCCTTGGGTGACAGAAAAAATATAGAATTTAATTCATGAAAGAAGAAAATATAAAAATGCAGTAAATGAAGCAGGCAAAAAGGAATACAAACATTTCAAAAATGAGATTGACAGGAAGTGCAAAATGGCTAAGCAGGGATGGCTAGTGGACAAATGTAAGGATGTAGAGGCTTATCTCACTAGGGGTAAGATAGATACTGCCTACAGGAAAATTAAAGAGACCTTTGGAGAAAAGAGAACCACTTGTATGAATATCAAGAGCTCAGATGGAAACCCAGTTCTAAGCAAAGAAGGGAAAGCAGAAAGGTGGAAGGAGTATATAGAGTGTCCATACAAGGGCGATGTACTTCAGGGCAATATTATGGAAATGGAAGAGGATGTAGATGAAGATGAAATGGGAGATATAAATCTGCGTGAAGAGTTTGACAGAGCACTGAGAGACCTAAGTTGAAACAAGGCCCCAGGAGTAGACAACATTCCATTAGAACTACTGACAGCCTTGGGAGAGCCAGTCCTGACAAAACTCTACCATCTAGTGAGCAAAATGTATGAGACAAGCGAAATATCCTCAGACTTCAAGAAGAATATAATAATTCCAATCCCAAAGAAAGCGGGTGTTGACAGATGAGAAAATTATTGAACTATCAGTTTAATAAGTCACAGTTGCAAAATACTAACTCAAATTCTTTACAGACTAATGGAAAAACTGGTATAAGCCAACCTCGGGGAAGGTCAGTTTGGATTCCGTAGAAATATTGGAACACGTGAGGTAATACTGGCTCTATGACTTATCTTAGAAGCTATGTTAAGAAAGAGCAAACCTACGTTTATAGCATTTGTAGACTTAGAGAAAGCTTTTGACAATGTTGACTGGAATACTCTCTTTCAAATTCTAAAGGTGGCAAGGGTAAAATACAGGGAGCGAAAGACTATTTACAATTTGTACAGAAACCAGATGGCAGCTACAAGAGTCGAGGGGCACGAAAGGGAAGCAGTGGTTTGGAATGGAGTGAGATAGGGTTGTAGCCTCTCCCCGATGTTATTCAATCTGTATATTGAGCAAGCAGTGAAGGAAATAAAAGAAAAATTCAGAGTGGGTATTAAAGTCCATGGAGAAGAAATAAAAACTTTGAGGTTCCCCGATAACATTGTAATTCTGTCAGACAGCAAAGGACTTGGAAGAGCAGTTGAACAGAATGGACAGTGTCATGAAAGGAGGGTATATGATGAACATCAACAAAAGCAAAACGAGGATAATGGAATGCAGTTGAATAAAATCGGGTGATGCTGAGGGAATTAGATTAGGAAATGAGTAGTAAAGGAGTTTTGCTATTTGGGGAACAAAATAACTAATGATGGTCGAAGTAGAGAGGATATAAAATGTAGACTGGCAATGGCAAGGAAAGCGTTTCTGAAGAAGAGAAATTTGTTCACATCGAGTATAGATTTAAGTGTCAGGAAGTTGTTTCTGAAAATATTTGTATGTAGTGTAGCCATGTATGGAAATGAAGCATGGATGGTAAATAGTTTGGACAAGAAGAAAATAGAAGCTTTCGAAATGTTGTGCTACAGAAGAATGCTGAAGATTAGATGGGTAGATCACTTAACTAATGAGGAAGTACTGAATAGGATTGGGGAGAAGAGGAGTTTGTGGCACAACTTGACTAGAAGAAGGGATCGGTTGATAGGACATGTTCTGAGGCATCAAGGGATCACCAATTTAGTATTGGAGGGCAGCATGGAGGGTAAAAATCGTAGAGGGAGACCTAGAGATGAATACACTAAGCAGATTCAGAAGGATTCTGGGAGATGAAGCAGCTTGCACAAGATAGAGTAGCATGGAGAGCTGCATCAAACCAGTCTCAGGACTGAAGACCACAACACAACACCCATGCGAAAACAGGGCAGGTTGCCAGTAACTTTATAAATGCAATGGTTTATTCATTTTTTTCATGAATAACTTAGAATCATAATAGCACATCAACCAGCTGCTGTCTTCTCTTGATTTTCTCATTCACTCTGGCCCATCAAAATCAGGCCAACTTATCATTTCTGAAGTGTTATTGACTCTTCAAGGCCATCTCATGGAATCAGTTGTACCAGCTGTCCCCTCACCAAGGAGGACATACCCTCATCAATTGGTGGTGACACCGGTAAGAATAAGTCAGTACCATAGCCTAAGAAAAGTTGTTGCCAAGAAATGTGGCCCACAACAAGTCACACTAGCATATTGCTATTTAATGTAATCCAACCAGGAATGCATGCACACAATGTACAACACTAAATCAACTCGAATTTCTGGAATGGTAAGCTATATGCCCACAACATTTAACTTGTTGAATGCATGGTATACACACTGGACATTAAAACTCAATGTTTTAATGTCAATTAAAACTCTAAACTAAATCTAGTACCAGGAACTAATTTTTCAATACCAATTTCAGAAAACTATTAATTTTCAGCCTTTAATATTCTTTCCTTTTCATCCTGCCTTTTTTTTTTTTTTTTTTTTTTTTTTTTTTTTTTTTTTTTTTTTTGCTGACTGCAGCTGTTTTTTTGTCAACCTAGGAATTTATAGAATGGTGTTGCTGCTTTCAGCTTGTACAAGTTCTCTGAGAAAATAGTGTGCCACTGCCTAGCACATTACTTTAGAAGGAACACTCATCTTTCCCATTTCAACATTTCTTATCTCTCGGCAGTCACTTATTTTTTCACATTCCTAACTCCACTTTTTTACATTGACTTTAACTGAAACTTCACTTTCTACACTGTGATGCCCCAGCACACCAAACTGCAAAAGACACACTCTTTCCTCTTCTATTGCAGCATTTTTCACTATTCCTTTTCTTCAGCATTTTTGTTCTTTTCAGTGCTTGCACTATGATAATTTCAATTTGAAATGATCTGTCCTGTTTGGTCTTGACCCTTAAATACGTATTGTTGGTGATCTCATTTTGCTTAATGTATGAGGTGCATGAGAAAAGTAATGAGACTGCTAACTCTGTGAGTGTTCTGGCAACACTGTGTTTTTCTACTTGTGTAGACCCGTGTGTTCATCCCTTCCACATGCTCAGAGTTTCAGCTCTGTACAGCCATCATGTGATTATTGAAAGCACCATCAGTGAGGTTGTGTACTGTTGTGTGTTACATAAATGAAACAACAGAATTTAGAGCAACATTATTCCATCAGGTTTTGTGTTAAACTCAGAATCCATAAGTGTGACCTTTTAAAAAGTTGCTACAGGCTATGGGGAACATCACTTAACAAGAGCACAAGTTTTTTCCCGGCATAAATCATTTTTGGAAGGCAGAGAACACGTTGAAGATTAATGTCGCTCAAGGAGACCTTCAATCCATGAAAACGTCAAACGTATGGTTGCTCTTGTGAGATTGTTCCTCCAGAGCAAACTGTCAACAGTGTTTTACAAAGATGTCTTTGAAAGGCTGACGAAAAGGATGAATCAAATGAGGCCAGACATTGCAGACAAGTGGATGCTGCATCATGACAATGCCCCGTGTCACACAGCCTCTTCCATCACAGAATTTTTGATCTCAGAAAGCACTTCTGTTGTTCGAAGGCCCCCATATTCACCTGATCTGAGACCTTGTGATGTTTTTCTTTTCCTAAAATTGAAAAATGTCTTAAAAGGATGTCATTGTGGGACTCTAGAGAACATTCAAAAGCATATGACCGACATGTTAAAGGCCCTACCAGTTGAAGGCTTTTAGCTCTGCTAACCAAGAGTGGGAACACCAACTCTGTCAATGTATAGCTGCCAAAGGGAACTACTTTGAAGGCAACAATATTGTTGTATGATAAAAATAAAAACTTCAATAGATAAAAATTTACTATCATTACTTTTCTCAAACATCTCATAGATGAAGGATCTCAAATTACACTGGATTTCTGAATAATAGTTTGTAATTCAGTATTAAAAACGTGATATTTAACCAAGTTGCTCTTTAAAATTATTTCTCGTGTGGTAAAGTTGGTTTGAATACCACATGGTTCTATCGGAAGCTATGGTCTATTGCGTTCCTACACCCATTGAATTGACTTATTTAGCCAGTTATGGGGGGATTCATAGTTTAATGTGATCATACTGATAATCTCCAAAATACTCAGAACAATTCATTAATGACAATAGTAACTTTAGTTTTTCCAAGATGTCTCATTGCATGGTTGTCTCTGAGGCCTTGGCCTGTAAATTTCTTCCATGTAGCAGTCGGCAGTGCATTTTGATCAGTTAGCTGTGTGACATGATTGCTCTGCCACAAATATCTAACCACCACATAGACCTGGAAATCATGTTCATTGAAATGTTTTTACAGTTTTCATCTGCAAGTCTCATCCTCTTATATAATACAGCACTAGTGTCATTTACATATCAAAGTAAAGCACATGCAACATTATGCTGGTTTTGTATTCCGTCTGTCATAAGTTAGTGATAAAAACAGATACCTTAAGCATGTAAATTAAAAGGTCTTGCATAATTCATAATTTTTCCAGCAGATGGTGGTTTTCTTGTTTGTTAATATCAATATAAAAAGCATTTTTACCAAGTCGAGTGTATGCCTGCTCAGAGATCACACAGCTCTAGACAAATGTGGATTTGCCTTGCACTAAATTTAAAGTGGATCAGCTTTGCTGTAATATAGGGTGATCCGTAATTAGCTGTTATGTCTGTGGAGTGAGTGACAAGAGGTCCACAATAAATAGAGTATGGTTTGTCACACAATTTATTTCTAACATGCAAAATGTAAATACATAAAAAGAAAAGTAAATTACACATATTAACCCTAGGATGCCCAAGCCTTTTTTTCTAACTTGGATGCCTGGGGGAGGGGGGGGGGGGGATTCGGCGGGCCCACAGGTATTAAATAAGTTTACTGACGAAAAATTACAACTTTCAAAATGGTTTATGTATTTTAACTAAGGCATCGGTTTATAAATGTTGTTAATTGTTATAAATATTGGATTGAGTGAATAAAAAATTGACATATTACAATACAAAAATACAGGTGTGTTCATATACAATAGACTACTCTGAGTCCTCAACTTCAAGGCAAGAGACACACTTCACAATTTTTTCCGAATGTGTGTTGCATACATGTTTATGACATTGTCCGCAATACTGTTTTGGTTTACTTAGATTCTTGTACTTCTGCTTCTTTGTTTTAGCTTTTCTTACACAAATATGGCACCGACCTTTCCCTGCAGGAGGCTGACGTGCTTCTGTTGTAACTTCTTTGATTTTCTTTTGTAGAATAGTCTCCATTGATTGAACAATTTGGTTAGATAACCCTCTTGCATTGGCACTTCTTTCTTCTACCTGCAATTTCACTAGTTCCATCGCAGCTTGCAGAAGATAAAGTTTCTGTTTGTTGTGTTTCTTTTCATTCCATCTTGGATGTTGCTGGATGAATATGGTGGATGCATAGATAGCACAAATGTCGATGAGAGAGTAAAATACAGATAGAGGCCATCTCTTTGTTCCCCTCTTGCAGGTGTACATACGCGCCATTTGATCAATGGTATCAACTCCACCTTTAGTGGAATTATAATATGCATTTATCTCGGTTTTATTCTTCTCTCCTCCAACAGTGCCTTTATCTTGGTGCATTGTCGACAACATCAGGAAGCTTTTACTTGGTTTCGTTTTTGCTGTGTAGGACACCAAAGTTACTGGAGGCCTACGTGTTCGAAACTGCCAGATGGCTGTGTTGAGGATTGATCAACCTGTATAAGCTAAGGTTATATAATATACTTTAAATGATTTGATGGTAATATCATGTAACTAGTGAGGAGGTACTGAATAGAACTGGGGAGAAAAGAAATTTGTGTCACAACCAGACTAGAAGAAGGAATCGGTTAGTAGGACACATTCTGAGACATCAGGGGATCACCAGTTTAGTACTGGAGGGAAGTGTGGTGGTAAAAATCATAGGGAGAGATGCCATGGGATGTTCTTTCTGCAATAGTTCTTTATTCAAATCCTTTTTCTCATGTTGGCATTGCAAATATGAAATTACTCATTCCCAGAAGAATATTGTAATTGGTTTTATGTGAAGTAACTTGCTATTTTCATCAATGTAAAGCTTGTTATCTAAATTGTAAGTCAGTGCTGTTAACATTATCATGTGTGTACCGGGGGAATAGATACACTTCTACTACATTAATCTTCCTTTTCCGTATTGCTACAGAAAGACCTGGTTATAATTATTTGTCGATATGAAATATTTTCCGACTTAAGCTATCATTACAACTGCCTTTATAGATTCCAGTTCCATCTCTTCTACATCATTGTCTGCAGCATTTCTCTGATTTTCTGTACAGGATTACATTGTCAGTCTTCATAAGTGTCCCATGCTGCCGATTACTCTCTCTTGTCCTGAATCACAGTCAGTTACACAATGAGATACCATTTTCTTGCTGTGCTTCAATTTCTGTGAGTGAAACACTATCAGTTTCCCATCAAAAAGTTGCATTTCACCATCACTCACTCTGTGCAATCTCCTAGTTTTGTATGGCTCATACCCCTGTGGGAGATTGAGGTGGAAGACCTGTTTGATACACACGCCCAGCACATACTCCTCCTCTCACATCACCGGCTTGGCTTATCCTATCTTATCAGAGGCAGAACTGCCTGTGAAAGTAGTCATGTGGAATACCACTTCTGCTGTAATTTGTGTGCAGCATTTTATGTGGACATGTCCACCAACTATCTGTCCACACAAATGAATGGCCACAGTCAACTGTGGCCAAGAACAGAGTTCATAACCCAAAGGCAGATCACACTGCTGAACACAACGAATTCAGTTTCAGTGGCTGCTTCAACAATATGTACCATCTGGACCCATCCCCTCAACAGCAGCTCCTCTGGTGCTTTGAGGTGGCGCACCTGAATAATGCAGTTGATGAGATAGTTGCTTGTGAAAGATAAGGACGTAGGCCCAGTGTTAGTCTGCCTTATTACTTTCATCTGTTAGAATGGTTCTATTGTAATTTTCCTGCATCAATTTTTATACTGTATGGAGATCTTTGACATTTGATAACTTAAATGTAGGACTATGATTTATTGTGTGGAAGTCCCTGCATGAGGCTCCTCTTCAAAGCTGAAGCAGTTTACATTTCATACATTGATAAGATTGTTGAAGATAATTATATATGTAAAACCAATCACACAGGAGTGCTGTGGGATTTATGGCACATATTAAATTGTATTCACTGTTGTGTCTGTGTGAGCTGGGAGACAGACAGGTTACCTACTTCGCAAATGACAGATTGTCACACCTGGGCTTGCAGTGTGGTAAAGCTCTGAATGTAGGCTACTGTGTCACTCACTTGAGTGATGACAGATTCGAAGAACTGCCATATCAAAATTGCCTCATAGAAGCACAATGTGCAGTAATAACATTTATGTTTGACTTATTAAAAGCCAATCTAGCAGTGCTGAAGTCTTTATCCATACTGACACTTTATAATTGCAATAATTTATTAAAAATAAATTGATGAAGATAACAAATGAAATAGATCACTAGATAATGGCAGAGATGGCTGTGCTATCACAAAAATGTGCTCTGTTTGGGAGAGAAGGAAACAGTCAGTTACAATATAGTACTAGTCTTGTATCAGTCATCAATCAGCCATTGTGATGTAAATATGTTTCACTTATAATGAAATGAACTAGTTAATTTCATTTAAGTGAAAATGATATAAATGATGACCTTGCCTTGAGAAACACTAATTTGATTTTAAAATACTCCGACTTAAAGATAATAAAGTTATGTTTAATATTTGTAGTGCTCGAGATAGTATGATTGGACTTGTAATCATTAATTGATTTATGAATTACGACTTGCTCTCACATAGAACTGATTGTGTTATAGTAGCAACCCAGGAAACTGCAGTAATTTCACTGTTAAAAATACCTCTCTTTGAAGCCAAAATCTGCAGAGAAGAATTAAAATTGAGACAATGAAACTGCTTTAGAAGATATGAACAATCAGCGAAACACTGCAGACCAATAGGATTTACCCTTCCAGGATATCCAACGTATCTGTCCACATGCATATTGTGGTCTCAGTGACGTATTGTTAGAGGAAGATTCAGTATGTCAATCTTTTTCAGTAGAGAAGACCAGGAATGGGGAACCATTACAGTCCAACTTATGAAATACTTTCCTATCACTTGATTAAAAGTTTAGGATAAATCAAGTGCCTCAAAGGGCAATACTCCTCTGTTAGAAAATTTTGTTAAATATCTGACATTTGCATTCAGTGCACTGCCAATCATGCCTTCTGAACTCACCTCTCAAATCAAGTCAGACCTTCAACTTGCCAAAAGAAGAGCAAATGAATGATGGAAAGTGAGTAAATATTTTCATCTGTGGAGTAGCTGTTTGAAAATTCAGACTGTGACCAGCAAAAAAGCTGGGGCAGCATCTATTCAGTCTTTACGTAGCGTTTTTAATTTAAAACAAAAGATCATGACTGACTGAAGATTCGTGTGACACGTTTCCATTAGTTAATGTAATCATAGATTTACATTGCTCTTTCTGTTCTTCAAAAGTAGTGATGCAGACACTTTTTGCATGTTGCAATTCTATAATTCTTTAATTTCTCCTGCTTCAAGTGTCAATATTATTTCTGTATCAGAGTAACCGAATTATGTGAAGATGCTGGGCACTGTCCATCATGAGTACTTAAAATTTTTGATTAAGTTTTATAGGGTGAGCTCAATCCAAAGGCAGTATGCAGAAGCTGAGCTGCTTTTGTCCGTTAGAAGGCAGCTAATGGTGTGATAAGTATATAGCTTGGTCAGCACCTTGGTTGCCAGTGCTGGCTGGAAATGTTTGGCCATCTGTTAAGCACATGTTCCTCGCATCCAGTTGAGTAAGAAAACCAACTGCAATAAGAGAAAAATGATTTCAGTAATACAGTCATGACACCACAGGTTTTAAGGAAGACTCCATCCTCATTGTTAATTATAGTACAAGTGCTTTTAAACTTGGTAGTTTGCAAGAAACCTTGCACTACAGATCACATTTGTGAGAAAGCATTTTTATTTATCTCATATAAACATTATAATTTTATTGTCATTTATACTGATGGTTCCAAACAGGAAGACATTGTTTCATGTTCATTTATGACTCCTGGTTGCACTTTTGGCATTCACCTTCCAGTGTTTTACTTTCTTTGATGAAGAGTGATGTGTGACCTCATGTTGCTAGAGTAAATGAATGTTGTTTTAAAAAATGAACAGCATTTTGATTTGATTTGCTGACTGCTCCGCAGACTATCTGGAAATGGTACACAGCAGAAGAAATGATCCTTTCATGAAAAAAATGTGACGAGCAAAAAAAATACCTCTTCATCTGGGTACCAGGGAACGTGGAAGTCCCAAGGCAATAAGAAAGCTGTCATATTGCCCAAGAAACCCTGTATATGTCACACCTTGGTAAACTGTCTAATCTCTTTACATTCAGCAATGACAACCAGTAATGTTAACAAGATTTAGGAGAAGACGATGTTAAGTGAAACATTGCTATCTCCTCTGCACACTAGGCCCGCCAATTTGCGAAGCCTGTAGGGTATCAAGCTCAGTGCAGTAAATTTTAGTTCATTGTTCTTCAACATGCAAACAAGTATCACATTTAGCTGATGAGTTGCTTGTCCTCTCTCACGGATGACATAACTCGTACAATCTCTGTTTTACTGTAGTAGCAGTTGCTGACTAATGCACTAACTGACTAATGATTGCCTCCTCTGAGTGTTTATAATGACTGACACTGTTAGTTGTAGTTGTTGAAGCTAGATCCAAGCTAACTGCTAAGTAAATTAAGTACTGTCTTTTACAACACTCAAACAGAGGTACAGGTGTATTAAATTCTAAATTGTGTGTGTCAGTTACGTTGCAGCAGTTCTTCCATAAATTGTACACTCCTCTTGATTTTTCTCCAGCTGCGTAAAATAAAAAGTAATGAGATGAACAAAAGGAACTCATCATGCTTTCACAACCAAGTTTTTTCAGCTCAACCAAATATGCTTTTCGTTACAAGATATGGGTGTAATGGCAATATTATATTTTGTGTGGGGTCCGGACTCCTTCCTAAAGTAAAAAAAAAAAAAAAAACGTTTTTGTAATATACAGAGGAGGTGACGTATTTTCTGTGATCTTGTCATATACAATTATTATTTTCAAACAATGGAAAATTCAGAATGGAATAATGAGAATATTATGAAAAGGATGGAGTGCTACTCGCCATATGGAGGAGACACTGAGTTGCAGACAGACATGGCAGTCTTTTTGTTGTGCCTATCTGCAACTTAATGTTCCCTCTGTATAGTGAGTGGCAGTCTGGGGTTTTCAAATAATTGTTATTTTATTCTTTTTCTATTGTTCATGTGAAATTACGCCTGTCAATATACAGGGTGTTTCCATAAGAGTGTGCAAAAATGTAACAGCACATAGAGAAGGCTCCACTGAACGATTTGAGGTAGGGAACCTGGTGTTAGAGAAGCCAGCTTAAGGAGATATGGAAGTAAACTTGCAATACTGTTTTCCAGCTTATTTACAACTAACATGTGTAAAAGTTTACACGTACTATGCTGTTTATTTACTTGTACATTCTTTATTTCTTGTAAGGAAACAAGGAGGACAAGTCTAATTACTAGGAAGTCATGATGCGGGTTTTGTTTACTTCACTTGTCAATAAGGTGGCTCTGTTGTATTGTATTTACATCATCCCGTGACAGAATGTGCTCTGAGTCAACAACAGGCCCATTCATTACTCAGTGCTATTCAGAGACATACAGTACAATACAGCAGAGCAGCACTGGTAGAGTTTCGCAGAACTCACTGACATGTGTCCTGTTTATGCGTAAGTACATTGCGATGCTCTCACTGCTGAAAGGCTGTAGAGGGAATGATTTCCTGATAGACATCATCTGTCACGATGAGTGTTTATTTCTCTTGATCGACAAATGTGGGAGAATGGTTCATTGGAAAGAAGGAATGAGGTATCTAGCAACATGAGGACCACTTGCACACCCGATTTCGAAGAGGAGGTGCTGGAACACATTGCAGCAAATCCTACTACAAGTATTCATCATATTGCATGTGAAATGGGTGCTGCACATACTGGTGTGTGGCAAGTACTCCACAACAACAATTACACACTTATCACCCACAATGATTCCATGCAGTGCTTGTGACTGACTGACTACCAAGAGACATGTTGTGTCAATGGTTGCTCCAACAATGGATTGATCAACCAGACTTCCTCCAAATCATGCTGTTTACAGACGAGGCCTCATTTGATCAAGATGGTATTTCAAACAGGAAGGACACCATCAAGTGTGATTATGTAGGTCAGTATTGTAGGGAACAATCTCATTGGGACATATCTTCTACGTGGCTGCCTGAATGGGCACCTGTACTTAAGATTTGTGCAAAGAGTTCTACCTGAGTTGTTGGAGAACGCAACCTTGACTGTTGGTGGGGGGATGTGGATACCACAAGATGCTGCTCTGCCTCAGTTCAGTGTGGATGCCCACAACCAACTCAATACTGTATTTCCTGGTTGCTGGATTCGAAGGGGAGGTCCTATTCCATGGCCTTCGAGGTCACCTGACCTGAATCCCCTTGATTATTTCCTATGGAGATATCTAAATTCACTTGTGTCTGGGACCCCAGTGGATACAGAGTTGGAGTTAGGTGCCAGAATTGTAGCTGTCTGCAGTGTGATTCGAAACACACCAGGGAGATTTGTCAGGGTGCATCAGAATCTTGTTTTCCCATGTCATGTTTGCTTTAAGGTTGATGGCCATTAGTTTCACCACATTTTGTAAGATACAGTACAATTGAGAAGTTCATTGTGTCAGTGACTGTATTTACACGTCACTGTGACCCTAATGTAAATAGAAAGTACGCAGTAATATGATTTTGTTCCTATTATCTCCTTAAGCTGGCTTCTCTGACCCCAGGTTCCTTATTTCAACTTGTTCAGTGGAGCATCCTCTAAGTCCTTTAAATTTTTGCGTGTTCTTGCGGAAACACCCTCTATGATTTGTATGTGTTGAGGTGGAGGGATGCACCCCCATGTGTGGAGGTGTGTTTCCCCCCCCCCCCCCACCCCCTCCCAGTCTGTATAAGTATATGCAGGACAGCTGTTGAGAATTGTTTTTGGTTGAGTAATAAAATTTAAATATTGCAGGTTAATGACAACCCTTTACAAAGAACACTAACGGAAGAAATTATGCATTTCAATGACCCTGATTCAGAATATGCGGAAAGTAGCAGCAGATGTAAATTTCGTTGTTCGGAACATTCAGAGGGATTTCAGGTGCAACTTTTGAGGTAAGTATTACTGCTTCTGCTTTTGTTCATCGGTATTGGAAGTTGTTATAATATTATTAGTTCTAGCAGCTCAATTATGTTCTCAACTTTTGTTTTGATTCCAGGCTACTTCTTGCTTTAGTAATGCTTGAACACCAAGTTAATGCTCAGAAGAGTGATAGTGAGTCTGCAACTGTTACAAACAGAGAAAGCACATCTTCTGTGAAGAGCACTTCATCTTCGAATCAGTTAAAATACCATCCAGGACTTGACATACCTCAACAGTCAATGTTCTTAGCTTCTGTTTTGACTGCATTAAGACAGGTGTGTATCACTGGCTTCCACTTTGAGATTGTTACATTCATTTCAGTTCCTCGACAGCTGTTCTTTGAGATTATCTATCATGTTCTCTTCTGCTGGTAATTTAGTTTGGGAATATTTTTTAATATAGTTGTAAGTCAGTAAAATAAATTTTAAATTTCTTGTTGTTCTAGTCAGCCTTGATTTTTTTTTTAAAAAAACAGCTTTTGACTGTAGATGTGTGTTCATTGTACATGGGTTCAGCCGCATAGTTGAGTAATTTTACCTCTTCTTATGAGCATTGTCCTGTTGGTATTGTATTGTCTTTCATATGTGTTTTTTCTTTATATTCTTAATATTACTGTTAGTTGATAAAACTATATTAGATATTTTGGTTGGTTGATGATAGTCTCATTGTTGCAGAGGCATATGCGCCATCTGCATCATCAGTGGACCAATCTCATAGCTTCTGCTCTCCCATTTATGGGATCATCTCTGACTGAAGTAGTTATGAGTGTCATCAATCAATTATGCAGCAACATAGAAAACCTGTCTCAGCATTATGGCTCAGAAGACAATAGGTAACAGAAGTACTGTGTTTCATAACAGAATTACTGTACGAAGAGTGGCCTCTAGAACCATAATAGTCACTTAAATTTAAATGACTATTTATTCCCAGAAACTGAATAAAGAACTAGACAGTTTAAACATTTTCGTAACACATTACGTAAATGAATTTCTTTTGCATTTCACTTTTTCTTCATATATTTAATGTTGTGCTTAGTGATATGCTATACTTTAGACATCAGAGTATTGTCACTACAATATGAAACATTATTCTTTATGCACATATCTCGTTTCTGACCTTGCTAAAAAGTTCTGTTGTATTTTCATGTTTTTGAGCTAAATATTCATCAATAGAAAAAATGAAACTGCTGGTAGTAGACAACTTGGGGGATGAGTTACAGGAAATATGGGAACTTGCAAGGCAGTACTGCCCATATATTTTGAGAAGAGAGATTGAAGAAAGACAAACCTACATTTATAATGGTTGTAGATTTAGAAAAAAGCCTTTCACAACATTAACTGGAATATACTTTTTGCAATACTGGAGTTATTAGTGATAAAATACAAGGAGCCAAAGGTTATCTAAAACTTGAAGACAGATGACACCACAGATTCACGAGTTGAAGAACATGAAAACCATGCAGTAGTCGATAAGGGAGTGCAGCAGGTTTATGTCTTATCCCCTATGTTATTCAGTATAGCAAGCAAGCAATAAAGGATAAATTTGCAAGAGGAATTGAAGTTCAGGGAGCAGAAGTAAAAATGTTAAGATTTGTGAAAGACATAATATTGTCAGATTAGGAAAGGACTTGGAAAATCAGTTGAACAGTGTCTTCAAATAGGTTATAGGATGAAGATTAAAAAAATTAAACAAGAGTAACAAAATGTAGTTGCATTAAATCAGGTAATACCGAGAGAATTATAAATAAATAAAACAAGAGTAACAAAACGTAGTTGCATTAAATCAGGTAATATTGAGAGAATTAGGAAATGAGACTCCAAAAAAAGTAGATGAGTTTTGAAATTTGTAAAGCAAAGTAACTTATGATAGCAGGAATAAATAGGATATAACATGCTTACTGGCATGAACAAGAAAAGTTTTTCTGAAAAAGAATATGAACATTTATGAAATGGATAGATTGCTATTCACCTAAAGATGACATACTGAGTTGCAGACAGGCACAATGAAAATACTGTAACACACCGAGCTGTTGACCAAAGCCATCTTCAGAACAGAAGGGAAAAAACAGACACATTCACTCAAGCAGGCACACATGGCCACATTCTCTGGCCCTTCAGACCATGCTGTGTAAGTCTCTTTGTTGTGAATGTCTTCAATTCAACATGTCATCTTTAATGTGAGTAGCAATCCGTCCATTTCATAATTGTTGATATTCCAACCTGGACTTACCATAGTTTTCTGAAGGAAAGAAATATATTAACATCCAATATAGATTTTAGTGTTAGGAAGTCTTTTCTGAAGGTGTTTGTCTGGGATGTAGCCTTGTATGGGTGTGAAATGTGGATGATAAATGCTTCAGATAAGAAGAGAATGAAAGGTTTTGAAAAGTGGTCCTACAGAAGAATGTTGAAAATTAGATGGATAATTCAAATGGCTAATGGAGAAGTGCTGAATTGAAATGAGGGTAAAAATAAATTTATGGTACAATTTGGTGAAAAGAAGGGATCGCTTGACAAGATAAAGAAAACTTTCTGAGGTGTCAAAGACTAGCTAATTTGGTGATGGAGGTAAGTGTAGCAGTAAAAATTGTAGGGGAGACTAAGGCTTGACTACAGTAAAAGTAAACATGGAAGTCAATGTAGTTTCCAATAATTATGCGGAGATATAAAGACATGCACAAGATAGACTAAAGTGAACAGCTACATCAAACCAATGTTTTGACTGACTGAAGTTAACAACATCTTTTACACAAGCATTCTTTATGTGCCATATTGCATAAGTAACATGGGTATTCAATTAAAACAAGGATGTGAATAAAGTTAATATATAGAGAATGTGTTAAATTGTGAATAGGTATATAAATTAGATGTTTAACATTTTAGCTCTGTGAAACAATGTCTGATATTTGTATTCTTTCATGAAAAGGAAGGAAGAGTTAACACACTAGTTACTCTTCCATTTCTGATTTTGATTGAACACTGAGAATACTCGCTATTTTGCACTACAGCACAAGTTACTGTGCTGCCCTCATCACAGAGCACATGCTTCACTGCTATAATTCAGTTTCTGAATTTGCATTCTTCATTGTAAGTGCTATCTCCCCCCCCCCTCCCCCACCCCCAAACACACACACACACACACACACACACACACACACACACACACACACCTGAAAGTATCGTCTTTGATAGCTATCCCCCTCCATCTCTCCTTGGTTCCTCAAATAAAAGGAAAATATTGCCCTGGAAGCTTGAAATTTGTTTGTGAATGCTTTGCTTCTCTTGTTCTGTGATCAATAAATGCTACGAATAAGACATTGCACTTCATAGTTAAGAATTTCCACTTTTACTGTGTTTTAAAGCTCTTTCCTTTCCAGAGAGGACTTGTGTTGCCTACCTGCAGACTACGCAGTTACTCAGCTGGAAGCACTGACACTGTTGTGCCACTACTGTTTGTTGGACAGCACACAGCAGCAATCACACGCTTTCAGTCAGCAGATGCTTGGTGCAGTTACGTCTTTAAATGTTGGTCTGCCTGGTGCCAACCCAGGGCAGGTTTTCAGCAACCTTGTGCATGTATTCATGCCTGTCCCTGCACAACAGGTAGTGTTCGCTGTTTTACTTGAGCAGTTGTAACTTTAATAGCACACTGATATATATTTTGTCTCATTTTAGACAGAAATTATAAAAGTGCTTAGTTGCAATGTGTAGGGTGGAATATTGACTATGTAGATACTATTGCGCAGTGTGTAATGAAGTCCTATACAAATCCAGAGTAACAGGAACTATGTCAGGATAAAAATCATACTATACATGTGGCAAAGTTTCTTCTGTGATGAATACACAACACAACTGCCTACAAATGTGGCTTTGTAACTTGGCCAAATGAAACAGTGGATAATTGTTGGCAAAATAACAGCAGAATTAGGATAGTTTGCTACTCACCACATA
The DNA here is from genome assembly GCF_023898315.1 of Schistocerca nitens. Classification (NCBI taxonomy): domain Eukaryota; kingdom Metazoa; phylum Arthropoda; class Insecta; order Orthoptera; family Acrididae; genus Schistocerca; species Schistocerca nitens. Next base: position 1,144,698,982 of record NC_064614.1, on the reverse strand, counting down.
GAGAAGGTGTCGAATGTGATTGCCCACAACTCATATGTGTTGAGTATCAATTAATTCTATTATTTCTCCACTTATAACTTGTGGATTTACATCCAATACAGACTTCATTACTTTGGCAAACTGATATGAAGTTACAGAGAATGTGGCATGCTAGTGAGTGCCACATGGATAGTGTCTTCCTTAGTCCAAAGTTATATAGACATTCATCGTTCCTCAGTCACTTGTATAATTAGCATGATGGGGATATTTAAGGTTATTATATACAAAATGCAGTGCAGCAGTGGAACACACTTATTTAGGGCTGGAGGCCAGAGCAGCAGGACGAAACAACCAAAGTACCTGAGAAAGCTCTATAAAGCTTGACGATGTAAAATTTTGGAGTATGCGATCTGATTATTTAATATGAGATTTTATTTATCTTTATCTCGCATTATAACTCAGAATATTGGTGTTGATGGTTTACACAATCACTTTCAGTTCATGTAAATCTTTTTTATAATATGTAATGTGTTACCCACAATGTACTATGTTTTATTTACTGTAACAAAGTTTTTTTTATGATCTGGAGATGATTGTTTAGATAATAAATACTGATATTCTGAATTATAATGTGTGATAAGGACAAATAAAAACTTGTATTGAAAAGTCTGTACTGTCAATTGTGGCATCAGAATGTAATAGAAGGGCCTGTCTGATATCATCAGTTCCCAGGGAATCTCCATACAGCCTTCTATATTTTGCTTTACTGTGGTTTACCCAGTTTGTGCCTCAGATCCTTCCACTTACAAATAGAACAGAAATGTATGCAGCTATTAAAATAGGATGATCTATATTTCTCCAGAAGGCTTTTGTCCCATTGTGAGTTAATACCATTTTGAATAGCTACTTATTGTCAAAGAAGATGATTTGTCCTTGATAAAAGCCATCTATTTCATAGCTTCTACCAGGAGTGAATGCATACAGTGATCAATAGAATGCTACTTTACAGCTCCTTAATGAAAGTTCTAAATGAGTAAATAAGTTCCACAGATAATGACATTTTTCCTCGAAAACAAATCTTGGGTGCTCTGCTGCTATAAAATGATGATATTATTATGAAGCTTTATTACTGTAGTGTGCTCCTTACATTTTTCTTGAGTATTTGATTGTTAAATCTGCAGTATGATTGAGTTAATTTGGTGTTATGCTGTTCGATTCATGTTTTTATATCTAACTACTCATCAGTGTCTTGCAGTTTGCTTGACACTTTTTGTCACCATGAACTCATGTTGTTAGGAATGAAAATGAATATATAAATTGTATGTCACATGTGATTCACTTTGCCTTTTTCACAGTACAGTGTGAAACATAGTAGAGTGCCTGGGTAAGTATGTTATTTTACTTTCTGGAGCATGCAAAGTCTCCAAGGCTTAAAAGTGGTGACTAATGCCTTTTGTTTGCTTTAGTAAAGTATATGAAACAAGAAACGGAGAATCTTGACTTTATTATATATACTTTATTACTCATATATATAAACTGATCACCCAGAACATCATGACCACCTACCTAATAGCCAGTATGTCCACCTTTGGCACAGATATAAGCGGCAACGCATTGTGGCATGGAAGCAATGAGGCCTCGGTAGGACGCTGAAGGAGGAATTGGCAACACATGTGCATACACAAATAACCTAATTCCTGTAAATTCTGGGGAGGGGACATTGAGCTCTGACATGAAGTTCTATCACATCCCAGATGTGTTTGATCAGGTTCAGATCTGCTGAGTTGGGAGACCAGCACATCAATTGGAAATTGCCACTGTTATGACATAACCCATTGTCTGTTGAAAAATGCTACTGCCATCGGGAAACATTATCGCAATGAAGGAGTGTACATGGGCTGCAACCAGTGCATGATATTCCTTGGTCTTCATAGTGCCTTGCAAGAGCTACACTTGACCCACGGATACCCATGTCAATATCCCCCAGAGCATAATGAAACTGCTGCCAGCTTGTCTGTTCTGCAGTACAGGTGTCAAGGAGCTGTTCCCTTTGAAGATGCTTGATTCGTGCTCACCCACCGGCATGTGAAGAAGGTATCGAGATTCATCAGACCATGCAATGCTCTGCCACTGCGCCAATGCCCAGGGCTGATGGTCATGTGCCCATTTCAGTCATAGTTGCCAATGTCATGGTGCTAACACTGGCACAAATATGAGTCGCTGGCTGCGGGGGCCGACTGTATTTACTCGAATCTAAGCCGCACTCGAATCTAAGCCGCACCTGAAAAGTGAGACTCGAAATCAAGGAAAAAAAATTTTCATGAATCTAAGCCGCACCCCAAATTTGAGACTCGAAATTCAAGGGAGAGAAAAGTTTTAGGCTGCACCTCCAAATCGAAACAAAGTTGGTCCATTGTAAGATGAGACACAATTTAGGTCGAATGAATGACGATACAGCTACAGTAGTTTGGTTCGAGTCGTAAGCTTAGCAGTTAAGCTTTACCAGGTAGCCATTGCTATGCGTCAGACCCATATTTATACGGGTACCCTTCCTTTTTCACGTGCTTCATCTGGTTTGAATCGATTGCTTATTTTTCTTTGATCTGATAAGTGCTGTTCTCTTTGTTATAGGTGTTTACGTCACTCTAAGCTGAAAATGCGTTATTGTACTGAGTCATGCATTGTTTGTCGCATTCTGATAATGTGTGTTTACGACCTGTTGCCGCTCGCGGCATGGCTTCTTTTGTGCGCGCTACCGCCGCTTACGATTAAAAAAAAAAAAAAAAAAAAGAGAGAGAGAGAGAGAGGAATTGTCTCATTAGCGAAACAATGGCAAGAGACTGCTATTTGTTGCTACTTACACTGCCGCTTTCTTGGTAATGATCAACAAGAACCAAATAATAGACTGCGTATGATAGAAGATGTTCTGAACGAGAGTTTAGCTAAAATTTTTCGCCGTTTGAAAATCTTTGCAGTCGCCTCTTTTGTACATTACATTCTGCACAGAAATTAGAGTCATCTTAGATTTAAAAATCTAGTCAATTGCCGTGTTTCATTTCTGACTGTATCACTATTAGGCATAAGAATAATACGAATGTAAACATGACATGATATGTATATTCTTCCGCATTTGCTGTTGTCTCACACTAGTTTCGTAGTTTATTAGGCAGACAGGATATAAATGAGATAGCAGCAAACACGAAAGAATACATGACAAAATGTTTATATTCGTATTATTCTTATTGTGAAGAGAATACTGCATGTGATTCTCAATTCATAAAAGTTCCTATTAGCAACCATCTCTTCTCACAGGTAGGAAAAAATTCAGAACGTAGAGTTGGCCATATTGACAAACATCCCAAACAGTCTTGCCAGTCGGATTTTCATAGTACATCGAAATGCTGCTACATTCGGAGATGAACAATACGGAATTTGTATTTACTTCGTTGGATAATGTATGAAAATACAGTGGTCAAAACTCGGGCCGGAGAAAAAAAGCTTGTCTTCCACCTTTTTTTCAATGTATTTACTGACTCAGAGGTTTTGGTGCCAGAATTTATCTTTGTGCCTGCAAAGCATGCCTGTGTAGCACTACATATATTCGACGGCAGAAGTTAGTTGTGGAGGCACCTACCAACATTTTTCAGAACTTCCGCTTACTTTGCACTCGATTCTAAGCCGCAGGCGGTTTTTTGGATTACAAAAACCGGAAAAAAAGTGCGGCTTAGATTCGAGTAAATATGGTATTGTTAAGTGTGTTTGGTGCACTGCATGGTCAGACACACATGCAATCTTCCCAGCATTAAAGCTGATGTTAATTCTGCCACAATTCGCTGCCTGTCCCGTTTTACCAGTTTGTCCACCCTATGATGTCCAACATCTGTAATGAGGGGTGGCTGCCCAACCCCATGATATCTGTATGTGGTTTCACTTTGGTTTTGTCATGTGTTGGGGACACTCACCACAGCGCTGCTCGAAAACCCACCAAGTCCTGCAGTTTCCTAAATGCTTGTGCCAAGGCTCTGGACCATCAAAATCTGCCCTCAGTCAAACTCAGATAGATGGTACACATTCCCCATTCTACACATGGACGGTACACTCACTGATACTACACGCACCGTGCATGTGTCTGACTAGCTGTCATTTCTCGCCAGGTGATGCCGCTATTGCCTGGATGCATTTTTATCGATAGTAGGTCGGTGATCATCATGTTCTGGCTGATCAGTGTTTATAAAAGTGCTGTCTGACTATGTATGGAAGAAAAAAGTTGTTGTCTCCTGGTAACTGCTTTCACATGTTTCATTAAAAAAATGGAATGGGATGGCATCCGTAGTTAGGATCTGTTTAGAAATCAGTGTGTACTCTTTTAATCCAGAACCAACATGCGTGTGCCCAATGAATGTGTCCAATGTAACACAAACCTTTCTTTTTCTATTTCTTCTTTCTTTATTTTAATCGTGCCTTATCCTCCCATGCCTAACAAAAAGAGACGATTATGGCTTTACCATTACGGCTTTGCCACAATGAACAGGTGTTTATTGTTTCTTGTTTTGATAGTTGTTTTTTCTCTTCTTTAATGCAGGACAATACTCATGGGAAGGATAAACCTACAGTTGTGGATCCACATATTTCAGCCAGGCGCAAAGTTCTGAGCAACATGCCACGTATTTTTGCGAGTGTAGCGGCTCTGTGGCAAGCAATTATGACTGGACAAGACTGGTAACAAATCTGATTTTCCTGGTTCTTATTGTATGTAACAGTAGAATTACTGTATGAGGTAGACAACAGTGAAACAATGGCATAACATAAAAATAGAATGATTTTCATTACAATGTTCTGCAATTGGATAAAATAGTTAAGAGAACTCTTTAAATGAATGAATAAACATACTAAGAATGTTGCCGTCTAATTATATCAAAGGTGAAAGTCACCTGAGAAAACTATAAGATTACAGGAGACAGAAAGGCTGGCCAATATTCATGCCGAGGAAGTGAAATCCCAGTTACTGCCAGTGGGCAGTAGAGTCCTGAATGACTGAGTAAGTGAGCACAAAATGTGTGATAGGACGAGTACAGCCTAAGTGGATAGGCTGCCTGGGCCATTTATTGTGAGCAAACACAGAAGTCATGACCGAATCATAGGCAATATTTGACTCCAAAGATGCTAGATGTGTATTTGTATCAATGAAAATAACGGATTTATTAAAAATACAGTATAATTGAATGGATAAAAATCTACTCGCCAAGCAGTGGCAGGAGTAAACACATACAAAAGTTAAGGAATTGTGCAAGTTTTTGAAGCCAGTGGATCCTTCTTCTGGCAGAATGGTGGAAGGGGAAAGAAGAGGGATGAAGGAAAAGGACTGGTGAGATTTAGGAAAAGGGGATAATTATGAAAAAGTTGCCCACAACTCCTGGCCAGTGGAGACATTACTGTAACTCTTCCTATTTCCTAAACTTCACCAGTCCTTTTCCTTTGTCTTCTTCCTTTTTCTTCAAACCTTCTGCCAGAATAAGGAGCCGTAGACTCCAAAAGCTTGCAAATTTCCTTAATTTTTTTGTGTATTTGCTCCTGCCGCTGTTTGTTAGATTTGTTATCTGCTCAATTGTTTATAAGCATGTATTTATGTGTACATAACTACATCCAACATAGGTTCCTCATTTGTGGTATGTAATTATGCAGCATGAGGGAACCAGTGCATTAAAAAGTAAGATTGAAACGTGAAGGTCTTAAAGTCTAAAAATGGAATAAATTTCTGTTGGTTGCAGATGAAAACAGCTAATTTACTGGCAACATATTGTTCACAAAATGCTGTATGTTATTCTACTTCTAGTCGGGAAACAAAGTTGTAAGAAATCCCAGAGACACAGCTCCTTCAGGGATACCAGCAACAATAAAAAAATTATAACAACAAGAAAGTGTGTTCCAAAGAGTACAAAAAGATGTGAGACCTTGTAATACTGTTTCTGGTTAAGATTTCAAAGTAATAGACCAAGAATTAATAGAGGTAGGGGCACATTATGAGGAAGCCAGCGCTTCAGATATCATGTCACATCCCTTTACTGTAATCAGGCATGTCAAAGAACAGGCTGATGCAAGCATAATGCCCTCTGTGTTAATGGAAGCTACTAATAAAACATGTGCTAATTTTGCTTTTGGTTGTGATGAGCGAGGCAATACAATAAAAGCTTTGGAAAATCACAAAAGGCTTCCTTGTGTTACCCGTTGTATAGATACAGTACTTCGCCATATTTTTGTTAAATCTTGCCCGAATGACACTGCAACAATAAATATTGCAAAATTCATTGTATGGTGCATGAACAAAAATAGCTCATGTTTATCTTTGTAATCATCTCTAAAACAAGAGGTCAGCACAAGTTGTAGCAGTTTGTACACTATGTTAGAGTTCTTACACACTCAGATTAGGGAAAATGCTACTTTACAGATGGAAAAGAATTCCACTTACAATTGAAGGATATGCTAATGAGCTTACAGGATGAATTTTGAATTTTCCAAAACTAATTAAAAAGGCCACAGATGAAGTAGAATGTGGAAAAGAACCTACAATCCATTTAGCTCTTCTTTGGTTTCACTTACTTTAAGAAATCTGCAGTGACAAAAAATTTAATTATTCCAGTTAAAAGTGCTGTTTCAGTATGATATGAGGAAAGGATGGATTTTTAATTAACTAGCATAATTGATGTGTAATAATAGATATGAATTTTTAATAGGAGGTATAAGAGATTAAAAATCAACCTTAAGCTTTTCTTTGTGTGAAGGTGGTAACTACTTCCAAACATAACATTGCTGCATTCCTTTGGCTGTCTTTCCAGGTACCCCTTCAGAATTTACCCACCACTTCTCTCTCTTTTGTTTACTAACACAGATCTTTCAGTGCAGTGTCATTGCCAACCCAAAAGATAGAAAGATTGTTTCAGGAACTGGAAAAATAACAAACCCTTTGCAGCAGATTAAGTAGATCTGTATATTTAATGCACACAGGTGACCATGACATCTTAAAGTTTTGGAGCGGACCTGAAAAGGACCTACTAGGACTGGTTGCAGTTGCAAAATGTCTCTTATGTATCCTAGCAACCAGTACACCTAGTTAATTGTGCTTTATTAGAGCTAGCATGTTACTAACAAATCGCCACAACCAACTAAATCCATAATGTGTGAGTGATCTACCACTGATCAACAGTAACTATCAATTTTATTCTCTTGCTAACAAATGAATTATTGAAAATTAATAACTGCAAATATACAATGTTCTTAAAAAAAGACAGACATCTCCTGAACTTCAGTGATAGGATTCATTTAATGTGTACATAGTTTCCTGTTACTGCCAAGCAGAGTAAAGCATCTCTTTGGAAGAGTATCTTACCTTTTTTCTGTTATTGTATTGAAATATAAAATTATTTTGCATGTGCTGTATGAAGTTAACTGTGACACGTAACAATCAATCGAAACATTACAGTTGTGAGGTGAGGCAAGCTTTCAACACAGCCTTGTTCGCACATACAGAGTCAAGACAACAGACGAGGAAGGAATAAGTGACCATTCTGAGTCGTGTGATGGTGGCCACAAGTGCCTCGGTCTTCCCTTAAGCAGACAAGACATAACTGTCAAATATAGAGCATCGCAGCACTCCACTAGACACATTTTAAAGAATAAAGTGGAACTTCAAATTTTACATTCTCTGATTTTATGTTTTTCATGATTATATGCTATAAATTTGTAGGCCCTGTGAAAAACCCATAAGACCAGTGCTAAAAATTCCTCAATTTTACATTTCTTCCTAGAAAGATGTATCTTGATTCTACATTCTTACTCTGTGTCTCACTTGACTTTGTCCCATTTCCTTCCTATTGACATTTGATGTGACTGAACAAGCTATAAGTGGCACAAAAGACAGATGGTTCGCACCACTGATAGTGTCGGACTAAAGGGAATATTTTAGACCATTGCGAAGAGGGGAGGTGTGAGAGAGGAAATGCTGACGTAATCCATGACCAGCATTGCTGACATGACTTTAGCTTATAACATAACTATTGCTAGGTTGCTGCAGCAGTAGAAAAATGAGACAGTCGATGCAAAGTGTTCTGGACCGAGCCAATAAGTGACAAAGGGGCCTAGCCGCCACCTTTTCTTATGCCACTTATAACTCAGTCTCTATTCAGCAACAGTATTCATCGTCAACTTTCTAAATTCAGACACTTTGTCTCAAAGAATCTACTCGATCAGAATCAGGTAAACGGCCATTTCCAGCTAGTGAGCTCTTATAGGCTGGTGACTTGTTACGTCCCCCAATAGCCAGTGCAGCCAAATTAGCACACTAACACACCACTTTTTTAGCTCGTTGTGTAATAAGTTTACAGACCTTAGTGTGTGAAACATTCGAAATTCCTAAAGTATTGGATTATAAAATATAAACAGGCACAGAACCTGTAAATCATAGTTGGTGTGAGAGTTTCATTCTCATCTTCCTAAGTAGCAATTTTACCAACTGTCATAATCAAATCGCAAATCCATAAGCAAATAAGAAAGAAATTTCAAAATTGTATGTCATGTAATAGACCAATTGGGAAAAAGTGGTTTTGCACTGGTAATACTGTAGGATAGGTAATTAAAAAGATTATCACTTTTAGATAATGATGTACGAGGTAATTGAGCCATTTTGCAGCACATTACTGCCACAAATTAAACCTTAAAACACGCAGTTTTGAGAACTTTGTCATTTTGTGTTCACCTCAACAATAGCAGAAATTTATAGCTGAACGGTGAAATAAACTGAAAATTGTGAAATATGGTGAAAACTGCCAGATTACATCATCTCGGATGTTTGTAACATCTTGGATCTTTGTTTTCCACATGCAGCCAATAGCTGTATAGGATGGTGATGTTACGCGAATGCCATGGCTTCTAACATAAGAGTGATAAACAGCAAGCTTACTTGGTGGCTTGTTCCAAAGTATGGCTGATGTGATCGGTGTACAGCAAATGGAGTGACCATGGCTCCTACTTCGGTTTAATTTATATGCCCCTCATTAACTTGCTTTAATTTTACTTAACAGTAGTTCTGCTCAGGGCGTCTTGATGGCATCTGGAACATATTGTGCCGCTACCGACTGTAGCCAATGTAGGCTACTCCATTTGCTATGTGCGGCACCATAGTTAATTGGATGTGTTCACTGAACAGTTGTATGATGGCTTGATCATCTTTGTTGCAATCCTTAATTGTGATTGTATGTTGTAATGGCAGACAGATTGTTATAAATGTAATGGATTGCTGGGACAGAGAAACACTGAAATCACAGCAGGCTTAACTTTATTTCATATTCATCAGTATAAATAAATACTACATGTGAAGGAAAACTTGTGTGTATGTATGTACTTTCAAGAAACCTGATGTATTTACACTGCAGCAAGTGACGAACAGCACACATTAGCAATACTGCAGAATGCCCCTCTTCGACCATTCAGCACAAGGAACAAGGAAAAGTTGACAAGCAATACACTAAAGGTCTTTGCTACACTAGAGGTCATTGAGTTTTCATCATCAAAGTATGCCACACTGCCATTGGCTACAGAAGGAAAACACACACCCAGACGTTACATTCTGACGTCTGTCACCACATTTCACAGTTTCCAGTTTAATTCTACCATGTTCATGAAATTTTGATTTTTCTCCTGCGTGGGCTCCAAGCAAAGATTTCAAAAAGAATAAAAATAAAAAAAGATTAAAATCTCATTGTTGAAACATCCCCCAGGCTATGGCTAAGCCATGCCTCCGCAGTATTCCTTCTTCCAGTAGTGCTAATTCTGCAAGGTTCGCAGAAGAGCTTCTGTGAAGTTTGGATGGTAGGAGACGAGGTACTGGCAGAATTGAAGCTGTGAGGATGGGTACGGGTTGCGAGTTGTGCTTGGGTAGCTCAGTTGGTAGAGCACTTGCCCATGAAAGGCAAAGGTCCCGAGTTCGAGTCTCGGTCTGGCACACAATTTTAATCTGCCAGGAAGTTTTATATCAGTGCACACTCCGCTGCAGAGTGAAAATCTCATTCTGGAAACATCCTCCAGCCTGTGGCTAAGCAATGTCTCCGCATATCCTTTCTTTCAGGAGTGCTTGTTCTGTAAGGTTCACAGAAGTGCTTCTGTGAAGTTTGGATGGTAGGAGACGAGATACTGGCAGAACTAGAGTTGTGAGGATGGGGCGTGAATCGTGCTTAGATAGCTCAGATGGTAGAGCCTTTGCCCGAGAAAGGCAAAGGTCCCGAGTTCGAGTCTCGGTTCGGCACACAGTTTTAATCTGTCAGGAAGTTTCATATCAGTGCACACTCCGCTGCAGAGTGAAAATCTCATTCTAGTATTTCACTTCTTGAGGCAACACTTTATTTGCTGAAGAAGCTTTATTTTCTTCTGGTATTGCTTGTTTACTTCACACACCATGTTCAACTTTTTCTTCATATGAATGGTAGAATCATCATATGGAGTGTCTGGCTTGACAGGGAAATCTTTTGGCAACACTAGAAAACAAATAGATTCTTGAAATTAGAAAAGTATAAACACATGCTACAATTTTTTGAATCCCATAAATTATCATCACTTTCAGGAGCAGCACTTCATAAGTGCTTCATATGCATCTCTGCTCTATGCTTCATGGATCCATAAGTATTTTGCATAACACCTCACTTTTCCTCAACCTAAGGATCTCCAATGCCACTACAGAAACGAATAAAAAGTGAATCCCATCTACCTCCTCTCCTTTGTCACAACCATTAAATGTGGGTAGTAGATAAGGAGTCAGACAGAGTAAAGGAACTGTGGCATATTTATTTAGATAAAAAAATTATCCCTACTTGCAGACAAAGGTTCCACCAATGTCGTTACAAATCACTGTGACTACCTGGCGGAAGGGCTCTACCATTTGTCTGGCTTCTCTACATATAAACTCTGCCAGAGTGATCTCCCCGTCCTTCAGTCACCAAACCAACTACTTCATTCCTCATAAACCTTATTAGCTTTCTGTTAACTCACAGCTACTTTTCCTTTGAAGGGAAGGTATACAAACAAAACTGCAGCACAGCCATCGGTACCTACATAGAATCCTGCTGCAGTAGCCTATTTATGGGCCCTGTAAAACAAACCTTCTTAGGCTTCTAAAACACCAAACTGCTGGTCTGGTTAAGGTTCATTGATGATATCTTCATGTTCTTGACTCAGGGCCAAGACACCTTATCGTCATTCCTTCATGTCCTCAACACCTCTCCCATCCGTGTCACCTGGTCCTCCTCAACCTTCACGGACATTGATGTCATACTCTCTGATGCCTCCTCCAACCACCAACAGTACCTGCATTCTACATCTACATCTACATCTACATCCATACTCCGCAAGCCACCTGACAGTGTGTGGCGGAGGGTACCCTGAGTACCTCTATCGGTTCTCCCTTCTATTCCAGTCTCGTATTGTTCGTGGAAAGAAGGATTGTCGGTATGCTTCTGTGTGGGCTCTAATCTCTCTGATTTTATCCTCGTGGTCTCTTCGCAAGACATATGTAGGAGGGAGCAATATACTGCTGGACTCTTTGGTGAAGGTATGTTCTCGAAACTTTAACAAAAGCCGGTACCGAGCTACTGAGCGTCTCTCCTGCAGAGTCTTCCACTGGAGTTTATCTATCATCTCCGTAACGCTTTCGCGATTACTAAATGATCCTGTAACGAAGCGCGCTGCTCTCCGTTGGATCTTCTCTATCTCTTCTATCAACCCTATCTGGTACGGATCCCACACCGCTGAGCAGTATTCAAGCAGTGGGCGAACAAGCGTACTGTAACCTACTTCCTTTGTTTTCGGATTGCATTTCCTTAGGATTCATCCAATGAATCTCAGTCTGGCATCTGCTTTACCGACGATCAACTTTACGTGATCATTCCATTTTAAATCACTCCTAATGCGTACTCCCAGATAATTTATGGAATTAACTGCTTCCAGTTGCTGACCTGCTATTTTGTAGCTAAATGATAAGGGATTCTATCTTACTATGTATTCGCAGCACACTACACTTGTCTACATTGAGATTCAATTGCCATTCCCTGCACCATGCATCAATTCGCTGCAGATCCTCCTGCATTTCAGTACAAGTTTCCATTGTTACAACCTCTCGATACACCACAGCATCATCTGCAAAAAGCCTCAGTGAACTTCCGATGTCATCCACCAGGTCATTTATGTATATTGTGAATAGCAACGGTCCCATGACACTCCCCTGTGGCACACCTGAAATCACTCTTACTTAGGAAGACTTCTCTCCATTGAGAATGACATGCTGCGTTCTGTTATCTAGGAACTCCTCAATCCAATCACCTCCTGCGGGTTTCGGGGGTAACAATAGGCCCGCGGTATTCCTGCCTGTCGTAAGAGGCGACTAAAAGGAGTCTCAAACGTTTCGGCCTTCTGTGATGGTCCCCTCTTGGGTTTGACCTCCTTTTTTCCAAATCTCCGTTGTTAGTGCGTGCCATTTGGGGAAGGACACCTTACTTGGTGTTTTTCTATTGGTCCATCATGCACCACCATCTTGCATGTTACCTATTGTCGTGTGGGGGGGACTACACCCAACATCATCTGGGTTGTCTCCTTCTCGTCTTGTGCGCAATCTTCTTCTTAGCGCCCACGACCCCTGTGGACCCTTTAGACACCTAAAATCCAGCACGGTAGCCAGTCCGTTGTGGTGGGGTCGTCATGTACCCTCTTGGTGGTAGCCTCCTGACCACGCAGGGATCGCACTACAGATGCCAGCGCTGTTTCCTCCCCATGCATGCCAAGGAGTATGTGCCCATCTTGTCTGGGGCACGGGGACTCCGGGCAACGGGATATCGGCCAGGTACCCGTTGCTTTGGCTGGGTGGCGCCCTTGGGGAGAGCCCTCGTTCGGAGTAGGTGGCATCTGGGCGGATGTGGCGCAATGAAGCGCAATAAATCACACCAAGCTGGTGGTCGCACGGCCACCAGCGTCTCTAAGCGAGGTAGAGTAGACTTTGATGCTGCGCAATATGACCCTCAGTCGTTCCCCTCGTTGGCTGCGCCATGGGAGGGACGTAGATCTAGTGCCAAGCGGGAGCCTTACGTACCGCAATACCTTGTCTGCAGCAGGACTGATGGTGACTCCTTTCTTATGACGAAGCCTCTGTTTTTTGTGGAACACCTGGAGGATAAGTTTGGGGAAGTGGCGGGGTTGTCTAAAATGAGGAATGGGTCCATCCTCCTCAAGACGTCCTCCCCAGCCCAGTCACGAGCGTTGCTCTTGTGTGATAAGCTGGGTGACGTCCCTGTAACCGTCACTCCCCACAGTAGCTTAAATATGGTCCAGGGGATTATTTACCATCGTGACCTATTGTTACAATCCGATGACGAGCTGAGAGCCGACTTAGAACGCCGTGGAGTGCATTTTGTCCCCAAGACTATCAGGGTGGCCACCGGTGCCTTTATCTTGGCCTTCGAGGGTGATGTCTTGCCCGAGAAGGTCAAGGTGATGGTTTACCGTTGCGACGTCAAGCCATACGTCCCTCCCCCGATGCGGTGCTTCCAGTGCTGGAAGTTTGGGCATATGTCCTCCCGTTGCCCGTCCAGCGCTACATGTCGAGATTGCGGACGCCCCTCTCATCCCGATTCTCCATGTGCGCCTCCACCTGTATGTGTCAACTGTGGGGAGCACCACCCTCCATGCTCGCCGGATTGCCCCGTTCTTCATAAGGAGCGGAAGATCATGGAATTTAAGACCCTGGACCGGCTTACTTATCGAGAGGCAAAACAGAAATATGAAAGGTTGTATCCTGCTTCCCTTCGATCATCTTATGCTGCAGCCACGTTATCGTCGCCCATGCGAGCGACGGTTGTCGCCTCCTCTGTGCCGCCTTCAGTGGGCCCTCGGGGCCGTGCATCTCTGTCTGCCCCCCTCATGTCTGGGGGCAAGCTTTCCTCTGTTGCCACCTTAGCCGTTGGGGGTAAACCCTCTTCTGACGCTCCCCCCACGCTTACTTCGGGAGTGACATCTCCTCCACAACCGGGGGGCTCGATCCCTCCCCCTCCTTCTCCACCGGCGTTGCCTCTGCCGGTTCCTCTCTCGCGGAAGGGGTCCCTCGGGGCTCTCCCTTCCTCCGTTTCTTCTCCTACCCCGCCGGATGTCAGCCAGTGGCTGAAGGTTCCGCCACCTGCTGGTCGTAGGGCTTCTGCGTCGTCGTCAGCCTCCGACGCACCTTCCGAGAAGCTCTCCCAGCCCTCTCCCCCTAAGGGCCGTCGTGAGAAGAAGGAACGGAATGTGTCCAAGAAGAAGGACGTTCCGGCGGTTTCCGTACCGCCTGCTGTACATAGTTTTGGCTCCGGGGATGAGGTGGAGATCCTCGCCTCTGCCGCGGATCTCGCCCTCACGGAACCCTTGGGGGCCTTTCCTATGGACTCAGCTGACTCTCCCCCGGTGGCGGCAGTTGGCTCTGAGGCGCCGTCTGCCTCTTAGTCGCATTCACGCCCTCCCAGTCCCTTCCTGCTTCCGTTCTCCAGTGGAACTGCGGCGGTTATTTCCGCCACCTGCCTGAGCTCCGGATGCTTCTGGGTGTTTCCCCTGTTCTCTGCATTGCTCTGCAGGAAACTTGGTTTCCGGCAATGCGGACCCCTGCCCTTCGCAGTTATCGGGGATACTATAAGAACCGCGCTGCCTGTCAACGAGCGTCGAGTGGGGTTTGCCTTTTTGTTCACCACTCAGTCTGTAGCTCGCCTGTCCCCCTTCCGACGCCTTTAGAGGCAGTCGCTGCCAGGGTTGAGCTCTCGCCGGCTATTACTGTTTGCTCTGTTTACATTCCTCCGGATGGGGAGCTCCCCCGCCATGTCTTGGCTGCGCTGCTGGCTCAACTCCCGCCACCTTTGCTGCTTCTGGGCGATTTCAATGCCCACAACCCTCTCTGGGGTGGGACTGTCTCCGATGACCGCGGTCGGGCCGTGGAGCATGTGTTGGCTCAGCTCGACCTTAGCCTCTTGAACACCGGTGCTCCCACGCATTTCAGTGTGGCCCATGGATCGTTCTCGACCATCGATCTCTCTCTTTGCAGCCCTGGGCTTGTCCCATCCCTCCACTGGAGAGTGCATCCTGACCTGTGTGGTAGTGACCATTTTCCCATCTATTTGTCACTGCCCTAGTGTCATTCTTCTGGGCGCCTGCCCCGCTGGGTTCTCCACAGGGCTGACTGGCCGGCTTTTACTTCCGCTGCAACCATTGAGTCTCCCCCACAGGGTGACATTGACGAGGTGGTCCGTGTCTTAACCACGTCAATCATTTCAGCGGCCGAGGCTGCCATCCCCCGTTCTTCTGGCCTCCCTCGGAGGAAGGCTGTACCCTGGTGGTCGCTGGAGATTGCTGAGGCTATTCGCGACCGTCGGCGGGCTCTCCAGCGTCATAGGCGGCACCCGTCTCTAGAGACCCTCATCGCCTTTAAGAGGCTCCGTGCCTTGGCCCGTCATCTTATTGCACGGCGTAAGCAGGAGTGCTGGGAGAGGTATGTCTCATCCTTGGGCTCCCATGTCTCCCCCTCGCTGGTGTGGTGTCGGATCCGGTGGATTTATGGCTACCAGACCGCTATGGGTGTCCCTGGGCTCTCCTTGGACGGCGCTGTCTGCACGGACGCTGCCGCCATTGCTGAACGGCTTGCCACGCACTTTGCTAAGAGCTCTGCAACTGCATCTTATCCCCCCGCCTTTCGCTCTCTAAAGGAGCGAGCCGAGCGGACGCCTTTCTCATTCCACACGCGTCGTTCTGAAAAATACAATGCTCCTTTCAGCGAGAGGGAATTCCTCGCTGCCCTTGCCGATTGCCCTGATACAGCACCAGGACCAGACTCCATCCACGCGCAGATGCTGAAGCATCTCTCCAGGGACTGCCAGCGACACATTCTCGCAATATTTAACCG
Organism: Schistocerca nitens; assembly: GCF_023898315.1. Classification (NCBI taxonomy): domain Eukaryota; kingdom Metazoa; phylum Arthropoda; class Insecta; order Orthoptera; family Acrididae; genus Schistocerca; species Schistocerca nitens. Next base: position 1,144,683,054 of record NC_064614.1, on the reverse strand, counting down.
CATTTGGAGCGAAGGCGTGTTCCCGTCGCAATGGCGAGAGGGTGTTATTGTCCCCATCTTGAAGCCCGGTGCTGACCCGCTGGCGATGGACAGCTATCGTCCCATTACCCTCACCAACGTTTTGTGCAAATTGCTCGAACGTATGGTGGGGTGTCGTTTGTGTTGGGTCCTTGAGTCGCGCGGTCTCCTCGCTCCATCCCAGGGTGGCTTCCGTCGGGGCCGGTCTGCAGCGGACAATTTGGTGCGGCTGGAATCTGCTATCCTTACGGCCTTTGCCCGACGTCAGCATCTCGTTGCTGTATTTTTTGATCTGCGGAAGGCGTATGACACCACATGGAGGCATCACATTCTTGCTACGTTGCATGAGTGGGGTCTTCGTGGTCTGCTCCCGGCTTTTCTTCAATCCTTTTTATTGCGCCGCTCTTTCCGGGTGCAAGTGGGTGCCGCCCCTAGTTCATCTTATATACTGGAAAATGGGGTCCCGCAGGGCTCGGTGTTGAGCGTCTCGTTATTCCTAGTGGCCATTAATGGTCTGGCTGCAGCCGTGGGGTCGTCGGTGTCTCCTTCTTTGTATGCCGACGACTTCTGCATCTCATTTGGCTCCACGACTACGGGAGTCGCCGAATGCAGGCTGCAAGTAGCCGTTCGCAAGGCAGCATCATGGGCTATGACTCATGGTTTTCAGTTCTCTGCAGCCAAGACTCGAGTTATGCACTTCTGCAGGCGTCGGACAGTCCACCCTCATCCTGAACTTTACCTCAACGGGCACCTGCTTGAAGTGGTGGACACTTGCCGCTTCTTGGGACTTGTGTTTGATGCCCGGCTCACATGGGTTCCTCATATTACTCAGCTGAAGCAAAAGTGCTGGCGGCACCTCAACGCCCTCCGCTGCCTCAGCCACACAACTTGGGGTGCGGATCGCTGCACACTGTTGCGATTGTACAGAGCCCTTGTGCAGTCCAGGCTTAATTATGGGAGCCTGGCCTATGGGTCTGCATCGCCCTCAGTGTTGAAGTTGTTAGACCCCATACACCACTGTGGGGTTCGGCTTGCAACTGGCGCCTTTCGTACGAGCCCCGTGGATAGTCTACTGGTGGAGGCCGGGGTTCCCCCGCTGCGGTTTCGCCGCCACAGACTGCTCGCCGACTATGCTGTCCACGTGCATGCCGCCTCCCTGGTGTTTGTCCCGGCCGTCTGTCCGTCTGGACTTGGCACAGGGACCCAAGGACTCGGTTCCACCTGTGGCCCTCCGTCGCCGTTTTCTTGCGCTCCTCGCCTCATTTCCGGGCTGTGAGACTGTCTACACTGATGGTTCCCTGGTTGATGGTCGCACTGCCTACGCTTTTGCTCACGCTGACCATGTTGAACAGCGCTCCTTGCCGGCTGGCTGCAGTATTTTTACTGCAGAGCTGGTAGCCATATTGCGCGCTCTTGAGCATATGCGTTCCTGCTCAGGTACGTCCATCGTCATCTGTAGTGACTCCCTGAGCAGCCTCCAGGCCATCGACCGCTGCCGTACCTCTTCTCCTCTGGTGTCCTCTATTCAGGAGTCTGTTTCCGCCATTGCCCGTTCTGGTCGTTCGGTGGTCTTGGTTTGGACGCCAGGTCATGTTGGCATCCCGGGGAACGAACGTGTTGACAGGCTGGCCAAAGGGGCGATCGACGCCCCAGCTTTGGAGATCGGCCTCACAGCTCGTGATCAGCAGCTGGTGTTGCGCCGTAAGGTGCTTGGGATGTGGTCTGCTGAGTGGCGAGGCATGACAGCCCCTAATAAACTGTGAGCTGTCAAGGAGACGACCGATGTGTGGCGCTCCTCCCTGCGGTCTTCTCGCAGGGACTCTGTCATCCTGTGTCGGCTCCGCATCGGCCATACCTACCTGACGCACGGCCATCTTTTGCGTCAGGAGGATCCCCCCCTGTGTCGGTGTGGGTCCCGGCTGACGGTCGCCCACATTTTATTGGAGTGTCCCCGACTGCGCACCCTCCGGCAGTCTTTTAATCTCCCGGGCACTTTGCCTTTGGTTTTAAGCGACAATGCCTCCATGGCTGATGACGTTTTAAATTTTATCCGTGTTAGTCCTTTTTATGGCTCCATTTAGGGAGGTCCTGCTCCTTTCCCTTTGTGTGTCTCTTGTCCTCAGGTCTCTCATATTTGGTTGCAGATTTTGGTGTGTCGTCGATTGGTTGACTCTTTCCCTTTTTTGTTGTCGTGGTCAGTCAACCAGTCTCCGGTCTTCTTTTTTTGTTCTGTTTCTTTTGTCTGGTGTCTTCGTGTCTGTAGTGTTCGTTACCGCATTTGTGTTCTTTTAGGGCCTGGGGGTGAGTCTCCTTCCCCTTGGGGTTTTACTTGCATCGTGCATTTCTGTCTCGCCTGTTTTTGGAATGGGGGACTGATAACCTTAGCTGTTTAGTCCCCCTTAAACATCCCAACAACCACCACCAATCCAATCACACAATTGGTCTGATAGTCCATATGTTCTTACTTTGTTCATTAAACGACTGTGGGGAACTGTATCGAACGCCTTGTGGAAGTCAAGAAACACGGCGTCTACCTGTGAACCCGTGTATATGGCCCTCTGAGTCTCGTGGACTAATAGTGCGAGCTGGGTTTCACACGACCGTCTTTTTCGAAACCCATGCTGATTTCTACAAAGTAGATTTCTAGTCTCCAGGAAAGTCATTATACTCTAACATAATACGTGTTCCAAAATTCTACAACTGATCGACGTTAGAGATATAGGTCTATAGTTCTGCACATCTGTTCGACGTCCCTTCTTGAAAACGGGGATGACCTGTGCCCTTTTCCAATCCTTTGGAACGCTACGCTCTTCTAGAGACCTACGGTGCACCGCTGCAAGAAGGGGGGCAAGTTCCTTCGCGTACTCTGTGTAAAATAGAACTGGTATCCCATCAGGTCCAGCGGCCTTTCCCCTTTGGAGTGATTTTAATTGTTTCTCTATCCCTCTGTCGTCTGTTTCGATATCTACCATTTTGTCATCTGTGCGACAATCTAGAGAAGGAACTACAATGCAGTCTTCCTCTGTGAAACAGCTTTGGAAAAAGACATTTAGTATTTCGGCCTTTAGTCTGTCATCCTCTGTTTCAGTACCATTTTGGTCAAAGAGTGTCTGGACATTTTGTTTTGATCCACCTATCGCTTTGACATAAGACCAGAATTTCTTAGGATTTTCTGCCAAGTCAGTACATAGAACTTTACTTTCGAATTCATTGAATGCCTCTCGCATAGCCCTCCTCACACTACATTTCGCTTCGCGTAATTTTTGTTTGTCTGCAAGGCTTTGGCTATGTTTATGTTTGCTGTGAAGTTCCCTTTGCTTCCGCAGCAGTTTTCTAACTCGGTTGTTGTACCACGGTGGCTCTTTTCCATCTCTTACGATCTTGCTTGGCACATACTCATCTAACGCATATTGTACGATGGTTTTGAACTTTGTCCACTGATCGTCAACACTATCTGTACTTGGGACAAAACTTTTGTGTTGAGCCGTGAGGTACTCTGTAATGTGCTTTTTGTCACTTTTGCTAAACAGAAAAATCTTCCTACGTTTTTTAATATATCTATTTACGGCTGAAATCATCGATGCCGTAACCGTTTTATGATCGCTGATTCCCTGTTCTGCGATAACTGTTTCAAATAGTTCGGGTCTGTTTGTCACCAGAAGGTCTAATATGTTATCGCCACGAGTCGGTTCTCTGTTTAACTGCTCAAGGTAGTTTTCAGATAAAGCACTTAAAAAAATGTCACTGGATTCTTTGTTCCTGCCACCCGTTATGAACGTTTGAGTCTCCCAGTATATATCCGGCAAATTAAAATCTCCACCCAGAACTATAACATGGTGGGGAAATCTACTCGAAATATTTTCCAAATGATCCTTCAGGTGTTCAGCCACAACAGCTGCTGAGCCAGGGGGGGGCTATAAAGACATCCAATTACCATGTCTGAGCCTGCTTTAACTGTGACCTTCACCCAAATCATTTCACATTTCGGATCTCCGTCAATTTCCTTCGATACTATTGCACTTCTTATCGCTATAAACACGCCTCCCCCTTCACTGTCCAGCCTGTCTCTGCGATATACATTCCAATCTGAGTTTAGGATTTCATTACTGTTTACGTCTGGTTTCAGCCTACTTTCTGTCTCTAGTACTATATGGGCGTTGTGACCGTTTATTAATGAGAGCAGTTCTGGGACCTTTCTATAGACATTCCTGCAGTTTACTATTAGCACATTAATATTGTTATTCCCTGTTGCATTTTGCCTACTCCTCCCTTGCCGCGTCTCAGGAGGCGTCTTGTCGGGCCCAGGGAGGGAATTCTCTAACCTAAAAAAACCCCATGTGCACTCCACATGTACTCGGGTACCCTTGTAGCCGCTTCCGGCGTGTAGTGCACGCCTGACCTATTCAGGGGGACCCTACATTTTTCCACCCGATAGCGGAGGTCGAGAAATTTGCACCCCAGATCTCCGCAGAATCTTCTGAGCCTCTGGTTTAAGCCTTCCACTCGGCTCCAAACCAGAGGACCGCGATCGGTTCTGGGAACGATACTACAAATAGTTAGCTCTGATTCCACCCCTTGAGCGAGGCTTTCCGCCTTCACCAATTCCGCCAACCGCCTGTACGAACTGAGGATGACCTCTGAACCCAGACGGCAGGAGTCATTGGTGCCGACATGAGCAACAATTTGCAGTCGGGTGCACCCAGTTCTCTCTATCACCGCCGGCAGTGCCTCCTCCACATCTCGGATGAGACCCCCCTGGCAAGCAGACAGAGTGAACACTGTCCTTCTTCCCCGACCTTTTCGCTATTTCCCTAAGGGGCTCCATCACCCGCCTAACGTTGGAGCTCCCAATAACTAATAAACCCCTCCCCCCGTGTGCCTGCTCGGACCTTGCTGAAGGAGCGGCCACATGTCCACTCACAGGCAGAGTGGGCGATGCCACATGGCCAGCCTCCACATTGACCCTCAGCCTCGCGGGCCGCGAACGCCGCTGAACCCGCCACTCCCCTTGGGGAGAGGTTGGCCCAACTGCGCCCGGTACCCGCGAAGATGTCTCGACAGCAGGGACAGTGGGTGAAGCATGTACCACCTGGGGTGTACCTTGCGACGCACCAGACTCCCCACTGCCGCTACACTCCGAGGCAGCAGCCTGAAGACAGCTGACCGCGGCCATCAACACGTTCAGCTGTTCGCGAACAGTGGCCAGCTCCTCCTGCGTCCGTACACAGCAGTCACACATCCTATCCATCCTAAGGATGCATTTCAACAGCTGCCATCCCTTCCACACTAAAAAACCCCTCCAATACAACTTGTCCACCAGGGCATGGAGTTTGTACTGAAGGTATCCCAAAAGCCTTCATGGACGGGCATCATCCCCCATATCTAGTCTGTCAACAGATTATCTGTGCTGTATCACCACACACCCCCAATCCTTCCACCACCCCCCAAGAAGCCGCTACAAAGGAGCACACCCCTCATCACCCACTACCAGCCCAAACTGGAACAGCTTTGATAATCTGCCCTGAAATGAGAAACATCCTACCTACAATTCTTCCCACCACTCATAAAATGGTGTTCCATTGCCCATCAAACCTCCACAACAATCTAGTCCATCCCTGTAGCACTCCCAGTTCCAGCCCGTTTACCACAGGGATCATATCCCTGTGGAAGACTCAGGTACAAGACCTGTCCAATCCACCTGGCCAGCACATCCTATTCCAGTCCCATCAAAGGCTTATTCTAGCCCACCTACCCCAGAAGTGGCCAGGCCACCCGTGAAAGCAGCCATGTCATATACCAACTCTGCTGCAGTCATAGCACAGTGTTTTACATTGGAATGAATACTAACCAGCTGTCCGTCAGGATGAATGACCCCTGCCAAATCGTGGCCAAGAGCAAAGTTGATCACCCTGTGGCACAATGTGTAACTGAACATTACGTGCATGAGTTCAATGGCTGCTTCACAACCTGGACCATCTGATCCTCCCCTCCACCACCTACTTTTGTGAACTGTGCAGTTGGGAGTTACTCTTACAACACATTGTCTGCTCCCAAAATTGTTCCGGTTTCAGCCTATGATAACTTACTGTCCACACACACACACACACTCCACCCAACAGTTTCTACCCTCCTGTCATATCAACTCCTCCCTTTTCACATCCAGTCACCTTCATTGTGCGTCATCCTCTGTGAGCACAACCATCAGTCTTTTCCCCTCTCTGCTCCTTTCGTTTTCTGCTCCCCATTCCGACCCTCCATTCCCCCACAGCCACCTCATGCTACACGTGGCAACTTTGCCCTGCTGCCTTCTAGTCCACGCACACTTCACCAGACAGTGCTCTTCTATCCCCCCAGTTGACCCCTAGTGTATCTTCCTCTCCCCTGCCCCACTCCAGATTGCTGCTTTCATTCAATGCAACAGATGCAGTCTGCTCAGAACAACAAAAGCTAGTGGTCATGTGTTTGTGAGGTGTGCCTCCTTCTGTGAATGTGCATTTGTTTTCCTTTGTTTTTTGAAGTAGGCTTCTGCAAAATACATATCTGTTTCAGAACCTGCAACATTAATCACTTGTATCAAGAATGCAGCATATATTCAACAGATTGTGCTCAAGTTCTGTTGTCTGAAACTGTAACGATTTTGGAATACAGTGGAGTTGTGTTATTTGTAAGACCATCAGTAGATGTAAATACGACAGCAAAAACAGTTCATCCTGTGGGTGGAGGAGTTGAGCAATTTGCATACTGACCTGTTGGTAGTCTGTACAACTATTGCAAAGCATTATTTGTAACTACTAAAACATTACTACGAAATATACGATTGTTTTGAATAGCCATTTCGAGCAGTACATCTTAAACTAGAACCATACAATACAGATAACATTGCCAGGCAGTTTCTGAAGGCATTAGCAGATACAGTACCACATAAAATGAACTCTTAGAAGTAACAATACTGACCGGATTGGTTGGCATACAAACTTGTACTACTGTGGTAGGGCTTCGTGTGTATCTTGGCTACAATAATGTGTTCACTATGCTCTTCATATCAGTTTATCCATGTTCCTATTTTTTTGTTCATTATTAAACTTACTCCTGCATTATCCCTATTTGGTTTTATATTTATAAGCCTGTTTTCACCTGATCAAAAGCCCTGTTCCTCTTGCCGCTAAACTTGACTAATTCCCATTATATCTAACATTAACATTTTCAGTTCACTTTTTAAATTTTCTAACCTTCCTGCCCTACTAGGGGATCTGACATTCCATGCTTCGATCCATAGAATACCAGTTTCTCCTGATAACGATGTCCTTCTGAGTACTCCCTGGCCAAATATTTTACCCAAGAAGACACCATCATCATTTAACCATACAGTAAAGTTGCATGCCCTCAGGAGAAATTGCGGCTGTAGTTTCCCTTACTTTCAACCGTTGGCAGTACTGCCACAGCAATACTGTTTTGGTTGCTGCTACAAGGCCAGTTCAGTTAATCATCCAGACTGTTGCTCCTGTAACTACTGAAAAGGTTGCTGCCCCTCTTCAGGAACCACACATTCGTCTGGCCTCTCAACAGATATCCCTCTTTTATGGCTGCACCTCCGGTACAGCTATCTGTATCACTGGGACCTGGATGAGCTGGAAGAACCAGAGATTGTAGAGTGTTTGAGAGGGAGCATTAGGGAATTATTGACAGTAATGGGGGAAAGGAATACAGTAGAAGAAGAATGGGTAGCTCTGAGAGATGAAATAGTGAAGACAGCAGAGGATCAAGTAGGTAAAAAGATGAGGGCTCGTAGAAATCCTTGAATAACATAAGAGATATTGAATTTAATTTATGAAAGGAGAAAATGCAAAAATGCAATAAATGAAGCAGGTGAGTTGAAGTTCCACATGATACCTCTCCAAAACTACAATATTTTGATTTTCTGTTAAAAAAAAAAAAAACACTGCAGACATCTCTAAATTGTAAAAAAGAACCAAAAGTGATAGAGATATGAATTTATTTTCAAAAAATACTTTGTTCCCAGTACTATGAGACATGGTTAATACATACATGCCTCTGAGATTGATTGATTTATTTAATTTTTATTATTTATGAAAATTTGTAACTTATTACGAATTTCAAAATTATATTTTGAAACTATGAATAGTCACAGGGTGTTAACTGTCTTGGGAAATAATAAAGGGAAAGAACTGCTAACTGTCAGTTATGACAGTAATCCATGAAGTTCTTAAACTGTCAAAATATTTCTACATAAAGATGAAAGAATCTGAAATTTTTTGGTTATTTAGGAATTATTTTCTCCAAAACTCCCATCCTAAATGTTCTAAAAATTTCACAGTGCATTTGTTGGTCAGTGTACTTATGGAATGTACAATCAGAGTGGGCAGTACTTGTGTGTACAAAATGTGATAAATTTTTTAGGTAGACATAGCTCTACTCTCAAGCTCAAAAAATCATGGACACTTAAATATTTAAACTTATCGCTGATTTCAAGGGAATTTCATGCAGAACTGGTTATTCTGAATCAAAATAATTACTTTACAACATTATAAGTGAGTGGGAAAACAATTCATAATTTTGTTGGAAAGCATTTTACAACAAAAATGAGATATAGCATATTTATAGCTATTTTTCTTTTTATGATACTATTTGCAAATTATTACTGTCTTCTGTAATGATTTGACGTCTTCATTTTCATGAATTAAAATTGCCTACAATGTAACAATCAACACTGCACCGTAGAAAAGAGTTCATTTGTTATTTTCATCTGCTTCTCATTGAACTTGTATAGTTGAGCTGAATTTGCATACAGACAAGGATGATCCAAAAAGAGCAGTACTTGAGAAATGAGAACTGCACACTGATCATTCGATGCTGGCCATTTGAAAGCATTAGCAGGACCATGAGGTGTCATGAAGGATACAGTGTTATCTTGCAGCTCATGTGAGACACTTACTATCTGTCCCACCCACCACTGGCTGTGATACACACAAGAAATGAAGTGGCTCACTACAAAGTCTTCTAATGTATAATGTGGTCTCTGCATTTCACATGGAGTAACGGACTGCAGTTCATGGAGAACCATTCTTGCAAAGTGTGTGCCACTCCGGGATGCAACCCAGTAGTGTCTTGATTGAATTCCTATCACAAGATTCATAGTAGACCAATCTTTCTCTTTTTTTAAAAAATGGAATTCCCTTAACGTACTTTCATTTAGAATTAAGAGTTTCATGTTTGTTATTAATGTTGATATGGTGTGTACAAATCCAGTAGCATCTCTTGTATCATCAGCAGCTTCACGCTGGAGATTAAATCTTGTTGCAAGATGTTTACAGAGACCTCCTATCCCATCAGATGCACTTTTTCCATAACCTGTTGCTGAAAGTATCCATTTTTTGTCTTAATTCCTGTACTACAGTGTTGACCAAGCTCATAAAGCTGAATATGGTTTTGAAAATGAGATGCTGCATCATCAGTCACATACACACATTTACGAAATGTGTGGCCTCTAGATGCTATGTCATCAGCTATCATGCTTACTGCGTAACATGCATGTGCACTGTCATGAATGAGATCATCACTGACAATAGCTAACCAGTGTGGTGTTCTTAGGAAATGAGCAACACATGTGACTATTGATACCTGTGATGTATGCCAGTGATAACTTTGAATTCCGTTCTGCAAAGCAACAGACCAGTTCTCAGCAAAGTCAAAATGAGGAACTATTGTGTCAGTATTCTGGGATGTGGCTGATTTTACTTCTGCTATGGCGTGTCTCTGAACCCTCCGGATAAGTTGGCGAACTATTCCTTTCATGACCCAATGCCAAACCTTTGTAACAAACTGCTCTGGCTCTACTGTCTTCTTCACCAACTCATCTCCCTCACACACTGTGTAGATTATGTCATTGTCAGTATCCTGAAGGTGTAATGCTTCAACTTCACTTCAGTATCAGGACACATTGCTTACTCCTGCAACCAACATTTGTCTTGCGGCTTTTGACATACACACAAAAGCATCAGGTCCATCTCTGTGTACTTCTTTCATGCAACACTGCTTATGGCAAGACAAACACGTTTCAAATTAGTGCAGTAAATACATGTGCATACTTCCTTCACTGGTTGGCATTTGATCTATTTTGGCCGACAGGAGTAGAATTTTGTTAGACAAATTTTTAAATTTGGATTCTCCTTTTTCATTAGGAGATATGCTTCTCTTATTGATATTGTCATGTATCTTTTCACCATTTTCACTAACAGAGGTAATGTCAGCTTGTTTAGGACTTTGTCTGCTGCAGTCTTTGTCATCGCTTAGGTAATATTCCAGAGCAGTAGTAAGCGTATGGACCGTTGTCATGTAGGGAGTACGACCACGGTGGGGGAGGCAGGAGTGTGGGCGTATTGCAGGACCGGAAGCTGTGGCCGCAGGGGACGTCCAGCTTCCGGTCGTACCCTGCCATTCGGCCTGCGCTCTGGCGGAAATGTCCCCTGGAAAACAACCAGAAGGGTACGCGTCCACCGCCTGATGCCATGAACCAGATGAAGAAGGCGGCGACCACTGCAGTGTGGTTGGGTCCAGCTCCATCGGTAGGACAAGCGGCGGTGGAGGAGGCAAAGGCTCCGTCTCCATGAGGTCATCCCGCGGTGTCATGATGACACTCTCTGGCAGCTGGGGGAAGAGACACTGAAAGCTCATCTTGCACATGACAGAGGTGATGTTGATTTTGATTGCGGTGCTGTAAGCCATCTGGATCTGGAATAAGATACACGCAAGCACAAAGTCGACAGAAGATTTTGCCTTGCTCCCACCTTCTGCTGCTCCAAAAAACCCTGCAAAAGATAATTTCATGTGGCGCGAAGCGATACTTAAGACCTTCCTTCGGCACCGGATGCTGAGGAGGATGGAGCAGTGTCCAATGGCAGCAGCTGTGAAGCTATTCTGCTGTTGATGGTCCATCTCGTGGGTGCAAATGATATGGGGCAAGAAACAGTTGTAGAGTTTGATCCCTGGTGTGTGCGGAGCAAAGTTTGGCCATTTACTGCTTGAAGGTATTGACAAAATGTTCCGCTTAGCTGTTTGACTGTGGATGGAACACTGCACTGCTTGCATGCTATATGCCATTGTATTCACAGGATGTTTCAAATTCATTTGACGTGAGCTGAGGCCTGTTGTCTGATACTATTACGTTAGGTAAATCTTATAGGCAAAAAATAGAGGACAACACCTGAATTGTGGTACGTGACATTATCAAGTTCATTGGCATACCAAAAGGAAACTTGCTATACGAGTCAGCCATAATCAACCAGCCAGTGTTCCAAAAAGGTTCCGCAGAGTCTATGTACACACGTTGCCATGGTGATTCCAACTTAGGCCAAGCAGAGAGCCGGCCGCTGTGGCCGAGTGGTTCTAGGTGCTTCAGTCTGGAACTGCGTGACCGCTGTGGTCGCAGGTTCGAATCCTGCCTCGGGCATGTGTGTGTGTGATGTCCTTAGTTTAGTTAGGTTTATGTAGTTCTACATTCTAGGGGACTGATGACCTCAGATGTTAAGTTCCAAAGTGCTCAGAGCCAAGCAGAGAATTTTTGTGGCAGAGCGGGTTCATTTGCCGCATATGCATGACACTCTGACATCACCTGTTCTATTTGGTCATCCATACTCAGCCAAGTATAGTGTCGACGCGCCAACTGTTTCTTATGAACAATCCCCCAGTGTCCTTGGTGAAGTGACTGCAACACTTCTTTGTGCAGAGCTTTAGGGATCAACACACATGATTGTCCACTGTCATTTTGAACAGGAATCACACTTTTCTGTACAGTGAGGCTATGCCAACAGGCAAAGTATCGATGCACTACAGGGTTCTGTATGCTTTGCAAGGAACGAAGCCAAGATGTGCGAATATATGTTAGCAAAATGTTCAAGCTTCCGTGGCCTGTGCAATTTTCCTATAGTTCAGCAAAAAAGATTGAAGCAATTCAGAATCCTGAGCATTATTGTGACAATAAGATGTAGCAGGAGCGTCAAAGTCTGTATCAGGGTCAATTGGAAGATGGGAAAGTGTGTCCGCATTATCATGTTGAGCTGTCAGAGGATACACAATCTCATACTGATATTGAGACAACAACAAAGCCCATCTTTCCAATTTTTCGGCAGTTCGTACAGGAACCGCTTTCATCGAATGAAACAAGGACTGAAAAGGCTTGTGATCCGTTACTAAGTAAAAGTTTCTGTCATACAAATAGTGGTGGAATTTGGTGACACCATACACAATAGGCAACGCCTCTTTCTCAATTTGTGAATAGTTACTTTGAGCTTTGGACAACACTTTTGATGTGAAAGTCTGTCTTTATCACCAATTCTGTGCAAAAGCACTGATTCTGTAAGAGGAAGTGTCACCTTGCAATGTAACTGGTTTGTTGGGATCAAGGTGAACTAAGCATCTGTCACTGAGCAATGCATCTTTAAGTGTTTGAAAAGCTATTTGGCACTCATCTGTCCAAACATCGGCTGTGTTGTAGTAGTATTAATACAAGTAGCTGCTTTCTTAGTAGGCGGATAATTTCGAGACCATTATTGTTAGTTCTTAAATAGTTCTACTGGTGTAACTGAACTTTGGTAACGTAGACGTATAGTTTTTTTTCAGTAATTGTAAAATTTTACCATGAGTGAAAAGTGTTGGCTCTGTCGTAGGTTTGTGAGTAGTGGATTACGGTGTGGGATTTGTTAAAAGTATTTTCATTGGGGGGAATGCAGTGGGGAAGCCAGTGGTCATTTTAGGGAGATCCTCTCCTGGGTATGTAGAATCTGTAGTAGAAACAAGTTAATAGAGAAGAAGGAGCGTAAGATCAGTGCCCTTCAGGTGCAGTTACAATGCGTAAAGGAGGAACTAGATAGGTTGAGGAGGGTGAAGGGTAGTGGGGAATGGGAACTGGCAGTTGGCAAGAAGGTAGCTAGGAAGAGGAGGTATTCAGACAGTTTTACTGTAGGTAACTTGCAGCAGTCCTCAGCAGTTAGGAGGCCTAGGTTAGTTGAAAAGTCTAGCAGAAAGAAGGTACTGCTGCTAGGTAGTTCCCTCGGTAGAGGTGTGGGCCAGCAGTTGCAGGAAGTGTTGAGGAGTGAGTACCAGGTCACCAGCATTGTAAAGCCTAGTGCAGGGTTGGCTCAGGTGACTGAAAGCATAGGGGAGTTATGTAAGAATTTTACGAAGGAGGATCAGGTAGTGATAGTGGGTGGAGCAGGGAACAGTCTCGATAGGGACGGGGAATATGATGTCAGTGGTGACTTGGTCAAGATAGTTACTCAAACTGGTGGCACTAATGTGCATTTCGTGCAACTGTTTCAGCGTCACGATCGGCCTCACCTTAATGCCGCTGTTAGGTGCATTAATGTGGGGCTGGGGAGGGCACTGATGGCGGAGGGCATGGATCACATCTCAGTTGTGCCAGTTGGGTCTATCAGTAGATGGGGTTTCACTAGGCATGGCCTGCACCTCAATAGGTATGGGAAGGGGAGGCTGGCTAAGCTTATAGGTGAGAGTGTAGTGGGTGGTGGTAGTGGTGTCACTCATGGAAAAATTCCTGTAGTAGTTGGTGTTAGAGCTGCACCTTTTTTAGACTGAAGTCAGGTGATAGGTATACCTGCTTAAAGGAAGTGCCTCTAAGGGCTCACCTCCAGAGGATGTAATGTTTCCAAGTAGAGAAGGAATTAGCGTATTTCATCAAAATATAAGAGGTATTAGAGATAAAGTTAGTGAACTGCTAATAGATGTTAGCTCTGAAATTATTGGTATATCAGAGCATCATTTAAATAATTTGATAATTCAGAGGCTGCCTTTACCAGGCTACAGATTAGCTGGCTGTTTCTCAAGGAATTCCTTGCGGGGTGGGGGAGTGGCTCTGTACATAAAAAACAGTATTTTATTTGAGTCCATAGAACGTATCACGACACTGCACTGATCAGATATTTGAAAGTTGTGCAGCATTAGTTGAATTTAGTGAAACTAAACTTCTAATTGCTATTGTGTATAGATCCCCTAACTCCGACTTCAGAGCATTTTTGCTTCGGCTAGAGAGGGCTCTTGATTCACTTTGTAGGAAGTACCAGAAAGTAGTATTATGTGGTGACTTCAATATTAATTTTGTATATGATTGTGCAAGAAAAAGGATGTTGGTAGATCTCCTAAATTCATATGATCTGATGCAAACTGTGTTTTTTCCAACTAGGGTGCAGGGGAACAGTAGCACAGTCATAGACAATATTTTTATTCATTCTTCATTACTAGATGGGCATTCTGTTAGTAAAAGGGTGAATGGCCTTTCAGACAGTGATGCACAAATTTTAACACTAAAAGGTTTTTGTACTCAAACCAATGTCATATTTAATTGCAAACAACGTAGGAAAGTTAATCCAACAGCAATAGAGAGTTTTTTAGAACTTGTCAAGGAACAAGAGTGGCAAGATGTTTATAGTGCCGATAATATAGATGATAAATACAATGCTTATCATAACACATTTATCATGCTCTTTGAGAGTTGTTTTCCATTAGAACATTCTAATCAGGGTGCTAGCAGTAATAGACAGCCCAGTTGGCTGACTAGTGGGATAAGGATATTATGTAGAACAAAGTGGGAATTATATCAGAATGGTAAAAGTAGTCACAATCAAGCTACAGTAGCCCATTACAAGCAGTATTGTAAGGTGCTTAAAAATGTTATTAGCAAGGCAAAAAGTATGTGGTATGAAAATAGAATAGCTAATTCACAGGATAAAATTAAAGCCATATGGTCAGTTGTGAATAAAGTGTCTGGTCAGCAGCACAAAGTCAATGATATAAAGTCAGTTCGCAGTAATAATATTTCTGTTACTGATAAATCAGGTATATGTACAGTATTTAACAATCCTTTTCTGAGCATTGCTGGTGAATTAAATAATAATTTAGTTTCTACAGGAAATCATATAAATTTCTTAGCAAATGCCTTTCCGAGATTGATGTCTGAAATACTCCTCTGTGATACAGACAAGAGGAAGATTGAGTCAATAATTAAACCACTGAAGACTAAGGACTCTCATGGTTATGATGGAGTGTCTAGCAGAATATTAAAGTACTGTGCTGCACATGTTAGCCCTGTATTTAGCCATATTTGTAATTTTTCCTTTAGGAATGGTCAGTTTCCTGAGCGATTAAAGTACTCAGTAGTAAAGCCGCTTTATAAAAAGGGAGAAAGGGATAATGTAGATAATTTTAGACCTATTTCTATGCCATCAGTGTTTGCAAAATTTCAGCTGAACATTGTTTTTCAGAGTAATATGTGCAACAAAATTGCTAGCTGTGCCTAAACATTCAGAAAAGAGTTCTGAGAATTCTTTCAGCAAGATAGCTACTCTGTCTTTTGTATGGAAGGCAGGCACTGACAACACATTGTCCTGAATGATAAAGCCAAACAAATCAAAAGAATCAAGACCAAATATGCTCACACAATCGTGTGATTGTAGCACTGCAAAAGTCACTGTTCACGTATTCAAGTGATCATAGCAGGCAAGGTACATGTTCCGAGAACTGGAATGTCTGGTCCATTATAAGCCATCAATTGCGTGCTAGTGTTAGACAGGTGTGGGGAGCCTAACAGTTAATATGTGTGACGATTCAGCAGTGTGACAGAGGCACCCGTGTCCAACTGAAATTTCCCACGTTTCCCACAAAGAAATAATTGAACAAAAAGTTTGTTCAACTGGCGTATCACTGAAGAAACTACTCACTTGCCAGACTTTGAATGTACTGAATTAGTGACATGGGCCTGTGACTAGAGTTTTGTGAGTGGGCCGAATTGTTATGTTTGTTCTATTGCAAACATATGGATTGTACATGTCCTTTCTTACCACAAGTGTAACATTGAGCTTGTTGGGAGAGGCCTTCTTGGCTTTTGTGCCATGAATAACACCGAGAGCAAGACTTAATTCTGTTCGCCTGTGTAGCGAATTGCTTATGTGGCATGGAAGGTTGTTTACTCGGCATGGCGAGCTGCTGCCACCGCCGAATGGGCAGATCACAACTAAGAGTCTTAACCCGACAAATAGCTGGCCGCTCAAATTTACAAGCTGACAAGGCACCTGAATCGTACTGATCTAATATTTGCACTACCTGCTGAAATGATGGATTGCACTGTTTCAGAATTTGTTCTCTGAGTTTTGCATCAGGTACATTGTACACGATCACATCACACAACATAACATTTGAATATAAAGCCCTGCAAGTACATTTGAATTTGCATTTCCTTGTCCTACCCTGCAAATCTGTTGCCCACTTGCAATAAGTTTGTACTGACCTTTTTTTTTTTTTTTTGCAATTAAAGAAGTGATACCTAGCTGCTACCACATTTACTTGTTGGTCATAATAGTTAGTTAGTGACTCAATAATTTGGTCATAATTAAGTTCCAGTCATTACTCAAATCTTTAGGCCCATCCCAGAACCTCTCCCCGGAGTACTTCTCTACTCACCCCTACCACTCTCTGCACTCCTACCTACTACATGCTTCCTAAAGTCCATAAACCTAACCACCCAGGACTCCCCATTGCGGCTGGTTGCTGTGCCCCCTTTGAGAGAATCTCTGCTCTTGTAGACAAACACCTTCAACCTATTAACTGGAACCTACCCTCCTATATAAAAGATAGCAACTATTTCCTCCACCAACTCTCCACAGTTCCTGTCCCTTGACCACACGGTGCCCTGCATCCACCTCCCTTTACACTAACATTCCTAATGCCTATGGCCTTACTGCTATTAAACACTACCTTTCCCAACACCCGATGGATCCCAAACCAACAGCCTCCTTCCTAGTCTCCATGACCAACTACTTCCTCACTCACAATTTCTTCTCCCTTGAAGGCATTACTTACAAACAAATACGGGGTAAGGCTATGTGCACCCACATGGCATGATCCTATGCCAACCTATTCATGGACTATCTAGAGGAATCCTTTCTAAAAACCCAGAATCCCAAACACTTCACCTGGTACAGATTCTTTGATGGCATCTCTGCGATCTTGATTCAGGCGTGAGGACACCCTATCCACATTCCTCCAGAACTTCAAGAACTTCTCCTGAATTTGCTTCACCTAGTCCTGCTCAGCCCAAGAAGCTACCTTCCTAGATGTTGACCTCCTCCTCCTCAAAGATGGCTGCATCAGTACCTCTGCCCACATCAAACCTACTAACCACCACCAATACCTCCACTTTGACAGCTGCCACCTGTTCCATACCAAGAAGTCCTTTCCGTACAGCCTAGCAACCATCGGTCATTGCATCTGCAGTGACGAGCGGTCCCTCTCGAAATATACCAAGGGACTCACTTTTGTCTCCAACCACCTCCCAAAGTCCCACCGTCCAGCCACAGTGGAGCATTTCCCTCGTAACTCAGTACCACCCAGGACTGGAGCAACTGAGTTATATTCTCCGCCAGGGTTTCGACTTCCTCTCAGCTTGCCCTGTAATCAGAAATGTCCTGCCCACGATCCTTCCCACCCCTCCCACAGTGGTATTCCACCATCCATCGAACCTACAAAATATACTCGTCAATCCTTACACAACCCCTGCTCCCATCCCCGTACCTCATGGCTCATATCCCTGTAATAGACCTAGATGCAAGAACTGTCCCATACATCCTCCCACCACTACCTAATCCGGTCCGGTCACTAACATCACCTATCTCATCAAAGGCAGGGCTACCCGTGAATCCAGTCATGTGGTCTACAAGCTGAGCTGCATCCACTGTGCAGCATTCTATGTGTGCATAACAACCAACAAGCTGTCTGTCTGCATGAATGACCACCAACAAACTTTGGCCAAGATACAAGTGGACCAACCTATTGCTGAAAACACTGCCAAACGTGACACCCTTCATTTCAGTGACTGCTTCACGGCCTGTGCCATACGGATTCTTCCCACCAACACCAGCTTTCCGAATTGCACATGTGGGAACTTTTGCTGCAAAACATCCTATGTTCCCATAATCCTCCTGGCCTCAATCTTCGTTAGTCACTGTCGTCACCCATCCAGCCCCTTCCCTGTTCCCATTCCAGCACTTCACAGCCGTCATTCCACTGTCACACCTAGTCATTTCACGTCTCTCCTTTTCCACTACTTCCCCTCCCCCATCTCTCCCGTGCCCTCTGCCTAACCTGCAGCACTTCATTGTCCGTCACCCCCACCATACTATCCCTCTCCCTCCTTGCCCCAGCCTCCTCCTTACCCCCACTCAGTCGCCACTACCATCATGCACTGGCGCTGCTGCTCACAGTGTGGTTTCAGTTGCCTGAGACTGCAGTTGTGTGTGTCAGTTGTGTTTCCGTGTGTGTGTGTGTGTGTGTGTGTGTGTGTGTGTGTGTGTGTGTGTGTGTGTGTGTGTGTGTGTGTGTGTGTGTGCGCGCGCGTGCGTGTCCGTGTCCGTGTCTGTCGTTGACAAAGGCCTTAATGGCCGAAAGCTTTATTTGTGACAGTCGTTTTGCTGTGCCTATCTGTGACTCAGCATCTTTGCAATATGATGAGTAGCAACTTTCCTTTTAGTAATATTGTTACAGTCCATCCTGGATTTTCCATTGTTTGATTTGAGCAATACATATATGTTATTCACAGGGTGGCCTAGTACTACAAGACAATAAATCAGGCCAAAAACTCTTTACAGCACCTCCTCTCCATTGATAAAATTCTTCTGTCCTGCAATCCAAAATTCCTGCATCCTATATCCCTCACTGAATTTGTGCCCTCCAGGAGCTAGAGCACCCTGCACAACCCACATCAAAAAACTCGCCAAACTGGTCACCAGTAGTATCAGTCCTCTCCAAAGGCTTTATTTTTTGCTCCACTATGAAGTTTTAACATTCTGATCTTGTTGAATTCTTCTTTTCTTCTCCCTTCAGTGGAAACACTTTTTCGCCACCAATCCTACCTATCAGGTTCTGCCTCATCCAGTTCACTCCTCCACCCAACAGTGATCCACACTCATGGCCCCCGAATCAACCCTATTAACAATCCAGAATTTCTTAACTTCAAACCTTGCCTCAAGATCGTTCCCCAAATCCTTCAATATGGAAACAAATCTGACATCCACAGAAAGAACTGCAATCCACCACTTTTTAAAATGGATCACAACCTTACAATCCAACCTGCTGACAAAGGATCCACCAGTGTGGTTTTGTACCGCAGGAATTACCTTGTGGAGGGACTCTGCCAGCTGTCAGATTCATCCACATACAATCCCTGCCACAGTGATCCCTATTAGAAATCTAACGTCTCCCTCCTCAAATCCTTAGGCCCATCCCAGAATCTCTCACCTGACTCTCTCTTCCTCCTTGTCCCTACCACTCTCCGTACATGCTTTCTAAACTCCATGAAGCCACCCACTCAGGACACCCCATTGTGACTGGTTACTGTGCCTCTACTGAGAGAATCTCTGCTTTCATGGTCCAACATCTTCAGCCTATTATGCTCACCAACTCTCCTCATTTCCTGTTCCATTACCGCACAGTGTCCTACTCAACACTGTTGATGCCATCTCCCTCTACACTAACATCCCAAATGCCCACGGCCTTGCTGGTATTGAATAATAACTTTCCCAACACACTACTGACTTCAAGCTTACAACATTCTTCCTGGTCACCATGACCAACTATTATCTCACTCACAACTACTTCTGCCTTGAAGGCATCAGATAAATCAATGGTACAGCAAGGGCATCCGCATATCACCATCCAGTGCCAACCTATTCATGGGCCATTTAGAGGAATCCTACATAACCACCCAGAATCCAAAACCCCTCACCTGGTTCAGGTTCATTGATGACATCTTTGTGATCTGGACAAAGAGTGAGGGCTTCCTATCCACATTCTTCCAGAACCTCAACACCTTCTCCTGCATTCACATGGCTCTCCTTAGCCCAACAGGGCACCTTCCTCAATATTGTCCTCCACCTCAGGGACGGCTACATCAGTACCTCCATCCATATCAGATGTACCAACCACAAGTAGTATGTCCATACCAAGAAGTTGAATCCCTCCCAAATAACCTTAACTACCCATGGTTGCTGCATCTTTAGTGACAAGCAGACCCTCTCCAAATATACCAATGGTCTCACTGAGGCCTTCAGAGACTGAAATTACCCTCTTAACCCTGCACAGAAGCAGATCTCCCATGCTTTGTCTCCACAGTTCACCTTCCAACTATTCACATACCCACTGTCTGGTCATAAAGCAGCACTCACCTCATGATTCAGTACCACACAGAACTAGGACAACTGAATCACATCCTCTGCCAGGGTTCTGACTACCTCTCTTCATGCCCTGGAAAGAGGAATATCCTACCTACTATCATTCCCACAGTGGTATTCTGCCACACACCGAACCCATGCAACATCCTTTCCCACCCCTACTCTACCCCCACTCCAAACCCCTTGCATTATGGCTCATATCCCTTTGATAGACATAGATGCAAAATGTGTCCCATACATCCCACCACCACTTACTTCAGTCTGGTGACATGCATCTCCTCTTCCATCAAAGGCAGAGCTAGCTGTGAAAGCAGTCATGTGATCTATAAATTAAGCTGCAACCGCTGTGCTGCTTTCTACATAGGCATACAGCTATCAAACTGTCTGTCTGTGTGAGTGACCACCAACAAACCATGGCCAAGAGAGAACTGGACCATCCAGTTGCTGAACATGCTGCCAACACACTGTGCTTCACTTTAATGAGTAGTTCACAGTGTTCACTGTAAGCATCCTTCCTAACAACACCAGTGTTTTGGAATTACTCAGGTGGGAACTCTCCCTGCAATATAAACATCTGTAACCTCAACCTTTGGTAGTCTCTGCCCTCCACCTGTATATCTCCTTCCCTGCTCCCACTCCATCACTAGTTTTCCCCACTTCTCTACTTCTCTCCTATTCTGCTTCCCTTTATCCCCCCCCCCCCCAGTCCAACCACCTAACTGTACCTAGCAGCAGTACACTGTCCCCAACACATTGCTGCACACTGCCACAAGCAGCACTATACCTCTTCCCCACCCCTACTCTGCTACCCGCCCCAGGTCTCCTCGTTAGCATACCACCTGCGATAGATTGTTGTAGTTGATGTCCACCAGCCAGCCACAGTGGTCATGTGTGTGTGACCTGTGATTGTGTGAATGCATGTGTGTTTTTTGCTTCAGAAGAAGGTCTTTTGGCCAAAAGTTAAAACAAATAACAATCTTTTCACTGCAACTGTTTGCAACTCAATGTCTCACACATATTAAACATATTTCACCTGCACTCGCAGCAAATTTCACTTGCAGTTTTGTTTTCTTACACCTCAATGTTTATGATGTAGTGTCTCCTGTACTGTGTCTCACACAATGATATAATTTTGCAGGTGCATCCAGTGATACATGTGAATACCGTCTGGAAACGTATTGCAAATAGAGCTAGTAGTAAAGAAATAATAAATCAAAATATCATGCATAATGTGGCAGTTTTCACACATCTCAAAGTTACTTATAAACTTTGTAGCAAGTCACTAAGTGCCCTCATTCTCAAACACTGGCTAGGTTATCTTGGAGTTTGCGCATCATAAGCTATGCTCTTTTTCACCCTCACTTCCACCCCTTTGGGAGGTAGGTAGTTCTTACCTCCACAGTTGTTCTTTCCAGACAACAGTTTGATTGAAATCAGTCCAGTGGCTTAGGAGATGTGTAACATACATACGTGCGTCCACATTTATAATATGTATGTATTAGATAGTAATCGCACTCATTAATGCCCCAATAAAATGAACTTCTTTCTGCATATTGACTTCTACATGGGCAATTCGTTTCAGTTTGCTAAAAACTAATCAGGCATAGGAAATGTACTTTTGATGTTTGCTAATAAAGCTACATTGTCTTTTTTGCAGGGAGCAGAAATCTTGTGTGCTGGGCAGTCCTAGAATTGTCAAGCATCAGTTACTGGAATTTCTCAGTCCTATTTCTCTCCACCATGGCATAAACTTCATAGCAGCTATTGCCATTGCATGGCAGGAACGTAAACAAACTGGTCCTCAAACTGGACGAAAGGTTTGTTTTCGACGATTTTTAGTGTGTGTGTGTGTGTGTGAGAGAGAGAGAGAGAGAGAGAGAGAGAGAGAGAGAGAGAGAGAGAGACTGACTGACTTACTTTAGCATATTTTCTTTTTCTGATTATTTATTTTATTGTAACCAATATTTTAAAGTGAAGACTGTATTACATTTTTTTTCCACCTTTTATATATGCTTGAAGACTAAATAATGTTTGTATTTGCGCCTTTGTGCGTCATCGAATAAAATTATGGATGAGAGGGTGGCAGGGAAGTGAGTGCATTGAACTAAAATTTTATGCTGTCAGTATTTTCACTTTGGCTTTTTGACTACACTCATGCTGGAACTCGTGTGTAAAGTGGAAGTTGAGGTAAAATTTGCTTGAGGAAACACACAGTGTAATACAGAAATTTGTTCAAGATTTCTTCTTCTGTTGTCCTTTATCTTTGAAAAAGAGTTGTTGAATTTATTAAATAACTTTGATAACATTTTTGAACATAATTTTAAAACTGGAATATCAGGTCAGCCAGATGTTAATGACAACAAATAACTGGGATTACTTTTATAAATGATACTGTGTTAACAACAATTATCCAGTGACGTGCTTTGACCATTCAGATAGCCAAAGCACTGAATATTATATTATCCGTATTGAAATAATTGGAACTAATATCAATTTATATTACTGTAAGCAAACTTTTATAGAAAAAACTAGTTTGTGGCTTTAAATGCACCCTTCGCACTTTGGTTGGTTGCTATGCAGTATCAACAAAACTGAAATTCCATTCTTCTATGCTGGAAAGCAAATTTGGTAAAACCTTCCTCAAAGAAGAATTCCTTCTTTCTAAGTTCTCTAAGTAGTAGCACGCTTCAGTTGAAAAAAATTCCTAGGTGTGACAGTGTCTCTTTTAACCAGTAAAATTTTGAGAGTAGTGTTTGATTGTCTTCAGCACTGAAAGTGACCTTTCTGCTGAAGATGTACCTGCAGTAATTGTATGCAGTACATCTACAGCTTTCCATTTCATAGCTGATGAAACAGTCGAACCTATGACTTGTATTAGATCATTTTGAGTTTGATTACAAAATCCATTAAACACCATAGATGTTTCTATGTGCTCTGCTAAAAAAGAATCATATTCTGCAGTGTATTTCAACAATTCCACCTAATTTTCCTGTTTAATAGATTTTATATTTCCTCAAAAGGCCAAGTCTAAGATTTTCAGAAGACACACTGCATTAATAATCCTTTTTAAGGATGTTCCTATCCTGCCTTAGCTCTTGATGGTGTAGAGATAATTCATTTCTAAGTTGGTCATAAAGTGCAGTTGCTGTTCTGATTTGCCCAAGAACAGCTATAGCTACAGACAATCATAAATGCTTAACAGTCAGTCCCTGCTTGGTTATCAACTCCACTAAATTTCTCAAATGCATGTACTCAGCATTTTGTCTAAGTACTATTTCATTCCTTTCCAAGTTACAGATAATACGAGCAAAATCTCATATTGAGGCCATCCCTACTGGCTATCCAGTCACATTTGGTATACCTATTACACTAAAAATGTCAAGTGAATTTACTGATGTGGGGAAAGACACAGGTTAACCAAACAACTGCCGCCCAATAGTGCTCCTATGTCATCCGTATAAGCCATAAGAATGAGTGATCCTAAATTGTGTAGCAAATATCACAGACCAAAAGCTAATTCCTGAAAAGGTTAGATTCAGACCCCAAAAATCCTGTACAACTCAAATCAAATTTTGTCCCTTACAGAACATGTAGCAGAAGGATCTCCCCCCCCCCCCTTTTTTTTAAATAAAAAAATTAGAAAAAATAAATAACATAAATTAATAGGTTTAGCTGTGGTGGCCTTAAGTTCTGCATATTACATAGTCAGTCATAGAATGCTCTTGAAAAAACTGCACAACACATTTAAAGACCATTAGTTCACAAGTTCACAAAAGTTATTGAATGTCCATAACAAACAGACAGATTTATGTAATGCTGGAGAGTGGGAAAATTCAACAAAGCAACGTTCTTGCCCAGGACGGTGTCTGGGCACCCCTTTTATTTAATCTACACACAAATGATAACCAACACCTGACCATACTACCCATTTCTTGTGCGCTGATGATGTGGCTATTACCACACAAGGAAAGAGCTTTGAGGAAGTAGAAGGGAAATTGAAAACTCATTAACCATCATGCCTAAATATTACCTACAAAACTCCCTCAAACACAACCTCTCAAAGTCATAAATTAGTGCTTTCCACCATTGCTCAAAACAGGCAAATAGGAAGCTGGACGTCATCTGGAATGGTAGCAACCTGGAACAAACAAACAAATGAACATACGTGGGTTTCATGCTAGACAGATCACTGACATACAAATATCATTGCCATAAGATCCGCCAAAAGGTTGCCACCAGGAACATCTTGAGAAAATTAGTGATTAGCAAATAAGGATACAGCCAATTGTATTTATAATAATGTCCCAACACTTTGGTTTGCCTGACCAATATGTTCCAGATTCATACGTGCCAAAAAGCTCAATTCAGTCCTAAATGACGCATGACAGACCAATTATATTTAGAATAACTCCTTAAACACTTTGCTTTTCCACAGAGTAACTACACACTGACATTCCCAAAAACATGGCTTTGCTGCTATTGAACACTACCTTTCCCAGTGCTGACAAACTCCAAACTTAAAACCTCTTTCCTGGTCACCATGTCCAACTGTATCCTCACAGTTACTTCTCCTTTTAAGGCACCACCTACAAACAAATTCGAAGTCCAGCAATGGACCCCACATGGCCCCATTCTATGCTGACTTGTTCATGGGCAATTTAGAGGAATCCTTCCTTACCACGCAGAATCCCAAACCCCTCACCTGGTCCGGATTCATTGAAGACATCTTCATAATCTGGTTGTGGTTTAGGATACCCTATCCACATTCCTCCAGAACTTCAACACTTTCTCCCAATTTGCTTCAGTTGGTCCTCCTCAACCCAACAAGCCACCTTCCTTGATGGTGTCCTCCACTTCAAAGATGGCTACATCAGTACCTCAATCTATATCAAACCTACCAACCACCAGTAACACCTCCACTTTGACAGCTGCCACGAATTCTATATCAAGAAGTCCCTTCCATTCAGGCTAGCCAACCGAGCTTGTCACATCTGCAGTGATGAACAGACCCACTCTGAATATACCACGGGTCTCACTGAGGCCTTCACAGACTGAAATTACCATCCTAACCTTCTAAAGGAACACATTTCCTGTGCCTTGTCTCCCCCAGCACCTAGCACCTCCAACACACCCACCATCCAGCCACAAAGCACCACTCCCCTTGTGATTCAGGACCACCCAGTACTGGAGCAACTAAATCACATTCTCTGCCATGATTCTGATTACCTCCCATTGTGCGCTGAGATAAGGAATATATTACCCACTATCCCCTGCAACAAATCTGAATACAGGACCTTGTCCCATACATCCTCCCACCACTACCTGGTCCAACCTGGTCACAGGCGTTTCCTATCCAATCAAAGCCATAGCTACTTGTGAAAGCAGTCCGGCCTACAGACTAAGTTACAATGACTGTGCTGCTTTCTATGTGAGCATGATGACTAACAAGGATTTTCGCTGATGCGAACTCTCCTTGCAAAAAAACTTGCATTCCTGTAAACCCCCCCCCCCCCCCCCGGGCCTCAACCTTTGCTAGTCCTATTCCACCAGTGCATCCACTAGTCCTGTCCTATTTTTATTCTTATCTGCTGCTGCCTGCCCTCCCGCACTCCTCTACCCCTTGCTCTCTTACCCCTCAACTGTACCTAGCAGCCACTACCCTGTTGCTACCATGTCCTTGCATGCTCTAACAAACAGCACTGCCCGTTCCCTTACCCCACCGCCTTCCTACCCCCCCTCCCTGTGCCAGGCATCATTCCTAACCCACCATGTTCACTAGATTGCTGCTCCCATCAGGCACAGTTGCTGTACACAGTCCGGTTGCTGCAACCAGAGATAGTGGTCATATGTGTGTGTGAATTGTGGTTGTGTGACAGTGTATGTTTTCTACTTTGGAAGGCCTTTTGGCTGAAAGCTAAAATGAATATCTTTGCTCTGTGCCTGTCTGTGACTCAGCTTCTCCTGTATATGGTGGAGTAGCAGCAGTCTGTCCTTGTCATAGTATTCTGATATGTAGTTTATGTTTACTAGAGGACTGGCCTGTAAATGGCACTTTGCAGAGGAGTGATTAGTGGAGAAAGATTAGGATCAAAGATAATGCATGTGAAACTTCCTGGCAGATTAAAACTGTGTGCCCGACCGAGACTCGAACTCGGGACCTTTGCTTTTCGCGGGCAAGTGCTCTAACATCTGAGCTACTGAAGCACAACACACGCAGGGTACTCACAGCTTTACTTCTGCCAGTATCTCGTCTCCTACCTTCTAAACTTTACAGAAGCTCTCCTGCGAAACATCCCCCAGGCTGTGGCTAAGCCATGTCTCTGCAGTATCCTTTCTTTCAGGAGTGCTAGTTCTGCAAGGTTTGCAGGAGAGCTTCTGTAAAGTTTGGAAGGTAGGAGACGAGATACTGGCAGAAGTAAAGCTGTGAGTACCGGGCGTGAGTCGTGCTTCGGTAGCTCAGATGGTAGAGCACTTGCCCGCGAAAGGCAAAGGTCCCGAGTTCGAGTCTCGGTTGGGCACACAGTTTTAATCTGCCGGAAGTTTCATATCAGTGCACACTCCGCTGCAGAGTGAAAATCTCATTCTGGAAACATCCCCCAGGCTGTGGCTAAGCCATGTCTCCGCAGTACCCTTTCTTTCAGGAGTGCTAGTTCTGCAAGGTTTCGCAGGAGAGCTTCTGTAAAGTTTGGAAGGTAGGAGACGAGATACTGGCAGAAGTAAAGCTGTGAGTACCGGGTGTGAGTCGTGCTTCGGTAGCTCAGATGGTAGAGAACTTGCCCACGAAAGGCAAAGGTCCCGAGTTCGAGTCTCGGTTGGGCACACAGTTTTAATCTGCCAGGAAGTTTCATATCAGCTCACACTCTGCTGCAGAGTGAAAATCTCATTCTGGAAACAACCCCCAGGCTGTAGCTAAGCCATGTCTCCGCAGTATCCTTTCTTCCAGGAGTGCTAGTTCTGCAAGGTTCGCAGGAGAGCTTCTGTAAAGTTTGGAAGGTAGGAGACGAGATACTGGCAGAAGTAAAGCTGTGAGTACCGGGCGTGAGTCGTGCTTCAGTAGCTCAGATGGTAGAGCACTTGCCCGCAAAAGGCAAAGGTCCCGAGTTCGAGTCTCGGTCGGGCACACAGTTTTAATCTGCCAGGAAGTTTCATATCAGCGCTCACTCCGCTGCAGAGTGAAAATCTCATTCTGGATAATGGATGTATTTGAGGCAAAACACTAACACCCGTGTACCTTGAAGCTGATTAGCAGAAAATGTTGAATAATTTGTGAGCTGCTCTAAACTAATGAGAATTGAAAATATGTTTTAAAAATAGCCTGTCTTCAAAATATTCCAGTTCAGTATACAATTGGAGGTATTCCTCTAGTTTTTCCCACTTTGTTTAATCGTTGAACAGGGGAGCCTATGTCTAAAGTGCTCCAACCACAAATACAATTGTTTTGCACCTATCCATTGTTGTTTCACATACCAATTCCTTCATTATTGCTTCAGCTAACACAGTGATAAATTGTATTCTCATACATCCGAATGTGCAGCAGTAATATAAATAAACAGCAAACTAGGTAAGAAAAAAATTTACAAGCCATGCAAGTAAATGACCTAGATTATGAGTTATTAACAGTTGCCTATGAGATGATAAGTAATTGAATAAACTAGAATCTGATGCAGGTATGCTATTTAATGCTTAGAGTAGATTGTTACCCAGGGATAGCTTCTGTGTGTGCCAACAGAGTGATGCAATGAAAGTTTATTTCATTATTGTTTACTTTGACAGTGTTTCACCTCATATTATGTGACTTTATCATTATTTAATTAAACTAAGATTAAACTGTGGTTTTGCTCATAATGTTTACCTTGGTAACATAAAGTCAGCTGTTCTTTATAAGTATCCAAAGTACATCGCGCACATGCTTATGTTATGAAAAATGGCACACCCACTCAAGGGTTAAATACTGTGCCACCTAACATTGTCTTTTCCTTGTAGTATTTCTCAGTTTACTAGTACTTCGAGTTGTTCCTCATTGAAACTACCATTTCTATCAAAAATTTGTATCTTATGTTACATTAGTAAATCTTCTGCCACAATGTCCCTTGCCTGACACCTGCAAACTAAATACTGACTTTATTCTTAACTGCTTTCATGATGTCATGGCTGAGGCAGCAGTGACAATGATGTCCAATGTGGTTGGGTTGCAGTGGCATGTTGTTTTCTTTCTGGGCCAGGCCTTAAGACACATTTTCCAGAACATCATTTTTTAGTGTATATCACGTACCTAATAAAGTTGGGAGTCATTGTGAATGGAATAGAGGATAACAGTACTGTTACTAATTTCTTCCTGATGCCTGCTATAAAGTGACAGTGTGTGAAATGCAGCTGCTGACCTAGATTTAATGTGTTAGGCTAAAGTACACTTTTGGTGCCATAGCTCTTGCATTGTGTGCTGATGTCAGCAATTTGTAGATATTGGTTATAGCCAATTGTTGGTTGGCAGTATATTGTAGTCAGTGCAAATCACTGATTCTATTGATTTCTTTCAGCAAAAGATACAGATCAATTGAATTTGTTTTCAGTGTGGAGAGTACCAGAATAACTTAACTATATATGTTATAATTAGTTAATATTTTTGTATTTATTTGGAAAAAAAACCATGAGATGTGGTGGCCGTGTTCCTGCCAGTCTTCGAATGCATACTGGAAACCATTTTTTGAGAGGTCTTTCAAAATCGCCTTCACCACTGCTGCTGATAACACTGTTCTACAAAAAAAAAACTTTTTTTCTATTTCTGATAAAAAATATTGTGATCCTAGTTGTATTTTGAGTGCTGAATTGAAAACTGTTTTTGGTTTTTTTCTGTCAGGGATAGTTTATGAGTAATCGCAATTTTATTTCTCTTTTCAGTTTCTGATATAGCGCAGCAAACGTGAGGTGAAATTCAACAAACAAATGCACATCTTTATGATGTTATAAGTTCATCACATTAATGGAGGGTGGGATCTAACATATAACACAGTAACCTTTGTGTATACACTTTGAAGCATTTATTTGACATGAGAAATTACAGAAAATTGACAAACAATGAGCCACTGCCTTGTAATGCACATCACTTTTTTCTCTTGTATTGTGAATCTTTCTTCTCTCGAATGATATTCCAGCAATAATCTGCTAACATAGAAGGTACCCACTTCCCTTCATAGCGCCTTTCTATGGTAGAAATGTCTTTATGGAATCTTTCCCCATGTTCATCTCTGTGAAGTAGTCCAGATGAGAATCCATCATATGTACCTTCAAAGACATATTGCACCCCAAATCCTGATATGCTTTGATCATATCCTTCACCATTGCTTTGTAGTTAGTAGCTCTTCTTCTTCCGAGGAAGTTTTCTGACACCATCTTGAAACAGTCCCATGCAGTTTTTTCTTTATCAGTTAAACATGCTTCAAAATTTGCACCTTTCTGCAGCTCCCTGATTTGTGGGCCCACAAATACACCTTCCTTTATTTTTGCAGCTGAAAGGCAGGGGAATTTGGTAGCTAGATATGCAAACCCACAGCCTGTTCGATCTATGGCCTTCACGACTTCTTTCATCAGGCCAAGTTTGATGTGAAGCGGTGGAAGTAGTATATATTCAGGAGTTACCAGACTTTCACGTTGTACATTCTTTTCGCCAACTTTCCATCTTCAGCTAGGCCATTTCTTTTTCACGTAGTGAGAATTTCGGTCTCAACTATCCCACTCGCAAAGAAAACAGGCATACTTTGTGTAGCCTTGTTGAGTTCCCAGTACCATAGCAATTACCTTGAAATCTGCACATATTTTCCATTTGTGTTCATTGTCTTTTAATGAATTTAGCATACTTTGTACGAATTCGTAAGTAAAGCTACTGGAACAGAGGGTATTTTATTTCCGTTATGGAGCGAAACACCCTTCAGACTTGTTTTCGATGCATCTATGAAAAGTCTCCACTCCTGTGAAATATAAGTGAAGTTCAGCATTTTCATCAGGCCAGAAACGTCATTGCAAAATGTCAGTGCTTTGTCAGTTGAAAATTAAGAAATAAAGGCACGTTCTCTGTGCCTGAACACACTGATTTTAGTACGTTGGTGCAGCAGATTACACTCTTGTAATCTTGAACCAAGCAGCTGCACCTTTTGTTGACTTAGTCCTAGATCACGTACTAAATCATTTAAATCTGCCTGTGTTAACAGATGTGGTGATGACTCACTTGTGCAGTAATATAAAGAATCATCATCTGTGATTTCTTCAGTACTACTTATTTCACTGTCACTTCGAATTTGACCTCGAGCTCTTGAAGGTACTGGAAGGTTGTCGGAATGCTGCACTGGCATTCTCACTGAAGGCAGATCTGGGTAAACAATGTGCCTCTTTGACTTTTTGTTTGTAAAACCCTGAATTTTTGTTAGACAGAAATAACAATCAGTAACATGGTCCTTAGGCTCCCTCCACACCATGGGAACAGCAAACAACGCCACATTCTCTTTACATTTCCATCACTGAATTAGTTAGCAGTAACATGTAGCACAACAGAAATGTGGTGCCCATTCTTTATCTTGGTCTCCTACCTCTACTCCAAAGTAATGTTTGTATGCTTTCTTTATGACTGAAGAAATGCTCTTCCTATTTCTGGCAAAAGTGAACTTTCCACAGATGTAGCATAAGTTGTCTGGCTTATATCGACCTCCACGACGACATGGCATTTCTGCAAATTTAAAAATACCACTTTGGTAATACACCTGTATTAAATTAATAGAATGGAACTAGAGGAACGCTGATGTGTAAAAACAAGCAGTCATTTTACCTTCAGCACCAGGCTCAATCAGTTTACACACAGGAACTAAAAAATTCAACCGTGCTCGGAAATATGACAGACAGTTACTTGTCAGCCAAAACACCCACTCATTAAGACTGACACAAATTGCGGGTAACACCACTGTTGTAAACTCGATGCACCTGCCCCTAGGAGGCGTGAAGCTTTACTGCCGAGGCAGCGACCGGCTGTCGCCGTTCGAGTTAATGAGATGTTTCAGGTGGTCTTAATGACATAGGTGTGGCAGGGGATGACCTAATGATGTCTGATTCTTCCCACCTGCTGTTGCACAAGAAATTATCACGTTCTATCACTATTGGATGCGGCACCATACCCGTATTTCTCTATAACATCTCTGTGTTTGCCATGAATTGTGAATATACATATATATGCATATTACATAAAAAGTATCCCTGACAATGATATTTTGTTTACATATTTCAATTTCCCACGGTAAAATGGTCTAGAAGCACATACTTTAATATCAGAAATAGAACCCATGTCGAACAGTGTAATTGATAATGCCTCCCACGAAGGCGTTTCTTTATGTTAGGGAATTGAAAAAAGTTACACCCGGGGCTAAATCCAGGTGAGGGATGCACTTCACATTGATTTTTGCAAGATATTCAGCAACAACATTGTCAATATGTGGTCGCCATTATCGTTATGCAGTATCCAGCTTGCCTCACGGAAATGTGGTCTTTTGTGTCAGATATGGACCTACAATCTTTTCAGGACATCTCTGTAGTATTGTCCAGTTACTGATGTATGAGTAGGTACAACATGCTGAAAACCATTCCATGAATATCAAAGAATGAAATGACCGTAACTTTCCCAGCAGAAGCAACCACTTTTGCTTTTTTGGGGGTTGGTGATGAAGGATACTTCCTCACTGCACTTTGCTGTTTGCTCTCAGGATCAAAATGATGTAGCCAAGTTTCACAGCAGTGATTACATTTGAAAGAAACTCCAGATATTCCTCTAACATCAACTTTAACTACATGCAGACCTGTACACGAATGTCCTTTTGTTTGAGAATCAACAGCCTTGGAACCAATCGCACACAAACATGTGTCATATAATTTTTCTACCACTAATGTGTGGGTGGCACCCAGTGAAATGTTTAGTATTTCAGAAAGTGATCGTAAGGTAATTCATCGATACTCTCTCACAGTGAGAGCAGCATTGTTCATGTTTTTTTCCTTAGAGCAGTAACTGGAGCACCAGGTCCACCTTCCTTTGTAATTGAGTCTCTCTTCTCTTTAAACATTTTAAACCACCTTCAAGCTGTGCTGTAGGGAAGAACAGACTCTTTATAGGCCTCCTATAACATTGTATAGGCCTCAGCTGAAGATTTGTTGAGACGAAAGCAGAATTTCAAAGCTGCATATTGCTCCTCACGTGTTACCTCCATTGCAGCGGTAGGCAATACTGAACATGTCTGACCTTGCCTGCCTCTCACAGGTGGGAACCAGGAGTCCCAACAATGAAACTACTACGGCATGTTTGTTGCACATTAAGCTACCAGAATATCATAAGATTAAACTGTAGTGCAAGAAATTATGACCATAAAAAAATTATGATCATTCTTTATTGAACAGCCCTCGTAGATCAAGGCCTAGGTTAGGTTGGAACATGACAATTTGCTTGTGAGTTGGCAGAACCAATGAGTCTCAACACAAAAATACAATTTTTGTAATAAATTGATGTGTATCCTCAGACGAGGATGTGCAGCAGGCAGTTACAGACTTCTTCATACAGCAGGACAAGGTGTTTTATCAAACAACTGTCATCTACCTGATATGTCAGAGGGATGATTGCCTCAGTGCTCACTGAAATTGTGTGTTATTGGCATACCAATTCTGGGCTGTACGGCCTTTGAAGAGAAACTTTTTGATCACTCCTTATAAGTTTGAAGTCGGATAACAAATGAAAAGAGAAATATTTTTTGTTTGACATAATTACAAATCAACAATTTACAGGTTTTTTACTTTACTTGTACTGTGAAACCTTGTTTCTTGCCAAATTTTGTGATTCTAGGTCTGTGGGAAGTACGCTATAGCTTTTGATGGGTGATTTTGCGACTATCATAATATGTCACATAAATGGCCATTACTTCTGATTGCATTTATTTAGAAGCTTAAGTTTTTTTCTCTGCTAAGGGACCGTAGATTTAAAGTATGTGGCATAAATTTAAACTTGATATGTGTACCCTTTTCTGAAAAAAGGATGTTCTTAACAGTTGGTCAGACAGATAGGTAACAGAGTTTCCCTACGAGGGTTCAGTATTTACTGATTAAAGTACAAAACTCTAAAAATTACGTACAATATGTTATTATGCAGAAAATTTTTGCTGAATGTTGAGTAAAAATGTTTAAGAAATGTACTTTACTCTCATTATTGTGAAGTGGCATAAGTTTTTGTAGCAATTTTCCAACTAGCAGAAATTGTATCAAACAGAAACTGAAAATCATAAAGGCCATGTAAAAAACACTACACAAAACTTGTGCAAATCTGTTTGAAAAGTTCTAGATAATACCAAACTATAAGCAAGGCTTGATGATTGCTTTGTTGAGTGGAAATGCAGTCATCTGCTTCTTTCACTCCTAATGTAAGAATGTTTTCAGATTTGGTAGTAGGTGGATTGTGATAGGGCTTTTATTATTATTTATTTTCATTTTTATTTTTTCTGATACAAAGGGATGTAAATTTTCAGTAAACTGTGCTGCACAGTTCAATGTACCCAAAGAAGGGCATTATGAAACCACCAGAAGCTGCCGTAGTGTGTATTAATATTTTTGACAGCTAGTTTCAGTCAATCGACCATCTTCAAGTCATGAATATCATCACAACATGTTAAAGGACGGATCCTTTATGTCAGGCACATAATTATTATCAGTTGCAGCATTGTTACTTACATTACATATGCTGCAACTAATAATAATTATATGCCTGGCATCAAGCAATCCTCCTTTAAACTGATGTAATGATATTCATGATATGGAGGTGGTCGATTGACTGGAACTGATTGTCAATATGTGAACAGTCATTACAGCAGCTTTTCGTGGTTTTGTGATGCCATTCTTCAAGAATGTAAATTTGTTTGTTTTCTTTGTGCATAGCACCCATTTATGCAGATGTTTGCACAGCCTGAATAAATATCATGAAAGTCATATGCTCTCATGTGATACTGGGGATTTTGTCCTGGCGAGAAACAATGCACCCTGCATGTTTCAGGCAGAATTTGGTGTACAAGGTAAATTAAATTTTTTTTTTAGGGCCACTAATAATTGACTCTGATTTTGTGCTCATCTCATGTGGAAAATCCACTCTCCTTGGCCAGAATATAGAATACTTAACCCCTCCTTTTTCAGATTTTATGTAGTTGAAATGTACTGATGCGTGAAAAGATTTCCTCCTAATTTTATTGATTTGTCATCTTAAAGCTAATCCAATTTTTTAAATATACTTGAATGTCCTTGTATTGACACACAGGTGTAAGAAGTCGTGATGTGCTTACTGATTCTGAATAGACCTCTTCCATCCTTTAAGGCTGTTCCAGTGGCAACCCAAAGCCAGCAAGTGCTGGTGTATCTAATATCAGCGATACGTGTTATGCCTATGGATACATTGGTGCAGACTGTACACCAGGTAGTGAAGCAGCCCCCACCCATTGAAGGATTTAAGAAGGTGAGATCATATTTAGGTGTGTGTAATGATGTCAGAAAGTAAGTGTTCTGATAACATACAGACATCAAAGCATATTCTATAAA
The DNA here is from genome assembly GCF_023898315.1 of Schistocerca nitens. Lineage (NCBI taxonomy): Eukaryota > Metazoa > Arthropoda > Insecta > Orthoptera > Acrididae > Schistocerca > Schistocerca nitens. Next base: position 1,144,648,186 of record NC_064614.1, on the reverse strand, counting down.
CAGCCCATGTTTTATAATATATGTGACATGTTTTGAAATTCTAGCTATTGTTTCTGTACATGGCACAAATTGACTATTATCATTATTATTATTATTATTATTATAGGACTTCCATTGCTTCCTCAGTGCAATTAACAAATTAATTGTATGTGCTGTGACATTCCTTTTATTGTTTCTCTACATAACTGTCTTTACTACTAAGACACTTACCACAGTGTGAAATAAGTTGTCATATACACTCATTTTGGAAATTTGCCACTTGTGATTACAACTGGTGTATGACAGTTTCTTACACATTGTCAGGGAAGTGCCAGCTGGAAAAAAAAGTCTTTTAGTTACAGAAGAGAACAGTCTTTTACAGCAAGATAGGATCTGTAAACAGGATGGGGAAATTGCACCCAGCTTGACATTATGACAGATTTATAAGGGGAAGGGAAAAATTTCTCAGTGTGATATCTCTCTTACATATAATTGAAATTTTGTGTGTTGTATGTTGGTGATTTGGGGGGGGGGGGGGGGGGCGGCAAGTGTGTGGTTCAAATAGATAAACAGCAATTCCATGCATCATAAAATTATTTCTTGTGGTTGGTTTGTATAGTTTGGAGTTAATCTAAAATTGGCTAAGGTGTGTAAAGAATCTTGTCCACCTAGAATTAAAATATGGATTTCAACTTTTATGTGGGTTTTACAATTACATTATTAGATTTGAGTATATGAGAGCTGACTAATGGTTTGTAACCAGCGAAAACAGTGGTATACTATTGACACACAGATATGAATTTCAAGTCTTGCATCAAAAGACAGTCATGGAGACTGAAATTGGTGCTGAATAAAGTTACTTGATTCAGCAACTGAAGGTGTTAGCCACAATGTCTTTCCTATAAAGTATATGTTGTCCTGGGAATTTGCAGGTTTTGAGGCAATAAGAGCTGTACTGTGAATTGAGAATTAAAGATTGAAACATGATTCTGTGTAGATTCACACCCGTATTGCTTACAGACCAGTGCTGAAACTGCCACCACACCAAGGAATCAGCATAATTTCCAATGAAAAGTATGCCAACTAAGAAAGCCCAAGATACGTACAGAGTACTAAAGTAACAGTATTTTCTGTCATGCTTGGCAGTCTACAATAGATTCACAGCCAAAGATTGCTAGAAATTTGTTAGAATTCTGTAATGAATAAAATACCTGTACCCATCCTCCCACCCCTGTTTGCGGGTGGCAGAAGCATTTTAGTTCTTATGCATTTATTTTGTGTCTCAGTTTTTTGAAAGCACACTAAATACGTTTTCTGGAAATGAATTTCTTCATTGATGTAGATGGATTAGCCAATTTCACTCTTTCCTTTTTATTTGTTGTACTTTTTATTCCTTTGATTAGTATCAGGCAAAACTTGCCAATAGTAATTTCACCAGGGACTACCGTGTTGAGTGAGTAGGTGTCCAATACATCTTGATTCAATGTGAAAGACAATGCTCTGCCTCTTACTTGTGAGAATTGGGATTTTTACCAAATGAGATCCAAGTTCCATTACCTTTACTGTCGCTAATTAACTGTTCCTTTTTTATGTACAGGTTTTGTCTAACGAAACCACATCTCCTGGCAGTCCAAACTGGTACCTATGAATGTTTACCAAGTCAGCCTCAGTCAACACTATTTGTGTCATAGTATTGCATTGCTGGACATTAAAAATGGCAATACCACGAAGGTGGCATACAACAAACGTCAAATATGCATGAAGTGTCCTAGATACTTGGATATGCAAATGATAAACATTTGAGTGCAACTGCACAAAGTAGATATCAGTAATGCATTTTACATCTTTTACATAGCACTTTTCTCAATTAAAAATCACATTTGAATGTTGAACAATAATGGAAATTCCTGGCTGGAGCAATACATAGCTTTCGAGCAGTAGCTCTTTTTCTAGCACAAGTACACACATTCACACAGGTAGTCACACAAACACCCACACACACACTTCCATGGTCATGGAAGACTGATTATTGATACTCAGTTATTGAAAGCAGTTGCCTGAGCTGATAGAGATAGGGAGGGGATAGGGAAGGCCCAAAGAGGGGGTAACAGAAACGGGCAGGTTTTTGAACAGATGACTCGGTGGCTGCACAGCAGGAACATAAGTGTGTACAGAGGGTAGTTCAAAAAGAGATGCAGGAAGAGCAAAGGAGAAAAAAGAGAGAAAGGTAAAGATGAAGAGGCAGAAGGGAAGAAAGAAGGCAGAGGGGTTGATAGGGGGGGGGGGGGGGGAATGTCTGTCATCTCATCCATAAATAAATCTCTCGTGACATATCCCCCCTGCTGCAAGTAATCTATTAATCAGCCACCGACAAGCACTCATCTTATAACCCAATATCACCATGACCTTGAGAAGCTCAACCACATCCTCCACCAAGGCTTTACTACCTCTCGTCATACCCCGAGATAGGGGACATTCTACCAAAAATCCTGTCCACATCCCCCAAAGTAGTGTTCTTCGCCGACCCAACCTACAGAATATCCTTGTCCATCTCTTTTCCAATCCTGCTGCTAATCTTGCACCCCATGGGTCATTGCCTTATGGTCATCCTAGGTGTAAGACCTGTCCCTTACACTCATCCCCCACCTCCTACTGCATTCCAGCCACTGGAATATCTACCCAATAAGAAGCAGGCCCACATGTGAAAGCAGAATTATTATATACAGCGGTGATTTGAAAAGTTCTCGGAACGGAATAGAAAAAAAGTACTTACATCAGTGAATCTTTTTTATATTTCAATGTAGTCTCCTTGTAGATTAATGCACTTGGTCCAGTGGTGTTCCAGTGCCTTGATCCCATCTCGAAAATGAGTTTCCTCCAGGCTTGCAAAATAGTTGTCAACTCTGGCAATCAATTCTTCGTTTGAAGTGAATCTTCGTCTACTGAGAAAAATTTTCAGTTTTGGGAAGAGATGGAAGCCTGACAAAGCCATATCTGGTGAATAAGGCAGGTGTGGCACAATTCAAACTTAAGTTCGTGTAATTTTGCCATGGCGATGGCACATGTGTGTGGGTGCGTGTCAAGATTTGTGGCACCCATCTTGCAGATAATTTTTTCATTTCTAATTCTTCAGTTAAAATGTGATATACCCTTTCAGAATACATCTGGTAAGCTTGAGCAATTTCACGCACTTTCAATCGGCGGTCCTCCATGACCATTTTGTGCACTTTTGCAATGATTTCTGGAGTAGTGACACATCTTGGCCGACCACTATGCGGTTCATCATCTAAGCTCTCCCGACCAAATTTAAATTCATTTGTCCTCTTGGCAACAGTTGAATATGAAGGAGCAGAGTCCCCCAGCGTATTCTGGAAATCAGCATGAATGACCTTTGCTTTCATACATTTCTTTATGAAGTACTTGATCACTGCTTGAATCTCGTCCCCCCCCCCCCCCCCCCCCCCCCATCTTCGCAAATCACTGTGTGGGAACAACAATAGAGCCACGTCACTGCCACAGCTCTCTTCCAAGAGCACTGACGTGGCTCGTGTTTGCAGGCAACAGTCCAATGAATATCATCTGAACAACTCGTTGTGCTAGCGCTGACCTCTCGTGGTGATTCTGAGAACTTTTCAAACCACCCTCATATCATCAATACTGACATTAGTGTACGACATTCGGTGTTAACATGATAAGTAACAAATTGTCTGCTCGCATGAATGGCCACTCCCAAACTGCAAATTTGACCATCCAGTTGCTGAACATGTATGACATTCTGTGTTAACATGACATGTAACAAATTGTCTGCTCGCATGAAACTGTCCAAACCGCAAATTTGACCATCCAGCTGCTGAACATGCGGCATGCTGCAACACAACTGACTTCATTTGGTTACTCCCTCCAACACAAGTTTGTGTGAACTATGCAGATGGGAATTGTCTCTCCAGTAAATCCTGCACTCTCTCAATCCCACTGGCCTAAACCTCCATGAACATGTCCCCACTGCCTTATCTTATTTTTCCCTACTTCTTCTGTTCAGACTACTACTCCTCCATCCAGATCGTGCTCTGCCTTCTCTCACCACTCGTCCCCCCTCCCCCTCCCACAATGTGAGCATTCCCTCTCACTCTCCTTCTCCCCCCTCCACCTCCTTCCACCTTTTCAACCCTTTTCCCTTCTTTCTCCTCTCCCTCTCTGCCTTTTCATCTGTTTCCCACCTCCATTTTCCCCTCCCTCCTACTCCCCCCCCCCCTCCTATCGCTCTTCCTGCATCTCTTTTTGCTCTACCCTCTGTAATATTTTCATCTTGTGCAGCTGCAGAGTCATCTGTCCAGAGACCTGCCTCTTTCCCACTACTCCTTCCCTATCTGCTTCCCACCACTATCTGCTGAGGCATCTGCTTTCCGTAATCAAATATCGATAATCAGTCTCTGCAGTGACCACAGGAGTGTGCATTTGGGTGTCTATGTGTGAAAAGAAAAAGAGCCATTGCTCAAAAGCTAGTGCAAATGCCGTTATGTGTTTCTGTGGTCCATGCATTGATCCGTTATTGGTGAGAGGTCACCTTTCCTTTACTTTTCACCCTGTCACATATGAATGTTAGTAAATTTTGAGCGGATTATTGTACCTTGTGTAAGAAGGAGAAATATCGACTAACAAGTATTGTAATTTGCCAGTGGCAAGGCTATGGCTTCTTGGACTTTAAGCACCATTGTTATGGCTTGCCTTGATGTGGCAGCAGAGATAGCGATGTACCTAATAACCGCATTGGAAACAGGAATGGCATTTTGTCATCTTTTCAGCTGAGTCCCAGTTCTATATATAGCATCACAGTGGACATATCCATGTGTGGAGGAGTCCCATTTTGTATTTGTCATCATCATATGGGCCGATCACGTTGTATGGTGATAATGGTTAGTCTAGTTCATATAGATGATACTTTGGACACCAGACTTGGATTCTTGGCATCTTAAAGCTGGTGGCTGTGACCAGTCTTCGATAGTGTTATCTTTCATCACTTGCTATCCTTTCTGATGTTGCAATTTTAATGTCTACCAGTGTATAAAGGGTTGGCTAAGCATGATTCTTGAACTGTTTGACAAATTACATGTTGCTGCCTGAAGTCAGAGAGGTTATCTTGCTGGGTCAACTCATATCATATGCATCGATTCTACTCAGATTGCTTCTTGCTATTAGTAGCTGACCTTCCCTTGTAAAATTAAGGGGCTTCATTTGATGGAGCACGGGAGTACAGGCAGACTAGTCCTAGAAAGCAGAAACCAATGTCATCATAAAATCGTAAATGAAGCAATAATGTAGTACATATGCCCCAGAAAATTTGTTGAGATTTGTGTGGACCTAAGAACAATGAAGAAAAATGTTAGAAGCTAAGGTGCTTAATTCCATATCCAACAGATGATCAACTAGAGTGTCTAATACTGTATAGTATACTTTGTTACTAGTTAGTTGTCTTGAAAATTGGCAGATTTTAAAACTAATTTGTACATTTTATTTATGTGCATGTGAACTATCACTAAATATAGACAAAAATACAAAAATAAGACATAAATTTTGCTGTGATGGGCTCTATTTTTTGTAAATGATGCGTATGTAATTGTGATTGTATAAGAAAATAATGGACTGGAAAAAATAAGTGTTTATACTCTATTTCAAAGTACTTTACATACATTTTTCTCTTATTATAGGAGGCTTGTATAGAAGTTAGTGTTCTGGAGTTGTTTTACTGCTATATGCAAACAACTTCTGGCTCTCAACTCACTGAGAGCTGGAGTTCTTTAATAGGACTTCTGCGTGATGGCTTGACACTCTCACCACCAGCTCAGTTCTTGATGCTAGCTATACTGAACGAGTTTGTGCAGAAGACACCTCCACTTTCAGAGAAAAAAGAGCTTAGGGATTTGCAAGACATCACAGCAAAGGTTTGTCATTTATTTGTAGTATGAATTGAATTTCATTATGTGATTTCAGTAGAATACTTGTATTTCTTTACATATTCTAGAAATGCAGTTAAAGTAGTGGTTGGAATATAGAAAAGAATCATACAATTCATATCATTGAGGAAAAAGACCTTGTTTCATAAAGCACCTAGCATCCAGCACACATTGGTCTTCAATTACTCAAACGATTTTGAATGCATCCCTGTTGGTTTTTGGACATTTTTGATCAAATTCTAAGTTGATTTCTGAATGAATTGTAAGTTTATTTTTGAATGCGTGCATCTTGTACATGATGTCTCTGCCAGGAGAATCCCCATTGCATCTAGAAATAAACTTTCCTGCAGACAGAAGGGGACGAGTTTATAAGAGCTGAGTGAATAAAGCCGAAAGGGCGAATGACAGTCGCTGTTTATGTGGTTCACTGGGTTTGCAAATGATCAGCGTTGTTATAATTACTAGTGAATTCCATTGATTCAGATTGCCAGAGCGGAAATAAATGACTAACAGGAATTAAAGGCAACAAAGATTATGTATTGTCTTCTCCGTGTATCCAAGAAAATGAAATTTTGACAGAAAATTTTTGGCCAGATGGCTACACTACTAAGGCCCAGATATACAGTCCCCGGCTAGCAGCCACTACAGTTCTATTCTGGAAGTAGTGTGGAAAACGTGTTGTACAAACATGTAATAACACCTAACCGGAGAATAATGGCTGGATAACTAAACTAGTGATTCTGGCAGGGGTAGTGAAGTTAATCGGCGAACAAATTTTGACAGTGGTAGAAATAGCTACAGAATTGGTGATGACAAGATTGTTTGTTAGAACAAGGAAGGAGAAGAAACAGGGACATCACACAAATTATAGAAGAATAAGTCAGTTCCAAGCTTATATAAAAATTTCATAATACTACTTTTTGATCTCATGCTTGAGAAACTGGTGTGCATGAATGGAATGTGAAACTGTTTCCTAACATAAAGCCTTTTGCTTGTAGTAGGCCTAATAGGCATTTGATATTGGTACTTCGTGAATTATATTCTGTCGTGTTATAAAAATGACCATTTATGCCAAAACAGCCTCATTTATTTGGTGGGTGTAACAATTGCTTCAATATTACGCTGGCATATTTCGTTTTATCTGGCAGACAGTGACAAAATAGACGTAATCAGATCGAGAAACCACACCAGTCTTGGGTACTACTTGTATTAACAGCTTTTCTAGTATTAGACTACAACATTTCATTTTTTCATGTAGCAAAACATTGACGAACTTTGATGAGGTAATAGATTCTTTCCCAGAAAGGAAAGTACGCCATATAAAGCTGTGGCAAGATTAGAGAGAAAAAAAGCTAGGACTTAAGGATTGAAAAATGTGTACTGTCTTGCTTGTCTCTTGTCTTTACTCATTTTATGTATCCTATATTTAATTTTATGTCACACAAAACAGCAAGTTATTAGCTAATAGGTAGTAAAGACTGCAAATTTTCTGAAGAGTTCTTGTTCTGCCGGTTACAAATAATCCCATCCAGTATTAATTGCAATTTTTTTTTTTTAAAAAAAAGGAACAGGATGTCAAACCGGCTGACTGTAAGTAGGAGAGGTACCACAGGTCATTTTAATTTCCACTGGGCTGAATATAGTCTGATGGCACCCATTACAAAATATTACACGTTTGAATTCCACAGAGCGAAATACAGAGACGTGCGATGGAAGAATCCTGTGTGAAGAGACATGGCACTGTACTTCGCACACTTAGACGTGCGCTACAAAATGAAGATATTTTTGAAAAGTCGATTTTTTAAAATTTCGGCCTCCTACTTCAAACACTCGAGGGAGGGGGAGCGCCACTACCTAATGTTGCCCCGGTTTGGAAATATCATAGATCCGGGCCTGATGCACAGTGCAGCCTTGAGTTGTAGTGGGTAGGTGGTAGTCTCCACGTGACCCGTGTTTACGTTCAGTGATTTTGCTGTTTCCTCTTTGTTTATTGCTCTCACGTCAAATGAAAACAAATCAGATTTCTGTGGCCAGGAGCTATCAAGTGAATTAAAATACATTCACATAATTATTGAAGGCTAAAATGTGTTATTAGTTTCAGATTGTATTTTGTTTCCACTTTTCTGACAGTCAAGCGTTAATCACCTTGCAGAACAATGAAGTTATTTTTGTCGATTTGTTAAAGAAATTTGACTTTTATTAATCTTTTCTGCTGAGGCAGTCAATTTATTTGAAATGAAGTGTTTAATTCCACACAATTGGCTAGTTTCAACTGCTCGCTGCATTTCAAGTTCACATTTTCATCTTTAGCACATATGGTTATTATGCCATAATAAAGAACCAAACATGAGATATTATGGTACTGGTACTCCAAGAAAATTTACATCTGAATCTGGACATACAAATGTGCATTTAAGCCAAATTATGCATTTTAGTATGCTTCACAAAATTCCCGTGCTCTTGGAATATCCTCTAATGTCTTGTTTTGACATAATGTAAGATCTTCTAATGTTTTACACGTACGAACGTACGGGCTTCTTGCGTCATCCTAGCTGTGCAAGCGCGGTGATGCCTGTCATCTGACGCAACTGCTGAAACGAAGGTATTTCTAACAGGTCATGGGAAAATATTCCAAATGGTTGTTTGAAAAGCATTACTTTCAAGTAAAGTAAATTTCGTTCTACACAAGATGAACTCTGTGCGCGAATGTCCGATTAGTTTCTTAAATCACATAGCGTTTCACTCTCATTCAAAAATCAAATCTTTGAGAACAACCATTCAGAATATTTTCGAGCCCAGAATATCAGACATTTATGTCGTTAAAAATTTTACTGGCACATTTGTGTGATGTATCTTAAAGTGTAACACGTGCAAAAAAGAGCAACATTATGTGCGAAAGCTTAGCTTCTCTTGTAACTTATTAGAGACCAATATTATACGTAAAAGCTTTTCTTTTGTTGTAGCAATACTATATATATTAATTTAAACCATTACCTTTTCCTATTTGTGTGTTTGGGCTACTTAACAGTGATTTTGCTATTGGCGGACTACATTACATGTCCTATGCTCTGAATATCCGCTGTCATCGGCTGGTGAGATCGCTTGACATGTGGTATGACTGGCTTACAAAAGCGCATCGTAATCTCGATTTCAATCCTTCGGAAAGTAACATGCGGTGTTTGATGGAATTCTAATTTATACTTTCGTAAATCGAAAATATGCAGTGTACATGGTGCTGCACATCAGATATCTTTCCAAAACATGTTTTTTTCTCTGAGTTTCGTTTTCTAAAGTGCTGGGAAATTCTACGGCTTTGTATAAAACCACAACCATTAAAAGGATTGATAAGTTTTACAGTCCTGAGGAAAAGTATACTGTTACTTAACACGGAAAAAGGGTATTTTGACCTGGGAGAAAGTGTATTTTTAACCGGTAAATCCAGGAAAAATCCCGGAATTTTTTTTCCTCGTCCATGTATACACCCTGTACCAGCTACGCTAGTTTGAAGGCTTGCCAGCTGCTAAGTAGTGCAGCTGCGGCTGCTGTTATTGCTGTTGCCACTGCTAGTACTGCCGTAAGACACACCCACCATGCCGGTATACTGATATCTGTGGCTTCCCTTTAAAGCTGGACACCAGCAGCTTTGCAGTCAGTTATTTCACTTCGCTACAGGGTTGATCTAACTGCACATTGTTGGCTTCATTCTGAATTTGCTGCACCTTAGTTTTCAATCTTGGTGTGCTCGCTTGAGTTGTTAATCTCTTCTGCCATCTGTGTTGTTTGCATGTCTCTCATTTTGCCCACCTGTTACTCTCTGGTGGCTTACAGTAAATGCTCTCGGCTAGTTAGGCTACCTCTGCTGGTTCTTGAGTCATTCCAGGTTATGTCTGATTCTGGTTACTATAGTTGATGGTATGGTAAAAAGGTTAGTGGTTTTCCATGGACACCAAACTCATGCAGCTCATGGAATAGCAACAGCAATTCCAACAACAATTTCAACTTTTGTTCGCTCACTTACAGATTCGGGGTTCCCAGCACATCCCGGCTGTCGTCACTTCCCGGGTGAAGTGCCGTCCACCTGCATTTCCACCATTTAACTACACAAAGGATGATTGTGACACGTATTTGCTGTGGCTGAAACAGCACTTAGTTGCTTTTCAGTTTGGATGGTGCCCTCCAACAGTTGCTCTTCTTTTCTTGGGCTTCCTCGGAGACGTATTTCTTGCTAAAGAAGTTGGCTCCGTGTTCAAACCCGGTTGCACTCATGTTTGAGGAAATGTGTTCATTACTCTCCAATTATTATTCAGTATGATTCGATGTGGTTATATCAGACCACCTGTTCCATCAATACCATAAGCACCATGGTCAGTCGCACCACTCATGGGTGATGGATTTGGAAGAGTTGAGTTGATGTTGCAATTTCACTTGTACAAACCCAGCTTGCAAAACTTCATACCCAGATTCTCTGGTCCGAGATGTGATCCAATTGGGTCCCAGTCTGGAATTTCACACTGCAGCCCTCAAACTGGACTCACTTCCTTAGACGATATTTTGAAAATTGCACACTCTACTGAGATCCCAAAGGCAGCAAACTAATGCCTCATGGCTTGAACCCAGGTAACAGTGATCCAGTGATTGTCTTGGGGGCAGAATTCTCACAAGTCTCTTTCCTGCTGGCAGCATCATGATTCATCAATTTTGCAGGTCTTCATGGCCTTTGCGGAGGAGGTTTTAACACCCCATCAATTTAAGTAGTGGTGTCTCATGCCATGTCCTGATTGCTTCACAGCACATCTGCGTGTGGGCTGTCCAGATCACTGGGCACACTGTATTCACTTTGGAAAAGATGGACATCTCCACATTACTGTCTGTCATTAACTATAGGGATAGTCAGATGTGACAGTCAGCCCCCACCTCCCTCCCCCACCCCCTTTTGACAAGCACACATACATCATGGGATGGGGTATGAATTTCGGGTAGTTGTTTCTCAGGGCATTCCTTCCACAACTGCTTTGTTTATCAACCTCATGACTGCAAACAAGACTGTTCACTTCCTGGTGGACACAGGAGCTACTGTTTCTTTAATTAACCTCTAAATGTATGCTCACTTTGGCTCCCCTGACTTAGCCCCACCTGTTCGTATGTTGGTTGCCTATGGTGACAGTTCAATTCCTCTCCAGGGTAAATTCAGTCAGCACTACTTACAAACCGGTCATATGGCTTTTAACTCTCTTTGTCTTTGATGGTCACTCAGTGAGCAACAGTTGATGCCTGTTTACTGTTTGGATTTCCAATCAGTGATGAGGTTCAAGTCATCTTTGATTGACTCCACAAGCTGGGTAATTTAACTTGTCAAAATTAGTGCTTGGGCCACACCCCTGGTAATGATCAAGAAACCCAACGGCTCTCTCCGGCTGTGTGGCAATTTTAAATCGACAGTCAATCCCCACGCACAAATGGATTCTTACCAAATCCTGCATCCAGAGGATCTCTGCATAAAGCTTATTGGAGGTGAATATTCTTCTGAGATAGACCTTGTTGTTGCATATTTACAAATCCACTTGGATGAGGAATCACAGTGCACTATAGTTGTCAACATCACCTTCGCCTTATACAAATATAGGTGCTTGCCCTTTGGGATCTCTTCGGTTCTGACGATTTTCTGGAGGTATCTGGAACAGTTAACTTTGTCCATTCCTACTTCTACTATCTATCTTGATGACTTAGTTGCCACTAGCACTATACATGAGGACCACCTGCGCAACCTCCGCACCCCCTGTACTATGTTACATTATGCAGGGCACAAGTCCCACTTACACAGATGTCAGTTTTTTCAGAAGCAAGTGGAATACTTTGACCACTTGTTCAAAAAAGACAGGATCCACTCCACTAACTGCAACATTTCTGACATTACCTCTCTACTTTGCCCCCAAACTTACAGGAGCTGCAGAATTTTTTTGGGAAAGGTGAATTATCATTTCCTTCCACAAGAGGCTCACATTGTGCATCTCCTCAGCAAGCTGTGAAAAAAGGGCATTCAGTACAGGTGGACAGCTGCCTGTGAGCATGCTTTCACACATCTGGAGTGTCGTTACGAACCTCCATGTTTACTTATTTGGAACCAAGTTCACGGAGCGGCTACTCAGTGTGTCATCATCCCACCTAATGTGTCCCCCGAGGTTCTGCAACTTTTGCGTGTGTTGCAGATGGACACCCTTGCAAGGTGAGAAGTGTACTGGCCGCGGAGTAACAGAGGTATGAAGACCTTTGTGCTCAGACATTCCACTTGTTCCCAGCACCAGCCTGCTCCATCTCAGTCTCTTGCCCCCTGGTCCACCCCCCTTCACCTCAGGGACAGCATTCATCTGGACTTAGCTGATTCCTGTGTGGCTCATTGTTGTGGACACTTATTATAACTACTTATATGTCCTCATTCTAACCACCCATATGTTGTCAGCATGGTGCCCACCACCACCGATGCCACTCTCAATTCTCTTGTCCAAATTCTAGACAGAGGATTCGCTGCACCACCGTGTCTGACAGTAGACCCCAATTCGTGGCAGCTTTTGAACAGTTCTACATCTCCAATGGCATCAAGGATAGTACCAGTCCTGCCATGACCATAGCTCAGCAGAGCTCCTCCGTGGGCAGGAGCCACATTTTGCCCTCAAACCCCTGGGCCCACATGCCACAGGTCCTTGGATCCACAACTGCAGGTGCTTCCTGCTGTGCTCAATTACGTGAGCACACCCATATGGGGTGAAAATCTTCATAGATGGTGGTCATGGTGGTTGCCATCCACGGGGGGTGCCGTACAATGGTGGACACTCTGATAAGTTTAGAGCATCAGCATGCTAACCAGCTCCATCCAAGCCTACCAGCTTTACCACCGCTGCTGACACAGGTCAGTCCTGGAACACCCACCTATACTGCTCTCACACCCACACTTTACAACTTCCATTCTTGGGCCTTCGCCTCCACCCTCTGAGCCATCATCATCCACACCATCGTTAACCATGCCGCTGCGCCCTTGCATGTAACCAGGCACCCCAGCTTTTCCTTTCTGCCTGTGGGCTTCTATGCCAGGCCTCAACTTGAGTCACCTGTTGGCCTCCACCAGCTTTGTGCAGGTCACATCTGGCCCTATGTGCCCATTTCAAGGGAAGGAATTTGGTATCTCAGCCCAGCGAGTTTGAAGGACTTCTGGACAGTGTGGAAATTGATGACAACTGCTAGGCAACATGGTTGCATCTGTGGGTGCTGTGTTTGCCACTGTGAGTGCAGCTGCAGCACACACACACACACACACACACACACACACCAGGCCAGCCTATTTGCACCCAGGGCTTCCCTTTAAAGCTGGCAGCACAGCAGCTCCACAATCAGTTGTGCGTCTCTGTGCCACAGTACTGGTCTCACTACTCATTGTTGTCTTGGCTCTGAATTCGCTATGCCTTAACTTTCAATCTTTGTTCACTCACTGGACTTGTTATTATGTTGTACTGTCTCCATTGTCTGTCTTCCTCTTGTGTTGTCCACCTGTTACTGTATCCTGCCACTATTCCTAAGGAGAAATATTTTCCTACCTTCTTAAAATTTCTCGTAACACCTGTATTCATTGGTGCTGTCACGTAAACCCTCATCTTTGTTAACTGATCTGCAAAGTTTGGATCTATTTGTTGCTAAGTAGTCTATTGCCTTCATGATTCAGTTTTTTGTCTGAAGTAATTTTTACATCTGTAATCCTGCCTAACCTCCATCCATGCTGTTGCTCAGCCACACAGCTCCACACATTTTCCTCATTACCTCCACTCACCGAGTTGGAGCTCCCTTACAAAGATAGTGGTCTGAAATTTCAGCCAGTACTTTGCTGTTTTACATGCTTTTCTGTTGCCAAATCTCCTATTTTCACTGCATATTACATGATAAGACTCAGTAATATGAAAAGTGTCTTGAGGAAGAGGGGGATGTGCTGAATGAATATAATGTAAATTTATCCTACTTAAGATGGGAAGTAGGTATCAGATGCAGGTGCATTCAAAAGGAGGTCTAAAATGATTTGATTGTGAAACAAGAATATCGTTTGGAATTGATATGTGTGTGCTGTGAAATGGTGCTTTATATCACCAGTATTATTAACTTCTTAATGAAATTTGTTTTCTTTTATATTGTCATTGTAAGTTTTGTGGGCAGTTATTAACTTGGTAAAATGAGTTGGCCGTGTAACCATATGCTTTATAAATATTTGTCAGTGTATAAATAATGTCTCTTTTTTAATTTGTTTTGCATAACCATCTTCTACATGGTCTGGTATTGCCTCACCTTCAGCTTGAAAGATTTACCCTAAATACCTGGTGAAAAATTCAGAGAATTGTGAAATCAGATTCAGATTCTTGGTAAAACTTTTGTTATGTTCAAGCTTCAGTATTGGGTTAATAAGTGTTCCATACATGTCATACAGTTATTATATTTTTTTATCTTTGTGCACAGCTTATAGAGTCATGTGCTCAGATAGCAGGAGCTTGTCTGGAGCAAACAACTTGGCTACGTCGCAACATGGCTGTCAAAGAAGAGGAGCTGGAAAGTATGCCTGATGGAAAGGAAAAGGATTCCTCTGGTAAGTTAGTTTTTATCAGTACTGTTATCCATAGTACTTTTGGTACTTCCATGCTTGAGTGGGGATCTTTCTTGTTCCACCATGAAAATGTTGTTTTATGGAATTTCATTTCTGAAACCTTTGTGGCTGTCTTCATTGTTTTCGGATACATTGTATGTGTATTAGGATGCAGAAGGCATGGATTTGTAACGGACTTCAAACATAGTCAGTAATTGTGGAAAGGCTGTCATTATTTCCTTTAATTTTCAGTATATAAAACGCATGCGGCAACATTATGACTGCACAGTTAAAAAAAAATCTTGTTGCCTGTTATTTCGGAAACTACAATTCCAGGGTGTATACTTTCTGGAACAACCGGGAAAAAACCGGGAATTTTTTGTCCGGGAGAAAATCGGGAAAAACACAGGAATTTTAAAGAATTCTGGGAATTTTTCATTGTTTAAGTTTTCAGTTAAATTTTAGTCGTTTTGACTGGTAAGTGCTGATAATCTAATAAAGAATTCCACTTTAGCCCATCATGGCAGTATAATACTGCAGCAATAAAACATAAACGAGGAAAAAAAAATAAAACTTAAATTGCGAAGAGATGCGTCATTTACAGCAACAAAACACAGCTCACACACAAGCACCTGCCAGCAGCAAAATGTGTCGACGGCTTTAGGATGAATACTGCAATAATTCACAACAACAAACTACTTCCGATGGGCATGACGTCATAATGGTTTGCTGTTTCCTCTTGGTTTACAGCTTTCGAAAACAAAACAGATTCCTGTGGCTGGGAGCTATAAAGTGAATTAAAATATTAACATAATTATGGAACTAAAATATGTTATTAGTCTCAATTTTCTGATTTTATTTTATTTCCAGGTTTTTGGCAGTCACGTATTGATTGCCTTGCAGAACAATGAAGTTATTTTTGTCGATTTGCTAAAACAAATTGTCTTTAACTAACCTTTTCCACAGAGGTTGTCAATTTATTTGAAACACTATTGGCTGGTCTCAACTGTTTGCGGAATTTCAAGTGCACATTGTTATCTTTTGCGAGGTATGGCATTATGCCATAGAACTAAACACGAGATAATATAGTACTGGTACTACAAGAAAATAAGCATTCCGAAAACCAGACTGAAAAGTTTAATATCAGCTTGGGACATACTTCTTTGTGAATTTGGACGTACAAACCAAATTATGGATTTTAGTATGGTTTACGAAATCCCGATGCTCTTGGATTATCCTCTGATGTCCTGTTTTGTTTATGACGTAATGTAAGATCTATTAATGTCATTACGTATGAACATATGGGCTACCTACGTCATCATGGCTTTGCAGGCACGGTAAGAAGTTTTCTGGCACACTCTGACAACTGCTGAAACGAAATCTTAACAGGACACCAGAAAATATTGCAATTGGTCATTTGAAAAGCATTACTTTCAAAGTACATTTAATTTTATGCAATATGATTATGTTCGTGTGTGAACGTGCTTTGAATTTCTTAAATCACAGAGAGTTTGATTTTAATTTAAAGATTAACACTTTGAGGGCCATCCATTTACAAGAATTTTGAGTCCAGAAGACCAGACATTTACGTCATTACTTAAAATTTTACTGACACATTTGTGTGATATATCGAAGTGTAACACCTTCATTATATGTGAAACCTTAGCTTTTCTTGTAGCTATTCTATGTACATGTACCATTAACTTTTCCTTGTGTGTTCGTGCTGCTTAACAGTGATGTTGCTACAAGCTGATTACATCATGTGTCCTATGCTCTGAATCACTACTTTTACATGTGACACATCGTCTAAAAGACAAAAACTGAGTTTCAGAAACAGTTTTTTTGCTGTTGTGTTGACATGTTAAAGTCAGAAGCAGATTTGCTACCCCACTTAACTACGGTGCCTGGAAAACAGCTGATGTAGTACATGATTTAGTCAGCACAATCGCTATTTCTCTTCAGTTAGACGAGGTGTAAACAGCTTCAGTCTAATATTTCTGTTTATCCTTAACTGTACAAAAAGTCTCTCCGCCCATATTAGCTGAATTTTTTAAAAACGAGACAAAGCCTGACAGCCCAAGCACGCTTCAATACCGACTGCATTTACATGGTAGCGAAAATCGATTGCGGAACTGGAAAACAGACAAACAGAAGCGGATTTCCAGAATCGAATTTGAAGTGATTAAATGACTACCCAGGAGTGGTATTGGGAGATAGATTTACGAAATCAGGTTTTGGGAGCCCCATGTAAACGTGATGAATATTTGCTATCATCGGCTGGTGAGATCACGTGACACGAGATGTGATTGGCTTACAAAACCACATGGTAATCTCGATTTCAGTGCTTCGGAAACTAACGTTCCGTGTTTGGTGGAAATCGACCATGTACAGGTTGTACATAAAGTCCGGGAACACTTTTAATTATTTATTGCACAAGAACTAAGTACTAACCCCCCCAAAACATCTGATGTGCGAACCATGAGTGACCTGGCAGATGTCAATATGGTAATCGAATTCTTGCCATACCCGTCCCTGCTTGCCATCGTAGACTGTGGCAGTCACTTCCCGTATTCTCGCCTGGAGCTCTGCTACATCACATGGTAGAGGCAGTACATACACCAGATCTGTCATGTTTCCCCACAGAAAAAAGTCACATGGAGTGAGATCTGGTGATCAGGGTGGCCGTTTCATGAAACAGCTGTCCCCTTCTGTACCACAGCTGATCCATCGATGAGGCAGCTCCGTGTTCAGGTACCCACGAACTTACGAAACTACGCTGTGGTGGTATACATGAAAACAAACTTTCAGTATTTCTCTTCAAAATGACATGTGTGATATCTGTACAAAGCTTGGTTCTTGGGCAATAAATAATTGAAAGTATTCCTGGACTTTATGTACACACTGTACTTTTGTAATATGAAAATATGCAGCATACATGTTGCTGCAAATCCAAGATCTTTCCAAAATGCATTTTTTTGTGTAGTTTGTTTCCTAAAGTGGCAGGAGGCTCTATGCTGGTGTATAAAAGCTTAACCCTTTAACTGCCCTGGACGTGTTAACGCGCGCCTTTGTACCTGCCCTGTGTGCTCTGAATGTGTTTACACGCGCCACCAGTCTTTCTACCTGGTAGCCTGAACGTGTGTACGCGTAGACACATTCAGAGTACCAGGTCAGGTAGGACGACTTGTGGCACGCGTAAACACATTCGGAGCACACAAGGACAGGTACAGAATCACGCGCGTTAAATCTTCCAGAGCAGTTAAAGGGTTAAAGGATTGATAAGTTTTGTGATCCCGAGGGAAAGTATACTGTCACTTGACACAGAAAAAGTGTATTTTTACCCAGGAGAAAGTTTATCTTTTTACCGGGAAAAACCCAGGAATTTTTTTTCCTTGTCCACCTATACACCCTGAAATCCTAACTGTTCCCTCCATGCACATTTATGAAATTATAATTTTCCTGCACAGCAGGCAAATAATACTTGAGGGGAATCATTTTGCTACCCACCTGCCAATTGAAATCATATGCACGGACTCCACAGTATATAGGGATGACAATATATAACAAGTTAATGGACAAAAGTACGTTTAATATGAAACCAGAGGTTCTAAAAACAAGGTTACATTTGATTCTTTGGGGGAAATGCTATTATTCAATATTAGAATTCATAGAGGATGAAATGATAATTAGAGCAAGGGGTAATTAAGTGTTGGGTTTTATTGTATGTATATATAACAAAATTATATTATTATTATTGTTATTATTATGCTGTTTGTTAACATCAGCTGTTCTAAGTTTATGGTGAAATTTTACAAAAAATTTGATACGTCTCCTGTGCCTGAATCAAATGATTTGGATTATGTACACTATGTGATTAAAAGTATCCGGACACCCCCAAAAAACATACGTTTTTCATATTAGGTGCATTATGCTGCCACCTACTGCCAGGCACTCCATATCGGCGACCTCAGTAACCATTAGACTTCATGAGAGAGCAGAATGGGGTGCACTGCGGAACTCACGGACTTCGAATGTGTTCAGGTTATTGGGTGTCACTTGTGTCATACATTGGTATGTGAGATTTCAACACTACCTAAACATCCCCAGATCCACTGTTTCCAGTGTGATAGTGAAGTGGCAGCGTGAAGGGTCATGTATAGCACGAAAGCGTACAGGCCGACCTCGTCTTTTGACTGATAGAAACTGCCGACAGTTGAAGAGAGTTGTAATGTGTAATAGGCAGACATCTATCCAGACCATCACACAGGAATTACAGTTAGGCAGGAGGTGAGAAAACTTGGATTTCATGGTCGAGCAACTGATCATAAGCCACGCATCTTGCCGGTAAATGCCAAACTATGCCTCGCTTGGTATAAGGAGTGTAAACATTGGATGATTGAACAGTGGAAAAACATTATGTGGAGTGACGAATCATGGTACACACTGTGGTGAGCCGATGGCCAGGTGTGGGTATGGCGAATTTCCGGTGAACATCATCTGCCAGGATGTGTAATGCCGAGAATAAAATTAAGAGGCGGTGATGTTATGGTGTGGTCGTGTTTTTCATGGAGGGGGCCTTCATCCCTTGTTGTGTGTGGTACTATCACAGCACAGGCCTACATTGATGTTTTAAGTACCGTCTTACTTCCCATTGTTGAAGACAATTCTGGGACGGCAATTAGATCATTCAACGCGATCGAGCTCCTGTTCACAATGCACGGCCTGTGGCAGAGTGGTTACCATGCAATAACATCCCTGTAATGGACTGGCCTTCGCAGTGTCCTGACCTGAATCCTATAGAACACCTTTGGGATGTTTTGGAACGCTGACTTCACCATCCGACATTGATACCTCTCCTCAGTGCAGCACTCCATGAAGAATGGGCTGCCATTCCCCATGAAACATTCCAGCACCTGAATGAGCACCTGCAAGAGTGGAAGCTGTCATTAAGGCTAAGGGTGGGCCAACACCACATTGAATTCCAGCATTATCGATGGAGGGCACTATGAACTTTGTAAGTCATTTTCAGCCAGCTGTCCAGATACTTTTGATCACATAGTGTACATTGTGAGAGTATATACCACAAAATCCACAATTCACAATCATTCCATATAGAGAACATGTTTGCAGATTACTGTCTGTATGTGGTGATTCATTATATTGATCAATAACCTTTCTTGTAAGCCAAGAAATTACTTTTTAATACAAATGACTTCCCAGTGTATTATTACTTAATATATATGTAGTTATACTGCTGGGTAGACTGCATAGCCATACTTACACTAACTTTAAGTCACTTTATTTTAAATGTTCACCTTGTGTGAACACTCACAAAGAGTCAACACAAAAGTATTAGAGTTATTCTGATAGCCAAGCAGAGTGAACAAGAACAGAGTTGCATTCTCCAGGAACATGAATCATATATGATATTATCTTGACACCAGTAGTATAAGTGTGCAACATTATCTGTTGTTGCAAGTTCGATGTGTCAGCTCCATCATCCACAAAATACAATTTTACTTTTGTGATTCATGTATGTTGTGTTTGTCAGTGACTCTGTCGCCTGGAGCCCTGCTACGTACTTTCTGCCATTTCCACAGGTGTATGTTACTAGAACCAGAAGCGCATGAGTAAGATCCATGTAAGCTAAATTGTAATAATGTTGATGCAGCTAAGACTGAAATAGATATCATCTGCTTCTGCATGACTTAATGTCCCAGGTACTAATAAGATTTGCAGTACTGAGCTAACAGCTAATTCATCTCTCCCTGAAAATTTCTGTTTACTGAACTTGTCTTTCCTTCATTAGGAGCTCCAATGTATGGGAAGATAAACATTTTTATTGCAGGTAATAATCTTTGTGGGTAGTAGTATTTGTTGCTGAAGCTGCATTCTTAAGTTTGAGTTGGGGAGGGGAAGGTGCTTGATCTGAGTGACACAGGCTAAGCATCCATTGATACAGTACAAACCTGTCTGTAGAAACCTATTTTAAAATACAGTGGAAAATTACCTTCATTAAAGCCTGTAATGATAGTAATTCACCTCAGGTCTCAACAAATGTTTAATACTCATTATTCATAATTCTCAAACTCAAATAATGGTTGCTTTTTAATATTGTAACAAATTTTAATGATGTCACAGCATCAGTTACTGGACTCTGCAAGTATTATGCTGCATTATGATGTAATATAGGTGATTCAGAATTTGAAACGTACATTCTCTGACCTATTCCTACTTTATATTTACAGTATCAACATCAGCAGCACAGTACAGTATTCAGGCACAGGCTGTGCTTGCAGAATTATTGGCTCCTCTTCTTGATGTCAGCTATGGCAGCCAAGAAAAAGAGAGAGTGGTTACGCTTCTTACAACTGTTATGTATAACATAACACCGTATCTCAAAAACCACTCGTGAGTACAGCTGTTCATTTTTGTTCTACTTAACATTTCGTATAGATTGTGTTTTTATTATGGATGTGCTGCAGAAGGATTCAAGTAAATAGTTGGCTCTTACTAGCTTCTTTTGATACTTTTAATTGTTTGGAAAAA
The DNA here is from genome assembly GCF_023898315.1 of Schistocerca nitens. Lineage (NCBI taxonomy): Eukaryota > Metazoa > Arthropoda > Insecta > Orthoptera > Acrididae > Schistocerca > Schistocerca nitens. Next base: position 1,144,627,093 of record NC_064614.1, on the reverse strand, counting down.
TATTTACAAAGTTAATAAAGTCTCATGTTGCTCTCTGTGCCAGTTCAGTGTGAAATGCCATGAAATTCTTGCTCTTGCATAGTTTTCAGATCTAAAATGTTTAGTTGTCCTGTCTCTCCATGAACCTTCTAAGAGATCTCAAGTTGTATCTGTTTTATCACTCTTTTGACACAACCACAGAAGGAGATTTTACGTGTTACAAGCCTCAACTGTATATAGTGTGCTGAGTGAAACACTGTGAGAGGAGAATGAAGAGAACACTGATAATGATTAGTGTCAAGAACACCCGCATTTATTGGTGAATACTCGACTTTACAAATTGGCTTAGGCACCAGATCCTGAAGTTCAACTACTATTCCAGAAGCCAAGGCTGGATAGTAAACAGTTCTTGTCCCTCTAGAATGTTCACGAAGACAGGCTGGCATGTACTCAATAGAAGCAGATGATGCAGTGCGAAGTACACAAGTAGAAAGATGTCTTCTCATTATTGAGCTGACTTGGAACTGCCCTCTCTGCTACAGTGCTGGCGCGTATCACTTCTCTGGCTACGTCACCACTGCGACTTCTTGGTGCACAGCAATTGCTGGACTATATGCTGTCCCCAGAGTGGGTTGTCGACCTGTCAATGCCTGGTGGTGTGTGCTGCGCTTACAACACCGCACTTGTTTCCCCCAAATCCCCTGGCCATGGTCGCATATGGTTGCGGTGCAAACCAACAGTGAGATGGAGGTTTGGATGTAGGGGTGGCAGATAGGATGGGAACAGAACTGAAGTCGGCGATAGGCTGCCGTCCGTGCCCAAGCACCTGCCCTGAGCCCTCATGAGAACACCTCGTGAATTGCAGGGAGGACACCTGCCTACATCCAGGGCATAGTCTTGAACGCTGCAGGACCCCTCTTGAAGAGGAAGAAGGCAGGGCGAAGATGGACGCCCTCAGTGACATGGACTGTTGTGATGGCATTAGGGATGAGGGTGCATCCATCTCTATGGGTAGCGCCTCATGCTGAGATGCCATCTGGTCCGCAGTGAACTGCTGTGACTCTGGTTCCTGGCTGCATGCTGAGTCTGGAAAATGAAATACAATGGTAGGATCACAGAGTCTCACAATGTCTTTTGAGCAGTAGCCCTGTAAAGGAAGAAACAACAACATGTTGCACCCAAGGACGCATGTAACAATCCCCTGTTGCCATCGCTGTCCGGGCTTGAAGGTCTTGAGTACTGCGTCCTGGATCTGAAAATGAGAATCTTTATATTGACGGGTACTCCTCGTTAGTGGGTGCAGCATATGAAGCAGGTGCAATGCCGGTGGCCATGGAGGAGTTTAACTGGGGAAGATCCATCTCAAGGTATTGCACGGTAGGTGGGCAGGAACAATTGCCTGGCCTGCTCCCTGATTGAGTTCTACAGAATGTACTCGACTGCGCCTTGAATGTTCGAATGAAATGTTCAGCTTCGCCATTTGATTGCAGGTGAAATGGCACTGTTGTCACATGTTCAATTCTGTTGGCTGTCATGAGCTGTAGTCCATTATCAGACACTATAGTCCAATTCACGAACAATGGCGGTTTGTGCATGTCAACTCATGGACAGGGATGGCATTGTTGACAATTCAGAGCGATAGTAGCGGTACACATGTGCATGTGCTTTCCGCTTCAAGAAAGTGTATATCCTGCAAATTCTTTCTTTTGCTTACTTTTGCAGAATTTGTCACACACCATGACTATCAGCAATGACAACTCACATCAAATGGAATCAAAATTCACTAAGCAACTCACTGTTATCATGTTTAATGCTCGCATTAGCTACGCCATTCGCAGTGGAGCACTCAGAACATACCAAATACTTGTTGGCTGTCAGAGCATACGTGACATAAGAGCCCCGAACAAGTTTAAACTTGACATCCATCGTTCATGACTCCATGTATAATACTTCTGGCAAGCCCCAAGCCCTCAGTGCAAAAAATTGAAGTAAGTGTAATGGTTTTACTGACCTGCATTGTAGAGTTCATCAGAACCATAAAGGGAAAACAATTGAAGGCATCCACTACAATAAGCCATCATGTGTTCCAGAAAGGTCGAACAAAATCAATGTGGATGCATTTCCATGGACTGCTGGGGCATGACCAGTTAGAAAAGCATTGAGAGGGAGCCGCCTGTTGCTCCGTGCAAGTGACATAGCGTGATGTCCTGTCTTCAATCTGGGTATCCATCCCTGGGCAAAAACAGTGGCATTGACCAAGCTGCTTTGTCCTCATAATACCCCAATGTCCCTGATGCAATAAACTTGAAACTTCCTGCTGAAGCATGCAAGGGGTGATTACTCAGGCCTGGTCATTCTCAGTGTGTATCAGCAAAACACCATGTTGTACTGACAAGGCTTGACGGATAGCGAAGTATCAACAAACTTCTGGCCAAACAATGTCTTTCACTCTCTGTGGCCACCCTGCACGCTTGTAATTCAGCACAATGCTTAAATCGGCATCCACAGCTGTCTCCTGTGCTATGCATTGAAGGTTCGTGGGAAAATTGTTAACCGTGAAAGTGTCCAGAGCACTTATCTGACAACATAATGCTTTGGAGGAGTCAAACTGATCAACCTTGTCCAGTGATAACCTTGACAAAACATTGGCATTGGAATATTGAGCCCTAGGTTGGTGTGATTTAACAGCAGTACAGCCCATTGTTGCAAATTCTGTGCCATTTGTGGCGGAACAAGCTTCCTTAGGTAGAAGAGTGAAGTGAGTGGCTTTTTATCTGTGACCAAGTAGAACTTCCTTCCTTAGAGGTAATGATGAAACTTGGTTACACCACAAATGATGTCCAATGCTTCATTTTTCAATTTTACTGTAATTTGCCTGAGTTTTAGTCAGTTGGAGGCAAATGCTGTTGAACAATCCAGTGATCCAACACAACGCCTAGGCCAATAGAAGAAGCGTCAACTGCTAAAACCACTGATTTCGTTAGATAAAAATGTATGAGGCACATGTTACGAAATAGTGCCTGTTTCAGTTGATCAAAAGCCATCTGGCGTGCCTTGATCCATGCAAACGGAACATCCTTACACCGTAACTTGTGAAGCGGAGCTGCAATTTGAAAGGTGTGAGGAATGAATTTCAAGTAGTACTTCAGCTTGTCTAACACTGCGTGCTGTTCATTTAGTTTTTTGGGAGCTGGAAAAATCTTTGATGGCTCGCAAATGAATCTGAGTGGGGTGAATACCCTGCACATTAATGGCGTGTCCCAGATATTTCATTTCCATCTGGAAAAAAGAGCACCTGCCAATAACAGTAATTGAAAAAGGCACTCTAAACTATCTAAATCTTTCTTTGCAGAATTTCCAGATATGACACTTGTCATCCTGGTGATTTGAGCAAAAAGGCACCTTGCCAGTCACTTGGTATAAAAAGTGTTGAAGGATCGCCAGTGCTGAGGCACCACCAAAGGGCAGACATTGAAATTAAAATAAGCTGAGATGAGTGGTAATAACCAAAAATTTCTTTGAGTAGTCATCCACAGGCAATTGGAGATAAGCATAGCCAAGTCTATCTTGGAAAAATAACGACACTCGCCTAGTCTGTCCACTAGTTCCTCTGAGCGAGGGCCAAATGGTAAGTGTCTTATCACGGTCTGAGAGTTCACAGTCGACTTAAAATCAGCACACAGTCAAAGACGACATCCATAGGGTTTGTGAAGGATGACTAATGGGGAAGACTACTGACTTGCACTGAGTTGCTAGATGACCTCATCAACTTGCCATTGTTGTAATCATTCAGTGACATGTTCCGTAAATGGCAATGGGCAACTTGTCTAGCTCGACAAAACTTCGGTTCTGCATTGTCTTTGAATGACACGTGACAGTTGCTAAAAAGTTCAATAAATTTCTCACACACAGCTTGAAGCTTTCCTGTACACACGTGTTGAAATTTCAAACACTGACTTTTGGATTGACAATGCGAAAATGTCAAAAAAATTCTGTAAAGATTTGGCAAAAAGCACTGTGAATACAACTGTCTTCGTTACAACTTGAAAAGTAGCTGGTGTACTGAAAGTTCCTAAAACTGTAATTTCCTGTCCGTTACCAGCTGACAGCACATGTGTAACTGGACTCAGTACTGGTGATCCTAATTGTTCATAAGTAGGTTTGTTCAGCAGGTAAATGAAGCACCATTGTCCAGTTGAAATTTGCCATCTTTCATAGTAACAAACACCTTGCCCCGACTATGTTCCACATCTAAGAGATAACTATCACTTCCTGCCTGTGTCCGTGAGCCACTACAGTGCGTGACAGATAAAGTCGGCAAAGATTTAGTAGTGGACTTGTGTTTGCATTGGCGTGACTTGTTTGGCACATGAAACCCACCTGACTAGTGTTCACTAAGTTTTGTACTTGGGTGATCTTTTACGACATTTACTACAGCCACAGGGTCGCACTGTTTCGTGGGTGACTGCCATGACATCATTAATGATTTGAACTGGTTTAGTAGCATGTTGCTTGGGAATTTGCTGTCCATGCAGCTTTTCCATGCACACTGACTGAAAATAACCTTTTGTGTTGCAAAAGTAACAAATAGTGTTGTGACTTTGGCACTGAGCACACTTACGGCGACTAAAGTACTTTGGGCAAGACTTTGCTATGTTTTTTCTGTTTACTGGCGTGGCTTGGCATCATTTGTCTCTGTATGTGATGTCACATGCTGTGTCACACGGGCCGGGCAGGCATGGGACAGTTTACGTTCTACAGCACTACTAACACTGTCAATATGCAGTTCATTAATATTTGACATTTGCATCTTCCACTTAGCTAAATCATAGTGTCCTGAGCCTCAATTAATTATAACACTGTATCTAAAGAATGGTCAGGTTGTTTCGAAATAGCCGGCCGGAGTGGCCGAGAGGTTCTAGGCGCTTCAGTCTGGAACTGCGGACAGCTACGGTTGCAGGTTCGAATCCTGCCTCAGGCATGGATGTGTGTGATGTCCTTAGGTTAGTTAGGTTTAAGTAGTTCTAAGTTCTAGGGACTGATGACTTCTGCTTTTAAGTCCCATAGTGCTCAGAGCCATTTTTTTGTTTCAAAATGGCAACACAAATTCTATTGTCACAAATATTTTGATCCACTGTTTATGAGCTTGACCTGCTGAAGACAGAAAAACTTGAGCCTTGCAACTGCCACAAGTGTTTGTTCATCAGAGTAAGTGGTCAACTTGTTAACTTAAATCTCAAACTCTAACTGTTCTGGTTGTTTGTCAGGAAAAAAAAATGCCTTGCTCTTCGTACCTAGTAGTTGGTATACATCCATATGATTCATCAACTGAGTTACGTATTCTGATCAGTCCTCGCGCACCTTTTTATAAATTGCGGAATAGTGGAAGGGCTGAGGGGGGTTGCGGCTGAGGCTGCTTGTAGATTCTGCTGTTTTTGTGTTAGCTGTGTCATGGCTTGCAGCAACCACTGGATTTTATCACCCTGTAACTGAATAATATGCATTAGACAATTGTCTTGTGATGCAGAAGCCATGCCTGTAAGGAACTCAGATTAGATGCCACATACAAAATAATACACTCGTCTCAGTATTAGTGTCCATCCTGAGTTGAAAGTCTGCACACTAATGTAGTAGACAAAAGAAATAGCAAGAAATAAATAACAAGTAACAAGGGCGGGCGATTGAGTAAAAACAAAAATTATTCCTGTAACTTGCGCAGATACTATCCCATCCTTGTTACCAGCTGTTGTAATGCACTTTTGATGCAACCATAGAGAGGATTTTACTCATAGCCACCCTCAACTATTTATAGTGCGCTGAGGAAAGTACTGCGAGAGGAGAACAAAGAGAACACTGAAAGACTGATAATGATTAGTGACAAGAACACATACATTTATTGACAAATTCTCAACTTTGTACAAATCAGCTCAGGCAGCAGATCCTAAAGTTCAACTGCTATACCAGAAGCTAAAGCTTGATAGTAAATAGTTCTTGTTCCACTAGAATGTTCACTGAAGAAGGTCTGGAGTGGACTAGCTAGGAGCAGATAATGCGGTATGAAGTACACAAATAGAAAACGGTCTTCTTGCTAGTGGAGCTGACTTGGAACTGCCCACTCTGCTGTGGTGCCAGCGCATATTGCTTCTCTGGTGATGCCACCACTATGATTACATGGTGCAGCAATCACTGGGCTATACGCTGTCTCTGGAGTGGGCTGTCGACCTATCAATGCTTGTGATGCTGCTTGGTGGTGCGTGCTGTGCTTATGGCACCACATATCGTATCTTATATAAACCACCAAAGAAATACGATTAATCGTGCTTGGTGATTTTAATGTAAATTTTCAAACAATGGAAACTAAGGTTGGAATATCAACAATATCAGAAAAGAAAGATGGCACATCGAGTTGGAGACAGGCACAGTGAAAAGACTGTTTCGCGCATTCCAGTCCAAGCTGCTGGAGACGGTGGTCAAGCGTGCATGACGTGTGCTTGCTTGTTTTTGTGTGTGTGTGTGTGTGTGTGTGTGTGTGTGTGTGTGTATGTGTGTTTCTTTTCTGTAGAAGGCTTTGGGTGATAGCAAAATGTATATCAGTCTTTTCGTCGTGCCAGTCTGCAACTCAATGCATCATCTTTGTGGTGCGTACCAACCTATACTTTTCCTAATATTGGTTATGTAAATTTTCTTACATGTGATAATGATAGAAGAGATTTTGCGAATGTAATGAGCTAAGGACAGTGGTTGACTTTCCCACAAGAATGACAAACAACTGTAGATAATAACAGAATTGGTAGCATATGTCTAAGACAAATGTTAAATGGTCTTTCTGATCATATGGGCAGCAGTTGCAAGCGTGCAATGTAAGTACTGCTAAGAAGAGTAGTTTTATCAATAGATCCTTTTAGATCAGTCAACACTGAACATCTGCAATCTTTCAGCAGGCATTTGTAGCAGTTGGAATGGGACACAGTATAGCAGGCTAAAAATGTCAATGATAAGTTTAAACTATTCCTGTCCTGATTGAATTCATTAACCTTTTCGATGTAGTGTTTCCTACTATAATGTCAAAGACTACCAACCTGAATGATTAGAGCAGACAGTGACTAAATAAGAGAATCAAAAGATACAAGAAAACAAAAAGAATGACTTGTACTGCACTCAAAAATTCAAATAAATATCAGGCTAAGGAGCCTTACAAAACTGCAGCATCACCAGTTGGAATAATTTGTGATAAAAAATTTTCGACTGCATAGATCAGAAAATTCGTCTTTGGAAGACTTAAATGTTAAAGTAGGAATGTGGCTTAAGTAACACAAAGGTGACAAAAAGCAGAAGATAGTGTTGAACAGTTCTTCAGTGGTACCTGTCTGCTCTAACTGGGGCACAGTGAAATGTGAAATACTACAGGGCTCAGTGCTTGGCCACATAGTATTCTTAATTATTATTAATAACATGGTGTATGAGCCAAAAGAACACTTCAACTATTCACAGACAGCACAACCATTATGACTGACAAAGTACGTAACTGCAGTCGAGGAACACTACTATCGTTATATTCAAAGAAGCTCTAAATTGATTCACTTAAGATGGTCTATCTCTTAATGTTAACACAGACTCAATTCGTTCAGTTTCATGAAATGCTTTTTTTTCTTTTCTTCTTAAAAAAAGAAGATTTTGAAATAAAATGTAGTGACAAAGAAATATTAAGGGTTGAGTCTTCCAAATTCCTGGTGTTACATAATAATAGCAGCCAAAACTGGTTAGTTCACTTCCTCAACCTAGCAATGCCATGCCAGTACTTTTACTTTTTTTATATTTACGTAGTTTTTCAACAAGGATTGTACAATTTATGAAATAAATAATTCGTATCATGATCATGATAAAAGGAGGAAACATGATCTTCACAAAGATGCAAAAAGAATCTCAGTGGAGTACGGAAGCGAGTACATTATTCAAGCATAAAGGTATACAAAAAAGTCCAGTTCATGTCAAATCTGTCATTGAGGATCTGACAAACAGAAAAAAAAAACAGAAAAAATGTTGTGTGTTGAACAGCTTTTTCTAGTCTTTACCGAAATTTTTGGCAACATTTAATACTTTGCAAACTGGGTTTAATTTTAAGCATCAATATGAAATTAAATATGTATGAGGGAAATACAAAAAGTAAGTTACATGTTATTATGGCAGGCCAAGTAACTTGTATTGAATGCTGTATTACACTTCAAATTGACGCAGATACATGACACTATTTTTCAATATAGTCACGAAGTCTCTATAAACAACGGTCAGAATTGCTCTACCAGTCATTCAGTTCCTGAATTATATAAATCTGCTCTTTAGTCATGAAACCATTGGGAACCATTGTGTGAACATCTTCATTGTCAGAAAATCTGCTGTTGTTGCGAATCAGTTCCTCTATTGCTTGGACATTATTGTCTGTGATCAATGTCCATGGCCTTCCTTGCTGATCAGTGTTACCCATGTCTGTGTGGACTTGGCCAAATTGTTGGCATCATTTCATTACTGCTCGAAAGTCCAATTGATGTTACAAAACTAACATGCTACAGCTAAAGTAAAAGTCTGTAGACTAGTAGAACATTATACATACTAACTTCTCAAAAAACAATTTCGCAAGTGTTTGTGAGCTTTGATTCAATGGTTGCAAGGGATGAAAGTATAGCCTTATGGGAAGGGGAGGGGAGGAGAAGCAATCTGTTAAAAAGTGCACATTTGTGAAATCAAACTCCTGTTACTCTTAACAGGCGATACCACATTACTACTACGCTCTGTGGATTGTAACATGGTTGTTATCTGCCTCTGGCGTGATGTCCACAAAATGGTCAAGACATTGCTGCTCAAGCCTGGCCCACTCTCTGATGGTAGCTCTTCTCAGGTCATCCAGTGTTTGAGGAGCATTGCTATGATAACACACCACAAATTTGACCTGGTGCCAAGGATGCTCAGCACAGCCTTCAAATTGCCCTTGATAGCAATTTGAGGTATCCAACACATGTCCATGATACTGGCCCAAAGCAAGACTGGTCTGCTTCCTAACTAAACTTGAGACACTGCGTACCTGAGACATATATTGGAACCTGACCATCTTAACACTCTTCTATGATGGTCATCTGGTGTCAGACAGATGTTGTTGTAGTTGTCAGTGAAGAGAACACAATGCTACTGAGCCAGGTTCGATTCCAGGTGTTTCCTAGCTCATCTTCTTTGTGCACTACAGTGCTGGGAGATTTGTACTACTGATGGCAGTGGACCTCTTAGAGGTCAAATCAATTGCGTGGAGATGCTTGTGCACTATCTGGGTCAACAATGCCCTCTCAGTTGCCTTCTGAAAGGCAGTGTGCAGTTCTGTTGCATTTTCCTCGGGGCCATAATTTTTAGGCAGTGGTCATCAGCTGGTGTTGTTGACTGCAGGCAGATACTATTCAGTAGTATTTTGCATCTCACAATATCAGTTGAATTTTTGAGTGGCATGGCTGTGATATATGCCACTTTGGTGGACAACGTCCCATACTGATGACTTTCCTTCTCCAAAGTGACAACACACTCATATTTAAGCTGGTAATGACTTTTTGAAGCACATAGACAGACAGAGCAGTGCATACAAGCTTCTCTGTCCCATTCATGATTGGGAAAGCAGTGAAATCTGCTGAACTACCCTTAGAATGCAAGTTTCCTTTTACATCAGTTACACATGGGGTTGCATGTAGAAATTTTCTGTAATCAAGAAAGTATCTCAGGATTTGATGTTTCTGTGTGTCCCACAGAAAGTGTTGTCAGTTGACAATAATACTTTTTTATTTCTCTTGTCACAAGAACAGTCCTTATTTATTAAGTGTATTATGTAGACACTGAATTTATACTAACAATATACATGTCTTAAAATCATGTATAATTTTAATTTAGAAATATAAAGATGTGTGGGCAGTGTCAAGGATCTGTTAAATTTATGTGAAGGATGTGTTAAATCTATGTCCATTCATTTTTAATCGTGTAGTCTTTCGTAATGTGCAGCATATTTATAAAATCAATAGTGACTTTCTTTGTTGGCTTTCATCCAGTGAAATGAAGAAAGTTAACCGGTCTACTTGTAGTTGTGGCATTAAACAGTAGATAGGACCTTTGCAGTTTGAATAAAGTTATTTGGCTTAATCACTTATTCATTCACTTTTGTTAGGTCACCTGCTATTAATTTTTTAGGTCACCTGATTTTAATTTTGAAATAGGGCCTTGGATGTTGTAGTGATGTAAAGAAATACGTGATGATAATGCATTATCAATGTTTTGTCTATTATTGCCAGTAAGTCCTTGTCAACTGTATGTAGAACATTGCAGGTTTAAAGCTGAGAATTTTATTGAAACTTTTGTAACTAATTATGCCTTAATTCGTAAGCTGTTTAAACTTACGAAGTGTATTGCATTGATTGTTAAACTGTTGACTCTCTTTTCTCAGAGTGAGGTATCCCTCATGCAAGTGCCTATTCTGAATGTTATTAAAAGAAGTAAACAAACCTCATACCATTACTTAATATGCATTGCACGTATGCAGATTTAGAGCAACAGTTGTATAATATTTTTGGCTGGAGCTTTATACTTGTGAAACTGTTTTAACAAATTAGTGTCCTAAAACATTAAATCTGTGCTTATGATGTTCAGGCGCCGGAATGTTCCGAGTTTCTTCACATGCTCTCAACTTCTGGCAAGTCTGAGTGGTTATCAGTATACTCGGAAGGCATGGCGAAAGGATGTGTTTGAGTTGCTTCTAGACCCCAACCTATTTCAGATGGAAGCTAAATGCCTTCCCTTCTGGAGAACTGTTGTGGACAACCTTATGACTCATGATACTACAACTTTCCGTGACCTCATGGGTAAAAATTTAGAACTTTTATGTTGCGTTCACTACCTAGTTTCAGATTACTTATGAATTACATCATGTGTTCTTTCTTTTTTAGGGAGAGTATCGCTGGCCCAGAGTGGATCTTTGAGCATATTTTCCAGCCGTGAGCAAGAGTATGAGCAAAGAGCTCAGCTCCTGAAACGTCTTGCATTTGTGATTCTCTGTAGTGAAACAGATCAGTACCACAAGTATATGCCTGAAATTCAAGGTACAAATATGCATTACAGTTTGGAAATTATTGTTAAAAATTCATATAAACTTGAAATATGAAACACAAAGTTGATATCCTAAAACATGTTACAGTAAGGAGCATTGTCTTAGTGGTCAACATTGGTATTGCATGTACACTAACTTGTATGCATTTTTCAACACATTTACAAACAGAATGAATTACATTTAATATTTTATTTTACTGCTTTTCCTCGACTTTTTAGTTTATCAAAGGTCAGTCTGCAAGTTTTGATCCCTCTGCATATTAGTTCTATTGAGGGAAAGCATTATCAGCACATCACAGTTTGAAAGGGGCCTCATTGTGGATCTCCATTTGGCCAGCTAGTCAAATCATGTAATATCCAAATTTATGGGGCATTTGGATGTCAGGGTTCCAGCTGACCACCACAAGGGAGGATCACTGCATTGCGCACCAAGCACATCGAACCACTTCATATCTGAGCCTGCCCTTCGAGAAAAAGTAATGGACTCCCTGCAACACTTTCATTCCACACCATTGGTTGTTGGAGACTAGTAGCATATGGACTGGAGAATTACCATTTCATCCATAGGCTGATGTTAGCACCGTAACACAAACGGCTGCATGTGAAGTGGTGCTATGACTGGGAAGCATGGACTTCTGATGAATGGCTTCACATTGTGTTCAGCAATGAATTGCAGTTCTGCATTATGCCAGATGGCTGTTGTCGGTCAATATGGTAACAACCTTGAGAGAGGTCCCGGTATTCCATTATTTTGAGAGGCACAGCAGTATTACTCGTGGCATCATGGTATGGGGGGTCATTGGATATAACATCAGATCATGGCTGGTAGTGATTGAGGGAACTCTGACGGCACAATGTTACATCACAAACATCAGCATCCTTACGTGTTACCTCTCAGGCTACAGTATTATGGTCCCATTTTTCAACATGACAGTGCTCCTGCACACATGGCACATGCCTCTGTGAACCATCTGCATTATGTTGGGGTACCCCTGTCACCAGCAAGACCCCCACATCTGTCCCCAACAGAACATGTTGGGCCAAGACCATTGCTACATGTTTTGCAGTCCAAGGTGAGAATGGAAAAATGACTCCCTTATTTTCTACTACCATCAGTCTCCCTGATGCCCCCTCCCCCCATTCCACCAACACAACATCCAGTGGCCTTCAGTTTTTGGGGTAGGTAGAGACAAAGCTTTTACCTTTGTCAGAGTAAGTAAAGACTTGTTAAGTAATTGTGGCATATGCTTTTGAAAACAATTATGTGTTTAAATTTTTCCTGTTTCTCATTTTCTGGCTCATTTGCTCAATATTTTTTGTATTTGATTTGAAATAAATTTTTCCACACTTTGCTGCTCCTGAAATTTTGCTGCCCTAGGCTTAATGGTAGATGGTAGAAATGGCCCTGTGTAGGACCAGCTTAGTCATTAACTTCATCCCAGTGCCAGATCCAGAATATCAAGTACCAGTGGCAACAGATGTGAGCCAGCTTGCCTCAGGTGAGGATACAATGGTTCCCCTCCCAACTGAACCAGTACATGCATCCAGGCCAGAGGGGGTGTAACATCATATTGATAAATCGGCTCATACTAACGAGTTCTTTTTACTTGTGACTCAGTTTTGAAATCACTTCCATAACACCATGCACCCTCTCAAAAAAAGTACTTTCATTTAGTTTCCTCTTCATTTTTGGGTGCTTCACTTATTTTGTCAGGCAGTGTATATTAAGACAGTTGTACTGCATATCCCCTCACCAAAAATTTTTTTACCTTAATTTCAAATCGAGCCTTGTATGTTTTTCTTTACTTCTTCATTGCCATTGAACGTGATGCCAAGCAAAGCTTTTTTCATTGTCCCAAACAAATGACAATATGAAGAGGAAAGGTTAGAGCTGTAAGGAGGATGAGGTCGAAGATACCAATCCATTTTGCCAGTAGTCTCCAGCATCACATTTTGAGTGTTGTCTTGAAGAAGAAGAAGAAGAAGAAGAAGAAGAAGAATTTTCCTCTGCCATCCCAAATGTTCCTCTTGATAATGGATTTGACTTTATTTTCAGTCAAGCCTGAATGGTATAGGCTTTTTATAGAGCTTTCTTCATCCAAAAATGCTTGGAAAATCAGACCATGGACACCCCAAAAAATGGTTAATGTGACTTTACCAATCAATGGTTGCGTTTTGAATTTCTTACAGGTGTTTCAGGGTGTTTCCAGGACACACTCTGACACTTGGACTGCACTCAAAATTGTGTATCCAAGTCTGATCACAAGTTAAAATCATGTCCAAAAATACACCACCTTTGCTACTGAAATGATTTTTGAGCTCATTGCAAATGAGAAATATCTGTTCTTTGTAATAAACGGCTACCTTGCACAAGTCTTATGGTAATTCAGCCAGCACTTATTTCATATTTGTCAGGAGTTTTGTTCAATTATAGATCATCAGTCTTCTTGGATAAGTGAATCAATACAAGCTTGTAAGGTCAATACTGCTATGGGATGCACAGTGCTACATTCATTGGCTACACTTTTGTTTCCACTTTTAAATATTTGCATCGAAGCATAAACACTCACATGCTCCATGCATCTAATGCTATAGATTTATTTATTTGAGAGAAAGTATTTATTTATCGGAGAGAAAGTAAAAGTGTGCATCACAAAACACTGTTATCAAAAATTCTTTCTTTGAGCTGACATGACATCATAACTAACGCTTTAGACATTATCTTTACATAAGTATTAATCTAACAGAAGGCAAGCACTTTTCAAAAATTTCCTAACTACAGTAACAGTTTTCATTTCCAGCATTAGGCATGCCTTCACCATATAAGTTTGCCTGTTTAATTTTTGAATAATCCTCCAATAACTGGTTTCATTCTGGTGATGATTTTGTGAAGATAATCTGTACTCCAGACTGAAGCTGACTGTGGAAAAAGGGATTGAAAGATCCAGAAACGAGCATGGCCTGACGCAACTCATAAAACATTTATTGCATACAGAGTGCATACAACAAGTGTACATAGGTATGTCAGTGAAGATTTGTATAAACCATGAATACACAGACCTCGGGGCCCATGTGGACCCCCATTAGATGGTAGCCCACCCTTTTTCATTTGCTGTTGTAATTATTTTTTTCTGATCTTTCATTCCTTCCCAGAAAGAAGAGGGCGGACCCTTGTAGAACTTAGTTCTTTTTAGAATACATTGTTGAAACTGCATAAGTGAACTAAAGTGAATTTTTATGAAACAAATTATGAGAACTAATTATGTATTTTGTTTCTTTCCCTGTTGGGGCCTTGCATAGTCACAGTGAGGCATTTGCGCCCTGCAGTACTAGCAAGTCTGTATGCCCCTGACATAAACCAACAGAAATAGATTCTCATTCAGAACACTCCCACTAGAATCCAAGTTTTTGGAATATTTATACTATCAGTCAAAATTTCTTAATTGTTGGATGGTATATTGTTAACAGTGATTTGGTCAACATACACAAAAGAAGAAGAAGAAGAAGAAGAAGAAGAAAACACTGCACCACAAAGGAATTATCCAAATGGGACAGAAATTGGCAGATGTTATGTACATGTATGAGTGAACAAATGATTACAGTTTCAGAAAAACATGAATCATTTATTTAAGAGAAAAAGCTTCACAAATTTGGCAAGTCGGTAGTGTGCTGGTCCTTATGAAAGCAGATATTCAGCTTGGCATTGATTAATAGAGTTGTTGGGTGTCCTCCTGAGGGATATTGTACCAAATTCTGTACAGTTGGTGTGTTAGATTGTCAAAACGCTGAGGTGACCAGAGGGTCTTGCCTGTAATACACCAAACACCCTCAGATGGTGAGAAATCCAGTTATGTTGCTGGCCAAGGTAGCATTTGGCAAGCATGAAGACAAGCAGTAGATACTGTGACCATGGACGGGCTAGCACTATCTTACTAAAATGTAAGCCCAGGATGGTTTTCCACGAAGGGCAACAAAACAGCAGTAGGATATCAACCTGACTGTCACCTGCCATATGACTCAGCAACCAAGATTGGCAGTCTAAGGTACCATGTCTTCTCATAGCAGGATACCTTTGATTGTCATCCATGGTAACCTCACAGCACAGCTGTATTTTGATGATCTTTTTTATATATGTGAATCTAATATATTATGCGGGAGTATATGAGATGAATTTTCTGTGTGTGTACCATGTACCAGAGAATCACTATATTAACCCCTGTTTAGTAGACTCGCATGGACATCCTTTATGAATTTGTGTTGTGCTATTTAGAATATTACTGCAATTTCTGTTGGTTTTTTAGAGTTTGACAATATGTATACTGTTGTCATCATATTGTAGCTGTAATTTTTCAGATACACCTAACAATGAGACTGTTGTCCTGAAAACAGGTTGTACTGTCCTTTTACTGGAAAATAAAATTTATAGGACTGTATTGGATGTTGGATGGGTGAGGTAGCAAATATACCTTGCTCTCTTTGGAATTATCCACCAGTATGCATTTAGTGTTCTTTTTATCTCATTTACAACTGCTTGAGTTTGGTTTGTGACAGTCTTGCTTCCAAATATTCTTAAATGCTGAATGTCAGGTTTCTCTCCAATGAATGCTTCTTCCTACATCAATTTCCATGGTTTTAAGGCTTTTCTGTGTGATATGTACTGAAATTCACTGCACTGTTGTAGATATTTGCCACCCCCCTCCCCCCAATCTTCTTTTCGGTTGACCTACATCAACCTGTAAGCATCTGGCTTTTTTACTATGGTTCCGTTGTACGAACCTGCCTCTCTGTTTTGTTGTGATATGTATAGTACTATTGCTTGATGTTTATACCTTCTGTCTACAAGATTCAGGTTCATAATTGCTTTTCTATCATCAGTGTGCAAGATATGAACTTTACTACAAGTCTGTTTTTCCACTAACTTCTTGAAAACTCTGTTGATTTCATTAGTTATTTATTAGTGTTAGGAAATGTTTAGCACCTTCAATGCACCTTCAATTGACCATGTCTCATTGGGTCCACACAAATCAGAATACCGAGCGAGGTGGCGCAATGGTTAGCACACTGGACTCGCATTCGGGAGGACGACGGTTCAATCCCGTCTCCAGCCATCCTGATTTAGGTTTTCCGTGATTTCCCTAAATCCTTCCAGGCAAATGCCGGGATGGTTCCTTTGAAAGGGCACGGCCGATTTCCTTCCCAACCCTTCCCTAACCCGAGCTTGCGCTCCGTCTCTAATGACCTCGTTGTCGACGGGACATTAAACACTAACCACCACCACCACCACCAACAACAACAACAAATCAGAATATATTAATACAAGAATACTGTTCACTCTTAACTCGGAATGTTGGTAAGGTAAATTTACCTGTATAGCTTCCGAGCATGTAGCACATTGAGAATCAGTAGTTCCCACATATTTAATGCTACTGGCCACACATTCCCAATTAGTTTCTTCTGTGTCAGGGTTTAAATGTCAGAACCTTCTATGCCACAAGTTCATGATATTTAATGTAGGCATGGACTTGGTTGCAACAGATTGATTATCTGGTAGATCCATGCTGTTATGAAGTTACACTTGTGCATCTGCTTTCTTGTCTGTATCGCGAATGTGACAGCTTTGCATATCAAAGGTAACTGAATGTCTCTTTTCAACTAACTTGCTCCAAGAAAATAAATTTTGTACTTAACTTTTGACATGTAAAGAATATCTATTAGATTAATATTCATATGGTTATAATAGAGGGAAACATTCCACGTAGGAAAAATATATCTAAAAACAAAGATGATGTGACTTACCAAATGAAAGTGCTGGCAGGTCAACAGACACACAAACAAACACAAACATACACACAAAATTCAAGCTTTCGCAACAAACTGTTGCCTCATCAGGAAAGAGGGAAGGAGAGGGAAAGACGAAAGGATGTGGGTTTTAAGGGAGAGGGTAAGGAGTCATTCCAATCCCGGGAGCGGAAAGACTTACCTTAGGGGGAAAAAAGGACGGGTATACACTCGCGCACACACACACATATCCATTCATACATATACAGACACAAGCAGACATATTTAAAGACAGATTAATATTCATCTTTTTTATGCCAACAAATGTATCAATGTGTGTGCAAGCAAATTTCTTCACTGTTTAAATTTTCGTCACTTGTCACCACTACTTATGAACTTAACACTGATGTACAAGACTTTGTCACATTGGGGTTTCGACCCATTAATTATCTATGAGGTTGTTACCCGATACAGAAGTAGTGAAAAATGTTTTGTAATTTGCATTGCTTACCGATTACTTACCACCTGCCTTCGTTTTGCTGTGACAGTTGTTTGCACTGTGCCATGTATCATCCTTCACTTTGATTACTGGTGTATAGGAATTCTTTACATTCACAATCATCAGCTCATAGTGTTTAACTACCCAGAATTTGGAACTCTTTTGGAGACCTTTCCTTATCTGGCATGTCATTCTGCAATTGAGTTGTGAGGAGTATTTTCAGCTAACAGATTTTCAATAAAGTCCACAGTCTTCATAGACATGTTTTAATTTGTCCCACATTTAGCTTGCATTTGTATGTTCTGTAGGTGCACATTAATGCATTAATTCATTCAAGATATACACACTTTCGTTCCATCCATTATTATGGCTGAGATGCACTCCTATAACTTTTGTGTTGCAGATATATTTTACTTATTTATCCATACATAAAATCATGTTCATGATATGGGACAAATTGTAGCAAGAATTGAAGAAGAATATGTGTTTCTGTTAGAATTTTATTTAAGTATTCGTGCTTTGCAAATGGACAAAGTATACATACCTCTTTGTTACGGTAGTCTTTAAATATATATGTACTGGAGAGGACAAAGTGTACATATCGATGTAAGAATTAATTGTAAGCCAACTAACATAACATTTAAAACTGTTACATTGTGGACAAAATTAAAGTTACACACGACATGTTGGTGTACATCTACATACATACTCTGCAAGCCACCTTTGGTGTGTGACGGTGGGTACCCTGTATCAGTACTAGTCACTTTGTTACCTGTTCCAATCAGAAATAGAATGAGGGAAAAATGACTACACACCTCTGTATGAGCCCTAATTTCTCTTATCTTATGTTCATGGTCCTTATGCAAAATGTACATTGGTGACAGTAGGCTCTTGTTGCAGTCTACTTCCAATGCTGGTTCCCTGAATATTTTCTGTAGCATTTCTTGAAAAGAATGTTGCCTTCTCTCTGGGGATTTCCATTTGAGTTCCAGTAGCATTCATGTAATACTTGCATGTTGATCAGACCTACCAGTAACTAATCTAGCAGCCACCTTTGAATTGCTTCAATGTCTTCCTTTACTCTGACCTGGTGGGAATCCCAGAGACTAAGCAGTACTCACACTGGTGTTTTATGTGCGGTCTCCTTTACAGATGAACCACACTTTCCTAAAATTTTCCCAGTAAACTGAAGTTGACCATTCACCTTCCCCGCTACAATCCTTACATCCTTGTTCCATTTAATATATCTTTGTAACATTATATCTAGTTACTTTATCAACTGACTATGTAAAGTAGCATACTACTAATGCTGTATTCAAACATTACAGGATTGTTTTTCTTACTCATCTGCATCAACTTACATTTTACTACATTCAGACATAGCTGCTATTCATCACACCAACTAGATATTTTGTCTAAGTCATCATGTGTCTTCCTGCAGTCATTCAACAGTGATATCTTTCCGTACACCACAGCATCTTCAGCAAACAGCCACAGATAGCTATTCACCCTGCCTGTCAGCTCATTGACGTATGTAGAGAATAATAGCAGCCCTACCACACTTCCTTGGGACACTCATGAAGATACCCTTGTCTCTGATGAACACTCACTGTCAAGGACAATGTGCTGGGTCCTATAACTTAAGAAGCCGTAAAGCCATTCACATATCTGGGAACTTACCTCATATGCTTGTACCCTCATTAGCAATCTCCATTGTGTCACCATGTCAAACACTTTTCTGAAATCTAGGAATACAAAATCTGCCTGTTGCCCTTCATACATAGTTCATAGATTATCATGTGAAAAAAATGGAAAGCTGAGATTCCCATGAGCGATGCTTTTTAAAACTGTGCTGATTTGTGGATAGAAGCTTTTCTGTCCCAAGGAACTTCATTTTATTCAAACTAAGAAGATTTGAGAATTCTTCAGCAAACTGATGGTAAGGATATTGGTCTGCAATTTTGCGAGTCAGTTCTTTTACCCTTCATACATATGGGACAGACCTGTGCATCTCCATTGGCTTGGGACTTGGTGCAGGGTGAGAGATTCGAAATGAATGCAAGTTAAGTCTGGGGCCAGTGGCGTAGATGACTATTTTGTCAAACGGAATTGGGGTTCCATTCAGACCTGGTGACTTTTTGTTTTCAACTTTTTCAGTTGCTTTTCTGCACTAGGGATGCCTATTACTACGTTCACCTCATATGAGTCTGTGTGATGATCAGACAATGACATTTTGTATGATCCTCCTATGTGAACAATTTTGTTAAATGCAAGATTTTGAACTTCAGCTTTCCTTTTGCTGTCTTCTATTGTCACACGATATTGGTCAATGTGTGACTGGATAGAAGCCTTCGACCTACTTAGCAGTTTTATGAAGGACCAGAATGCTCTTGGGTTCTTGGCTAGATCCTTTGTTAAAGTATGATGGTGGTAGTTGTATGCTTCACACACCACTCTCTTAAAGATGCAAGAAACTTTTCTAACTTTTACTTGTCACCATTTATGTTCTCTTTTGATCCAAGAGTGCAATAGTCTTTGCTTCCTCAGTATTTTCTGAATTTTTTTATTAAACTGTGATGGGTCTTTTCCATCCTTAATCCATGTGCTCAGCACCTACTTCTCCAGAGTGTGATTTACAATCCATTTAAACTTTGCCCATAAATCCTCTATTTCCATCATATTGGAACTAAATGATGTCCATTCATTATCTAAGGAGGATGCTAGCAATGTCTTATCTGCTCTTTCTAACAGAAAATGCAGCAACAGAACAAAGTGTTATACTGGTAAAATTCTTCTCGAAGGAGTTCTTATTGATTTTGACTGAGTAAGGTACTTCATTATAGAGTATGCTCCCTATGTCATGGTATCTTCTCAGTCTCTGGTTTGTCTGATGAATGTTATCACAAGCATGGGTGTGTTGGTCATGCATATAAATATTTGTTTCAAACAGATGGAGTTCTTGGTGTGACTGTGTAGGCTTTCCTGACATATTAAGACATGACGTATGCTAATCTCACTTATATTGATTTATACCATGAAATGGTGGTCCTGTTACATGCTGCAGGAGACCAACAGAAGATGTGGCAGTAACCACCGCTACTGAACCCTAGCAAAAGTAAATGTATACCACCCAAGTGGGTAAAGGTGGCAAAAAGCTGTGAATTGCTATCGGTTATCATAACATGTCCTGCTGGTTGAGTCAGCAACTGTCACTTTTTAATGTCAAATAAAACAGGTTCTGGGTGTTACTTACAGGCTAACCGTCTCTATAGCATTGTCTGCCAATCTAATTTCAGTAGCTCTCTTTAAAACTTAGTCCAAAATTTAGTCTTATCATACAAAATTATGCCTCTCTTGGGAAGACAGTGCTCCACCACTGCAGATTTATCAGCTCAGCATATCTGTGTTGAATGGTACAGATTGTTTTGCCTGTATATGATTTTCCACAGAAACGTTGGATTTTGTAAACACTGGGCATCCTCAATCCCAAGTCATCTCCTAATGAGTCCGGGGGCACTCTAGTCTTGGCTGGCAGATGGAATACACTTGTGATATTATATCTTTTTAAAATTCTTTCTGTTTTTTATTTTTTAATATATGCCCCCAATGTATTGTAGAAAAGCCACTAATCTACATACATTTTCTAGTCATTCTGTCACATTTGTATGTGTAGCCATTCTGCTTGAACATGAGCTTAAATGTGTTCCAGGTCTTGTGTCAAGATTTCTACATCTGAGATGGCATTTGTCCTCTTTGCCAACATCCGAAGGACCCTAGTGTGTTATTTTGATGAATGGCAACTAGTTGCAGGCAGATACAACTCCATGTGCGTCGTTTTTTGATCAACACTCTTTCCCAGAGTCCCATTGCCCTTTAGACCATTATATGTAAAAATTGAAGCTTTCTATTCCTTTTGACCGCCACCATGAACTTGATGCTCAGGTGAAAGCAGTTAAAGTGACCCAGAAAACAATTTGGAATGTGTAGTCCATTTGTACATATCAGAAATGTTGGTATAATTCAAAAAACCGTTAAGTTTTAACCCTCGAGCAGATATGCCGTTCTACATAACACAAGCAGGCATGCAGTGTACTTTGTACACATGTAAAGAATAACTGTCTTTATGTTACCAAGGTTAAACAATTATAAAATAAATTTACATTATATTAGTTAAATCACTGTTTAAGTATACAATGAAAAAAATGTTCATTATACAGGGTGATTAAAAAAGAATACCACAACTTTAGGAATTTAAAACTCTGCAACGACAAAAGGCAGAGCTAAGCACTATCTGTCGGCGAATTAAGGGAGCTATAAAGTTTCATTTAGTTGTACATTTGTTCGCTTGAGGCGCTGTTGACTAGGCGTCAGCGTCAGTTGATGCTAAGATGGTGACCGCTCAACAGAAAGCTTTTTGTGTTATTGAGTACGGCAGAAGTGAATCGACGACAGTTGTTCAGCGTGCATTTCGAACGAAGTATGGTGTTAAACCTCCTGATAGGTGGTGTATTAAACGTTGGTATAAACAGTTTACAGAGAATGGGTGTTTGTGCAAAGGGAAAAGTTCTGGACGGCCGAGATCGAGTGATGAAAATGTAGCACGCATCCAGCAAGCATTTGTTCGCAGCCCAGGAAAATTGACTCGCAGAGCTAGCAGAGAGCTGCAAATTCCACAATCAACTGTATGGAGAGTCCTACGAAAAAGGTTAGTTATGAAACCTTATCGTCTGAAATTGGTTCAAGCACTGTCTGCAGCTGATAAGATTAAAAGAATTGATTTCTGTGATTTTATCCTTGCTCAAATGGAAACAGATGAATCTTTCGTTTCAAAGATTGTGTTTAGTGATGAAGCAACTTTCCACACTAACGGGAAAGTCAACCGTCACAATGTCTGTATATGGGGCACTGAGAATCCGCGGGAAACAACTCAGTATGAACGTGACTCGCCTAAGGTGAACATTTTCTGTGCCATTTCAGCCAATAAAGTTTTTGGTCTCTTTTTCTTCGAAGGTGCTACTGTAACTGGACTACAGTATCTGCAGATGTTAGAGAATTGGCTGTTCCCTCAGCTCGAACAAGAAGCACAACAATTCATATTTCGGCAGGATGGAGCGCCACCACATTGGCACTTATCTGTCCGTAACTACCTGAACGTCAACTACCCGAGGCGATGGATCGGCCGCCAGGCAGCCCGTGGCAGAGCACTTCATCACTGGCCTCCAAGAAGCCCTGATCTTACCCCCTGCGATTTTTTCTTATGGGGGTATGTTAAGGATATGGTGTTTCGGCCACCTCTCCCAGCCACCATTGATGATTTGAAACGAGAAATAACAGCAGCTATCCAAACTGTTACGCCTGATATGCTACAGAGAGTGTGGAACGAGTTGGAGTATCGGGTTGATATTGCTCGTGTGTCTGGAGGGGGCCATATTGAACATCTCTGAACTTGTTTGTGAGTGAAAAAAAAACCTTTTTAAATACTCTTTGTAATGATGTATAACAGAAGGTTATATTATGTTTCTTTCATTAAATACACATCTTTAAAGTTGTGGTATTCTTTTTGAATCACCCTGTATTACTCTCTTGTCGTGTACAAGTGTTGCCGCACACTAGTGACCCATTCGAAGCATTAAATAGTGCAGTTGCATCAGATTTCTGCCAGCCTCTTATCTGATTACTAATTATCCCAAAGATATTTGCCCCAATGTAGGATTACATTGCTAGCTCAGAATCAGGATCATTTTCTTGCACAGATCGTAAATTTTTTCTCACCTAGTTCACTGGTTATTTTATATTACAGATGCTTGCTTAGATGTATGACAACACAACTTATCATTGTGTTAGCTGAAGCAGTAATGAAGGAATAAGTACAGGCTCACAGTTGTAAAACAACAATGCATTGTTACAAAACAATGTTTTTTTGTGATTGGTGCATTTTGTACAAAGGCACGCCCACTTAAATATTAAAAATGCCGATCTCAGAGTGCTACCTTCAAAAACTTCCAAAAATAAATTGATGAAAATGGGGGATGATGGGCTTCCCATAGTCATTTTGTCCAAAGAAATTGTCATGAAATGAACCATATTCTGGCAAAGCGTCATCATTTCCAGGATTTCACTAATTATCATCAAGGACTCTTCAAGAGGATGAGTAAAGAGAGAGATTACATCAGAAGCTCACACCCAAATCCAAGGGACGAAGACATATAGACTTCAACAGTTGTATAAAAACTGTAGAATTGGAAATGCGATTTTGATATCTTCTGACATGAATGCTAAGAACAGAAGCTAAATACTTGTAATGGGACATAGTGAACTTCTTTGTGAATTTTTGCCAAAGCATAGATCTTGTTAGAATGGCAGCACAATGAACTTTTCTAAGCACATCATCGGACAACAAACTCTTTGTCAGAATGAAAGCATTTTCTGCTTTATCTGTTCAGCTGGGTCATTCTACAGTTGAAGGCATGCTGAGTCCTTGAGTAAAAGTTCCATTTTGCCCCCATAATCTGTGAAAGAAGAACTGTGGCATTACCTTTGTCCACTGACAGGGCAAATAAATCTGAATCTTCTCTAATAGACCGAACTGCTGCCCTTTTGACAGAGGAGTGATTGTTATGGGGAGGGAGGGGGGGGGGCGTTGAGCCATAAGAAATCTCTTGCCTGATTTTTTCCTGCTGGGTCCGCAGGAAAGCTGGACACTACTCATTTCACCAAGCAAATAAATTCATTGCTGGAAGACTTCTGATGTAAGAGCAAAATTTAGGCCTTTCTTTCTACACTGATAGTGTGACATCATCCAGTTCTTTACTCATGAAGTTAATCATGATCCATCAGTGGGTATCGTCATTGGATGTCATGGGTTGAGAGCAAAAATGTTGAAACTTTGAAGATTACCTACTGATGGCACTCCTGTGTGCACAGTCCGATAGTGCTGAAGAAGAGCAATCCCAAGGTGACGTAGGATCGAGGAAGCCTGGTGTTTGGGAAATTGTATGTAGACCAAAAATCTGCATCATTCAACACAGGTGTGCTGAGCACACACATTTGATGCAGTCTGAGAAATCTGCAGTGGCACAATGTCTTATCAAGGGACACAGAACCTTGTATGATAAGACAAAAATGCTTGCCTCTGCATCTTGCTATTGAGAAAGTATTTTAATGGAAGCTGTCAAGATAATGCTGGCAGACAGCATTATAAGTGGAGGTCAGGGTTATCCTTTAAGTAAGACTTGGAACCCTGTTTTATTTGATATTAAAAAACAATGGTCACTGACCTAGTCAGCAGAATATGTTGACGGTGATAACAGCAATTCATTGATATTTATTTATTTTTTTATTTCATTTTTTTTCTTTTTTTCTTTCTTTCTCTCCAGCTGTCTCCACTGGGGCTCGCCGGCCGGTGCGGCCGAGCGGTTTTAGGCGCTACAATCTGGAACCACGTGACCGCTACGGTCGCAGGTTCGAATCCTGCCTCGGGCATGGATGTGTGTGATGTCCTTAGGTTAGTTAGGTTTAAGTAGTTCAAAAGTTCTAGGGGACTGATGACCTCAGAAGTCAAGTTCCATAGTGCTCAGAGCCATTTGAACCATTTTCCACCGGGGCTCTGTACATTCACTTGCACTGGGAGGCAGTTGCGACGATTTCTGGTGCATGTGCTTTTGGCCTTATGCACTATATAAAAGGACTGTAATTTCATGGTATAAATCAGTTCCAGAGAGATAAGCATACAGTTTTCTTACCTGGAGGTGGCATCCAGGTGGACTGCAGAAATATTGTGTTCATATGATTGTATGATCTTAGACCCTCCAGGGTAGCCGAGAGCGCTAATGCACTGCTTCCTGGATTTGGGTAGGCGCGCCAGCCCTGGATCGAATCTGCCCGGCAGATTAACGATGAGGGCCGATGTGCTGGCCAGCCTGGATGTGGTTTTTATGCGGTTTTCCACATCCCGCTAGATGAATACCGGGCTGGTCCCCGTGTTCCACCTCAGTTACATGGCTCGCAGACATCTGAACACTTTTGCACTATTCCATGGATTACACTCAACGCAGACGGTTGGGGTACACTAATTCCGTCCCGGGGGGTATGGGGTGGCGGCAGGACAAGGCTCAAGCAATAGAATGATTGTATGATCTGACTGCAGAACCGAGACGAATACGATCACATGGAGGTTCTTATTTGCAAATGAAAATGTCTCTAGGATGTATGTACGAAAGTCACTCCAAAGGAAATGCACACTTTTTTTTCCTTCAAAAATCCCACTTTTGTTCTGAATTGTAGCTGTTCACAGAGGTCATAGAAACGTTCTTCCTATGTGTATACAAATTTAATTCAATCTGTTTCTGTAAGTCATGCTATTATGGCATTCCATCAAGACTGCTGCTGCTCATTATGTTCCTCTGAGAAACAATGTGATGTTGTAGAATTCGTATGTTGTGAGAACAAGACAGTGACTAACTTTTGCAAGAGATTAATTAAGGTGTATGCAGACAGTGCTGTTGATCACAGTCCAATTAGTCATTAGACAACCAGATTATCTGCTGAAAGTGGGTACGGCAATACTTGGTGCCTCCCGCACAACTGCAGCACAAGCACTCCACAGACTGCCAACAGAGTGATGTGTATTCCCGATCTGATTTTGCCCGATAAATGTATTGCAATGAATGAACTGTAAACCTGAGTGGGAGTAGGAGAAATGGGTGTGTGCAGAATATTGAGGCAGTTGAAGTTGGAAAATGTTCGTGTAAGGTGGGTTCTGAGAATGTTTGCAGGAGCCAGTGTTGTAACTGCAACAGGAACGGTCATGGGGTTGCCACGAACGAAAACGCGGTGGGACTGAACAAGAGTGGCCCGCGAACAAACAAGATGGCCGAACACGAATGGAAGGACAAGCAAGATGACAGACAACCAAGCAAGATACCAAAATCAACAAAAAGTATTAAGCAAAGAGGTCACAAGAGATAACCTAACGAAATAAAAACAACGCTCACTCGTAAATGGGAAGTAAGCACATGCAACATAAACACGATGTCTGTGAGTGAGATATCAACCGACTCAATGCGAATACCAGACTGCCTCATTGAGTGAGAGGCAGCCGCCTAAATACATGGCAGGGTATGTTGCTATTGGCCACTGGAACCACGTGCTTCACAGTGGTGCTCTCACGTTAGACTCGGGGCCAGGAGTGCATGCAGCCACAGCTTATAGTGCAACTGCTGCAGAGACCTCTTGTGGTCATTGAGTTGCTTGCCATCTGGCACGGATTCGAAACCTGCGGCGCTCGGTACCAGAGCCAGTATACAGACATTGTTTTCACAGTGGCATAAAGCAGTGGAAAGAGACAGACACTACGTGAAAAAATGTCATTTCGTCTCTCGCGAATTTGTTGACATAGGGTGGAAATATCAAAGGTATGTAAAATAAATTGGATGTTTGAAAAAGCTGTGCATTTATTTTGGAGTGACCCTTTTTCATGGGAGAGGTAAATTCCCAATTTTTTGAAGAGTGGCTTGGTGGATGCATATGGTGACAATCTTATCATGACATTGACAAATAATTTCTGCATAGTAATGTCTTTTTGGTTATTGACTGCAGAAAGGAATTCCACATAAAAGAATTGAATTCACATGAGCAAAATCTACTGTTCTAATGGTAGTCAAGTCACACCTTTGACAAAGAACTGGCATAGCAGAGGCTACTCCTGTTGCGCAGCAGTTTATTTCCTCAACTCAAAGAATTTAATCTCACTGACCTGATCATTTATTTTATTGTTTATGAGTAATGACTATCTGTGTTGTATGTTTCTTTGATGTGCAGAAGACCATATGAACTGTTTTGTCCATATTAAGTAAGAGATGGTTGTTATCTTATTTTACGGGCTATAAGGTGCTATAGACTCCAAGGGACACCTTAATTTTTAAGCAGTTTTTTTTTTAAAAATAACATTTTTACCACCCTTATTGATAGCTTGAAAAGCCAGAATAAAAAGAAATTCTTAGTTGACAAAACCAAAGTGACCATTAAAATCCCTGAAAATTGTCATCTGAACTTTCTTCTTCTTCTTCTTCTTCTTCTTCTTCTTTCTCCTCTTCCCCTTCATGATCATCATTTTCCTCTTCATACATAAGATGGTCTTCACTGCTCCTCTTCATATATAAGATGGTCTTCACTGCCACTGAGATGCTAATTATGCCGCACTTCTTGAAAAACTTAACACTAATGTCTTCTCTCGCTCTAGACCACAGTGTGTTTTGTCCAGTGAGACACTTGTTTGATTGTAGGTTGTTTTAAATCTCCCTTTGGCCTGAATTCATACACTTTAAATGGTTTATTTATCGAGACATCAAGAGATTGCAGTTGTGAAGTAAGTCCTCCCAGAATAACAGCAAGTTGTGTATTTCCCTGTCTCAATTTCTCTTTCACAGAATTTTTCAAATGACTACTAAACTGATCTAGTGCAAGAAGAGAAATTTAATAAAACACCTTTCCTTCTCTCCAACACTCTGTTAATCCATAATTTCGTACCAGCCTCGTCCATCCAACTCTTGTCATGTAAGTGAACAACAACATCTGGCAGTATTTGAGAAGGTTTTAGTATTGGATTAAGCTTAGTACCATCAGCACAACATGAAAGGACAACAGTGTAGTGCATTTTTTCATGCCCACCTGTTTTTATAGTTACAGCTTTAGTACCTTTCATGGCAACAGTTATGTCGCTCGGCACATCAAATGGCAGAGATTTTCATCCATATTCTCCATTTGGCCTAGTCCCACACTTCTTTTTTTTTAATGTTGAATAATAAAGTCGTGGAAAGACAATATTTTCCGTTCATGCTCATGTGGCGTTTTCCGACATGTTTTGGTTTTGGTTTGCATGCTAAGTCCATGATGCATCATGAACGTATGGCACCAACCACTCCACCCTTAAGCCTGTTAAGTTCCACAGTAGCACTAGCATATGAGCATGTATTTGAATCATTTTTGTAATAATTCCAATGCAATTTTGATGGTGGCCATGAATCCACTTCATTACATCACCTTCTAGTTATGTCCATTTTGCATTCAGTCCTCTTATTTGCACATTTAGTCTTCCTCACTTCTTTTTTATTTTCCAGTTCTTCTGTACTAGCCTGCCAATCGCAAATTGTTTTTTCTGTTGGTCGAGGGCCGAAATGCTGCTCAGCTGCTCTGTTTCCATGTTGTTTTACATTTTGCTAATTCTTCCAGTTTATAGCCCACTATGAATATCTTTTTCTTTCCATTATAAAATTAGCTACTACCAAAAATATTGTACTGTTACTATTGATGAAAATCACTTTCAGTTCAAGATCATTGGCACCATAGACTGCAGTGATGCATCATAGGCTGTTCTGTGTTTGTGATAGTGAGGTGGGAGGGAGACAGTGTTAGCAAGCTTGTGAATACCTGCAACTCATGTTCATCACATTGGTGCACTGCTGCCACCAGTTGATTCCAATGTTGCCAGATAGAGATAGGTTTCCTGTAGCATGAAATATATGGCCTTTTTTAAGACCGTTGGGAATTTTTAAACTAAATGCTGGACATTTTTATATTAATTTTGATTTAAGATTGCATTGTAATCCATAAAATAGGTATAGACCATCCAGAATAACATGCCGACCCGATTAACACACATGATAAGCCAGGAAAAAAAATCGTAGAGCCATTGCAAACTTTCATGTTAGGTAGATCCTACTTCTGTAAGAAGCCATAACTCCAATATTCTTCTGTTGTATAGTGTAACAGAGCTACATATATTTTTCCCCGCTGAACTTAGAAAAGATATAAGGAAGTGAAAGTGTTCTGGGCCAAGACCATAACATAATGTTTTAATGTAATTTTAGATGAAGTCACAATTTGAAGCAATGCATAACATTTTTACTACTTGCACAACACATCATATAACAAGTATCTTTTGATATGTCGACAAAGGTACAAAAGATTAGATTAGATTAGATTATGTTATATTAGATTCAGTTTTCGTTCCATGGACTCAAAAATGGAATGATTCTTGTGGGTATGGAACATGTCAAAGTATAACATAAAACATTTCAATATAATACTTACTACCCTGATCATTTGTCGGGAGATAGTCAAAATAGGTTAATACAATGTAGTAAACTGGAACAGCTAATATTTACAGAATTAACACATTGTCAGAATGAAACACTGCTATGCACTATTAATAAATTTATCATTCACAAAATACCCAATCTTGACTGTTGTGACCAAGTGTTGCCAAAACTGAAATCTAACAGATATTTTTACTTAAGTCTCTGTTAAAGGCATGTATTCTCATACACAACAGTGATTAAAGAAAGAGAAAGAAATAAATCAAAGTTGTGGAAGTATAGGCAAATTAGGATAAAATAATTTTACTCTAGTATCTATGGATACTTGTTATTTTATGTGTTCTGTTTGTGTAGTGAAACTGTTATGTGAGTTGCTTCAAACTGTGACCACTTTATTTTAAATTCTATCAAAACAATAGGTTATGGGCTTGGCCCAGAACACTTTCATTTTCTTATACCTTCTCTATCCCTAACCTGTGAAGAATAAATTCATATGACACCTGACATAAATGTTCTCTGAGTGTCATACCACGCCATAATGGAGAAAACTATACTGGTCAAACCAATGTTTCAGTCCCGGTTACAGTGCCCTTCTTCTGGGTCTACTGGGCCATCAGTGGACCCAGAAGGTCACTATAACCATGGTTGAAATGTTGGTTTCTCAAATATAGTTTTTAAAATTATGATGCATGATGATACTCAGAAAACTTTTATGTCAACTGACTCTGGCTGTTGAAGCCAGTGCAGTTATATCATTTGACATTGTCTTCCACAATTCATACCTTAAACTGTGCTGATAGTTGCTATATTCTTATGTATAAAAATAAATTTTACTGACATATGTCACACAAATTGGTGAAATAAAGATCTCATATGCTCACAGAACGGCTTGCTGAAAGCCTGCGGCTGCCACAAGTGGTTCCATCAGTCCAGGCACAGGTGTTTCTATGCTTCCGAGTGCTGTTGCTGCGAATGTCACCACAACATGTAACATCATTGTGGCCAGTGATTGTCAGTGAACTAGTCCAAGTGTTCCTGCACATTGAACAGGAGCTTAGTACTGACACTGAGCAATTCAGGTTTGTTTTTACTCTCATATTCCCACATTATTCTTATACTGTTGATTTTCATAACATTTATGTACATAGTTTTGATGCTGACGGGTCCATCAGTTGTCAGTATACTTCATGTAATATGTAAAAATGTTTATTCAATTGCTGAATGGTTGTGTAACTTCAGCATAAGTGCCAGTGACTGCTCAAGCAATATTTGAACAAGATATTGATGTGGTAGAGTGAGGGGATATGTGTCATAAAATTTGCAGATAAATCTGGCATGGAATGAACTGTGTTTGTAGTGCAGTATCGAAGGGAAAAAAATCATTTCCATGTATTTGTAAAAACACCTTTGAAATTGTGAAACAGCTTTGCATATCTACAACACGATTTTGTAAATGCCTCTAAGGCAATGCATCTTCATAACTCTGTAGATGGCTGTTGTTTTGATTTACAGCCATTTGCATTTTGCAGTTGAAAGCTGTCAAAAATTCTGCTAGGTGTCAGAGATTTCCTTAATTTGACTCAACTGTAGGAGTGTCCCAGTTGTAAAGACTAAATGCATTAAAATTTCATGTAAGATGCGGCATTTTTTCATAAATCTCTGTGCTTATGACATCGTATCTATTGAACTATGTATTGGACAGTGATGTATTTGTATAGATACATTTAGTGGCGTGTGTGGTTACAGTCTGCATAATATTTTGCATATAGATTTAGTAGGAAAGAAGTTATACATTTAAATGTCGTGCAGCAAATTTTCACAGAGCAGAATGTTTATGATGTGGTATCTCCTGAACTATGTATGGTACCGTGATATAATTTTGTAGGTGCTTTTAGCAGTATATGTGGATATTGTCTGTGAAATCTATTGCAATTAAATTTAATAGCACGGAAGTAATAAATTTTAATATCATGCATGATATGGCAGTTTTCATGCAACTCATTTTTTATAAAGTCGTATCTCCTGCACTGTGATAGGTAGGTGGTTCTTAGCCTGACAGCTATTATTGCCAGGTAGGTGGTTATAATGATTGTTTCCTGATGGTAAGGGATATGTGTACCAAGTTTGGTTGAAATAGATACAGTGGTTTAAGAGGAGATGTGAATATCTCTCTCTCTCTCTCTCTCTCTCTCTCTCTCTCTCTCTCTCTCACACACACACACACACACACACACACACACACACACACACCTTTTTGTAATTTGTATGGTTGCATTCTTTGATGGTCTAACATTTTTCCATAAAGATATATAAAAGGAAGCAACACAAGTAGCATTTGTAGCTTTGCTACAGCTGAGAAGGAAACCTGAGGGGTGTCAAAATGGAAAGCGTGAACAGTTGTCCGAGACATGGTAGGATCAACAGTAGGGGTGAGAAATATAAGCACATGCCTTGAGAAGCTCAAGTAATTCTCAGAGAGACTCTCAAGAAGATGGAGAACACTTCTTGTGTCACAGCTATGCAGTACACTAAGAACAATATGTTTTACTACTTGCCCATTGTGACTACAGACTGAGTCATAAACGGAGGCTT